>NC_052065.1:97454558-98054558 GCF_903992535.2 Arvicola amphibius | reverse complement strand
ATTTCCAAATATTGTTTATAAATGTTTATTTACATTTAAAGGAGGATATGCCATAGAGATGAATAATTTGCTTTGATATGGATCTTGGTTTATTGATACAAATTTAAGGTCAATTTTGTTATATGTACATGCATTTCTGATCTTGATTAAGGTATTATGTTTGTGTAGCTCATTTAAAAATGTAATGTATAATTAAGAAATATAAGTTAATACTCATCTATAATAGTCAATCTTATAGTCATGTTAGTTAGATTTTCTAGATGTATAGGGTTATATTTCAGTTAGATAGGTATTCATAAAATCTTTCAGAGACCTTCATAATATGGCATTTAAAATATTTTAATAACATACGACTTTTCATACAATGAGACACATCTGCTGCTTGCAGCACAGCTACTTCAAGAGGAAGATAGGCATCAAAGAGGCTCGTTATGCAGTTGGTTAGCCATTTGTGCAAGAAACTGCTCTTGCCTGAATTGCTTGATAAACTGGACATGCAGGACCCACAGATAAATGACTGCTGAACTTGCCTAAGGATGAGATGGTCCTTTTGGGTTCATGCTACATAAGAGTCTGCCAGACATTCTGAAGGACACAGAAAAAATGACTAAAATGTCTGCTGGATACTATGGGCCTGTAGGCTGGAGATGGTTGTCCCAATGATACAAAAGAAGTTTGGGTGGCTATTCAGGCAGTGAGATGTCTCTGGCAATTCTAAAGTTTTGGAAATTGCTTACAATTCACTTCCTGTTTACTTAGGTAATATAATATCCTTCTGGAGTCTTTGATGGAGTTGAAAAATAGATAATTATATTTATAGATTTCCTTAGTTATACTAAAAAATAAAGTAAATAGAAATATTGTAACTTTAATTCTTGTTTGATACCTCTTTTGTTATATGTAATTTTGCTATGTTAAAGTTAAAACCTTCCTTTTTATTTAAACAGAAAAGGGAAGGTGATGGGGGAGCCCCCTCTGTGTGCTGTTATTACCATTAATGAATAAAGAAACTGCTTTGGAACTATAGCAAGGCAGAACTTAGGTAGGCACGGAAAGCTTGGCTGAATGCTGGGAGAAAGAGGGGTAGAGTCAGAGAGATGCCTGCTGCCAGAGTCATACATGCTGAAACTTTGGTGCTAAGCCACTGTCACATGGCAATACACAGATTAATGGAGATGGGTTAAATTAATATGCAAGAGTTAGCCAATGAGAAGCTATAGCTAATGGGCCAAGCAGTGATTTAAATAATACAGTTTCTGTGTGATTATTTCAGTCCTTGGTGGCTGGGACAAACATGCGGTTTGCTGCTACAAGGTAGCAACGGGCTATCCAGGAATAATTCCAGTGAGAGACCTGTGTCAATAGTGTAGCAGAGACCAGGGACTTCAGATTCAAACCAATGATTCTTTGTGATGAACACCTGCATATAAAAATGTATGGATAAAGGTGTTTACTGTGTGACTCACTGTGTCACACTGCAACTTCCATGATGAAATATTCCCTTTCTTCCTTTTGTCTTTTTCTTTTCCTTTTTTGTCTTGAATTTTATTGTGGTTTATTTAGCAGGGACAGGTTGCAGGAGCAGAGGGTGGAGTGAGGGGACAGAAGATGTGTGGGATCCAGATGCATGACGTGAAAGATATAAAGAATGAACAAAAAAGAAAGTTATAAAAAAACTAGAAGGAAGCAAATCCAACCATAGAATAGGTAATTAATGTAAAGTCTAATGTTCTTTCAGTTTAAGTTCTAATTTTCATCATTTCCATATAAGAAAGCAATTGAGCATTATATATTAACCTTGTGTTCTATAATTTGGCTGTAATTCCTTATTAGTTGCAAGAAAGTTTGTTGGTTCTTTCCTATTTTCTACATGAATAGTTATGTCATCTGATTCCCCAAAACATGGGTATCTTTTATTCTTCATAATCTGTACACATTTTATTTTATTGTCTTACTGCATTCATAATGGTGTCCAGCACAGTTTGGAAGATGGAGGGGAGGGGAGGGAAGGGGGAAGAGGAGGGAAGGAGATGAAAATTTTTAAATATAAAAAAATAAACCATAAAAAAAGAGAGATGGGAAGCACTGTAAGCAAAATGCATTTCTTGGCAAAAAACCATCTAGTTTCTGACCATTGAGGATGATACAGTGTCATTGTGGTTCGTATGCATTCCAGCTAGGTAGAGCTATTTATTGCTTTTCTTCCTTGGCAGCTTTCATGGCTCCTTTTAATCCTATGAGAGTCTCAGGTCAGATACGGATCCCTTTCTTGACCTCTCATCAAAGGAGCTTCTTTTGGAAGCAGATGGAGATCATTAAAGAAAGTTACTCTGCTCAAAATGTGGAGATCAACTGACCATGGAGTACTAGTCCTCAATTAATCTATGTTACAACCAAAGCCTTTCAATTATGATTCAGGGAGCATTGTTGGAAGAAGGGACAGAAAAAATTGTAAATGTCTCAAGATTGTCTCTTCTAAAAATTTTAAGAGAGAAAAAAAAAGACATGAAGTACAATGGTAAGGAGGAAGGGTGGATTGTGAAGAACTATTTTGGAGAAATGGGGGTGAACATGGTCAATATGGATTGCATAAAATTCTCAAATTTCTAAAAATATTACGAAAAAGGGAAATTGCATATTTGGTTGTAAACGTAATAGTACATTTTTTGTCTGGAGTCCATAATAAGGTCTTGAGTTTGATCTCTCAAACCAAAATAGAATTTAGATTTTCTGTAGTGGTTGTTATAAATTTGAAAAAGTTATTTTCTTTTTGTTGCTTGTTGAGAGTACAGGGTGATAGACTTCTATCAAACCGTGGACAGAAAAATATAGATATAAGCTTCAACAAAATTACAGTAAAGCAAATCAAAATGTAGATAATGATTATTTATTATTTATTTGTGTGTGAAAATGTGTTTGGGTGTGTTTGTGTGTCTCTGTGTGTGAGTTGACAGGGTGTATGTGGTGCAATGGCTTTTATATCAAAATCAGAGGACAACTTGTGAGAGTCTGTTTTCTTCTAGTGCACAGGTTCAGGAGATCAAACTGAAGTCTTCAGGCTTGATGGCACAAAGGCTCACTACTGAACCATCACTACTGAGCCATCTCCTTGCCCCATGTTTTTCATTTTAAATTCTAATCTCTCATAGATGTATAGGAAAGCAGTTGAGTATAATCTATAAACTGCATGTTTATATTTTATCAAATATATTTTAGCATCTATTAATATAATCACATGACCTTTCTTCTTGAGCCTGTCAATATGATGGATTGCATTAATTAATTTTCAAATGTTGAGCTGCCCTTACATATTTTTAATAAATCTTACATAGTTGTGGGGTATAATTCTTTTTATATGCCATTGGGTCTAATACACACATATTTTACTGAGGACTTTTGCATCTATCATTATGAAAGATACTGGTATAAACGTTTCTTCTTATTTTATCTTTAGTTTTGTATTCATATAATTCTAGACACAGAAAATGAGGTATGGAGTCTTTTCTCTGATTTTATCATCTGAAGAAAAAAATCTGTTCTGAATTTAGTATTACTTTCCTCATTTTTATTTAGGAAACTTCTTTTTCTATGTTCTAAAGTGGAAGTTTGTGTTATTGATTTTAAATCTTGTGATTTTTTATAGACATAAGTTCAATGCCACAGAATTTCCCCTAAGCATTGCTTTTATTATATTTCAGAAATTTGATAAACTGTCTTTTCAATTTTCTGTAAAATAACAGGGTTTATTTATTTGCTTTGGTCGTGAGTATCAACACAGGACCTCATGCTCAATTAGCACCTCCTCTACCCTGAGCTATACTCTAAGCTTCAAGTATTTCTTTTTTTTCTTTAATCTTTTTTTTTCTTTTTTTCCAGTTTATTTATTTTTTATTAAAAATTGCCATCTCCTCCCCTCCTCCTCCCCCTTCCCTCCCCTCCCCTCCACCCACACCCCCACTCCCTCCCTCTTGAGGCCAAACAGCCATCAGGGTTCTCTACACTATGTTGAGTCCAAGGTCCTCCCAACTCCCCCCAGGTCCAGGAAGGTGAGCAACCAAACTGACAAGGCTCACACAGAGCCCGTCCATGTCGTAGAGACCAAGCCCATCGCCACTGTCCTTGGCTCCTCGGTCAGCCTCCACCATCAGCCACCCTCAGAGAGTCCGATTTGGTCGCATGTTCCATCAGTCCCATTCCAAGTGGACTTGGTGGTCTCCCATTAGTTCTGTCCTGCCGTCTCAGTGGGTGAACGCATCCCTCAAGCTATATAAGAAGGTGAACCCAAAGAAAAACATATAGTTATCCTCCTGGATACTGGAAGTAGACAAGATTGCCGGACAAAAAATGGGAACATAGGGGTGGGGTGGGATGGGGGGAGGGGGGATGGGGCGAGAAAAGTATGAAGTGGAGGATGGGAAGAGCTTGGGGGAATAGGATGGTTGGGATATAGGAAGGGTGGATATGGGAACAAGGAATTATATATCTTACTTAAGGGAGCCATTCTAGGGTTGGCAGAGGCTTGACTCTAGAGGGGTTCCCAGGTGTCCAGGAAGACGCCCCCAGCTAGGTCCTTGGGCAGCTGAGGAGAGGGTGCCAGAAATGTCCAGATCCTATTGCCATACTCAAGTATTTCTTAAATTCCCCTTGAGATTTTTCATTTTACCCATGTCCTATAAAAACATATACTGTTTAATATCCAGGTTTAGGATATTCCATATATAATTATCTTATGGATTTCATCTATAATCCATTGTCATCTGTTTTGGCTATCCTTGATTGTCAACTTGACTATACTTGGAATAAACTACAATCCAGAAATGGACAGCACACCTGTGAGAGATTTTTTGTTGGTTTGAAGTGGGTCCATCCATTCCCACTTTGAACCTTTGAGGTAGGAAGACACATACCTTTGATCCACATCTTGCAATGGGAAGACACAGCCCTTAATTTGGATCTTGAATCAGGAAGACACACACATTTAATCCAAATATTGAGACAGTAAGGCATGATGGGCCACACCTTCTGCTGGAACATAAGGAAAGAAAGAAGATTTGCTCTTTGCCTGTTTGCCCTTGCTTTGTTAGAGCATCCTTTCCCTCACTGCCATTGGAGCCTACATCTTCAGGATTCCAACACATACTGAAGATCATTTGAGAAACCCATCCTTGTGGAACTGAGAAACTACTATGTTCTTTGATTTTCTGTTCACAGCTAGCCATTGTTGGATTAGCTGGACTGCAGCCTGTAAATTATTCCAATAAATCCCCTTGTTGAGACGGTGATTCATGCCATAAGTTCTGTAACTCTAGAGAACCCTGACTAATAGTACATCATCTTAAAACAAACTTATGTGATTGATAGTCTTTTAAAATTATAATTTGATGAGGCTTCAAATACTTTTTTTATTTAGGTGGACACTCATTGTGATCTTGAGAGCATGCCATCTGCTACTGTTAGATAAAATATTCTGTAAATATCACTTAGATCCAGTTTACCTATGTCCTTCACTGATTTTCTAGTAGCTGAATTTATCAACTGCCAATAGAGTGGTGGTGATGTCTGAGGTATAATAGAGCACTTCTCTGTTTTTGCTATATGATGCTTTGCCTGTCCTGTTAACAAACCATTGCTTGGCATATATGCATTCAAGACTGTTAAGTGTTCTTGGACAGTTTAATTCTGTTTTTAATCACTCTTATTTAGTCCCTGGATCTTTTCTTGCTTTTAAGTGTGGATATAATATATAATAGCAACCCAATTCCTCTAGCTTTTTTTTATTATATAAACTGGACTTATTTGTCTTTACCTCTTGACTTTTTGTATGAGTCTATCATTGAAGTTCCTTACAGTCGATATATTTTTCATCAGCCTTGTCCTATTCTTCCAAGTTTATCCCAAGTACAACTTAGACTGGGGGGATCTCATTTGATTTCCTGACTCTCACATACAGCACAGAGGACACAAGCACATACTGTATGCTCATGCCAAGGCAAATTGAAACCACTGGAATAGAGCTACAGGAGAGCCTGAATTTTATATATTATATTATACATCAGTATTAGTGCATGCAAATGAAAAAACAAAATAATTTACAAGACGATAAGAGAATATAAACAAGGAAAAATTCAAATTAGGCCTCTTAGATAAGGTAATTCTGTTTGGGTAAGCCACACAGACATAGCTAATATTCTACATTCTAAGTCAGTGTATCCATCAAAGTGAATGACATAAGTGTCACTTATATTTATATATGCTGTGGTTGGGAAGTGGGTGATCTTCAGTACTTCACCTTTTACAACACCTCCATATAACAGCTAAAGCTAGGGCACACTACAGAAAAACTCATTGCCATATAGTTTTACAATAGTATGGGCTTTCAAGGTGTGATTTTAGAGTCTAGTCTCTTGAGTTCCTTATATAGTTTGGAGATCAGACCTTTGTTGCGGGGTTGGTGAAGATCTTTTCCCAGTCAGTAGGCTGCCTTTTTGCCTTGGTGACAGTGTCCTTTGCTTTACAGAAGCTGCTCAGCTTCAGGAGGTCCCATTCATTCAGTGTTGCCCTTAATGTCTGATTTTTTTTTCACCATCAGAACTGAATTGCTAGGGTATCTTACACGCTAAGGAAAACAAAGCATTAAGTTTGGTAGATCAGAACATCCTCTGGGTAATTTTTATTCATTTCATTTGTCCGTTGATTGGTCACATTTTCTTTTCTTTTTAAAGTGTGCACAAGAAACTGTGTTATATGGAAAAAGATTCACCAGACCTTCAATTAACCCAGCTGTCACACACATGTGGCTATCTCTATAAATGTGCAGTTCACTGGTAATTATTTTTCTGATAATAATAATAATACAAACTTCACACCCCTTTTGGTTGTGACAGTCCCTTACTTCCTCCATACAAACTACCTCAGCCACTGATACTGTATTTCAAAATTACAGAACATAGCCTATTTTTTCTGAACCCCTGAATGTACGGACAAGTCTATCATTTACATCTGAAGGATATTTAGGTTATTTCCATTTCCTAGCTATTGTAAATAGGGTGGCAATTACCATGGCTGAGCAAGTGTCCTCTGGGCACGTGCTAAAGAATGAAATAACTGCATCATATGATAGATTTTTTTGAGGGTTTTATATACTGATATTCAGACGTACTGCACCAATTTGCCTTCTCACCAGCAATGAGGGTTCTCCTTTACCCACAACCTCACCAGCATTTGCTGTCCGTTGTTTTGCTGATCTTAGCCATTCTGAATAGAGTGAGATAAAATCTTAATGTTGTTTTACAGTCCAAATTCTCAATAATGCAAATTTATAAAAGATATATTTTAATTCACCTATTACTTTTCTTAGTAATCTCTTCTATTAAAACCAATGCAGTTCAATAGTGTTAATTTGGGGAAATAAAAACAATATAATAAAGATTTGGAAAGCTTAAATTTTATTCCCCATAATTTCTCCTTCCATTAATCTAAATACTGCCGGGCGGTGGTGGCGCACGCCTTTAATCCCAGCACTCAGGAGGCAGAGGCAGGCGGATCTCTGAGTTCGAGGCCAGCCTGGTCTACAAGAGCTAGTTCCAGGACAGCCTCTAGAAACTACAGGGAAACCCTGTCTCAAAAAAAACCCATTAATCTAAATACTAACTTTTTAAACACATTTTCAGAAATAAAAATGCTGAAAGTCAGCCACTAGGTATTCCAACAATTATTCTAGCCTTGGTGTACCAGGAGAAAGTCTCATCTATAAAATGAAAGTAAAAATTAATAACAGTGAAGGACAACTGGGGTTATAACTCAGTGGAAGAGCACTTTCATGAGCCTAGATTCAATCTTCACTACAATTAAAAAAGAGAGAGTAATGAACAACAGTAGTCTGGATTGATGGCTTAGTCTTATAATAAGAAGACTGAGAGAGAAAGAATTGCCAACTTGAGCCCAGCCCAGACTACACAGGGAAACCTGTCACAAACAAGAATGATAACAAAATATTTGAAAATACTTACATCATGAAGTCATAGTTCAGATGGACTAAGATAATGCAATATCTATGACATGTTGAACTTGTGAAGAGTACACACACTGAGAACTCAAAACAGAATATACTTGGGTTGGAGATATCAATCATCAGTTAAGAGCACATGATGCTTGTACCAGGTTTTCTCTTTTGGGACACCAATCGGCTTCCAAATCATGACACACAAACTTCTTATTAGTTATGAACACTCAATCTAGCTTAGGTTCCTTTCTGGCTAGCTCTTTTAACTTAACCTGTTTCTCTTCATCTACTTTTTGCCTCAGGACACTTTTCTTAATTTCTGTATGTCTTACTTTCTTTGATTCTCGTGTCTGGTTAGCTGGCAGCTGCCTGGCTTCTTGCCCCAGGTATGTCCCTTTCTTTCTCCCTCATTTTCTACTTCTTTTACTCTCTCATTCTTTTCCTATTTATTTTCTCTGCCCAGAAGCCTCACCTATCCCTCTTTTGCCTAGCCATTGGCCATTCAGCTTTTTATTAGATAAATCAGGTTCCTTAAGCAGGCAAGGTGAAACAGATGCAAAACATGTTTACATAATTAAGCTTACATCCTTACATCATTAAACAAATGCAGCATAAACAAATGTAACACATCTTTACAAAGTTAAAATAATATTCCACAACAGTTGCTTTTCCAGAAGACCTGAATTTGATTCCCATAAAATATACTAGGTGACTCACAACTACTTGTAACTATAGCTTCAGGAAATTTGACATTCATTTCTGGCCTCTGAAGGCACTACACCTACATATACAAACCTATACACAGATAATACATATACTCATAATTCAATAACTGAAACAAGTAAATACTGTGGAAATTAGGAATTGGAGCCATAAGGAGAATTTTGAAGATCAAATCATGAATTTTGAACTGGCTACATGATTTATTGGTATAGGAGGTCCTTCTGTTTATGTATTGCTTTCATTGGCTGAATAAAGAAACTGCGTTGGCCTTTTGATAGGGAAGCAATTAGGTAGGCGGAGTAGACAGAACTGAATTCTTGGAGGAAGAAGAGCAGAGTCAGGCAAATGCCTTGATTCTCCTGCCCTAGAGGGATGCTGGTTAGACTCATGCTGGTAAGCCACAATCAAGTGGCGATACATGTTAATAGAGATGGGTTAAACTAATATGTGAGAGTTAGCCAATAAGAGGCTAGAAATAATGGGCCAGGCAGTAATTTAATTAATAAAATTTCTGTGTGATTATTTCGGGTGTAAGCTAGCTGAGCGGCTGGGACAAACAAGGGGCCCCGCTTCCTACTACAATTTATGAACTTTCTAAAAACATTACTATGAGTATGATGCCAAATAAAAGTGATATAACTTCTCTCTATGTAGTATGAGCTAGATGGTATCAAAATGGGAAGAAGAGAGACCACTTAGTTATTACAATTCTTATTGTAATGCCCACTGACAAATAGTATCCATTGAAAAGTTACATAAAGAATTAAACATTTAACAGCTAATATTCACTTATCAACAGTGAATCTAATCTAATCTAATCTAATTTGAGGACCATGCCATGTGAGGGAGCCCATGCCTGACATTGCCTGGATGACCAGGAACTGGAGACTGGATATCCCAGGGACCTGGATAGAAAAAAATCAATAAAATGATTCCTGATGATATTCTGTATTCATAGATCAATGCTTATTCCCACTCATCATCAGAGAGGGTTCCTCCAACAGCTGATGGGAGCAGATGCAGAGACCCAGAGCCAAACATTAGGCAGAGAGAGAGTTCAAATTGGAGATCTCCATTGTGTCTCTCTCTTTGTAGCTCTGTGAATACTGCAGAAGAGGGAGAGGAAGAATTGTAGCAAGAGGTGGGTCAAGGAGATCATGAAAACACAGCCCACAAAATCAACTAACTATGGCTTATAGGGAATCACAGAGACTGAAGAGATAATCATGGACCCTATATGGATCAGAGCTAGGCCCTCTGCATATATGTTACAGTTACGTAGCTTGGTGTATGTGTGGGATTCCTGACAGTGGGAGTGGTGGTGTCTCTGACTCTCTTCCATGTTCTTGGCACCCTTTTATTCCTACTGGGCTGCCCCACTTAGCTTTGGTATGAGGGTTTATGCCTAGTCTTATTGTATCTTGTTATTCTGTGTTCAGGTGATATCCCTTGGTGGCCTGCTCTTATCTGAAGGGAAGCAGAGGAGTATATATGGGGGAGATAGGGATTAGGATGTGTGAAGGGAGGGAAACTTCAAGAAGGATGTGCTATAGGACAGAAGAATAAATTTTAACATAATGAATAGACAATTATTACTTTTTGATGGCCATGCCTGTAGTCTGAGCGTTTAAGATACAGAGGCCAGAGGATCAAGCATTCATATTTACCTGCAGGTACATAGAGAGTTCAATACTATCTTTCTAGAGGGTTGAAAGGATGGTTCAGTGGATAAGAGATCTGGTTGCTCTTACAGAGGATCCAGGTTCAGTTTCAGCCACCCATAACCTGTAACTCCAATTCCCGAGAATCTGGCACTTTTTTTTTGCCTCTGCAGGCAATAGGCATGCACTTGGTATACATACATCTTTGCAAGCAAACCCTTATACACATTAAATGAATAAATATTAAATTTAAAATATTTAGGGTGCTAAAATTGTGGATAGCAATGTGTCATTTAACAGTGACTACTGATTATTGGGGAACACTGGTGAAATTACCCACCTCAAATGGATAATAACCTTAGAGAAGAGATGAAAGAACTAGGAGCATACCTCAGTGATAGAGATCTTTGCCTGGAGTACTTAATCCCCCAGAACAGGTAAAAAACAGAGATTGATATAAAAGTGAGAAAAATATTTTTAAAGATGCCTATCTACTCTCTTTTTGAACTACCACTAAAGATGTCAGAGACTTAATGTACTAGCAAGGGTCAGGAAAATGACCAATGCAAATTTTTTTAATAATTGAACAAAATACCCCAGTGTCACTTTCAGCTTTTCTTTGTCTGCAGCTCCTGACTATGAAACAATGATGTAGGAATCTAATTGCTCACAAAGGGACTTGCAAGGAAATGAAAGTTGCAATTTCAACCAGTGTTATTCAACAAAATATAGTCTGACATAAGATGATAATTTGATTTAAGATTCTTGAACTGTGTGCTAGTACAAAAGATATGCATTCAGGATAAGCCGTACTTCAAGTCTGAGCTGGATCTTTTCCCAAGTTAGAGATATGAAGTCTAGTACTCTCCTGTGATGCCAGATGGTGTCAGTAGGCCCCAGCTCCCAGTCCCTAATGGGGAACAACTGATGCTCTTCAGGAGACAAGCTACTTAATATTTAATACATTCAATGTACTCAATAAATTATTTTGAGACGGGGTCTTGCTGTGGGAACTATTATTTATGGATAATTTACATTGGTATAGTTTTTGTATATTGATAGAAGTTCAAATTATATTTGTTACTTTTGTTTACATTATTTGTACATATATACAAAGTTATTTTGTCTGATTGTATATATGCATGTTTCTACCTTGGTTCAGGACATTTTGTATATTGATACAAATTTTAGGGTATATGATGGAGGAGGGTCATTTGTCTATGTGTTACTTTCATTGGTTAATAAAGAAACTGCCTTGGCCCTTTAATAAGACAGAAAATTAGGTAGGCGGAGTAAATAGAACAGGATGCTGGGAAGAAGGCAATGAGGCAGACGCCATGCCTCTCCTCTCTGAGAAGAATGCAGGTTAAGATCTTTCCTGGTAAGCCACCACCTCGTGGTGCTACACAGATTACTAAATATGGGTTAAAGCAAGATGTGAGAATTAGCCAATAAGAGGCTGAAACTAATGGGCTAAGCAATGTTTAAAATAATACAGTTTCCGTGTAATTATTTCATGTGTAAAGCTAGCCAGGTGGTGGGACGTAGCTCCACCATTCCTTCAACAGGTATATTTTCATATTACATTATATATTACTCCTACCTCTGATCAAGATACTTACAGATTGTTTACATTTTGAGGTCATTGTCCTCATTTGTTGCACATTTGTTTATAGATTATTTAATATTCTTACATGAAGTTTTACTCTTTAAATTATACAGGTATTAATTATTATAGGTAAATAGTTGATCATGTTTGTTGTACATACAGTCAGATCAAGTAGGTTCCTTAGATACATAGGGATTGTACTCTGTCTACATAGGTATTCTTCAACCACTTCAGAGATCTGTGGAACATGGCATTTAAATAATTTGGGGTTCTGTTGACACGAGACATAACTGCTTCTGACAGCACCAATCTATTCCTGAGAGAATATTGAGCACCAAAGACACTCCACTTGGAGCTTGTTTTCTTCTTGGAAAAACTAGCCTTTGGTCAAGGAACTAACAATGCCTCAACCACTGACAAGTTACATAGTATCCAGAAATGGATAAGCAGGACTGTCAAATCTTGCCAAGACAGGGTAAATGGTTTTGAAAAATTTCCTGCCTCTAAAAATGGTCTGTCACTTACACTAGGCCTTAGCCCAAGTTGGCTGCTTTCAACATTGCAAAATGAGACTTTGGGTGATTGCTCACATATCTAATTGTCTCCATCATATTTTTCTCGCTTTGGAAGCTACTTGATTGTACTTCCTGCCTGCTCAAGTAATATCATCTCCCTTCTCAGGCCTCCAATGGGGTTGAAGATTAGATAGTCATAGTTACTGTGCTCTTACCAGCTAGCAAAGCCATTTCCTATATAAGATTTAGACTCCATAGGATAGAGTGTTTATTAAAACATTTAGCATATGTTCCTTGCTTAATATTGTTTATGCTGGTTTTAATTCTAATTATACTTGATATCTGTTTCTAGTGTATATCGTTTTATATTGGGTTTAGAACTCTCTTATTTAAACAAAAAGGGGAGGTGCTCCTTCAGCCAATAGCCTTTAAGATACCAGCCCACTTGGGCAATGTCTCTTATAGTTTAAAAAGCAGCAGGAACCATGTGCCCGCTCTCTTGCTTCTGGCTCTTGGTCCAGCTGCTGGACTCTGTTCCTGCTTGCGATCAGAGGGCTGTTGTTTAGGATAGTGATCTGTAAGTTTTCCTCTTAAATAAATAACCCTTTTATTATCCTAATTCTGAACTGGTGTGGGATTGTTTGATGGCATCAGGGCCTGGCTATATAGTCCAGACAGCCCTGGAGTTCTTGTGCCAAGTTAGCCACCAATGTACAATTCCCTTATCTGTAGCAAGTCTTTTTCTGTCCCACCAGCCGGCTCCCAAATAACAACATAGATACTTCTTATTAATTATGAATTCTTGGCCTATAACTTATGCTTGTTCATAACTAGTTCTTTTTATTAATTTTATTGAGCTATACATTTTTTTGCTTTCTTCCCTTCCTCTCCCCGTCCCTTCTACCCTCTCCCATGGTCCCTAGGCTCCCAACTTACTCAGGAGATCTTGTCTTTTTCTACTTCCCATGTAGATTACATCCATGTATATGTCTCTTGGAGTCCTCATTGTTGTCTAGGTTCTCTGGGATTCTGAATTGTAAGCTGTTTTTCTTTGCTTTATGTCTAAAAGTCACTTATTTTTGTAAGGAGGCTGCTTGTTCATCCTGGCCACCTAGAACCAAAATAACCACATAGAAACTATATTAATTAAAACACTGTTGGTTCATTAGTTCTAGCTTCTTATTGGCTAACTCTTATATTAATTTAACCCATTTCTATTAATCTGTGTATCACCATGTGGCAGTGCCTTACCGGCAAAGATTCAGCATGTCTGACTCTGGCAGCTCTATAGCATCTCTCTCCCCACCTTCCTTCTCCCAGCATTCAGTTCCATCTTCCCTGCCTACCTATGTTCTGCCCTATCAACAGGTCAAGGCAGTTTCTTAATTTATTAATGGTAATCACAGAACACAGGGTACACTCCCATATTACCTCCCCTTTTCTGTTTAAATAAAAAGGAAGGTTTTAACTTTAATGTTGTAAAATTACATATAATAAAAGAGGTATCAAGCAAGAATTAGTTACAATATGTTTATTTATCTTTTATTATAACTAAGGAAAAATATAACTATAACTTCTCTATTCTTTAACTCCATCAAAGATTCCAGAAGGATATTATATTACCTAAGTAAACAGGAAGTGCATTGTAAGCTACTTCCAAAACTCTAGAATTGACAGAGACATCTTGAGGCCTGGACAGTCACCCAATGTTCTTCTGTACCATTGGGGCACCCAATCTTCAGCCCACAGGCCCATATCCAGCAGACTTTTCCATGAAGCAGAAAATTTCAAAGACAGTTCAGTCATTTTCATCTGTATCCTGCAGAATGTCTCTCAGACTCTTTCATGAAGCAAGAACCCCAAAGGATTATCTCACCTTTAGGCAAGTTCAGCAGTTATTTCTCTGTGGGTCCTGCATGTTCAGTGAAGCAGTCCAGGCAAGAGCAGTTTCTTGCACAAATGGCTAACCAACTCCATTAGGAGCCTCTTCAATGCCCATCTTTCTCTTGAAGTAGCTAATGCTGCCAGGAGCAGATGTGTCTCATTGTCACTAAATGTCCTAAGTTCTTAAATATTTTAAATGCCATATTCTGTAGTCCTTAAAGGGCTTGAAGAATGCCTATCCATCTGAAATTTATCTTTATACATCTAGAAAATCTAATTAACATGACTACAAGTTTCACTATTATAAATGAGTATCTATTAATCTATATTTCTTAATTATACATTACATTTTAAATGAGCTACACAATCACAATACCTGAATCAAGAGCAGAGATATAGATACATATAACAAAATTGACCTTAAATTCATATCAATAAACCAAAATCCATACCAAAGGAAATTATTCATCTCCATAGCAACTTAGAGTGAGTACATATGATATCTGTCTTTCGGTGTCTGGATTACCTCACTCAATATGATGTTTTCTAGATCCATCCATTTCCCTGCAAATCTCAAAATATTTTTTTTCTACTGTGTAAATGTACCACATTTTCCTTATCCATTCCTCAGTTGAGGGGCATTTAGGTTATTTTCAGCATAAAAAATATAGACTTTCACATGTACTTGTTTTTATTTAATAATTTTCTCAGTTTTGTTAAAGTGTAAAGCATATCACAAAGACAATTTAACTATTCACAACTATAGATTGTCTGGACTCATTATTCTTTATATTGCCAATAATAAATGAGAAATACATGTATTTTATTTTTTGAGACAGGGTCTCACTGTGTAGCGTTGACTGGCCTGGAATTTATTAATGCCCTTTTTAATTTAGGTTCCAGAGGCACTTTATATTGCTTTACCGCTCTTGTTTTGTGAGTATTGCTCCCAAATATCATTTGTCTGTCTGCCTGTTTTTGTTTGAAAATGCCTAATGCTGCTATGCCAACATACCACCACCAGATGGCAGTTGCAAGCCATGAACCCCAGGATATTAGTAAAAGGGCATATTTGAGACAAGTTGGATTGACATGAGAAATTCTTTTTCATGTTGTTCCTATCAAAAACATATTATAAATGTAAATAATAACTCAATGTGAAAACACTTTATAACAAACATCAGATAAATGATCCCCAGGGTTTTACTAATCATTTCTCTGAAGTTATAGTAGAACCTATCTTTCTTCAACAATTTACCAGTGTTTTAGCAGAACGTAAATCTTTATATATATAATTGTTTGTAATGAACTCTTCTTGGCTTTCTTACCTTCAATGGACAATCCTATTCTGCATACAAAGCCCTCCATTTGACTTGGTTATGCAAAACCTAAATTCCCTGCCTAGATAACTAAACTGAAAAATTTTATTAGGTCTCTTAATCTCCCTGCAGCATTCTGCTTCTCACATGTTTTCCATTTCTTCCCCTTCACACAGAAAATGTAATTGATTCTGCACAATTCCTACAAGGGCATTCTTCTACTTTGTGTCAGGTATTCTTTTCTTTTTCAGCTATGAGTCTAGCCCCTAACACCTGAGCTCTCTCCAGCCCAGTCTCTGGGATTTTTAACTAGTTTTAACTTTACCCAAATTGAATTTTAAATGAGTAAAAGGACTAGATGTGGACAGAACCAAGAGGATTTCTGTGAGTTCAAGGCCAGCCTGGTCTATACATAGCAAGGTCCAGGTAGCCAGTATTACACAGAAAGATCCTGTCTCAAAACAAACAAGCAAACAAAAAAGCAAAAAAAAACACAGAACCAAACAACAGCAAGAAAAAAGAAAGAAAGAAAGAAAGAAAGAAAGAAAGAAAGAAAGAAAGAAAGAAGAGGAGGAGAAGGAGGATGGGGACGAGAAGGAGGAGGAAGAGGAGGAGGAGGAGAGCAACAACAACAACAACAAAATGGGACAGCCAGAAATTGCTCAGTGCTCAGTGGTCAAGAGCATGTACTGTTGTTGCAGAGGAGCAGAGTTCAGTTTGCAACATTACTGTGGTTGGTTTACAATCATCTGTAAATCCAGCTTCAGGGGCCTGCAAAAGCAGACACTGATACACAAAGACACAGAATTAAAATAATAAAAAATAAGCTCTTTTAAAAAAGAACAAACAAATCATGGTGGCTCACAACTATAATCCTAGCACTGGTGTGACAGAAGCTGGGAAAATGCCTTAGGTTTAGCCATCCCGGTCTACATCATAAATCTAAAGCAATCAAAGACACATAGTGAACCTTATTTCAAAAACAATATTTAATGAGCAAAATACTTGACCTTCCCAAAGAATATGCACAAACAGCTGATAAGCACACAGAAAAAAATATTCATAGTCATTAGACATGGAGAAATGAAAATCACAGCCATAATCCCTTCAAATCCTTTGGGACAGATATAATCTTTAAAATGTAAAATATGTATTGTTAAGGATAAGAAAAACTGGAAAACTTGCACGTTCATAGTAACAATGCAAAATACTGCAGCTGCTGATTCCTCAGGAAGTTAAATATAGAATCCACACATGAATCTTCAACTTTCAGATTTATAGAAAATATTGAAATCTTTGACTCAGTCACATAAATAATTATACATGTGCATTCATTGCATCCTTATTCAAAAATAAGCTAAAGATAGTGGAACCCAGGCTAACATCAGCAGATGTATGGATAAATAAAATGTTCTGTATACATAGAATAAAATAATACTGAACATAAAATGGAATATTGTTGGGAGCAGTGAGACCCCAGATCCTGAATTTCTTGTAATTCCCTGATCTGAGTGCCTACAGCTGTTCTGAGCACGAGACCTTCAGGAGTTCCTGATGGCAGAGTGGTTTCTGGTGGGTTTGGCTGGGGCGTGGCTATCTCTATATAATCTGCCCCTGAACACAATAAAGGGGGCATTCTTGGGGAATTTAAGGATGACCACTGTCATTGTCTCTCTGTCTGTGTGTGTGTCTGTGTATTTTAACCTCCAACCCCCTTGCCTGAAGCTCGGTAACTGGGTAAAAGCACACCGAACGCAGACACGGGGGCGCGGTGCGTGGCAGAATATAAGTCTAATACATGTTATAGCGTGCATGAGTCATGAGGACACTCTACTGAATAAAGTAAACATGGTTAACAAATGCACTGACACTGTCCAATTCCACCTATACAAACTATTCAGATTAGTTAAATTTCCAAAAAGGCAGCACTGTCATGGCTCCCAGATCTGGTTTTCCAAATTGTTATGTGACTTGGGGTTTATTCTTAAAAGAAAACAAAGAGAATAGGCTGTGTGTGGTGTTACACTCTTAATCCAGCTCTCAGGAAGCAGAGATAGGGGAATCTCTATGAGTCTGAGGCCAGCCTGGTCTACATAAGTGTGTCACAGACCAGCCAGGTCTACTGAGTGGAACTGACTCTAAAAATAAATAAATTGAAAAAAATAAAATAAGTTGCTTAGGTTTTTATTTGGATCAACCCACACTATTAGTTGAAGTTAAATGTCAACAGAATTAACAAATACACGCATATCGAAGCTGCATTTACAATTAAAAAGCAAACATAAAAATTAGTGCCCAGGGCTATTTGCTGAAATTGGAAGCTTAAACAGAAACTGCCTCAATTTAAAAGGATAGTATGTTATGGCAAAGATTGGGCATACCTAATGAGGAGGAAACACAGCTGTACCTGAGAGTATTAGAAGTCTTTTAATTCAGAATGTGTAATAGTTGATAGCATTGTTGAAGTTTCAGTCCTTAGCAAACCCTTTCTTTTCACCAGTGAAAGCCACGGGATGAATTGATGAATTATTTTTTTGTTCAGCACTGGGACTCAAACACAGAGCCTCCTGTTTGTGACTCAAGCGAGTTATAGCCCTAGCCTAGAACGTATTAATTTAAAATAATTAGCTATTAAATAAAAACAGGGTGGGCCATTACTTGGGGCTGGGATCCTGCACTGGACCCCAACAAACGGGATGAAAATTAAAAATGGATTCATTCATGTTGTGATTCCATGGCACCAAACCAACACTAATTTGTTAGTCTGGCCTTTTGTGAAATCAAGACTATGATGACAGTCAAGCCCCAAAGCAGCCATTTTCCATCACTATGATGACATTTCATGAGCTTTCATCTGAGGGAATATGATATTAACCTGTCAGTTACTTTTTTATTGTTCTGTTTCACTTTCTCAACTTTACAAGAAAAGGAACTCTGAAATGCCTTAATCTAATTTTGCTTTGTTTCTTCTTCATTCAGTTCTTCTCTGAACATAAAACCAACTCTGCTCTACCCATGGGCATATTTATTCTATTTTATAGAAGAAAATGTCATTTAATTCTTCAATTACAAAATGGAGCTAACTGTAACCTTTAAATTAATTTATTATAATTTTTCCTTATAACAAAGCAGTTTATATTTTCAACACATTTATAGAAAATGCCAGTTACTCACGACAAAAGACTCTTGCACATCTCTTTATGAAAATCTCCAGAGCTCAGCCAAGGCAACATAAAGCATAAAGTAAATGTCTTCTGTAGGTATAAAGAATAAAACAGGCCGGGCGGTGGTGGCGCACGCCTTTAATCCCAGCACTCGGGAGGCAGAGGCAGGCGGATCTCTGAGTTTGAGGCCAGCCTGGTCTACAAGAGCTAGTTCCAGGACAGGCTC
This sequence comes from Arvicola amphibius, assembly GCF_903992535.2. Lineage (NCBI taxonomy): Eukaryota > Metazoa > Chordata > Mammalia > Rodentia > Cricetidae > Arvicola > Arvicola amphibius. Next base: position 98,035,455 of record NC_052065.1, on the reverse strand, counting down.
TAGAAACTACAGGGAAACCCTGTCTCGAAAAAACAAACAAACAAACAAAAAGAATAAAACAGGAATCCAGAGTATGCAATGGCTGCTCTCAGTATTGCCATCAATGAACAAGCAAAGGAACTAGGAACAGATAGGGAACACAACGATAAGAAAATTTCCCAGAGTGTCTAAAACAAACTAAGAAGAGATAGGATGTTTGGAGAAAAATCATTCTTTGAGTGTCCAAAGAATTCATCTCACACTGTTTTTTGTCTCCTTTCCTCCAGCACTTAGCCCTCATTCTTCTCTTGGGCCCTAAGTTGTCCCAGAGCTAATAAATATTTGCTGAATAGATGCATGTTCAACCATCCTCCTGGAGACCCTCTCTGGCACTCCCTTAACATAGTTCATGTTTCCCAGCATCTTCTTAAACCAGGTCAAGACTTGCTCTTCCCCACAACTTTTACTCACATAGGAACTCTCATTAAACTCTCATGGAAAATGAATCCAATAAAGATGTCAATGATTGGTCATGTTTAATGCATTAGGCCTACCAGATTACACAATTAGATGGCGTGAATTATTTCATTCCTTGCCTCAGTTTGTGAACAACAACAGCTATAAGAGATTACCTTATCTGTAAAATGCCCCATTTAGAAAACACATAGCTAACACATACAAAAAGCCAAACTAAAAAACCAAAGTGTAGTACTGCCTTTCTGCATTAATTATGCAGAACTCTAACCAGTGATGTGACACTCTTTACCAGAGACACTTGAACTAAGGGAAAGACGGAAAGTCCTATCTTTGCTGTAGGTGTCAGCAGAAGTGGTTCCACAATGCTAAAAAGGTGAATGAGGCAGTGTCTTTGATGAACTGTCACAGCAAAGCCATTGCCATGGTCCATGCACTCCTGAATCTCCATGAGGAGTCAACTGTCCTAGGGCTGAGGACACAATCTGGATAGATCAGTTCTGCCAATGCTTCTTCACAACTCACCTCCCTCATTTCCCTGTAAATACATTAGATTGATTTTTAAAAATTGATAGTTTATTCATTAATTCTACATCTAATATTCATGTGGCAAGTTCAACAACAACATAAAAATGATTTCCTTAGGTTGCAGCTATGAAGTCATGATTTAGTAATAGAACATTTCAAAAGATGCCCTAAAGCACTAAATTAGGATCAAAACAGGGTAGATTTTTTTTTACTACACTTGATCTTAGCCAAAAGGCTGAGAAGTGACACAAAACAATGTCAAACTATTCTTTGTCATTCTGAATTAAAAATGCATAAAAGGAAAAGCTGCATGCATCCATCAATATATGGAAGTCTGAAATGATTCTAATTTTCTTTTTCTAATAGCTTCAATTCCTATCCAGCCTAAGTTAAAAATATTGTCTATACTACTTTTCTATTTCCTACAATGACACTGAATATGGTGCCTTTCATTAGAAGATGAAGTTTGGCACATACTTTTCTATCTATTCATTTGTTCTAGAAGAGATCCCAGTACTTCAAAGAAATTTCTGGTATGAAATAAAACTTTCCTAACCTTCAACTCTTTCAAAAAGTTTATAATCTTATATTTGAACCCAGCAGAGCTAGAAGACATTTTTTCATTACAAGACTGGTTGAAAGCAAACCACCAGTTTGTATTAGATGAAGATAAAATACTGGCCATAAGACAGGAAATATTGTTGGGGTAGATTTTCCCATAAGAGCAATACAAAATGAGATAAAATAATCAGCCTGCCCTTCCCACTGATAAAAGTAGTCAAGTAATACATGATACATTAAAGATTATTCACAAAATTGCTATGGATTATTCTTTCAGTAACTTTGAGGGCATTTTTACTAACCAAAATAAGGATACATTCAATGATGTTAGTTGTAGCAAAGTTTATCATCACAGGCTTCCTATGAAACCCTATGTAAATATTATTCCACCTCATCCTACCCATCCTCATGTTCTATAATAATTGCTTGCATATTTTCTTCTATAGTACTTATCAATATAAACATTGATATGCATCTGTTTTATTGTTTCTTTTATTATTTGCTTGCTGCACTAGAATGTAAATTCCATGAAAACAAATTCCCCATTATGAAGATAATTAAGCATGTTTTTTATGATTCATATTCTTATCTATAAATTCAAGTTCAATAATACAAACTAAGATAATGTTATATCAAAGCAACAAAATACATACAGTTAGTAATATTTTCCTTTAAAAAGAGATTCTTCAAGAAAATGTGTAATTATAATTCTCATAGAAACATAAAAATAAGTACGATAAAGGTTTTATTTAAGTGTTTCTCCATTTAGCAGCACACATATTAAAATTGGAACAACAAAGAAAAGATTAACTTGTCAATGCCTACATGAAAATTAAATTAATAAAATATTCTCATGTTTTTATCTGTTTAAATTAGTGTACCCATAGAAGTCAGAAAAGCAGTAAGGGGCCGGGATTTCAAGAGAGAGGAGATAGGGGAAAGTTGTCAAGTGATGAGAATAGGAAATAATGGAGAGAGAAGAGGTGCATGGGATAGGTGATCTATATCATAGAAGCAGGACTGTGAAGAGGTATAACTAACACATAAATATTTTAAAAATGCCATGTGGAAACCTGCTATTGTAGAAACATTCTGAAATATGTACACATACATATGAAAAGGGAGTTGAATCAAGTTATTCCACAATGAGGAAAAAAATCTCTCCCAGACATCACAGACTACCCAACAAAATCCCAGGGGTGGGTATGGGTTACCTCTTTTCGAAGAATTGAACAATAGAGCTCCATAGACCTAGAAATATAGAACATTACTATCACTGTTCTTGTTTATCGTCTATAGCTTTATGGAAAGACTCCATTGCTGAAGATGCCACATACTTGAAATACAGGACATGGAGAAATCAAACTGGTACCAACCTAGTACCACAGTGCTGGAAGGTTCTATGCATGTTATCAGGGTAGTAAAGCAATCAGCAATCTTACCCATCTGTAGATCCCGAGAACCACAACAGCAAATGGCCTGGAAAGATAGGCACACTGTAAAAATTTTAGCCCAAGTGTTGTAGGAGTAATCAGTCACTTTTTGAGTGGACTTAAAGCCAGAGCTCATGACTGGAACCTCTAAATGTTAGTATGAATTATGTTGGGCTTCGTTTGATCATTTGGAATGTTTTTGTTTGGTTTTGTTGTTAATTTGAAATCAGGTTTTATATAATTTTGGCTAGCTAGAAGCTCAATATGCAGATGAGGATGGCATTGAACTTTTTACAGTCTTCCTGCCTCTAAATTGTTTCCATGTGTGTTGAGACAGTGTCTTTTATGTAGCTCTAACTGGCCTAGAACTACCAATCCCATCATCTTTACCTCTTGTGTACTGGAATTACAGAGGTGTACTGCTGTGTGTAACTCATTTTTTTAAATGCCTTCTAGCCTTTCCATCATTACCATATCGCTTTTTTTTTTCTTTACCACATGATTAGGATCTGCTATATGGTAGTCTGCTACCTTTGCCCATGGCCTTTCTCTTGGTCTTCATCTTAGAGTTTACTTTACTGTGAAAAGGCACCATTACCATGGCACCTCTTAGAAGGAAAGCATTTAATTTAGGGGGCTCACTTATAATTTTAGAAGGTCAGGTCATTGTCAGCATAGAGGGGAGCATGGCAGGCAACAGGAAGTCAACTGACTGTCACACTGAGGGAAGCTTGAGCAAAGAGACCTCAAAGCCCACCTCTACAGTGACACACTTCCTCCAACAAAACCACACCTACTACCACAAGGCCACACCTCTTAATAGTGCAACTCCCTAAAGGCAAGCAAAATTTAAAGGTTTTGTTTTAAACAATACAAAAATACAACTGTAGTTGAAAGTTATACAACAATAAATAAGTTATACTTTACAAATAATTTACTAGATATTTTTCAAAATAAAAGTTTATGGAGAAACCATGAAAGGTCAATTTTGATGAGGCAATAGTATATTGAACACTTTGCTGGTTTGAAAGAAATGGCCCCAAAAGGGAGCTATAGACTTTTCCTTAAGAGTCAACAAATAAGCCTAATCATCAGGACAACCTAAGATTACTATAAACTATGCTGTTATAAAATTGTCTTGTTATTTGTTTTGTACTTTTAAAAATTTGAACACAAGAAAGAAAAAAATTCCTTTTAATTGAGAATTCGGGTTAGTTGGGTACAGGTCAATGGAGGTGTTATTCTATTACATTATACATAATATGCTAACTTTCAGCTGTCAAAAAGTTTTGGACTAATAAGTTGTTAGGCTAGAATATTGTCTTAGTGATCTGTTTGAATGAGTCACACTAACGGAACTTAAAATGTGTTGTTTACAGGAACAGCTGATAGTGGAAAATAATGTGCCCTAGATCATTCTGTCAAGATGCAATGCAGTTTTTTTTATTAAAATTGCAAAACTTAAGGACTCAGAGATAGGCTACTGAGCACAGAGCCTTCCTGAGTTGCACAGCATGTTACAAACTTAGTCTGAACAACAGAGAAAGACTTTAGTTCAGAGAAAATATTACAAGTATTCAAGTACTATGTTACTTAATTTTTAAAACTGAGTTGAGCATGGTGATGCATGAAATCTCAAAGCTCTCAGGATGATGAGGCAGGATGATCATGAACAATATGTACTATATAGGGAAATTTTGCCTAAAATAAAACCAAACAAACAAATAAATTTTAAAATTTATATGAAATGCATTTTGAACGTACAATAATTTTTAAATTTTTACCTCATTTACACTATATATGACTTATACACATCAAAAGATGAGCTTGGTGGGACGGCAGTGGTGCATGCTTTTAATCCCAATGCTTAGGAGGCAGAAGCAGGCAGATCTCTGTGTGTTCAAGGCTAACCTCATCTACGTGAGCTAGTTCCAGGACAGGCTCCAAAGCTACAGGGAAACCCTGTCTCAAAAACAAACAAACAAAACAAACAAACAAAAAACGATGAGCTGGTTAAAAGCATAAATATAAGCCAGACATAGTGGCATGAGTACTCAAAGGAAGACAAAGGTAGATCTCTGTGATTTGAAGTCCTCCAGGCTGGTCTACATAATGAAATTATGTCTCAAAAAAAATAAAAACAAAACAAAATGACTAGCAAACAAATGAACAAAAATTAACAAACAAAAAACTCATCACTAACAACAAAAAATTTAATAAGACAATTAAAAACTTAATCCTTTTAATTTATTTATTATTTTAAGACAAGGACTCATTATGTTGTCCAGATGTTGTGGAACTTGCTCTATTGATTAAAAAGATCTCCCTGCTTCTTCCTGAGAGTTGGGACTAATAGCATGCACCACCACATCTAGCTTAAAGTCATTCTTTTAAATCTTAAAAATCCAAAATTAGATTTTAGTTAATAGGATATTTATCTTTTTTAAGACAAAACTCTGGGCTGGCTCAGTGGAGCAGAGCACTTGTTGTCCAGGCTCTACTCCCAGAACTCATATCTTTCAACCATTCCTAAATGCAGTTCCAGGGAATGCAACACCTTCCTGTGACCTCCACATGTACCGGTAACACACATAGTACATATACACACATGCAGGGAAAACACTCTTATACATAAAATAATGAAATAAATATTATCTAAAAATAATGTTTTATAAGACAAAATTATGATGTGCATGGTGGCTCATGCCTTTAATCTCTGAGCTAAGATGGTAGAACCAAGCAGATTTGTGTGTAAGGGTAGCTTGGTCTATAAGGCAAGCTTCAGGCCAGCTGAAGCTTCAGAGTCCAACCCTGTCTCAAAAATGAACAAATAAAAACAAAAACAAAAATCTAACTTTTAACAACATGCCCCAAATTGGCCTTAGCTTTCTATGTAGCCCTAGCTGGCATGGGTCTTAAAATCTTCCTCCTACCTTAGTTCCACATGAGCTACAATAACAAGCATACACCACTGTGTCAGACATAATTAATAGTGTTTTGATGTGGGCTTGTCATGTTTCACAGGCTAGCCTCAAACACACAGTCTTCCTGTTTCAATCATCCATTTATCTGGAATTACAGATGTGTACCAATTCTGTGGTCAGGATTATGCTCATTATAAATCACTCTCTGCTTTAGGACTTAAGATAAATACACATAAAATAAACCTCAATATGAAACAAGATGATGCTTTAAGTAGTGGTTCTCAACCTTCCCAGTGCTGAGACCCTTTAATACCGTTCCTCATATTGTAGTGACCACCAACCATAAAATTATTTCGTTGCTACTTCATGACTGCAATGTTGCTACTTTTATAATATAAATATCTGATGTGCAAGATATATGTTATGCAACCCTTATGAAAGGATCATTCTCCTACCAAAGAGGTCATGAACCATAGGTTGAGAACCATTGCTTTAAAGTAAAGTTAGACCCCCACCTCAAATACATCTTGGAAAATAATTGAGATATTTATGATCAGAAAGGAATGGAAATAATTTTAGAGAAAGATACTAGGGAAGCAAGGTGATAGAAAGATTCTCATGAGATATATTTAAATGGGCAAATGAACAAGCCTCTAACGACTATATTTATTGCACAGCAGTAAGAAAGAAGGCTTCATAAACAGTAATTTATCTCTCAAAAGATTATTTTCTCCATATTTACCAAATGACATTTGGCTTATATATCATATCATTTGTTTTTATTTAATTATTTTAAGTTTTATCCATCCACTTCAATGTAATGGATGTCTGATGAAAAATGTGCCTGTTCATTAATCTCAAAGGATGAAAGAAGTGATAGCCAGAGGCTTTGACTTAAGAAGAAAACACTCTTTATGATATAAAGAAAAAGCAAATGATCTGGATTCCTGAATTTCCTAAGAACTTTCCTGAAGAGAGGACTTATAAGTGTTAAGTTTGTAAGAAGGTACCCGAAGATGACTTCTAACTCATCATCTTCTTATCTCAGCCTCCTAGGTCTAGGATTCAAGGTGTGCACCACCACACTGAGTTCTAAGACAACATTTCTCAAGGTTTCTCACAAATTAATTCTAGAAAATGTCAATGGATATGAAATGTCATGGAATAAAATAAGCTTGGGAATCTTTGACTAATTTATTACTCATGTTGGGACATTCAATGTGTATTTATAAATCAAAATGTTCCAAAATGTCCCATGGGTTAAATATTTATATTATTTAATGCAATACTTCCTCAATTTATTCAGTACAAGGAAATCATTTATTTCTTGTGGACTATTCATTCTTTCATTTAGACATCATTCTGTGGAAGACTTAGTGTCCTACTTTGTGGAAATTTCCATGGCTGGTGTCTGCAGAGGTAAGAGGGCCTTGGCTCCCCTGGCATTGGTGTTAGAGACAGTTGTTAGCTGCCTTGTGGATGCTTGGACTTGAACCCCAGCCTTCTGGTAGAACAATCAGGGCTCTTAACTGATGAGCCATCTTGTTGGCCTCTCATGCTCAGTTTAAATCAGGAGTTGCCTAGAACTTGTGTCTAACAGGTGACTCAACAAGAGAAGTCTCTCATCAAACCTGTGGATCTGAGTTCTAGCTCCAAGCTTCACAAGGTAGGAAAAGAGAACCCACTCCTGCTGGTTGTTCTCTGAACTCTACCACACTAAATAAATAAAGAAAGAAGTAAAATAAGTAAATAAACAAATAGCTTTCAGATTAATAAATAATCAATTAAAATTGTAAAAGAGGTAAATGTATCTTGTTATCATCTCAAAGAGTATGCTCCCCAGGTAAGGATTATTACTACCTGTCTTTAAATACTGTATTTTCTCAGCCTGAATTGTCTGCCTACTTGTGAAATTACAGTACAGTACTCACAATTTTATATATATACACACACAGAGAGAGAGAGAGAAAAAATATATAAAAGTATACATATATACACATTTTAAATCTATGCTGTTAATTTTCTGTTATTCTTTTCTTCGCATTTTTGGGTGAAAACTACACTCACAGTTTATGGGAGTCAGAGGACAACTTGCAGAAATCAGTTCACCCCTTTCACCACGTGAGTTTCAGAATTTTATACATTTGAATTATTAGTATATATCTAATAATATATCCTAAAAGATAATTCACTTTCTTTCTCAATGTTTATCAACATCTCCAGAAATTGGTTATAACATAGAATAGGGAATCAAGTATTTTTCTCTGAAGAGTAAGTGTTTTAGAGCTTGGTGTTCTTATCCCAAGTATAGAATTCTTCTGCTGCAATGTGAAAGAAAACACCAATTATGTATCAACTAATAACCATGGCTTCATTCCAGTACCACTTTATTTATTTATACTAGTGTGTGAGCCATACTGTATCACATGTTATCATCAAAGGCTATCTCAAAATATTGTCTAGATATTTTTATTATGAATAGTGGTTATTTTTATTAAGAAGTAATCTTACCATTCATGAAGGAAAAATCACTGAATAATTTTTTTCTTTTATTGAAAATAGTTTTTATACACTATATCCTGAGTACAGTTTCCTCCTCCCAGTTCTCCCCCTCCTCCGTCCCATTGAATCCATCCCCTTTTTTGTCTCTCATTAGAAATCAAAAAGATATCTAATGAATAATAATAAAATAAAATAACAAAAAATAAACAAAAAGGAAAGTCAAAGTTAAAAGCAAGAAAAATCATACGGAAACAGACACACATGTTCGTACACACAGGAATCCCATAAAAACACAAAGCCAGAACCCATAACATATATTCAAAAGACCTGTAAAGAAAAAAAATGCCGTGACATAACATTATGAGTCAAGGAAAGTCCAAAGATGCTGTTGAATTCATTTTCTGATGGTCATCTACTGCTGGGCATGGCACCTACCCTGAAGACTGCTTTGTTTCCCTAGTGAGACTCCCTTGGAAAAAACTAATTTCTCATTTGCAAGTGCTTATCAGTTGGAGATAGTTTCTGTGTTATGGTTGGGGTCATGTGTGACCCCATCTGGTCCAGACCTATGTTGGCCCTGTGCATGCTGCTATTGTGAGTTTATAATTGTTTGTGTCATGCTGTGAAGGCATAAGTCACAAACAATCCCACACCAGTTTGGAATTATGATTAATAAAATGGTTATTTATTTAAAAGGAAAAAACTTACAGATCACCGTCCCAGACAACAGCCCTCTGTGCCATTAGGAAAGGAGTCTAGTAGCTGGAAGTGGAGCCGGAAGCAAGAGAGCAAGCACAGGACCACTGCTTTTTAAAACAAAAGAGACCACGCCTAAGTGGGCTGGCATCTTAAAGGCTATTGGCTGAAGGAGCAGAAGTAGTTCCCGCAGCAATGTTGCATTTAGAAGTCCTTGCTTTTTTGATGTCTTCCATGTCCTCTGGTTCTTACACTATTTCTACCTCCTCTTCTGCAAGGCTCCATGAACCCTGGTGAGGGGTTGATGGGGACATCCCATTTAGGACTGAGTATTACAGTGTCCCTTATACTGTTCAGCTGTGGATCTCTGTGTTTGTTCCAATCTACTACAGGAGAGAGCTTCTCTGATAGTGGCTGAGTAAGACACTGATCTCAGGATACAGAAGTATGTAATTAGGAGTTATTCAATTGCTGTCCTGTGATCTTTTAGCATAATAGTGGTATTTCATTTTCCCCTAAGTCCTGACCATTCTAGTCTTGGGTTGTTGGCCACCCAAGCAGTTTTGGGTATATGTTCTATCGTGTGGAGAGGGCCTTATATCCAAACAGGTTTTGGTTGATTACTCCCACAAGCTCTGTGCCACTGTTTTATCATCATATCTTGCAGGCAGAACAACCTTGTAGATCAGAAGGTTTGCAGCTGGGTGGGTATTTACTTTTCTCTTCTGATAATGTACAGAGTTCTTTGCAGTGCCACAAACACTAGTCAGTAGTGGTTAAGGCTATAAGTGTGCACCAGTTCAACTTCTCTGTCCTTGTTCAGTAAGTTGTGTTGGTGTATTATTCAGCAGTTGGACCCTACCATCAGTTAGTGGAGCGCAATCAAGAGTCTTGGCAATAGTCTGGCTTGATTGGGAGTTGAATAACAATTTTATAAAAAAGGATAGACCTGGAGGTGTAGCTCAGAGGTAGAATGCAGGAGTTCGTGGATTAGATCCCAGCACTGCAAAAACAGTAAACAAAAGGATAAAAGTCAGTTTTATTAGATTGACATTTTTTTTGCACACTAATAACTTCCAAGAATTATAATGTTTAATTTATAGAACTTAATGATGTACAGGTACCTTCCCCATTTTAAAGAACAGAGGTATATATAACTTGCCCAAATTCATACAACCAAAGAACAATAATTTTAACTTATATTTCTCTAGCAGAGAATGTTTAAATAATATACCACTTCATCTTTCTTTAGAGAAGATTGTAGATCACAGATTCTTTCTAAGAATAATAGAATCAATAAATCAAGTACTTTAGAGAATATCTTATCTAATCAGTGTTATTGAATTCAGTAGTAGATCAAAACTAAGTTTATAATCAAACTAACAATAAAATAAAATATTCTGAGGAAAACATTGAACATAAAATTGATGTTTTGTGAGACTATGTAAATATATGAAATTATTGCATTAGATATTCTTTAATTTTAAAGTTGTAAAAGGGTGCTGAGATTGTAAGTTAATTGAAGTAATGGGTTTAATTCCTAGCACAACAAAATATAAACCCAGAAGTTTTAGTTTTTAACTATTATTCTTCTCTCTCAGAGTATAACACATTATGGCCTCTAACATACGCCAATCCCTTGACTTTAGCCTCCCTAGGTCTTGGATTCCAGGTATGAACCACCATACACAGCAGTATAGATTTGTGGGAACTGTACCTTCAATTTTTAATGTAAAAGTTTGTAATACATATCAGAAGTTCATATAGACAGGCACCTAAACATAGGAAGAAGTCCAGAACAGAGAAGTTATAAATAAACAGACACTAAACCATAAGGATATGGCATTCATCAGTCATGTGTATAGGGAAGGAGCTAAGATGACTATTGAAGAAGTCATCATACAGAACAGTATCAGGACACTGGAACTTAAGAGAATTCTGTTACAACTGTGAAACATAAGGCAAAGTTGAAGTAGAAACAAGTAGTAAACTACTGTTTTTTAAAACTTTTTACAATTATTATTATGTGGATGATTTTTTTCCTGCATGTTTCTCTGTGTTGTTATAAGTGTGTGGTATGGGAGAAGGTCCGCAGAAGGCACTGGAAATAGAGTTGCACATGGTTTTAAGTCACTAGGGCAGTGCTGTGACTCAAGCTTGAGTCCTCTGTAAAAATCTACAAGTGCCTAAAACTTCTAAGCCTCTTGTCTGTGGTTTATTCTTTTAAAAAATACTAAAAATAAGGAATATGAAAGAGAAATGGCATGTAGGTGTTAGGAAATAACCAATTTTAAGATACAGTGTGAACAATTCAACAGAACGATGATCTTATTTTGGGGCAGGGAAGAGAAACTGACATTTCAGGTATGGGTTATTGAAATGTCAAGGTGTGTCAGAGTAATGGGAAAAGATGAGAAACAAGATGGACCAGTCTTGAAAAGATTCTTTTTTTTTTTTTAGGACAAAGACAGGATGGCAATGATTAGGTACTCATGAGAAAGAAGCTTGGGCAACAAAAACTCACTTAAAGGGAAAGCAAGGAAAGTCAGAGAGCCCATAGCCAATGGCATTTAACCTACTCAAAGAATTAAGCAAGTGAATAACATGAACAGTTTCAAGTTTGGCAGTGTGCCTTTGGAAAATTTCAGAAAAGGTCACTGAGGGAGACAAAACTAGGAAGCAAAGTGTAAAAGTAAGCAAAAGTTCAATAGTCCATCTTTTTGTGAACTAGCTCATCGTGGTTTTATGACATCAAAGTAGTTCAAAGCTTAGAAGTGAAGCAGAGAAATGAAAGACAGGAACTTTTTCTCCTGGGTTGAAAATGATCCTTCTAGTCTTAACAAAACAGCAAAGAAATAGTGGATTATTTGATTTAACGAGGAGATAGTATGGGTCCCAGTATGAACAAGGAAAAAAGAAAAGAGAATAAGCCGCAAATCTCAACAGTAGAGCTAACAAGATTGGAGATTATTTCAGTGTGGAAACGGCAATGGTAACATTCAATGAGGATAAAGGAAGAGAAGATAACACAGTCACATGGTTGTGACAGCTGGTCTTTAAAAGTGACATACTGAGGGAACAGGTAAATGGTCTGAATAAAGAAATGTTGATGAGCAATTTGCTAGAAATGAAATCAACGCAGATCTTCTGTTGTAAGAGCTAAACTCCTGCAAGTCACTGCGCAAGGAGAAATGCGATGATAAACTCAAGGTCTATTGAGATAGGCTGCCACCAGAAAGAGTGAGTTTCTGTCATCAGTACCACATCAAGTCAGACTGGAAACAAGCGGTTGCCAGTTCTTTGATTGTCTATTGCTTCCCTTTATAATTCATTCATCAGTTTTAGTGTATGCTACTGCTGGACTAACCCTTTCAATTGCTGCCACAGTCATAAAGCAGTTGTCATAGAGTGCATTTTGGCCGTCTGTCACTTTTCCCAAGTGTACACTTGCAACTCAAATGGAAAAGACTTAATTCTGTAAAACTCAGCTAGAATGGGTTCCCTTATTAGCAACAACAGAAACACACTCTTGCTTATGGTGGCAGGAACAAAAGCAAGATGATACCATAATAAAAACAGTTGCTAGGGGAAACAGGCTATGAGCTTATATCCAAACATGAAAGACGAAATTTCTGCTAATTGAATTCAGAGAGAAATAACTATGATTCAGCCCTAAGGCACAGTAACAGTGATAGGGTTCAATGGGAACAATGACAGGAATGAACTCTCTAGAATGCTCATCTCTAGAGGTTGAATGGAGGAGGACGAAGTAGAAAAGAAGGAGAACCAGAAGGGGAGAATTTTCATAAGATTTAGGCTTGTGGCAATTAAGGTTAACCTTCAAGAAATTTTTGAGGTTGAAGAAAGAAAAATAGGAAGAAGAGTGAAAGACGTTGACAATCTGTGCAACCTTAAGCAACATATTTAGCTCCTTGGAGCACTGATTTTGTCAGTTGTAAAAAGAGAATATTAGGAACTACTCTGACTAGTCACAAATCATCAAGTATAATGTCGTATGTGTTGAACACTGATAACCACTAGCATGGCTGTGAGGTCTCAAATCTCTTTCCGTTATGTGCTTGGTACAGAGAAAGTACTCAACAGATGTCGTTATCTTTCTTTCATTTTTTTTTTGCATGAAAGCAAAAATGGTGAATAGTGTATGCCCGGGAAGAGCACCAGGTAGATTCTCCTGGTACAATAGCAGTCTAAGTTCACACTGCCTGAAGGCAGCGTTCTCTTTAAAGTCCTGAGAGAATCCCAATGTCCTTGTTTTGTTTGGCCTTTTAGCTAGGGTCTTGCTATGTAACTCAGGTTAGTGTAAACTTAAAAATCCTCTTGTCTCCATCTCCTGACTATGGGGATCAGAGGCATGCATCCCACCATACCCTCCCTTCCACACCCATTCTTGCAACTACAAGACCAACTGGAAGCTTGGAATTCACCCCAAAAACTTGCTTTTTGAAATGTATCAGTCTTTCTGCATTCTATCAGAAACAGCTCTTTAACAGTTAAATTTATACTTTCTTGAAGTATTTCACTTACTAATTAGATGAAGACACTCCAGATCTTGGGTACATGTCTCTAATTTCAAATATTATTGAGTGACAGCGATAGATAAAATGTAATATTAAAGAATACAACTGTCACTAAAAATTGAGCGCCGGTGATGAAAAATTAAACTTGATTTTCCCTTAAGTTTGACCTCTTGTGGAATGTAAAGACAAAGGGCGTCAATTCATGATCTGTCAGTCATCTCATCCAATAGGTTTGTTGTGAGGAATCAAATGAAGCCATTTGGGTAATGTGTCTGGAACACAGTAATTGTGTCTGGCACATTGATTACTATTGAGCTGCCAGGTTCAGTCTGCTAAATCCAGTCTCCTCTTCAGCTACCTTATGATTCTATAATAAAACACTATTAAAATCACATTTCTGCAATCTGGTACACACATCTCATAACTTCTTTGGAAAAATCCCTTTATATTTGCTACACTGTATCTGTGTTGTTCTGTTTTTCAGGACAGTGTTTTGCAGTTTCTAAACCATCCAGTTTTAGGGGCAGAAACAAGGCAACACAAAGACTATATGTGAACTGCAGAAAAAAAAATATGCTAGGGTGGAAAAATGGCTTTAGGAGAATCAAAGATTTGATATTTTGTTCATGAAAAAGTTGACCTCTTGTTAATACTGTTCTATTAGAACCAGAAAGCATACTATTAGCTACACATATTCCTGAACAACTCAGAGGATGTGTTTCTGTACTGACTGATTTTGTGTGTCAACTTGAAACAAGCTAGTCATCAGAGAAGAAAGAGCCTCACTTGAGGAAACGCCTCCAAGGGATCCACCTGAAAGGCATTTTCTCAATTAGTGATCAATGGGGGAGGGTCCAGCCCATGGAAGTTGGTACCATACCTAGGCTGATGGTCCCTTAAGAAAGCGGACCTGAACAAGTCATGAGAAGCAAGCCAGTAAGAAGCACCCCTCCATGACCTCTGCATCTGTTCCTGTCTTCAAATTATGGCTCTGAGTTCCTGTTATGATTTCTTCCACTAATGGACTATAATCTGGAAGTGTAAACCTAATAAACCCTTTCCTCCCCAACTTGCTCCTTGGTCATGATGTTTCATCACAGCAATAGAAACACTAACTGAGACAATTTATTTCTTTTTAAAAAGACTTACTTAATTTTATGTGTATGGGTATTTTGCCTGCATGCATACATATGTGCACCACATCCATGCCTGGTATCATGGATCCCCAGGAGCTGAAGTACCAGGAAGATTCAACCTGCCATGCTAGTACTGCAAATTGAACCTGGGTCCTTTAAAGCAGCACATAGTGCTTCTAACCACTAATCCATTTCTCTAGGCCCAGGGTGTGTTTCTGGCTTGTGAGATTAACTTAATGCTAGCTATCTGGAAGCTTAAATTTGATTATTTATAAACATATTTAGAACAGTATATTTTGCTATATGTATGTGTATATTTTCAGGTTTGGACACTTGGTAGTAGATGATGAATTGATGTGCTCTTCCCTGGGAACAAAGGAAGACACCTGTTCCCAGGGAACAACTTGGTTGTCTGTAGTTCTTTGTCTATGGCTGAGGCCTCCTGCCCTCCACCACCAATACCACCACATTAGTGTATCTATTGTTGTCCTTCTTCAGATCATGCTTAGGCAGTCATACTGGTGAGACTTCATTGGTGTAGGTTTTGACATGCCTAGGACACAAGAGTAAATCTCTGCACAAATATGCCAGACAAGAAGTGTTATACAAACTGAACAGGTTATTCTTATATGTTTAGGAATGTGTGTGTGTGTGTGTGTGTGTGTGTGTGTGTGTGTGTGTATAAAATAACTAGTGAGAAAGAGTTTATGAATTTGAAAGAGGGAAAGGAACAAGGAACAGTATATGAGAGGGTTTGAAGATAGGAAAGGAATCGGGGAAATGAGGTAATCTAAAAAAAATTAAAAATAACTTTCAAAGTGCTGTATAAATACAAGAAAGTATTATTTAATTTTTCTCTAAGAATTCAATTTAAATTTACTCATTTTACAATTCTAGAATAATGTTGTTGAGTTTCTTGATACGTAAGACAGAAGATTTCAAATATTTGGGTTAACTTTTAATCAACAGAACTCTTTATTTAAGTTATAATAGAAAGACCAAAGAAACTGAAAATTTAGGATTAAGTAGACTTGCTTCATTAAAGCACCAAAATCCCAAACCATAAAAGTATAACAGAAAGCAAAAAACAAAACAACAACAACAACAAAAAAACAATGCATGACAAAAATGTTAATAAGAGCAGAGAGGTAGGAGCTGTTTCCTTATATAGGATGTCCAGGGGGTTTTCTTTGATGAGGGTGTAGCTCAGTAAAAAGTTGAGTGAAGAACAATAGCAATTGTCAAAGACAATCAAGGGATGCCAATAATTCCAATATGTATAGAACAGGAAACTATAAAGTTCATGTGTACATTGGGAAGTTATGGGAAGACTTTAACTAGAAAATTAACATTTTTATTTGTGCATTTTAAAAGAGATTATTCCTTCTGCATGTTGTAGAATACGGTTTAGAGGGACAAGGATGAGAGAAATTTTGAAGCTGGTTACAGTTTGTGCTGGCTGGAATGAGAATGGCCCATAGGCTCATATATTTGAATACTCAGTGCCCAGTTGCTGAAACTGTTTTGATAAGAATAGGAGAAGTGGCCTTGTTGGAGAAGGTGTTCCATAGAGAGTGAGCTTTGTGTTTTCAAAAGCTCGTGTCAAACCCAGTCTCAGTCCCCCCTCCTCCCATCCCCTCCTTCTCCTGTCTCCAACTTGTAGATAAGACATAGGCTCTCAGCTACTGCTAAAGCACCATGCCTTTCTTCCTGCTGCTGTTCTTCCTTCCATGATAGTCATAAACTCACCCTCTGAACCTATAAGCAAACCCCCAGTTCAATGCTTTCTTTTCTAAGAATTGATTGGGTCCTGTTCTCTCTTCCCCAGCAATGGGACAGTAAGACAGAAATTGGTACCATGAATTTCACAGTGAGGATACATACACAATATACATGAGAATATGTCTGTGTATGTGTCCATCAACAGAGAATTAATAAAACATGTAATAGTGTGCAGGCTTTACAAAGGAGGAAATTTTATGACACAGAATATCACAATCAACCTGAGATTGAAGTACACAAAATAGGCCAGCTATAGGAAAGTAAATGCTTAAGACAGTCATACAATGAGATTGTCAGGGGATGTGGGGAAGGGAAGAAAGGATTGGTCATCGGTGGGCGTACAAGTCCAAGGCCTGCCATATAACATTGTGCCAAGAGATAAAATAATGTGATATTTGAACATCTATAAGTCTTTCTAGAAGCAAGAACCATTTCAAGTGTCCTTAGTGTAAGGAAATAACAATATAAGTTTTGATTCCCCTAGACAATAAACAACAAAATAATGTATAAAGTAAAAAAAGAGAAAGATTTTTTTTGTTGTTGTTCATTGCCTTCAAAGGAGGCCCAAAGGAAAATGATAAAAATGTGTTTAGACATTTGGATTAGTATCTCTGGAACAACCATATTTTATATTTTAAAGAAAACTCTAATCTATAGATATTTAGGCATATGTAGAAAACTTATTACATTTATTCATTTATCTTGTGTGTGTCAGTGAGGTCATTGCTGGAAGTTAGATGATAGTATGTGGTAGTTCGTTCTGTCCTTCTACCCTGTGGACCCTGGGCATCAAACGCAGGTTGTCAGGCTTAGTGGCAAGTACCTTAACCTTCTAAGCTATCGCACAGGACCACTAGAAAGACATAACTTTATGAACTTGTACAAAATTAATAGTTATTTTTCTTAGCTGATTTCTTAAAATTTTTGTGCTGTGAAGCTATTTCTATTTTAATAAAGAAATCATATGCTACGTTGAGTCTTTGTGAATTGTACTTAATATTAGAAGCCT
This sequence comes from Arvicola amphibius, assembly GCF_903992535.2. NCBI lineage: Eukaryota > Metazoa > Chordata > Mammalia > Rodentia > Cricetidae > Arvicola > Arvicola amphibius. The sequence continues at coordinate 98,017,893 of NC_052065.1, read as the reverse complement.
GCCTTCTATCAGCTCACAGATGTCATTTTTCTTCATTCTAAGGATTTATTTCTATCTCTAAATACAATGTGTGTATTATATGCCCTTTTTAGTCAGGCCCTCTGGAAAAATTCAAATTAAGAGGGATTGATATATATGAAACTTCAATATTCAATTAGTCGGGGTCTATAAAAAGCATGATTTTATGTGTTTTGTCTATTGTTTGAAGTCTGACCTGAGACTATGACTCACGATCTGAAAGATCCTAACTAATGAGTTACCGTATAAACAGTGATTTCTTTCTATTCACCGTTCTTAGTTCCATCCCTATCTCAGAGGCAACTGTGATGTCACGACAAGAACTCTAGAGAAAGTCAGGAAGATTACATTTTAAAACATTACTGAGCTGTGTTTGAGTTGAAACAGACAACATATTTGAAGTCTTAAACTGGATTATTTTTTTGGCATAAAAGCACACCACGATTAAGATGGCAAATATTTCAGTCAGCCCAAAAGGATTATTTACATACCTTTATAATCCACCCTTTCTGCAACATCCATTCCCAGACAACTACTGACCTGCTTTTTCTCACTACATACTTGGATACAATTTTTGGTGTTTTATATTAATGGATTCACAAAGTATGTATTCTTTAAAATTTGGCTGTTTTAATGTACAATTGTTCTGATTCATCTATGTATTTTTCTTTTTAAAATTTTTATTACATTTTGTGTGTGTGTGTGTGTGTGTGTGTGTGTGTGTGTGTGTGTGTGTTGCATGCATGCTCTTGTGTATGTGTGGAGGCCAGGGAAGAACATGGGGTAATTAGTATTTTCCTTCCATTATGCGGATCCTGATACTCGAATTCAGGTTGTTGGACTTACTAGCAATCACCTTTACTCACTGAGCAATCTTGAAAGCTTTATTATTTATTTATTTATTATCATTTAGATCAGTAGGAGCCCTTGGGTTATATCTTGACACAATTTTATTTATTTGGCTGTTTAAACACTCCCAGATCGGCCCACTGACTTTTCTTTTATTTCCTTGCTTTTGATCTGAATGTTTCCCTGGTTCCTGACATCACAAAAAACTCTAGCCATATCTTATCTATTACTTTCTCCAGATGTAGCTAGCCATGGATTCTTGGCTCCCTTTTTAGACAATAGTATTAGAAACTATTATATAAATACTGAGTGTATTCATTTTTAACCATCATGGTTTTAGAGACATACAAATTTTACAATTTAGTAGGATCACAGCTGTAGCAGAGTCATTTCCCTTAGAATAAACCATACCTTGAGTACAGTCCAAGCCTGATTTAGAAGCTATTTTCATTAGATTTTGGAATTTAGACTTTGAAATTGATGCTAGAGAGAGTCTAGAATTTTGAGACTCCTGAGATGGACTGAACACACTTTGCATGTTGGAAGGACTTGAAAAGGTATGGTAGTGAAGCAAGGAAGATGCTGTGGATTAAATGTGTGTTCTTCCCAATAATCACTACTAGGCCATGAGGGTAAACGAGAGAAATAGATCCTCATAAAAGAACTGAAATACTGAAATATTTTTTGCTATAGTGGTAGAAATGGTTGGAGACAAGAGACAATAGTCTGCTTTTCCTTCCTCCATTCTTTTCCTGATAAAATTTTATTCAGTTGCCCAGGTTGACCTTGAATTCCTACTATTCCAGTTCAGTTTCCTCCTTCCAAATATTGGTTATAGTCATATACTACCATTTTTTTGTTTTCCAAATTCTTTTGTATATTTGTGTCTCAAGTATAATTCAGGCTGACCTTGAGCTCAAAAGGTGAACAAAGCTAGAGCTGAGTTCCTGATCCTCTTGTCACCGTCTTTCAAATGCTAGGATTACAACCACTAGCTGCCATGCCTTGGTGACCTTCTTGTTTCTTAAGGAACAAAAGTTCTCAGCATTAATTGCACAGAAATATGAATATCACTGGCACTATAGAAGGATACACTAAAAATGGCTGTGATGACTAATCATGGTTGGCAATTTGACTAAATCTGATCAACTAAAGGCCAAGCAGCTAGACACATTTTTGAGGTGTTAGGGTCAATTGAATAAGCTGAGGTGGGAAGGGCCACCCTAAACCTGGATCTTTGGGGTCTGAAGACTCATCGCAACATTGAGCCACACCTCCAGGTCCAGATGAAAGGAGAAAGAAGCTTTTGCTTTTTGCTTGCTTGACTTCAGTCCTGCAGGCAAGTTTATCTATCCTGCCACTGAGGGTTTGTTTGTTTGTTTGTTTGTTTGTTTGTTTGTTTGTTTGTTTTGCTGTTATTAGAACCAATGTCTCTGGAATGTCAAAGTAGCCTGAAGATCAGCTCAGGCACCTAGTCTCATAGCCTGAACAACTGCCGGATTCTTGGCCTTTCCTGTCAGGAGATAGCTATTGTTGAGCTAGCCAAATCACAGCCTGTAAAACACTCTAATGCGTCCTCTTTTAATGTTTATAGATTCATCCTCTGGATTCTGTTCTTTTAGAAAACTCTGATAATGCAATGGCCATGAGATAACCTTGGCTGTGTATTTTGAAATGTACAAAATGAACAAAGGAATGAAGTAGAGATAACTATGGGAAAGAGCTCCTGTTTTGCTGGATACAGTGGCTTAGGCCTGTAATTTCAGCTGTTCTGGAGGCTAAGGCAGGAGTTCAAGGGAAACACAGACTATAAAGTAAGACCGTTTCAAACTCAAACTTGGAATAAACAAAAGACTGGGAATGGAGTTCAGTAATCAACTACTTGACTAACAATTAAAAAACCCTTGGCTCTGTATCAGTGATTTTCACAGATATGCTTTCTTTATGCTAATATATATTCATTATTGTGTTTTATAGTGAGTCTTGTATTCAACTAGTGGGATACAGACTTTTTCTTCTTTTTTCTTTTTCTTTTTTTATTGATTTTATTGAGCAATACGGCTTTCTCTGCTCCCCTTCCTTCCTCTCCCCTCCCCTTCTACCCTCTCCCATGGTCTCCATGCTCCCTATTTACTCAGGAGAGCTTGTCTTTTCTTATTTCCTATGTAGATTAGATCCATGTATGTCTCTCATAGAGTCCTCATTGTTATCTAAGTTCTCTGGGATTGTGATTTGTAGGCTGGCTTTCTTTGCTTTATGTTTAAAAACCACTTATGAGTTTTGCTGCATACAAGAAACACAGGTCAGTCAGACTTTTGCTTCTTTTAAAAAACAGGTTTGGCTATTCTAGTTCCATTGAGTTTCCATATAGTTCTGTGAACAGCCTTTCTGTGTCTCAAAATATTGCATGATCTTAAGCGTAACTGAGTTGACCCTATAGCCCAATTTGGATGAACCTGATATCTAACAACACTGAATCCTCTGATCCAGATCCAGGAACACAGTTTAGCTCTCTAGTTCTTTAGGGGTGCCTGGATTTTGATGTAGCAGTGTTTGATAATCTTAAGCACAGACTTTATAGTTTTTCATAAATAATTCTGGTTGTATATGCTACTGAGAATGGCATCTTTATTTTTTTTTTAAAAAAAACTTTTATTTCCATTTACTGTCATGGTTTTTGATGAGCAATGCACAGGTGCTTAAGTTGTTGTTCCATATATAGTTTATGTTTTTCCTTAACTGCTTTCAGAACTATCTTTGGGCTTTTTGATTATGATTCACTTTGGCATGATTTTCTCTTGAGTTCCAAGGTTCATGGAGCTTTCTGAGCCTGTTAATTTGTTTTACCAAATGTGAGAAATTTTCAGGTATCACTCCTTCAAATATATTCAAATACGTATATAGTCTTTATTGCGCTATACATTTTCTCTGCACCCCTCTCTTCCACCCCTCTCTTCTTCTACCCTCTTCTGTGATGCTCCATGCTCCCAATTTATACAGGAGATCTTGTCTTTCTTTTCTTCCTTCCTATTTAGATCTATGTATGTCTCTCCTAGGGTTCTTTTTGTTGTCTAGGTTCTTTGGGGTAGTGGATTGTGGGATAGGTTTTTTTTGCTTTATGGATAAAAGTAACTTATGCGTGAGTGTGTATAATATTTGTCTATCTGGGTCTGGGTTACCTCACTTAGGATTTTTTTCTAGATCCATCCATTTGCCTGCAGATTTCAAGATGCAGTTTTTTTCTGCTGTGTAGTACTCCATTATGTAAATGTACCACATTTTCTTTATCCATTCTTCAGTTGAGGGACATCTAGGTTGTTTCCAGGTTCTGGCTATTACAAATAATGCTGCTAGGAACATATTTGAGCACATGTTGTGGTGGTATGAATGAGTTTCCTTTGGGTATCTACCCAAAACTGGTATTGCTGGGTCCTAAAGCAGATTGTTTCCTAATTTTCTGAGAAATCGCCATACTGATTTCCAATAGCAGCTGTACAAGTTTGTGCTCCCACCAGCATTGAAGGAGTGTTCCCCCTACTCCAAGTCCTCTCCAGCAAAAGCAATCATCAGTGTTTTTGATCTTGGCTATTCTGATAGGTGTAAAATGCAATCTTGGAGTTGTTTTGATTTGCATTTCTCTGATGGCTGATGATGTTGAGCATTTTTGACACCAGTTTTTTTTTTCCTTTAGTGGCTCAAATAATATGAATATTAGATTTTTTGAGAATTACGTCACAGGTCTCCAAAGCTTTGTTCCTTTAGTTCTATTCTTTATTCTGTCTTCTTTGTTTTGGTGTTCTTCAGATCACAAAATATTTAGTTTTATTTTCTTGCTCTTTGGCTGTTTCCTGTGCCATTTCCAGCACACTAGCAACAGCATCTGCCAAAAATTACATTTAAAATTATGGTTTGGAGTTTACAGTTCTCCCATTTGGTTATTTTCTTTTTCAGATTAGGTTCTTAGTGTGAGATGGGCCACCAATTTCTGGTCGTCCTGTCTCAACCTCATGTATGCTGGGGTATCCAGGTACACATTACTATGCCTGCTTTCTGTCTTCTTTATCCTTGGCAGCTCTAATTTTCTATTTGTAGAATATCTCCATTATGCCATAACTTCCAGACACAAAAAGAACAAAATGTTCACTTATGGCACAATATGGATTTTCCTATAAAAAATGGTCTAAGGCATATGTACATGGCTACATATTGTATAGTTTCATTCACATAGAATTTCCAGAGATAATTAATCTATAAAGACAAAGAGTAGATTTGCAGTTTTCTTGTAATAGTAATAAAGACAGAATTTAAACATACAAAGGAACTGGGAGCCTACTGAGACAATGAAAATACTGGTCTTCCTCCTGTATGAATTTACTCTTCTTAATTGTCTTATAGGAATTACTTGAGGTTAATGGAGAGTTTCAAGGCTATTACAGACACTATTTCTTTTCTTAAAGACTTTACTTTGCTCATTAGTAGTATGCATACTCTGTGTATGCATAGTTCAGCAGCCAGCCGTGACTTCTGTTGAGTTAGGACACTACTCCAGGTTTCTTATCTTTGTATGTCTTCATATATTCTATAGCTTTGTGAGGCTCCTTTATCTTGACTGTTCTAAAACTCCAGAAATTTAAGAGGATTCCTATTAATTTTTGTTCAATTGTTTTAGTGTATCATTGGGTTTCGATGTTTACTCATGTTTGAGAACTTTTTAAAAATTTGCTCTAGCTAATAATGAAACTATTTTCTACCTAAAATTTCTTCATACATTATCTTCAACATGTGCTGGGGGAAGGGGTCCAGTTCTTTGATCCCAGCACTTGGGAAGTATAGACGGACAGAACAGAGTTCAAAATCATACTTGGCTAGATAGTGAGTTTGGGGCTAGCCTGGAATATATAACTTCTTGTCTCCAGAAACAGAACACTGAGAAAGAAAATGTTCTCAAGATGTTCAGTGAAAGCTTACCTAATCTAAGGCCTGCCTATCTCCCATCTAAACACATTGCCAAGAACCACTATAAATAATAGTAGTGAGTCTTCCAAAGAGACTAGAGAGAATCACACATGCCATAATCTAATAGTAGGTTTAATATCTATTACCTGCTATTATATTAATGAGGAATGTTCCAATGGTCCAAATTTCAAAGGCTTCCACCTCAGTGTGATGTTATTGGGAAGTAATAGAATTCCATCAGACTTAACCTCTAACACCATTGTCCCACCACATAATTGGTGGCCAACTTTGGTGGAAACTATCATGCCAAAAAAGTGGGAAAGTGGCCAAGACATAGGTTATTTCACCATGTTTTACTTATGTTCCTAACCTTTCTTCTTCACCAGATTGAAAGTGCTATTAAGTCAGGGGCTGTAGTTTCTTTGTTGATGCTGCATCTCCACTATACTATGTCCTCTCAATGCTGTGCTTTGCCCCATTGTCAAGAATTTGTCTCTTCCAGAAGGCTTTAAGCCCTTTACCTTACTCTCCAACCTCCAGACCTTATCCTTCTACCTCCTCTCTTTTCATTGATTTCAGAACAACCCGCAATTATTATTTCACAGTTTTACATCTCAACAATCCAAGTGTGCTATACTGGGATCTCTGCCTAGGTTTTCCCAGGCTGAAGTTGAGGTATTGACTTAGCTATAGTCTTATCTTGAGATATTTGGGGAGGCTGGTTGTGATTCTCAACTCTTTTGGGTTGTAAGCAAAAACTCAGTGACTTGTGTTTTGGGGGGGCGGGGGTGTTTTTGTCGTTTTTGTTTGGTTTTGGTTTTGGGGTTTTGTTGTTTGTTTGTTTTGGTGCTTTACTTCATTTTTTTCTGTAAGTTCTGCTGACCTAAACTGATTTTCAATTCCTTTTTCTTATGAAGTTTGTAGCTTCATTGGAGCTCTAAAACACCATAAATTTCTCAAGTTTCTTCTCATTTTTAGACATTGGACTCGACCTACTGACCTGTGTACATACAATAATATATCTCTAAAGCTATTTTATGTATTGGTGATAGAGAAATGCTAGCCACTTTATTTTATTTTTGAGACAGAGTCTCACCATATACCCTAGACAGCCTCAAAATTGCAGCTATTCTGTGCACTCAGTCTCCCAAGTGCTGGGTTACAGGTAAGAATCAGCATGCCCAGCTCATTTTAGATAATTTCTTTGTTTGGAGGGCTGTGCACTCAGTGTATTATATAAAATTCCGGGCTCTGAAAAGCCATTCAAGTTATTTGTATATGGCTAATCTACACTTGTTCCACAAATCAAATCTTACTGTGGATCATCTCTCATGATGTGTGTATTTCTTCGTACACATTTAAATGACATTTAAAGATAAAATTAAATTCTTTCTTTATGAAAAATACTCTAGTAATAAGTTATAAATTCTTGTCTCTTTAGGGTAAGACTAGTCTCTAACTTACAGCAATCCTCCAGTCTCTGAATTCTTTTACTTGGATTACAGTTGTATACAAACACACCTGGCTAACTTTCTGCTTTTGAATTTATTATTATTATTATTATTATTATTATTATTATTATTATTATTATTATTATTTATTATTATTATTAATTAAAAATATCCACCTCCTTCTACTTTCCTCCCCTGCCTCCTCCGCTCCCTCCTTCCCTCCCTTTCCCCCTCCAGTCCAAAGAGCAGTCAGGGTTCCCTGCCCTGTGGGAAGTTCAAAGTCCCTCCTCCCTCCACCCAGGTCCAGGAAGGTGAGCATCCAAATAGACTAGGCTGCCACAAGGCCCATCCATGCAGCAGAATCAAAACCCAGTGACATTGTCCTTGGCTGCTCAGTCAGCCCTTCATGTAAGCCACTTTCAGAGAGTCTGGTTTGATCACATGCTCCATCAATCGAATCTTTTTAACACAGATTCTCATTATACAGTTCATGCTGGCCTCAACCTCACAGCAATACTCTTGCCCCAGCCTCTCAAGTGCTGTGAATATACACTTTACCATGATGCCTAACAAGTAGACTGTTTTTAAATGACCAATTTCTACCCAACCATTAGAAAAATGCCTTTTATGGAACTATAATAAATATAGTCTGTGTTTTCCTTCCAAGTTGGTATTTGGAGAAAATCATTTTTCATTATTGTCTTATGGTCTTTTAATCTCATTAACCTAAAGCACTGGTCAATTGGCTACTTTTTATTACTTGGTGTAAATTTCCATGACTTTCAACTTTCATGAGTAAAAGAGTATGCATGCCAAGTCTCTATATTGAAGATCTGAAAGCTATGTGTTTGTGACTATGTAGTATCTGTATATAAATATACATACAAATATAAATATAAATATATGTATATTCATGTTTGTATGTTTGCATGTGCAGGAAATAAGGAATGTCACATTTGTTGTGCTCTGTTACTAATTCTCCACATTAATTTTATAACAAGTGTAGTTTTATTTTATTTATGCATTTTTAAAATACTCAGGATCAACATCTTAAAACAAAATTAAAAAATCTCCTGAGGAAAAACAGATGTGCAAATGAGGGTGAAAGTGCTATGTGTGGTCAGTAGTTAGTTCCGATGAGTTATAGCAACATTAATTGACAAGGCATGACAATTTACTGAGAAAGTGGGTCCTGAAATAGAGCATGAAACAGAACTAGGGACTATGGAGTGCATCTCAGTGGAGGGAGGGTCCCTGCTGGGAAACCATAGGAAGGAGATTTCAATGGAGAAGGTCTACATACACCACGAGGAGCGATGGCACCTGTGTGGCCCATGGGAAATCCAAAAGGATTCCAGTGGGGGAATAGCATGCCCATTAAAGGTCTCAGATGAGGTATTTCTGGAGGTGGCTTCCCCCCACAGAGCCTGGAGATCCATTACAGGTTTGTCCTAAGCCATGAGGACAATGGCAGGTCAGCTGCATCTGGGACATGTAGCAGGAGTAGTTCCTGCTACTAGGGGAACATGTTCTCCAACCCCAAATGGCATGAGTTGTGGGTACATGGCTAAGGTTATCCTAAGAAGGAGGGCTCAAGAAGTAGCAATACAGGTGGGTAGTCTTCTACATTCACAGTGAAATCCTGATTTCATCAGTCTGGTAGCCCTGGAAAAAAGGGTCCTGCTGTTTCTAAGCAATTATTTTATTGATTTTCTTGATCTATACATTGTTCTCTGCTTTCCTTCCCTCTTCTCCCCTCCCCTTCAACCCTTTCCCATGGTTCCCATGCTCCCATTTTACTCAGGAGATCTTGTTTTTTTCTACTTCCCTGATGAAGGAGGGTCATCTGTCTATGTGTTTCTTTCATTGGTTAATAAAGAAACTGCCTTGGCCATTTAATAGGACAGAAAATTAGGTAGGTGGAGTAGACAGAACAGAATGCTGGGAAGAAGGGAAGTGAGGCAGTCGCCATGCTTCTCCGACCCCAGATGGATGTAGGCTAGAATCTTTCCCAATAAGCCACCACCTCGTGGTGCTACACAGATTATTAGAAATGGGTTAATCAATATGTGAGAGTTAGCCAATAAGAGGCTAGAGCTAATGGGCCAGGCTGTGTTTAAATGAATACAGTTTCCGTGTAATTATTTTACGTAAAGCTAGCCGGCAGCCAGGAGCTAGGCGGTGGGAAGTGGTCCACAGCTCCTCACTACAAAATGGCACCCAACATTATTTCAGGTATAAAGCTAGCTGTGCTGGAGCTGGGCGGGATGAAAAGCAGGCCTGCTTGCCTCATCACTACACTTCCCATGTAGATTAGATCCATGTACGTCTCTCTTGGGGTCTTCATTGTTGTCTGGGTTCTCTTGGATTGTGGTTTGTAGGCTTCTTTTTTCCTTTATGTCTAAAAGCCACTTAGGAGTGAGTACATATATTTGTCTTTCTGGGTCTGGGTTACCTCACTCAATATGATGTTTTCTAGATCCCTTCATTTGCCTACAAATATCAAGATGTCATTATTTTTTTTTCTGCTGTGTAGTCATCCATTGTGTAATTGTACCACATTTTCCTTGTCCATTCTTTGGCCAAGGGACATTTATGTTGTTTCTAGGTTCTGGTTATGACAAATAATGCTGCTATGAACATTCTCTAAGCAAAATTTTAAGACACTAGTGTAGTGTGAAGCGGCGGGGCTGCGTCCCACCACCCGGCCGCCGGCTAACTTTACACCCGAAATAATTACACGGAAACTGTATTCTTTTAAAACACTGCCTGGCCCATAGTTTCAGCCTCTTATTGGTTAATTCTCACATCTTTCTTTAACCCATATTTAGTAATCTGGGTAGCACCACGAGGTGTAGCTTACCAGGAGAGATCTTAACCTGTGTCCATCTCGGAGAGGAGCAGCATGGAGACTCACTATGGCGAATGCCTGAAGCGTTTCTCTCACTCTACTTCCTTGTTCCCACAATTCTGTTCTGTCTACTCCACCTACCTAATTTTCTGTTAAAGGGCCAAGGCAGTTTTCTTTATTAATAATGAAAGTAACACATAAACACTCCTCCATCACACTAGCCTATCACTGAAACCAGCACTAAGCAATTTGCTACCATTGGCCTGTCATTGAGCTCAGTGATCTACCTTACTCTATTTCCCAAAGTTGCTGGTGTAGAGATGCGCAACCACACCCAACCTTTATGACTGCACAATGAGCAATTTACCCACTGATTCTTATCCTCAAGGCTATGAATTTCCATTTTGATGGTGGCTTCCAATTATAAACTGTGATTAATGATGTCTTCCTTTGTGGAATAGTAGAGATACTTGGAGTATAAAGGGGTACATGAAGGACAGTGAGGTACTGAGGGAAGATATTTCTCTTGCTTCTTTTAAAATGCAAATAATGCTAGCCTAGTTTTACGCAGGTTTCATCTTTTACTTAACTAAAGCCTTTCTTCGGCTTCTCTTTTCTCCCATCATCCTGATTCCCCCAAAAGTACTAATATTCTAGAACCATTCAGTGTCTCTGAGAATAGATCACAAATACCACGAATGCACGTATTTAACACACACATCAGCTCTCCCAAAAGACACAAATTGATGATTCCACATCCTCAGAATTCATATACACATACTGACACACAGATAACTAAGGCTAAAATAGGAAGTCTAAAAGCCATAAATTTGTAGAATAGGGGACATACAGAAAGATTACAACCCAACCCTCCATTTATTTTGCAGAGAAACTGAGCACTTTTGAGCCTAATCAACATGACCAAGGATGCACAGCTAAGCTGTTGCTTTAAATTGAACATTCATTTAGCAATAGTGAGTAATATCCATTATTCTCACTATTGCATTCACAAAATGATGCATTTCCTCTTTTATACTCATTTTGTAAGGTAGAAAAATGGTCAGGAATATCTGGTCATTGTCAGACAGTCTGTTGCTCTGGATCATAAGACTGAGATTATATATATTTCGTGTTTTGCTTTTTATTTCTATAAGATGCAATTTCATCAAATATCATCAATCTATTTATTCAGAAAATATTTGAAACTGCATTCTTGATGCTGTAGGTGATATGGAAATTCTACTAAAACAAAGAAGACGTGTTCCTCACTGGCACAGAAAAGCTTCTAAACTACTTAGGAGATGGCAAAATATGCAGAAAATCATTAAGACCAAAACAGCCAGAGGCCTTGAGGCAAGACCTAAAAGGTTTAAACTGGCAAAAGCAAACACTTTAAGCTATATTTTCTGGAGAGGATTCAGATAGCAAATGAAATATTACAAGAACTGACAAATGGGATCACACAAACTTAACAATATTTTACAATGATAAGTAAAGTCACTACATAAAGAAAATTCAGCCCACTAAATGGAAAGCAATCTTTCCAATTATATATTACATAGAATATTAATATCTTGAATACATTTTAAAATGACAAAAATAAAAAATAAAGGTCAACTCCTCATTTGGGCCTTGGGAGCTCAGTCCTGCACTCCAATGTGGGTCTCTGTCTCTATCTCCATCCATCTCCAGATGAAACTTCTGTGGTGATATGCAAGATATTCATCAGTATGGCTATAGGAAAGGGCCATTTCAGGCTCCCTCTCCTCAGCTGCCCAAGGAACTAGCTGGGGACATCTCCATGGATACCTGGGAACCCATCTAGAGTGAAGTCTCTGGCTAACCCTAAAATGGCTCCCTTAAGATGTCTTCTTCCCTGCACCCCTCCCTATCCACCCTTCCTCCATCCCAACCATCCCATTCCCCCAGGGTCTCCCCATCCTCTCCTCCTCACTTTTGTATCCACATCTCCCCATCACCCCTTACCGCCATACCACCCCCACCCCCAAGATTTTTTTGCCTGGCAATCTAGTCTATTTCCAATATCCAGGAGGATAACTATATGTTTTTCTTTGGGTTCACCTTCTTATTTAGCTTCTCTAGAATCAGGAATTATAGGCTCATTGACTTTTATTTATGTCTAGAATCCACTTATGAGTGAGTACATACCAAATTCATCTTTTTGGGTCTGGGTTACCTCACTCAGAATAGTGTTCTCTATTTCCATCCAGGAGCCTAGTCTGCTTAGATTCGCACCTTCCTGGACCTGGATGGAGTGGGGGAGGACCTTGGACTTCCCACAGGACAGGGAACCCTGACTGCTCCTTGGACTATAAAGGGAGGGGGAGGGGAGTGGAGGGTGGGGGAAGAAAATGGGAGGTGGGGAGGAGGCAGAAATTTTTAATAATAATAATTAAAAAATATATAAAATAAAATAAAGGTCAGCGAGATCGCTTACTGCCAAGTCTGATGTCCTGGTTTAATACCCCCCCAAGAAAACAAGAAAAAAATATGTAAAGATGCAATGAGAAATCCTACTTTTAAAAGTTTGTTTTCTGACCTCCACATGTACACCATGACATGAATGCCTCCCACTTCACCACAAGCATATAAATAGTAAAATAAAGGAATGGGGGCTCGAGAGGGCTCAGCAGTTAAGAGCACTGACTGCTCTTCCAAAGGTTCTGAGTTCAATTCCCAGAAACCATATGGTGACTCACAATGATTTGCAGTGAGATCTGGTGCCCTCTTCTGGCCTGCAGATATACATGAAGGCAGAACACTGTAAACATAATAGATTAATAAATTTAAAAATATTTTTTTAATTTTTTTAAAAAAGAAAGAAATGGTAAAAATTAAATACACACACAAAAGCCATACTAATAGTAAATTGGATGGTGAACTGAATTGGCATGCAGCTAATACTAAATACCAACAGCTAATCCTAAAAAGTGTTTAGTACCCTTAGCCATCAGGGAAATGCAAATTAATGCAGATTTGAGATTCTGTCTCATCCCAGTTTGAATAGAAGAAATCAAATGACAGAAATTGCTAATGAAAATATGAGGAAATGTGAGCATTTGTGCATTTCTGGTGGAAAAGTAAACTGGCGCAGCCACTATGGAGGTCAGCATGAGGGTTTCTCAAAAACCTACAAATAGAAATACCATCTGATCAAGCTATACAAAGGATACCATGCCAGCATGCACAGACATACATTATCCATGTTTCGTTTCTTTCTTTCTTCCTTCCTGGCTATCAAATTGAATTCCCACAAGATAGTATCTCTGGAATTTCTTCCTTCCTTTCTTTCCTTTTTTGCAACCATTGCTGTATTCACAATAGATAGAAAATGGAAACAGTATATATTTCTGTCAACATATGAACAAATACAAAAGGTGTGGTACATAGGCACATAGACACAGAGGGATTTCATTAAGAAGTAAAGAAAAAGGAAGTTACATTTGCAGGAAAATGGATGGAATTAAAAATCAACCTGTTAAGTGACTTAAAGACTGCAGTTTTCTTTCATTTAGAGAATGTAGATATAAATCTCTCTCTCTCTCACTGAGTGTAGGTGTGTGTGTGTGTGTGTGTGTGTGAGAGAGAGAGAGAGAGAGAGAGAGAGAGAGAGAGGACCCTGAGATTGGAGAAAGAGTTCTTTTTTTATTTCATTTATTTTCTTATCCTACATATCAATTCCAGTTCCCCCTCCCATCACTTTTTCTGCTCCCGCTCCAACCTCTCCCCAATTCCCTCATCCAACCCTTCAAAAGGATAATGAGTCAACAAAGCCTGGTACATAAAGTTGAGGCAGAACCAAGGCCCTCCCTTTCCCTGCTCCCACCCCACATCTAGGCTTAGTGTGGCATTTCACCATAGGGAATAGACTCCAAAAATCCAGATCATGTGTCAGGGACAGGTCCTGGTCCCAGGGCCAGGGACCCTCAAAAAGACCAAGCCACTACTATTGCCCACATGCAGAGGGCCCAGCATGGTCCCATACAGGTTTAACAACTATCAGTTTAGATAAAGTTGCTGAGTTCCCATGAGCTTGGTTTAGCTGTCTCTATAGATTGCCCCATCATGGTTTTACCACCCCCACATTGTTCATATCATCCCTCCTCCCTCTCTTCATCTGGACTCCTAGAGCTCAGCCTAGTGCTTGTCTGTAGATCTCTGCATCTGCTTCTGTAAGTTACTGGATAAAGGCTCTATGAAAGACAATTTAAATATTCACCAATCTGATTACAAAGGAGGGTCAGTTCAGGTACCCTCTCCACTATTGTTAGGAGTCTTAGCTGGGGTCACCATTGTGGATTCCTGGGAATTTCCTAGCACTAGATTTCTTCCAAACCCCATAATGGCTCCCTCTATCAAGATATCTTTTCAATTGTTCTCCCACTCTGTCCCTGGGCAAATCCAACCATTCTATTCCGTTATGTTCTCAACCCCCTTCCCCTCCTATCTACTGCTCTCCCAGGCCCCAGTTTAACCAGGAGATCTCATCTATTTCCCTTCCCAGGACAATCCATGTGTCGACTTAGGGTCCTCCTTGTTACTTAGCTTCTCTGGAGCTGTGGATAGTAGTCTGGTTAACCTTGTTTTGCACCTAGCGTCCACTTATGAGGGAGTCCATACCATGTTTATCTTTTGGGGTCTGGGTTACCTTACTTAGGATGATTTTTTTTCTAGTTCCATCCATTTGCCTGTAAATTTCATAATGTCATTAAATTTTATAGTTAAGTAATATTCCATTGTGTAACTGTACACCATTATCTTTATCCATTCCTTGGGTGAGAGGCATTTTGATTGTCTCCAGGTTCTGGCTATTATGAATAATGCAGCTACGAACATAGCTGAGCGAGTGTCCTTGTGGTATGATTGAGCATCCTTTGGGTAAATGTCCAAGAGTGATATCACTGGGTCTTGATGTAGATTGATACCCAGTTAGTCTACATACTGATTTCCAAAGTGGATGTACAAGTTTGCACTCCATGAGCAGAAAAGGAGTGTTCCCTTTTCTCCATATCCTCTGAACATAAGCTGTCCTCAGTATCTTTCATCTTAGCCATTCTGACAGATGTAAGATATTATCTCAGAGTTGTTTTGATTTGCATTTCCCTGATGTCTAAGGATGTTGAGCAATTCCTTAAATGTTTCTGAATATTTGAAAATCTTCTGTTGAGGATTCTCTGTCTAGATCTGTACCCCATTTTTAATTGGATTATTTTGTATTTTGATGTCTGTTTTCATGAGTTCCTTATATATTTTGAAGATCATTTCTCTTTCAGATGTGGGGTTGGTGAAGATTTTTTTCCTATTCTGCAGGCTGTCGATTTGTCTTATTTAACATATCCTTTGCCTTACAGAAGATTTTCAGTTTCAGGAGGTCATATTTATTGATTGTTGCTCTCAGTGTCTGTGATACTTGTGCTATATTTAGGAAGTAGTCTCCTGTGCCAATGCATTGCATTCAAGGTTATTTCCCACTTTCTCTTCTATGAGGTTCAGTGTGGTTTTATTTATGTTGAGGTTTTTGATCCACTTGGACTTGAGTTTTGTGCATGGGGATAGATATGGATCTATTTGCATTCTTGTACATGTTTATATTCAGTTATGAAAGCACCGTTTGTTAAAGATGCTTCCTTTTTTCCATTGTACACTTTTGGCTTTGATGTCAAAAATCAGGTGTTCCTAGGTGTGTGGATTAATGTCAGGGTCTTCAATTCCATTGTTCCACATGTCTGTTTTTATACCAATATAAAGCTGTTTTGATTACTATAGCCCTATTGTAGAGCTTGAAGTCAAGGATGGTGAAGCCTCCAGAAGTTCCTTTATTGTACAGGATTGTTTGGGCGATCCTGGGTTTTTTGTTTTTATATATGAAGTTGTGTATTGTTCTTTTGAGGCCTGTGAAGAATTACGTTGGGATTTTGATGGAGATTGCATTGAATCTGTAGATTGCTTTTGGTAAGATTGTCATTTTTATTATGTTGATCCTACCTAGCCAAGAGCATGGGAGATCTTCTCATTTTCTGATATCTTCTTCAATTTCTTTCTTCAAAGATTTAAAGTTCTTGTCATACAGGTTTTTCACTTGATTGGTTAGAGTTACCCCAAGCTGTTTGATTTTATTTATGGCTGTTGTAAAGGGTAATGTTTCCCTGATTTCTTTCTCGGTCCATTTGTCATTTGTATGTAGTGGGGTACTGTTTTTTTTTTTTTAGTTCATCTCCTATTCTGCCACATTAACAACTATAGGAGTTTACTGGTAGAATTTTTGGTGTTATTTATGTATACTATCACATTATCTGCAAATAGTGATACTTTGATTTCTTCCTTTCTAATTTGAATTCCCTTGATTTCCTTTTGTTGTTGTGTTGCTTTAGCTAGAACTTCAAGTACTATCTTGCATAGATATGAAGAGAGTGGACATTCTTGTCTTGTTCCTAATTTTAGTGGAATCGCTGTGAGTTTCTATCCATTTAATTTGATGCCTGTCATCAGTTAGATGTAAATTGCCATTATTATGTTTAGGTATTTTCCTTTTATCCCTGATCTCTCGAAGACCTTTATCATGATAGGGTGTTGGATTTTGTCAAAAGCTTTTCCAGCGTCAGTGATGATCATGTGCTTTTTTTTTTTCTTTCCGTTTGTTTATATGGTGGATTACATTGACAGATTTCTCTATGTTGAACTAACCCTACATCTCTGAAATGAAGCCTACTTGGTCATGGTGGATGGTTTTTTGCTTGATGTGTTCTTGGATCCGGTTTGCCAGTATTTTATTGAGTATTCTTGCATTAGTGTTCATAAGTGAGAGTATTCTGTAATTCTCTTTCTTACTCCTATCTTTGTATGGATTCGATATATATTTTTGGCCGAGCCTCTTTGGTCTTCTGTAGACTTCTTGTATCTTAATTGATTTTTACTTCTTTAGGTTGAGAAAGTTTGATTCTATGATTTTGTTGGATATATTTTCTGTGCCGTTGAACTGGTATTTTTCTCTATCTTCAATTCCTATTATTCTTAGGGTTAGTCTTTTCATAGTGTCCCAAATTTTCCTTGAAGTTCTGTGTTATCATTTTGTTGGCTTTTCTTTGACTGATCAACCTATTTTCACTATTATATCTTCAACACCAGAGATTCTCTCTTCCATCTCTTGTATTCTATTGGTTATGCTTGCATCTGTAGTTCCTGTTCATTTACACAGATTTACCTTCCCTGAATTCCCTTGGGTTGCATTTTCTTTATTGTCTCAATTTCAATTTTCAAGTCTTGAACTGTTTCCTTCACCTGTTTGATTGGTTTTTCTTGGTTTTCTTGTCTTTCCTCAAGAAACTTATTAATTTTTTCCAATTTTCTGTTTGTCTTTTCCTCCATTTCTTTAAGGGAAATTTTCATTTTCTCTTTAAGAACATCTATCATCATTTATCTTCATAAAGTTCATAAAGGACCTTTAAAGTTTCTTTTCTTCTGCTGCTTCTACATTAGGATGTTCAGGCTTTGCTGTTGCAGAACAACTAAGTTCTGGTGGTGCCACATTGCTCTTTTTTGTTTTTTTTTTTAATGAATTCTTGTGCTGGTATAGACCCATCTCTTCCTTCAATTGGTTCAGGTGGCTCCTGTGCCTCTGGGGATGCCACTCTTTGTGTGATTGGTGCAAGTGGTTTCTGTGCCTCTGGAGGCCTCAGTGGATGGATATGTTTGGGAGGCTGAGTAGGGTTTGTAGATTACAGGGTCTAGTGTGTGGTAATGGTGGAGTGGCCTGCCATCTGACTGGCTAGAGTGGTTATGATAGGTGGGGAGGGGCACAGTGCAAGAGCTAAAAACATGCAAAAGAATCATGTTGAGGTCTCATTCAGAGGAGGTCAATCAGACATTTTCATGGAAAGATGAGTCTGAAACAAGATTATAACAATGATTGAGATGCTGTGGTATTAAATAGTAAAATGACCTACCATGCAGCAGGAAAGAAACTGAGTATGATTCAATTACAGAAATAGTAAAGTATTTTCCAAATATTAGACCATAAAGAAGCAGAGTAGTGGTTAGAGAATTATATATTACTTTTAATAAAGGGCCTATCTTAACCAGGCCACAAGATTCAAGAATACAGGTAGTTGGAAAAAATATGAGTCAGCAGCTACATAATCTTTAGTAGTATCAATAGCTATCTGTCGATTCATACAATTAATATTTATTGAATATGTGATATGTGACAGAACTTACATCATGCAGGACACTATGCTAAGATTTTTAAATGTTACCTTGTATATCATCCCCAACAATATTCAGTGGTGTTTTAATAGATAACTTCTATTTTATTTATAAAGGAACTGTGCCCCTAAAGAGATAAATAGTATTTCCAGAATGTCACAACTAGCAAAGATGTATTACAGAGACTCAGACAACTGTCTCTTGAGCTCATACTAAAGGCAATGGCATGCCATAGGAGTTTGTAAGCAAGAGAAGAACTTCTTTTGATGGGGGACTATGCCAGCTAATATATGAGAGAAGAACATACAAGTTCCTGAGTTGCTCATATGCTATAGTAACCACTAATTCAGTCATATTTAAAGTACAAACCTTTTCTCCTGATTAAGTTTTAAAGACATTGTATGCCTGAACTGTTTTGTCAAAGGAGACAAATTAAAACTTCATACTACCATTTTACTTTTCCCACTTGTGTAGAAAAATGCACATAAATTGTATTTCCTGTCTTGACAGCCATTTTATTAGTCCATACACAGATGAAGGAAGTCTAGCAATTAATGAGATTTTAGTTATGTAGTAACTTTTTACATTTTTTTAAAAAAATGTTAGAACATGAAATCCTAGGAAAGAAATTATATTTTTTTCCTTTTATGGATAAAGTAACAAGCACACTGAAGTCAAATCTGCCTTCTGTAACTTCATGGTAAACCTGAAAGACAGTTAGAAACTGAAATCAAAGGAAATTTATTTTTTAACTTTCTTTTTATTTATTCTTTGTGTCTTTCACACCATGCCTCCTGGTCCCACCCATATCTCTTTCCCCCAAAATAAAACAAAATAAACTTTAAGAGGTAAAAGGAAGAAAGGGAAAGGGGTTTCTTGTGTGACTCACAATATCACACCACAGCTTCCGTGAAAATTTATTCTCAATTGCCAAACTTACTTTCTTTGCCAGTCTGAAATATATCTAGACTGAAACATTAAAGAAAAATGGTCCAACAGCAGTGCTTGTCGGTGCCTATGACTGCCAATCTCACATATACTGAGTGTCTGTCAAGAGCCAGGCAAGGGGCAACAGGGTTCTTTGTTAAGATTAATTTTTGTTTATTCACACACAAATACCCCAAATGTGTCATAATTTATTTAGAAACAAATGAAACTCTAGAAAATTTTAGCCCTAGAATCTCCATTTTGATCATTTATTTGAAATTTCCACTAAATTAACATTAAATTTTTGCAATCTGAATTCCCTTGGATATTTTCATAGTCAGCTCCCTTTGGTACGAAAGAGTAATCCAGAGTAAACAGACACATTGACCCTGGGCCTTAGCTGCCCCAGTTTTCAGATGAGCTATGCAGGGTTTTGGAGATAACTATCACAGCTTCCTAAAAGGGTTGGTACAACTGCTAAGGAGCTGCTGCGGGGGTGCCTTCCAGCACCAGCATTTTCTAATCAGCGGGATGCTAGTGAGATTGCCTTCTATTCTCTTCTAGCTAATATATAACCATCTCAATCTCCTTTTGCCTAAAAAAACCCAACCTAGAAGGATTTCGCAGGAAAAAGGTTTGAACTTACTTCCTTTTTAAGTAAACACTCTTAACTCCAAAGAAGTTTTAACACAAGATTACCAATCAAAGGAAAAAAATACACATCTTAAATCCAATCCAGGAAGGAAATTACTACATGTTTTTGAATAATCTTGAGAAGTTGATGAAGCAATGTTACATTTTCATTCTTTTTCAAGAGTGACAAATTTGTGGTTCCTTGCAAATATCACCTGTTTCCACTGTCTCTGTAATACTCATGCTGTGCTAAGGTCAAAATGACCTCTTTCTACTTATTTTTAGATGTTAACCAAGAGTGTTAGTCAATATTCGCCTCTGATCACCTAGGTAACTCCAGGATCTTGCTGTGGAACCTGAAAGGTACTGATTGAGTTCATTTTATTCTTTGTAACAAATAAGTTTCCCAAAAGTGTGCATGACATTTGGGATCTGACCAAAACTGATAAACTAGTCATTTAAAAGTTTAGCACATGGAGAAAAGAGTTTACGATTCCCATTTCCCAAGGCCTGGTTAGTTTCTAAACTGGAATATCAGACAAAAGAGATCCTCGTCCAGTTTTTTGTCTCTTTCAGCTAAAAATGATTCTAACCATTTGTAAAAATTTCAAAGATCACTGACAAAAATTTTCATATTTTATATCTTCAAAATATATTTATATAAATTCAAATACAATATTTATCTAAAAATTCTATATATGAAACAAACATATATACATTCAATTTTCTATATATTGCAAATTCTGCTACACTTAAAAGTATGTACCTTGAGCTGGGCAGTGGTGGTGCATGCTTTTAATCCTAGCATTTAGGAGATAGAGGGAGGTGAATCTCTGTGAGTTCGAAGCCAGCCTGGTCTACAAGACCTAGTTCCAGGACAAGCTTCAAAGCTGCAGAGAAGCCCTATTTTGAAAAAAAAGTACATTCATAATTACCAAATTGGTCTCTCAAATATAAGTAAATGTTTAATTTTTTAATAGTTGAGTAAATCATGATCATTTGATATTTTTCCTCCCTCATTCTACTGACTGTTAAATATTTTAAGAGATAAAACTCAGAACTAATTCCTAGCAAAGAAATAATAGAAAGATATTAGAGTGCCCATTTATGTAGAATCATTTCTATAATAGGAGCTTAACAAATGAAACAGAACATTCATTTGCCATTGACCAAGATTAACTGTGAAAACATTTAATTTCTGTTCTATTTGATCTACCAATTCAAAAATCAAGAAAAGTCATTTATTAAGACTACAAGTTTTTGGATTCCTCAAGAAATGAAGTCTGACTATGTGACCATCCGAGACCAATACCCCAGTGTGATCACAGTCACCGGAACTGAGTGGCTGTATTTCCCAGAAAATAGAGGTTTACACTATAGTACTTCACAGCCAAACAATCAAGCTTGTTTGAGTTTACAACCACTGATTGGTTCACCTTTCTGACACCGTAGATCTGGCATAATACAAAACTATGTTACTTTCCAAGATTCATTCTAGAGAAGAGCTTGTATTCTGACTCTGAAAACACATCTTTATAATACAGTACAGAATATGATAATCACCACAAGGGAAACATTATGTGTTGCTAGGAGGAGAGACACGTTGTTTCTGATTGGGAACAGACAGAAAGGCTTTATGCAGGAAACACTTCCCAAAGCAGAACATATCATCAGAGACCAGTTTTTCAGGTTCCTCCGCATGGCTTCTAGCTCTAACAACTTCCTGACTGATACATCCTCTCAGATCCAATTTTGTGATCTGTAAAATGGAGACAACAGAATGACTGGTTAAGATATTGTTTTAAATTTGTTATTTCTTATTTCATGTGTATGAGAGTTTTGGCCTGCATGCATGCCTCTATACCATGTATGTGCCTTGTGCCCTAGAGGGCCAGAAGAAGCCATCAGATCCCTCGAAACTGGAGTTATAGATGGCTGTAAGCTGTCATGTGGATGCTGGAAATCAAAGCCTGGTCCTCTGTAAGAGCAGATAGTGTCCTTCACCACTGAGCCACCTTTCTAGTTCCATATTTTTCTTATTTTTATGTAAATTATGGTTATCAGAAGATGAAAGAAAGTAAAGGGTTTTCTATCCATATAAATGAAAATTTAGCTTGTAAACTATATGTTATGTCAGAGCAAAGTAAGAAGTTAGAATTATAGTAAATAAAAGCATCTGCTATGAGAATGGTGAACTCTGCTTGTCTCTCTAATCCACAGCATCTGAAATTGCTTCTTACCAACAGTAAGTAAAAGGGGACAAGGACACAAGCCGCCAGGACACAAGAGAATCAAAGGATTTCATGGAAAACCTGATCTGCCTCTCTGCCACTTCCCTTTATTCACCTTGCTCTGTCCTAAAACACCAGAAGAGGGAGCCAGGCCATCCATGTGCACCAGAGGTTGCTCACTCAAATCAGAGCTGGCCCCAAACCTGAGATTGGCGAGAGAGGACACCATCTCAGAGACAGCATGTGAGGACACAAAGGGAAAGTAAAGACCACAACATTCACCCCCAGCAAGGACAGACCCCTCCATATTGCTACCTCTAAGACCGGCATCCCTACTTCGCAACACATGCACCATGAAAACACACAAGTGCCGAGTATCTCCCCTTCTCTTAACTCATATCAGAGCAGCTACAACCAGCAGCATTGAGCCACTGAGATAATGCCTTTCCCAAACTTTGTTACGGTGAAGCTCTGAATCCTGAAGCAAGCTCTAAATTTCCAATGGTTCCAATCACCTAATCAGTTCTGCTTTGAACTACAGAATTAAATTGCCCCGTGCATATATTCAAAACACATTTTAAGAGCATGCAGGCACAGAAACAGCTGACCTGAGCTAGTGGGAGCTCAGTAACGCCAGATTGACAGCGGGGAGCCAGCATAGGCCCAAACTAGGTCCTCTGAATGTGGGTGACAGCTCTGTGGCTGGAACAGCCTATGGGGCTACCAGCAGTGAAATCAATATTTATCCCTATTTCTTGTACTGACTTTTTGGAGCCCATTCTCTTTGGGATACCTTGCTCAGCCTACATATAGTGTGGAGGGCCTTGTTCCTGCCTCAAAGTGATATGCTTGACTTTGTTGACTCCCATGGGAAACTTTACCCTCTCTGAGAAGTGGATGGTGGTTAGAATGGGGGGGAGCAGAAGGAGAGGAGGGAGAGAGAACTAGAACTGATATGTAAAATGAGAAAAGACTGTTTTTAAAAATCAATAAATAAAAGAAAACAGAGCATGCACGAACATATATATAACCATTCATGTCTAACAAACACACTAAGAGGCTCAAGGAAAGCTAAACGAGCACAAACATGGCATCCTTTTCAACACAAACAAAACCAAGTAAGTGTGGGTAGCATGTAAAATGAAAGAAAAACTTTTAATAAAGGAATCCCACCATAGAAAATACCAATTTTTTTCTTAAGCTTTACAGCAGTTGATCTCACATAACTACATTAGCGGCGGTTGTTCATCTTTCAAAACAAATTTGATTTTGAATTGATAACACCAAGGATTCACATAATGTGCCTTAATTGATTCTCATTTTTAAAATGAGTATTTATATTTTATTCGTGTGTGTGTGTGTGTGTGTGTGTGTGTGTGTGTGAGAGAGAGAGAGAGAGAGAGAGAGAGAGAGAGAGAGAGAGAGAGAGAGATGCGAATTAAACTCAGTCTTCATATTTGTTCCCTGGATCTGGCTCACATTATTTTACACATTTACTTAAGCATCCATTTGTTTAGTTTCAGTTAGTGAGCATAAAATACTTCAACATAGAAAACTGCTTGGTCATTTTAGTTCAATTTAGAATTTTTTTTGTAAATTCAGTTCTCCTTGGTCAATAATACAGCAGCATTTTATATATGTATATATAACAATATTGTCACTTAGGCTGGGGAGGGACTTTAATGATGAATTTATCATTTGTTATTTTTGTGCTTTAACTCCCAGGACTGTAAGACCCAGGAAACTGAAATAAGTGTATAAGCATACCACTCTGAACAAGCCTGATCTCTTCTGATCTCAGAAGCTAAGCAAGGTTAGGCCTGGCTAGGACGTGGATGGAAGAAAATAGATATAAATAGAGCTGACAAGATGTAAAGGAATTTGCTGTCCGGCTTGAAATCCTAAATTTTATCCCTGGGAAGAATAAACTCATACACATACTCTTCTGACTTCCACATGCATTCTGTGACAATAAATAAATAGTCAAAAATAAGAATAAAAATGAAAGTAGATGAAAAATAATATCACCTGTTCAACAAGTGTTTTTGACCAAGCACTTATTTAATTTTATTCAGAAAACAAATACTTTATGCCTATATATAGTGCTAAGTAAAAGATATAGATGGTCATTGTTTTGACTACACTTCTACTCCAATACACCAAACTAAAATTCAAAATGGAATCACCCCTATGAATGTTTAAACTGAAATTAAGTTGATTTTGACTTTCTAATAAATTATGATAAGGAACGATAACCCCTAAGTCTCCCAAACACATCAACTAAAATGACAGTAAGTATTTTGCATTCATCTTTATAACCTTTCTTTATTGTTTTTTATTGAGCTCTACCTTTTAATACCTCAATTTTTACAAAAAATTAACCTGACATAATATGATGTTAATTTATCACCTAATTTGTCTATTGGGTTAATATCCTGCCTCAGGATTTCAAAAATAAATATAAAAGGACTCTGAGGGAGCCGGGCGGTGGTGGCGCACGCCTTTAATCCCAGCACTCGGGAGGCAGAGACAGGTGGATCTCTGAGTTCGAGGCCAGCCTGGTCTACAAGAGCTAGTTCCAGGACAGGCTCTAGAAACTACAGGGAAACCCTGTCTCGAAAAACCAAAAAAAAAAAAGGGGACTCTGAGGGGAGAAAATGCAGGGTAGACTTATTCAGACCACATTTTATGCATACATATGTATTTTTAAAATGTATATTATAATGAAAATTCTGAAATAACAAATTTGCCTTTTTGTTCTGTGTTTCTGCTTATTTCTAGTCCTTCTCTGTATTGGAAGCCAACTTCTTTTGCCCTTCACTTGGCACAATTTTTCTGCCCTATACTTCCAACAATTCTTCAATGATATTTAGTGAAATATTGATTAATTCTCAAGTTGAAAAGAAAGTCAATTAAGATTTTTTTAATTAAATTGTTGTAATTTTGACCTTTAACACAACAATGTGAAAAATACAAGGTAGACATTGTCACTGACACAGCTGGAGCAGAGAAAGTGCTCTAGAAAATGAATGTATCTATTTACTCCTTATGTGACAGAACCAGAGAACTGACTGCTTGATACATCTATGTTGCTCCATATGGTCAAGCAGAGTCCTAAACCAACAGATGCCAGACCTTTTCATAACAGGTATTTCCAATGTCACCCTAAGGGTCATATCCATTCTAAATATTAAGAAAAGGAAAGGAATATATTCCCTGGAGGAATAAGCACAGAAAAGATCTGTGGTTAGCACATAACCATTGCTGTGAAATTCCATTATCTAGAATGCCACTAGATGTTTGCATTTGTAAATGATCTCCAATATTAACTTTTATCTCTGCTTTGTTTTTTTTTAAAAGATTTAATTTTCATTCTGTGTATGTGGGTCTGTGTGCAGTTCTGACCACAGTGTGCACAGTGCATAGTGAGACCGGAAGATGGAACTGGATTCCCTGAAGATGAGGTTACAGCTAACTGTGAGCTGGTAGACCTGGGTGTTGGAAGCTGAACTCCAGTCCTCTGCAAAAGCATTAGGTGCTCCTAACTGTACATCAACCCCTCCAACTGCTTGGGTGTCTTTTAAAATGTCAGGTTCTTACTATGTAGCCCGGGCTGGCCTTCAAATTCTGATTTTTCTGCCTCACTCTACCAAGTTCTGTAATTGTAGACATGAACCACTATGCCTAGGTCATAGCTGACTTTCACAGGAAGTAAGAATTATCAAATAAAATGAGAGTGAAGTACATGCTTAGCTAGAAAAAGCATGCATATAAATATGCTCTACCTGGAAACAGTTTAGATAGGAATTATGGGAAGAGGAATGCAGATGATGTACCAAAAGTTACAGAAGATGACGCTGGAAGGGATGACTATAGCTGAGATTTTTGCACATCTGCAGGTCTTTTGAATACTTGTAAGTTCCCCAAGATCAGTGACAAAAAGAATTTTATGTTTGCATGATATATTTTGAGATTGTGGAAAATGAATTAAAATGGGACAAAGACAGGTGCAAGAAGATGATTTTTAAAGTTTTGACATGTTTTGAGTGAAAGATGGTAGAGTGGTTAATGGGTAGTTTGTTATATTTTGTTTAGGAAACTAAAAAAAAGTGCATCTTTTCTTTTCTTGCATTTTTTCAAGACAGGATCTTACTACATAGCTCTGGCTATCGTGGAACTCACTGTGTAGATTAGGCTAGTCTCAAATTCACAGATATTCAACTATCTTTGGCTCCCAAGTGCTAGAACTAAAGGTATGAGTCATTACCAATACAGCCCTACAGAAAGTGCTAGAAGGAAAACTCCAACCTAAACAGGTTAATGACACCCAAGAAAAAAACAGGGAATACATGGAATAAATTATCTCATAAGAGTAAATCAAAAGAAAGGAAACACACATACTCATACACATGCATACCACCACAACAATAACAACAACAAAATAAAGAGTCAACAAACACTCATTGGTATCTCTGAATATCAATGGTTTCAATTCCCCAATAAAAAGACACAGACTAATAAAATGGATTTGAAAAGAGAATCTATTCTTCTGTCACATCCAAAAAAATACACCTCAACACCAAAGATAGATATTATCTCAGAATAAAAGGATGGAAAAAGATATTCCAAGCAAATGAACCTTGGAAACAAGCCAGTGTAGCCACTTTAATATCTAACAAAATAGACTTCAAACCAAAACTAATCAGAAAAGATCTGAAAGGACACTGCATGCTCATCAAAGGGAAAAATCCACCAAGAACACATTGCAGTTCTTAACATAGATGATCCAAGCACAAGGGCATCCAAGTTTGTAAAAGAAATCCTTCTGTAGTGTAAATCACATATTGATTACCAACATACTGATTGTGGTAGATGTAAATACCCAACTCTCTCTAATAAACAGGTCATCCAGACAAAACATAAACAGAGGAATACTGGAGCTAACATACATTAAAACCAAAAGGACTCAACAGATATTTACAAAGCATTTCACACAAACACAAAAGAATATACCTTGTTCTCAGCACCTCAAGGAACTTTCTGCGAAAGTGACCACATACTCAGAAACAAAATGAGTCTCAACAGACAAAAGAAAATTGAAATAACACCCTGCATCCTATCTGACCACCTTGGAGTAAAGCTGGATATCAACAGCAACAGAAACAACAGAAAGCTTACACACTCATGAACAACTCTCCACTGAATGAAACAGGGGGAAAGACAGAAATTAATATAGAAATCAAAAGCTTTATAGAATTGAAAGAATATATAACATACCCAAATTTATGGTACACAATGAAGGTGACTCTAAGAGGCAGGTTTGTAACAATAACTGCCCACATAAAAAATTGGGCAGATCTCATACTAGTAACTTAATAGAACACCTGAAAACTCTAGAATGAAAAGAAGTCACACCCAAAAGAAATAGATGGCAAGATATAACCCAATTTATGACTAAAATTAATAAAACAGAAACAACAACTAAAACAATAAACAGAATCAATGAAATAAAGACTTTGTTCTTTGAGAAAATCAACAAGATTGCCAAATTTTATTGACATTAACTAAAAGGCAGAGAGAAGATCCAAATTAAGAAAGTTAGAAGTGAAAAGGGGGACATAACAACAGACACTAGATCATCATAAGGACAAAACCTATGTTACATCAAATCAGAAAATCTTTAAAAAATAGATAATTTTCTTGATACAAGCCACTTACCAAATTTAAATCACAAGCAGATAAGCAATTTGCATAGCCCCTAGTGAAATCCAAATAGTTACTAACAGTCTCTTAACCAAAAAAAGCATAGGGTCCGATGTTTTTAGCACAGATTTCTACCAGATTTTCAAAGAATATTTAATGCCAAAACTCCTGAATTAATCCACAAAATAGAGATAGAAGGAACACTACCCAATTTCCTTTATGAAACCACAGTTATCCTGATACCTAATCCACATAAAGACCCAAGAAAGAGAATTATAGACCAATTCCCTTATGAACACAGATGCAAAATTCTCAATAAAGTACTTGCAAATAGAAAATAAGAACACATCAAAATATATCTACCATGATCAAGTAGGCTTCATCACAAATATTCAGGGATGGTTCCATATACATAAATCAATAAATTCAATTCACCACATGAACAAACTGAAATACAGAAACCACATTTTCATTTCATTAGATGCAAAAAAAGGCTTTTGACAAAATCCAACACACCTTCATAATAAGACTTCAGGAGAGATTAGGTGTAAAAAGGACATGCCTAAACATAATAAAAGCAATTTACAACAAGCCAACAACCAATGTCAACTTAAATGAAGAGAAACTCAAAGCAATTCCACTAAAATCAGGAATAAGACAAGGCTGTTAACTCTCTCCATATCTATTCAATCTAGTACTTATTCTTGGACATATACTCAAAGATGTTCCATCCTACCACAGAGACACTTGCTCAACCATGTTAATTGCTGTTCCCTTCATAATAGTCAGAAATTAGAAACAGCTATATATCCGTCAACAGAAGAATGAATTAAAAAATGGTACATTATACAGTGTAATATTATTCAGCCATTATAAAAAAACAAAAACAAAACTTAAATCATGAAATTTGCAGATAATGTAAAACTAGAAAAACTCCATCCTGAGTGAGGGATCTCAGATCTAATAATACAAATTACTGTGTGTATTCACTAATATGTAAATATTAGCTGTTAAATGAATGATAACCATGATAGAATTATAAAGGTCAAATATAGAATAAGGGACTAGAAGAGGCAGATAGATCTTGTTAGGAAAGGGAATTAGAGGATAAAATGGGGCAGGGGAAAAGAATGGGGTATAAGAGAAGAAATGCTAGGAGGAACAGTGAAAATTAAGTGCCATTTGAGGGGTGTTATGGAAAACTGATACAGCAAAAGCATCCTAAAAAATATATATGAAGGTGATCTAAATGAAATTGCCACAAAAAAGAAGAGTGACGACTTTATCCAGCAATGTTTTTGTAACCAAATGAAGATTCCAGTAGTAGGATTGGGTTACGTCTAATTGAGTAGTTGGGCAAAAGGATTTCATGGGAATTCATAAATAACTCAGGCTGTTGCCAAGATTAAAGGTTGTTTTCCACAAGCTAATGCCAAGGCCCCATTGCTGAAGGCACCTATGCAACTCATCAAACATGGAGAAGTTGAGATGATGCCTACATAGAGCCTTCAGCCACATGTTCTAGTGTCCTTGGCACAGGAAGGTACTCTGCATACTACCAAAACAGAAGTGTAAACACAAAGTCAGCCACAAACCCTTTTATCTACTGTTCTGCCTGCAAGGTATGCTGGTGCAATGGTGACACAAAACTTGTGGTTGTAACCAACTATTATCTTATTTGACCTGAAATGTAGCCCATGCCCAGCACTGGGTGACCAAGAACCTGAGACTAGCTAGCCCAGGGACCCAGGGTCAAACCAAATACTACTGTTCTAAAATAAAACAACAACAACAGCAACAACAAAACCCCATAGAAACAAAAGACTTCATTCTGTTATACTCAGATCCATGCCTTACTCAGTTGTCATTAGAGAAGCTTCCTTCTGCAACAGGCAAAAACAAATAGAGATCCACAGCAGGCCATCATGCAGAGTGAGAGACTTTGGAGCCCTCAGGGTTCAGGAAAAGAGGAAGCTGAAAGAATGTAAGAGTCAGAGAGATGGAGAACACCAAGAAAACAAGACCCTCTAAAGCAGTGATTCTCAATCTGTGGGCCACTATATCTTTAGGGTCAAATGGCCCTTTCACGGAGGTCACCTAAGACACTGGAAAACACAAATATTTGCCTTATGATTCACAATGGTATCAAAATTATAATGATGAAGTAGCAATGAAAATAATTTTATGGCTGGGTGTCACCACTGCATAAGGAACTGCATTAAATAGTCACAGAATTAGGAAGGTTGAGAACCACTGGTCTAAATCAACAAGATCAAAGCTCATTTGAACTCACAGAGACTAAGGCAGTCCACACAGGGTCTGCATGGATCTGCACCAGGTCCTCTGTGCTTCTGTTATGGATTCCCATTTAGTGCTTTTATGTGACTCGTTGGTGTGCAAACAACTTGGTCTCTGATTGTTGTACCTTCTCTTGCGATCTTTTCCTTCTTACTTATTTTGTCCAATTCTAATGTGTTAAAATTTTTTCATATTATTATATTTTATTGTATTATATTTCCTTTTATTATCCACTCTTAGAAACCTGCTTATTTTCTAATGAGAGACAGAAAGGGAGTAGACCCAGATGGGATGGGAAGAAGGAAGGAGCTGGGAGGAGTAGAGGAAGTGAAAACTGTAACAATATATATTATGTGAGAAAAACATCCATTTTCAGTATAAGGACAAAAAAAGAAGAATGATATGGTGCATCAGATAAATGATGTAGCAGGTGCGGGAGGTTCTAACAGACCTGATACAGTATTGAGAAAAATGAAAGATTGAATGTGACAGTAAATAGAAAAAGAGGAAGAAGATGACAGAGGTTTGTGAACCAGAACAGATAGTGGAGAGGTAAATTATTTTATTTTTAAGATGGTGAATTTGAAGTATGTTCAGGATACAAAGGTGTGTGCTATGGGCAGTTAACTATAGAACCCTGAAGCTGCAGGACCATCTGATGCTGGGAATGACAAGTTGAGAATCATGGGAATTTGGTGGGAATTAGGGGACAGGAATGAAAGAGGCTTAAAAAAAGAAATGTAAAAGCAGGCACAGCACACTAGCTCCCATTTGTAGTTCAAGCATTAAGTGGACTGAGGAAGGTGGGTCACGGTGACTTCAAAGGCCACCTACACAACACAGTGTGTTCTTGGTGAGCCTAACTGCACAGTGTAAAACAAGAGAATATGTGATTGATTTTCTTTTGTAAATCAACTGCAAGCTCCTACAGTTCTTGAACTTGAACTGTGTAGATGAAAACATAGTATGCCGATAGTAAAGGGTTGGGCACATCTGCTGGACGACCAGAAATGTAGGCAGAACACTACAAGAGCTTTACAGCAGCAGAGCAAAAATAATAAAGCATTACAAGTGGTCTGCAGAATAGAGTTCTTCCAAGGAGTCACAAAGGCCAGCATGGTTCTCTGGCTGTTACCAGGAAAGCCTTTCTAAATGGGCCAGCTCTTTTCTTGCTTGCGTTTCTTTGGTTTTACAGCAGTCAACATTTTGGGAAGAAAATTCCTTTATTCTTCCTTCAGCCTAGAATCGAGACACACAGGAAAGAGGCCAAGAGATAATGAAAGGCACTACAAGTTCTTCTGTGAACAGTTGGCCATGGCTATTTTAACCACAAGAAACACAAAAACCACTTACTAAGGCATATTGCTAATGTGCCTAATTGGGGTCACTTTCATTTGTTCTATTTCCATCATCATGTCCACCCGAAAATGGAGCCAACTCATCAAATGACCATATCTTAGAACACCTACAGGCTGTTGTGCACGTTATAATAAGCACCCTTTAACAAGAGAAAGAGCTTTGCAACTCAAACTGCTTTCCCTTCCCTCCGCTCCACATAGATTGGAACAATGAAATCAATTTCAAGCCAGTGTCTATTCACAGAATCAGTATGATCTCCAGCGCACATTTGGAAAGACAGAAAACAAAGAAACAACAGTTATCAGAGTCCCCCAGGTTTTATTTTTGTGCTTAAATAAATTTAAAGAAGCAATAACTATGATAAATTCAAGTTCCGCAGGCAACTCACAGTTCATTCCTCTTGTTTAAGAGGCTATCAGTTCTATCAAATGTGACCTTTGGTTTCCCTGAGTATATCCAGTCACGAGGAGTAATTAAGGGTAAAGATTATATTTCAGGCTGTACTGGGCTCCAATTTCCCACTTGATTTCATTTGTACTGTCAGCCATTATTTATTGAGCATCTACTAGGTGTCAGGCACTCTTCTTGGTGTCTGCAATAAAGCAATAAAGCAGACATAAATCCTGCTCATAATGGAGCTAATGTGTTGCCTTGTTTAGTATTGCGAAGATACCTTCAGTAGCCCCACTTTCTGCATTTGCTTTTGTGAGGAACAACTACAGAGGAGGAAAATGAACTTTCAAGGACCCTTCCTTCTTTTTGTCCCTTGTTACCCCCTGCTTCTAGAAAAGAGACCCTTGACTCTCCCAAGAAATAAGGGAGAAACCTTATGGCCTAGGCCTCTATATCTCTTATGACCTGCTTCTGTCTTTCCTTCAGGTTTTATTTTTTTGTGATGGTGATCAAACCCAGGGCCTATCAAGCAATCCTCAGGCTGCCACCTGCTTTAAATCAGTATATTTAACTTGTAATTATTTGTGATGATGTGGTACATTCTCTACTTCATGAAGGGGGTTGGAAGAAGGTCTACTGGATCTAGTGACAAGAAAACTTTGGACAGAAGTTTGGATAGAGCACTAGAAGACTTTGGTATAATATTTCCCAATCTTAAACTCTCAGTTCTCTCTCTCTGAGTTCTCTCTCTCTGAGTTCTCTCTCTCTGAGTTCTCTCTCTCTCTCTCTCTCTCTCTCTCTCTCTCTCTCTCTCTCTCTCTCTCTCTCTCTCTCTCTCTCTCTCAGTTCTCTGTGTGTATGTGGGGTGGGGGCGTGGTGTGTATAAGGGTAGACAAGCATGCCCCAGGATGTATGTGTGTGTCAGAACACAATTTTCAGGATCGGTCATCTCCTTCCAGCATGTGGGTCTCAAGATTGAGCTCAGATTGCCAGGCTGCCAGGCTCAGCAACAGGCATCTTCACCCACAAAACCATCTCACTGGCCTCCACTCAACAATTTTGATAATGAGCACTTTTTTCCCTTCAATGTTTTGTACCCTTCATTTTCATGAGCCAGTTATCCTGGGTCTCCTCTCACTATGGCTCTGGCCATCTCTCTCATCTATGAGGATTTTCCTACTCTGTATAACCCTTAAATGGAAGAGTGCTCTTTCAGAGGTCTATCCTAAGCCCTCATCTCTTCTGCGCTTCCCCCTCCTCCCATTTCCTCGTCTCCCCTCTTTTCCTGACACAAGGTCTATTTGACCTCAAGAAAACAAGCTACCATTTATCTGCCAATGCGCCTCAAATCTGTGTCTCCATACATAGTTTCTCCTTAGTTACAGATCCATATTATCAGATGGCTTCCAGATATTTCCAGTATGCTTCACACCCAAAATTTGCTATGCTTATGATTTCACCTTTAAAGAGTTTTCAAAATGTTTTTGCCACATCCCATCTTGGCAATAACCAACATCTGTCAAGTGTCCCTCTTTAATAAATGTTGAACCACTTGAATAAATTTCATCTACTATTTTCTATTCTGTTAGTAGGGATTTTCCCTTATATAAGTCATTGTCAACTTTCTTTATTGATTTTTATTGAGCTCTACACTTTTCTCTGCTCCCCTCCCTGCCTCTCCCCTCCGCCATTCAACCATCTCCCAAGGTCCCCGTGCTTCCAATTTACTCAGGAGATCTTATCTTTTTCGACTTCCCATGTAGGTTAGATCTATGTAAGTCTCTATTAGTGTCCTCATTGCTATATAAGTTCCTGGGATTGTGGTTTGTAGGCTTGTTTTCTTTGCTTTATATGTAAAAAACCACCTATGAGTGAGTACACGTGATAATTATCTTTCTGTGTTTGGGTTACCTCACTCAAAATAATGTTTTCTAGATCCATCCATTTAGTTGCAAAATTCAAGATGTCGATATTTTTTTCTGCTATGTAGTACTCCATTGGGTAAATGTACCACATTTTCCTTATTCATTCTTTGGTCGAGGAGCATTTCTTCTTTCCTGTTTCCAGGTTCTGTCTATGACAAATAATAATGCTGCTATGAACAAAGTTGAAGACATGTCCTTGTGGCATGATTGAGCATCCTTGGATATATACCCAAAAGTGGTATTACTGGGTCTTGAGGAAAGTTGTTTCCTAGTTTTCTGAGAAATCGCCACACTGACATCCAAAGAGGCTGTACCAGCTGCATTCCCACCAGCAATGAGAAGTGTTATCTTTTCCCCACAACCTCCCCAGCATAAGTTGTCATCAGTGTTTTTGATCTTTGCCATTCTTATAGGTGTAAGATGGAATCTCAGAGTTGTTTTGATTTGCATTTCTCTGATGACTAAGGATGCTGGACACTTTCTTAAGTGTCTTTTAGCCATTTTAGATTTCTCTGTTGAGAGTTCTCTGTACTCCATTTTTATTGGATTATGTGTTCTTTTGACGACCAATTTCTTGAGTTCTTTGTATATTTTGGAGATAAAACCTCTCTCTGATGTGGGGTTAGTGAAGATCTTTTCCCATTCTGTAGGCTGTTGTTTTCTCTTGTTGACCATATCCTTTGCTTTTCAGAAGGTTTTCAGTTTCAGGAGGTCCCATTTATTAATTGTCTCTCCCAGTGTCTGTGCCACTGGGGTTATATTTAGGAAGTTGTCTCCAGTGCCAATATGTGCAAGTGTACTTCCCAATTTCTCTTTCTATAAGGTTCATTGTGGCTGGCTTTATGTTAAGGTCTTTGATCCATTTGGACTTGAGTTTTGAGCATGGTGATAGGGCGCTGAACTGAACAGAGAATTCTCAACAGAAGTTCAAATGGCCAAAAGACACTTAAGGTCATGCTAAACCTCCCTAGCTATCAGGGAAATGCAAGTCAAAACAACTTTGAGATATCATCTTACACCTGTCAGATTGGCTAAAATCCAAAACACCAATAATAACCTTTGCTGGAGAGGATGTGGGGTAAGGAGTACATTCATCCACTGCTGGTGGGAATGCACACTTGTGCAACCACTTTGGAAAGCAGTGTGGCAGTTTCTCAGGAAATTCGGGATCAACCTACCCCAGAACCCAGCAATTCCACTAATGGGAATCTATCCAAGAGATGCCAAATCATACCACAAAAGCATTTGCTCATCTATGTTCATAGCAGCATTATTTGTAATAGCCAGATCCTGGAAACAACCTAGATGCCCTTCAGTGGAAGAATGGATGAAGAAACTGTGGAATATATACATGCTAGAATACTACTCAGTGGTAAAAAACAATGACATCTTGAATTTTGCACGCAAATGGATGGAAATAGAAAACACTATTCTGAGTGAGGTAACCCAGACCCAAAAAGATGAACATGGGATGTACTCACTCATAATTGGTTTCTAGCCATAATTAAAGGAAATTGAGCCTATAATTTGGGATCCTTGAGAAGATAATAAGAAGGTGAACTCCCAAAAGAAGATATAGTAATCCTCCTGGATATTGGAAGTAGACACGATCGCCAGGCAAAAATTGGGAACTTGAGGGTTGGGCGAGACGCGGCCAAGGGAAGATGGGGAGAGAAAAGCATGAAGGGGAGAATGGGGGGAGCATGGTGATAGATATGGGTCTATTTTCATTCTTCTACATGTTGATATCCTGTTATACCAGCACCATTTGTTAAATATGCTTTCTTTTATCCATTTGATATTTTTTGTTTCTTTGTCAAAAATCAGGTGTTTGAAGGAGTCAAGATTAATATCCAGGTCTTTCATTCAGTTTCATTGGTCCTCCTGTATGTTCTTATGCCAATACCAGGCTGTTTTCAATACTGTAGCTCTGTAGTAGAGTTTGAAGTCAGGGCTTGTGATGCCTCCAGAAGTTCTTTTATTGTACAGGATTGTTTTGGCTATCCTGGGTTTTTTGCTTTTCCATATGAAGTTGAGTACTGTTCTTTCGAGGTCTTTGAAGAATTTTGATGGGATTTTGATGGGCATTGCATTGAATCTGTAGATTGCTATTGGTAAGATTGCCATTGTCATCTATTTTTTAAGTCATGAAACAATCCCCTTAATTCTTCTTTCAACCTTTTGTCTCGCCCATCTCCACATTACAGTTAGCCATAAAAGCTAAAGTCCAAATCTAATCACACAATTTCTTCATTTCATACAGCATTTCAATGACTCCTTTCAAAAGATATAGAAAGCTCTTAGTAAGAACTTCAAGGCTTACATAATTTGAATGCCCTTTTTTGTAACCTGTGCTTTAGCCAGGTGTTCGTCTCCCTCAATATACACATTATCTTTAAATTCTATATCATTATACATGGTGATCACTGTGACTCTAGGCTCACCTACATATTATCCTATTGTACAACATACTTTAAGATAAAATGATGTTTCATTTCTGTTTGGGTACACTAATAAAAATTTGTTTGTGTGTCAATCAATGCCAGAGAATTTTTATTCCTGAAGTAATTACTTTTATTGCATGGTTTTTTCTTCCATTTGAATATGAAGTAACTTTATATATTTAATTATTTCTAATGTATATGTGTATGTGGTGGTATATGTGCATACATATACATATCTATACACACACACATACACACACACACACACACACACACACACACACACACATATATATATATATATATATATATATATATATATATATGGAGAGGGGGGCAACATGTGAGTGTAGGTGCCTACAGAGTCCAGAAGAGGATAGCAAATCCCCTGGAGCTGGAGTTACTGGAGACTATGTGCCACCAAACATGGGTATAGGTAACCAAAATTGGGTCCTCTGTAAGAGGTATATGTACTCTTAACTTCTATGCCATGTTTCCAGCCCCAGGTTTGAATAAATTTTGATGATGCAATTAAACTATATCTTTTTCCAAGTTAGGATTTTCTTTTTTTTTCTTTGCTTGATTTTTGTTTTGTTTTGTTTCATTTGTATTTTGATACAGGGTTTCTCTTTAGCTTTGGAGCCTGTCCTGGACCTAGCTCTTGTAGACCAGGCTGACCTTAAACTCACAGAGATTGCCTGCCTCTGCCTCCTGAATGTTGGGATTAAAGACATGCACCACCACCACCACCTGGCCAAAGCTAGGTTACTATTGTTCATTTTCTGTTTATTATACTCACCCCTATCTTTGGAATATAGCATTGCCTTCCTTTATTTTGTTAGGTATATTAGTTTAGGACTGCAACTGATTGAAATATTTAAAAGGTTTATTTGTTGATGTATTTTTATATGAGTGCTTTGTCTGTAGGTACCCAATATACACCAGAGGAGGGCATTGGATCCCATTGTAGATGGCCATAAGCCACCATGGGTTTGCTGAGAATTGAACTCAGGACCCATGGAAGAGCAGCCAGTGCTCTTAAACCACTAAGCCATACAGCCCTACAACTGTTCAAAATTTGATAATGAAAATATTCAGCCAGATATCTCAGTAGACAAATGTGCTTACCATTCAAGCCTGAAAACCTGAATTCAACCCTGGAACCCACAGTAGAAGGAGAGAAACAATTACTAAAAGCTGTCCTGTGATCATCACAGATGTCAATAAAATAATAGCATGTATTCATCTACACACAATAACAATAATAGTATTGTTATTATTATTACAGTAGTAATAATAATATTATTACTATTATTATTTGGGGAGCAGCTTTTCAAGACAGGGTTTCTCTGTGTAACCCTGGCTTGCCTGGAACTCACCCTGTAGGCCAGGCTGGACTAGAACTCAGAAATCTGCCTGACTCTGCGTTCTGAATAGTGGGACTAAAAGCACGATATTAAAACAAAATATTTTATATGGAGTAACTGTAAATTAAAAATATCAGGAAAACGTCTGCCCAAATTCCAGTATCTCATTAACGAAATCCTTAACAATTGCAAACCAGGAAGTCATAGTTAGCAACTAAGGGAAAAAGTCAAGGTAACACACACCTGCACACCTGCACAAATGCATGAATGTATAAACACGATGCAACTGTAACATTTACATTAAAGGAAAAGTTGTATATCTCAATTAAGGAAATTCATACGTTGATAATAAAGCATGAATAGTAGTCAAAAATTCAGGCTGCTCACTAAGCAGATAGAACCCTTGCGATCAATAATTTTACTTGTAGTGTTTTAGTAATTCTGAAGCTTACTGCTTATAACCTCTTCAGATTTGACAGCAGGGTAAAAAGTAATTGACAGATATTTACACTTGGTTACTAAATTGTCCAGAGAGAAGACCCCTAATTGAAAAGCTCTTTTAAAGGAATTTATTTTTAGGTATTTTCAGCTCTTTTTAAAAATCCCACTGCTTTTTTACACTTCTAATTAGACACTACTCTTCAAAATCTACCTCTTTCATACTTGGCAGAATGGCTCAGATAAAAGAAAAATAAATGACAACAAATGCTAGTGTGTATGTGGGGGAGACATAAACACATATTCGATGCTGGTGGAAATGCAAACTGGTGCAGCCACTGTGAAAATCATTGTAGGAGTTTCTCGGAAAGAGATAAATCGATCTATTATATGACTTGGCTATTCCATTCCTGAGCATATTCCCAAAGGACTGACATCTTACTAAAGAGGGACTTGCTCATCCATGTTCCTTGATTTTTTACACAATAATGAGGAAATAGAAAAAGCCTGTATGTCCAACAAATAATGAATTGATAATGAA
Source organism: Arvicola amphibius (assembly GCF_903992535.2). Lineage (NCBI taxonomy): Eukaryota > Metazoa > Chordata > Mammalia > Rodentia > Cricetidae > Arvicola > Arvicola amphibius. The sequence goes on along the minus strand of NC_052065.1, from coordinate 97,979,286 downwards.
TGTGTGGTCCATATAAACAATGGAACATTATTCATCTATAAAGAAAAGTGAAATTATAGAATTCACAGGCAAATGAATGGAGATAAAAACAATCATTCTAAGGTAACCTAGATCCAGAAAGACAAACAACACATATTCTCTCTCATAGGGGAATGGTAGCACTTAATCTTTAGATATGTACCTTTACATTGCTTTAATCACAGATGGTAAATAAGAGTCTGTTGTGGGGGTTCAATGGAAGAGGATACAATGCAGGTGACATGGAGGGGAAAAGAGGAATAATGGAAGAGAGATGGTTAAATGGGGTGAGAAATAAGTAAAGAAGGAGATGACTAAGACTATAGCCCTTTGGGAAATGTTATATGAAAGCCTGCTACTTCAGAAGCATCCTAAAATGAATTAATATACACATACGTGCATAAAAGGAGTTTAAATGGAGTTGCCTTACAATGTTAGGACAATGCATCCCCCAGTCCTCTTAGGCTGTCTAATAAAAAGTCTAATGCCTGGTATAGGTTAACCTCTTTTGAGGTCCCATAGAATACCTCTATACATTACAGGCCAATGCTTTTGGTTACCCTCCAGAACTTTACAGTAAGACAGTATTGTTGAAGATACCATGAATTATGGAACATGGAAGAATCAAGCTAGTAGCAACCTGGAAGTTTGATCGCTACTGGCTAGTCTTCATAATACAGGAAGATTCTGTAAATGATACAAGAGGAGAAGAGTGCTCAATAATCTTACCCAGCTGTGAAATCTGCAAGCTACAATAACCACTGTCCCAGCAAACATTGATTAGTTCAAGAGTGGCACAAATTATGGGAAGTCGGCTATCTTAGTTAATGTCCTGTTGCTGCAAAGTGACACCATGACCAAGGCAACTCTTATTACTAAACCATTTAATGGGGGCGTGCTTACATTTTCAGAGTGTTAGTCTATTTCCATTACAGCAGGAAGCCTGAAAAAAGATAGACAGGCATAGAGCTGAGACATTTACAATCCTGATCCTTAGCAGCAGATAGACAAAGACACTGGATCTCAAGGCTCACTCAATCCCAGTGATTATTCTCCAATAAGGCCACACCTAATTCTTTCCAAACATCTCAGCAACTGGGGATTAAGAATGCAAGTATATGAGCCTTTGGGGGGGGCATTTTCAGTCAAACCACCACATGAGCATAGTAATAAACTGCCCCTTATATACATAACTTTATATCTATAGATTAGGAAAGTTCTCAGTCCCCATCAGAAAACACTTGTTTTGCAGTAGATCATTGGTTCTTCACCTTCCTAATGCTGTGACCCTTTTATACAGTTCATCATGTTGTAGTGACCCCCAATCCTAAAATTATTCTCATTGCTACTTTATAATTGTAATTTTGTTACTGCTAAGAACTGCAATCTGTGTTTTCCAGTGGTCTTAGGCTACCCTGTGAAAGAATCATTCAATCCCCCAAAGGGGTCATGACCCACAGGTTATGATCTTTTGCAGTAGGTAATGATTAATACAGAGACACACAAATGGTCTCCATTCAAAGAATAAGGGACTGGGGAGTATTCATTTCTAAACAGGATAGCAGATGTCCTCTCCCAAGGCGCAGGGATCTTCATGGAATAGGAGAAGGAGGGGTATTTTCAGAGCCAGAGGTAGTAGACGCCTGCTATGAAAAATATTTAACAGACATAACATCATTTCACACTTAAACTCACAGAAGTTTTGATCTCATGCACAAGACATGCAAAGGACAAAGACAACAAAAATCCGAGCATGTATGGGGAAGGAACTATGAAGTCCTATCCCTAGCTGAGAAGAATTTATGACTATTGGAAAAGAAAGAGGGAAAGTCAGTTTGCTTCAGGGATGTGACTCCTAAGAGAGCGAACATTCTGCAGTAGATTGTATTACACACATGCATAGACAGGCAGTACTAGGTGTATACACTGGATTCAAGACAAAAACCTTGGAAGCGAACAGTGCTGGGGAAATATGGAAAATATGGAAGGGAGTGAGTGAGTGAATGGATTTTATCAAAACAATTGTATGCATGTATGACATGCTCAGACACTAAAATGCAAAATATCTCCCTTTTAAAATAGATTGCAGAAACTTTTCCTTATTTAGATTTAAGGGTAATAATTTAGTTTTGTGATAGATTTCCCCACCTTAATTAAAACCAAGAAAATTTAGACTCTTGAATTTTACAGTCTGACTTGAGAACTAAATAAGATCAATTATAATTCAACTCATTCAACTACCTCCAATTTCATATGAGAAAATAAGTCCAAGGGAGCTAAATACCTTGATCAAGTCCAAACATCAAGCTGAAGAACTAGAGTTAGAAACACATGTTCTGCCTCACACTTACCACAAAATTACAGTGTCTTCTTCAAAGTCTAGTTGGGTACTTTAGCCATGATTCAATAATTCCAATAAAATCTGATTTGAGATTGAATATGCATAAATTGTTAGCTTATGCTGTGTCATGTACTGTCCTGTGAGTATGCTTAACCATTTAAATCACTCTACTGCTCTTCAGTGTATGCAAAGGGGATGCAGTGGGAGAATTAAGCAATCAAGGTCCCTGGACTAACAGTCTAATGGAGATACAGATCTCTTCCTTTCTGCCACTGCCCAACATTAGCTGCTACTTTGACTAACCTTCCTTGTCTCTGGTACAGTCTGTTCATCCATGGCATTGGTGACACGCAGTCATTTGCTGGCTCATGTTATAATGGCATCTTAGGCTGTGTTTTTCTCTTCCATGGGGCCAAAAAACAGAGCCATTTCCAAGTACCACTTTTTCAGCAGACTGTTCTCTTTTCCAGCTATTAACACAAGTGGCTAATTGAGCAATCAGGTCTCAATATCTTTAGTCCAGAAGTAAGAGAATAGAACGCTCCATGTTAGCGTGGGGAATCACTTTTGTTCTGTGACAATTTTCCCTGCGTTTGTAGTTATTGGATAATGATAAGCATTGTTTATATGCATACTTGGTTGATTAGAACTCAGGACAAGGGAGGAGAAAGATAGACAGACTCAAGTCAGTCTAATATCAAACCAAGCATTAAATTAATAACTAAAATCAATTAGTACATCCCTCAAAATGCACAGGGGACTAGAATACTTGAATACCAAAAAAAAAAAAAATCCATGGATGTTTGTTTGAGTCCCTAAATGTAGAATGGAATGGTATTTGTATATACACTGTGCACATCTTTTTGTATACTCTAAATCATTTCTAGATGATCAATAGTTTGCAACAGGATAGAATTCTTAAAATAATGACATTTGGGGGGCTGGAGAGATGGCTCAGTGGTTAAGAGCACTGGCTCCCCTTCCAGAGGTCCTGAGTTCAATCCCCACCACCCACATGGTGGCTTACAACCATCTGTAATGATATCTGATGCCCTCTTCTGGCCCACATGGATACACGCAGGTAGAACACTGTATACATAATAAATAAATAAATCTTTAAAAATAAAATAAAATAGTGACATTTGAGCTAAGACCTAAAAGAAAATTAAGGTAATAGAATTATGGGCTCTGTATATAAGAAGAAGGTTATAGTCTGAGAAGAGCAAAGCAGCCCAAAGAAAAGGAACAGGGTGTATGACAGTTCTGAGGCATAAACCAATGTGATGCCATCTATGAAGTGAATCTATGAAGTGAATGAACACCCATGAATATGGAGCAGAGTATAGCCCTTATGCTAGTCAATATTTGCCAACCTGACATAAACTAAAGTCATCTTGGAAGAGGGGATCTCACCTAAATAATTACTTCTATCAGATTGACCTATAAGCAAATCTATGGGGCATTTTCTTAAAGATTGGTGTGGGATGGTCCAGCTCACTGTGGACGATGCCACTGGTGATCAGGGTGGTCTTGGGTTTCATCAGAAACCTAAATAAACAGAGGAAGCCAGGCAACAGCATTCCTCCATGATCTTTGCATCAGTTCCTGCCTCTAAGTTCATGTCCTATTTGAGTCTCTGCCTTGACTTCTCTTAATTATGGATTGTGATTGTGAAGCCCTATTCACCCTGAAATGATTTTATTTTTTTATTCTTCTCTCATTTATTACACCCAGAATGGAATTTTTCCCCATCATCCATACCAGCTGACCCCCCCCCCCCCATAGATCCACTGCTCCTCCATATCTGGTATGTAGTTGGTTATTTTTGCTCCTTTAACTTTTTGGAGGGCCTACCACTCAGCTCCCAAGTAAATCACACAGAGAGGCTTATTCTTAGTTATGAATTCCCTGCCTTAGCCTGGCTTGTTTCTAGCCAGCTTTCCTTAAATTATCCCATCTATTTTTGGCCTCAGGGCTTTTATCTTTCTTTATTCCTTTATACCTTTTCCTTCCTTATGTGTCCAACTGTGTAGCTGGGTTGCTGGGTGGCTGGCCCCTGAAGTCCTCCTCCTTCCCTTCTCATTCCCTGATTTTAGATCCCAGATTTCTCCTCATATTTTTCCTGCCTTCCAGCCCCACCTGTTTCTCTCTCCTAAATTGCTATTGGCTGTTCAGCTCTTTATTAGACCACCAGGTGTTTTAGACAGAAACAGTAACACAGCTTCACAAAGTTAAAAAAATTCAATATAAACAAGGATAACACACCTTAGAATAATATTTCCCAGCACTGATATTTTATCACAACAATAAAATGCAAACTAAAATCGTCCTCTATCATCCACTACAAAACAACACTTCAGTATCACTGTTGCAATATGCAATTTTGTGAAAATGATTGAAATCTGAGATGCTTGTACTTTGATGCAATAATAACTCTCAAGGCAACAGCTTATCCAGGTAAGAAAAGTGTCTTGTTCTGGACATGGTGGTACACACTTAATAACCTCAGTTCTTAGGAGGTAAAGACAGGGTTATCAATTCAAGTTCATCATCTCTAGAGGACAGCCCAGGCCAGGAAGTACTCTCTCAAACCAACAAACACATAAACGAAAGCATGCCATTAATTTCCAACAGAATATTTGTTATAGTCTGGGCCATATGAACCCTCAAAAGGCTTGTTATAGATGGGAGTTACAGATGGGCCTAAAGAAACGTCTTAAATCATTGAAGGAGTTCCCTCAAAGGGAACTGTGAGAAGCCAATTTCTTGCTGCTTTTCTTTTTCAATCCCTGAAAATAATTTGATAGGCTTTGCTATATTCTACATTTCCTGCAATTATATACTGGCTTACCAGTGAACCACAAATGATAGAACCAATAAATTATGGACTGAATTAAAACCTCCAAAACTCCAAACCAAAATGAATCACCTCCGTCTTTCCCTACTCCCTCTTCCCTTCCTCCCTCGCTCCCACTTCCCTGTCTCCCTCTTCCCTCTCTCTCCCTTACTCTTTCTGCCTGTCTTACACGTGCACGTCACTTAGCCACCCAAACACGCACTACTTGTTTGTTTGTTTGTTTATAGAAATGGCTCCACAAGGTAGTCCAGGCTCACTCAGAACTCACTATGTAGTAAAACATAGTCTTGAGGGCTAGAATTACAGGCATATACCTTTTCTTTTTAAAAGTATATTTTAACATATTCCTTACACTGCCAGAAAGTTGCCCAACATACTAACCAATTAAGGTATGAACCTATGGTACCTAGAAAATTCCCGTACAGGACAAATTGATTTCTTGACTGAAAAGATAGAATTAATAAAAGTTATTTCATAGTTCCTTGTTTACCCAGTTCCATCTTCAGACCCAGAAATCAATAGCCAGTATTTAACTTTTCATAATTTATTTTTGCCAACTGCCAGTTTATTTTTGATCTATTTTTCTCTCTTCAGTAGGAAAAATAGAAATCTTAAAATTAATCCACTTTCCTTGTGCATTAGTGCTTAAAAAATAGTATCGATGTGCAATTCTTTTGCCTAACAATATCTTCTTCCCAGGGCTCTGGTAACAACTTACCAGGCTGATTACATTGGCAACTCCTTATCCTTGAAGTGTTTACTGAATTTCCATTTTCAGCAGCAGCTTCTGTTTCTTTAGTAGCCCCATCATCAGTCAGCTCTGCTTTATCTGAAACGACTCGCTTTGCTTTCTTCCTAATTACTACAGCAAAAAAGCCATTTCGTTCAAAGTTAGAGCTCAGGCAGCCACTTTTTATCTGAACTGTTGGTCCCACACACAATTCTCTTTCTTTTAGAAGTTTAAATTTTCACTCACGACTGCCTTAATTTATCTTCACTGCTCTAAATGGCTGGTAAAGCTAAGAAAAGGGGAAATGTCCTTTCTTTGTTTCATTTCCCACAACAACAAAGCACAAATTCTTAAAATTTATTGCCGAGTGAGTCCTTGGTGAAAAGACCTTCTCTTTTTCATCCAAACTCCAGCTCCTCCTACACCTCTAGAGCCATGTGCTCAGCAAACTATCTGTTTTCTCAAAGTGCAATCCACCTGGAAGTTCTCCCTGTTCTACCCTTAACATGTCATTTTTATTTCTGTAGTTTTTCTTTCTCCTCTCCTATAAATCTCAGAGGATCAAGCACTGCTTCACTTGTCCTACTGCGAAAATACTTCTGTTTCTTAATAGTATTCCTTTTCATCTTCCATTCAAGTATTGATATTGACTACAATGGTCGTAATGATGACTATAATTAGCATGTACTTAGCACTCTTTATATGCCAGCACTATTTTATTTTATCCCCGTTGAGGCCATGGAGAGCTAGGAATGTTCATAACAATATTTAGAATATTAAGAATATAAAAATTTTAGAATGATATGCTTTCTTTATAGATTCAATAATGTTTGGGCTGTTGATAATGATCTGTGCACAATGTTTAAAACATAAAACACAACAGATGTAATATAATTTTCTTCTGGGTGTAAATAGAGTCGTCAGGATAGCGTACCTCCAGTTTTTTCTTCTCTCTCCACCAAAAATGATAAAGCTACGAGGGACATTCTATCTACTGAAAAAATATTTGCATGCATGCCACATAGACAATATTGTAACAAAAACAAAGAAGCATAATTAAAAGTTTAGGACTGTTTCAAAATGAATTGAGTCCAGATCATAAAATGTTCACAAAAACATGGTGAGTTCCTTTTGACCAGAATGTGTTAGAGTACAGCTGAATCCTTAATGTGAGGCTCGCTCATCATTCAGTTGTTTGGAAAGAGAAAATGGTTCTCAGAAAGAAAGGAAAGCACACCTGTGTCTTGGCCTTCATCACACGCTCTATCACCAAGCTTTCCTCCGAAGGAAAACTACAAGAGCAGAAATGAGCACTGAGGGATGAGCATGAGCATGATTTGGAGAATGTCTGAGCCCTGAACTGACTATTTAGCTCATCTCAGGTTTTCCTGGTAATTTCTAAGTTGCAAACCTGAATTTCAAAATACTAAGCAAAATTCAGGTTTATTTCAAACTTGCTGCAATTCATTTGCTTTAGGTTTAATTCAGCATATGCATATACAGAAGGTTATTCAGCATAAAAATAAAATGGCCTCTTCCTCCAATCTTGTCTCTGAAAAAAACCTTGCATTTGTGCTTATCATGACTAGAAACACAGTACTGGGTGCATTATTAATATCACTGATCGCTAACTTTTTAGCCTTAATTACCTTTGTTCCAACAGTTCCCAATAAATTAGAAACCACTATGAAATAAGATTTTACAAAATAATTTATTTCTGTTAATATTTTGGGCTTTATAAAAATAATGTCCTTTGAAGTGAAGCAGGTTTTTGTTTCAAAATAAACACCACGCCAGAAACACAGTTCATGGAGATGCTGGGAACCACAGTACCCTGATCCTTTCATATCTGTACCTCCACAAAATCCAAATCACTTTCATAGAGCAGACACTAAAGTGCATTCTCCTTTTCACCTACTGGATAAACTCTATCCTATTAGATGCCACAGAAAAACCTGTCTCAGAAACCCTTAAAATTAGCAGAAAGGGAACTTCATTATTTCTTTAGAACTCATTTTCTTCTCACTTTTCCCTTCCAAACTGACGCTCTCCTTTGTTTTGGAATCGTCATGTCTAAATTGAGATTTCCTGGAATGTCAATATCTGATACGGCCTGTTACACAAGTAAGCTCATTTTCATCACAAAGAATATAATTACAGGAGAGAGTGGCAAAATTGGTTCTCATATGGAGATGTCGAAAAGACTGAATTGTGTATAATTAATCATTACCACAGATATAAGGTTTAAAAGTTTAACTTGAGGAGGGATTGGCTGCTGGGGATGAATCCTATGACCTTCTACACAATGTGTGGTTTTAAAGACAGTGTCTCACTATGTAGACCTGGGTATTTCGAAACTTATTGTATAGACCAAGCTGCCTGCAAGGATGCCAAGTATAACTAACAAGCCTTAGTTTCTTTTAAGGACTCGCCTCTAAAAGATATAAAATTAAAAGAAAAAAATTACTCTAGGTTTAACATTTCAGCATTTTACTCTAGGTAAAGACTCAACCATGTAATGCAAGTTGGCAATAGACTCAAATTTGTCTGCCTCAAACCCCAGAGTTCTGGCATTGTAGGTGTGCATAACCATACCTAGTTCAATTCAGCTCATTTGTTGAATTTTTAAAGGGTCATCACACTGAATATTGTAATTAAGGGAGTAGAAAGATGGTTCAACAATTAAGAATATTTACTAGTTTTGTTTTGTTTCTATCCTTTTTATGTTTTATATTTACTCTTCTCTCATACATCCCCACAACAGTAACACCTCCCTCAACTGCTCCCCACTCAACTCCTCTCTTCCTCAGATCCACTCCTCCATAGCCCTTCAGAAAAGAGTATGCCTATCACCTGAACATGACATGACACTCCCTACTCCCATTGTTAAGAGTCCCACGAGAACTCTACACAATTGTAACGTACGCAGAAGACCTGGCATAGACCCAGGGTCTGTGATTGTCCTTTCAGTCTCTGTGATCCTCTGTGAGTTCTGCTTTGTTGATTCTGTGGGCTGTGTTCTCATAGTATTACCCATTCCTCCCCCTCTTTTCTGGGGGTTCTTCCAGATCTGCCTAATGTTTGGCTGTGGCCTCTGCACATGCTCCCATCAATTGCAGTCATATTTGGTTCTGTCCTAGGTCTCTGGCCCATTCAGCCTCTGACTCCTTGCCATCCAAACAGTTTCTGATATCAGGCTCCCTCTCATGGCATGGACCTCAAGTTGGACCAGTCATTTGCTGTTCACTCCCACAAATTCTGCACCACCATTACCCAGCACATCGTACAGGCCAAAGGTATGTGGTTGTTTTAATGTCCTAGTCCCACCAATGGAAAACTTGCCTGGTTCCAGGGGATGACAAGTTCAGGATCCTTATCCCCTATTACTAGGAGTCTTTGCTCTGGTAACCCTCATAGATTCCAGGGAGTTTCCACCGAACTAGGTTTCCAAATCACCCCTTCCAATGCCCTTCAATTACAGTGTCTCTCCCAACACCCCCACTATACCTCTCTTCATACTTGTTCCCATCTGATCCCTCCAGTTCTTATCCCCACCTGCCCCAAGTCTGACTGCAAAATCTATTCTATTTTCCCTTCCCAGGGAGATTCATGCATCCCTCCTTGGACCCTCCTTGTTACCTAGCCTCTCTGGGTCTGTGAATTGTACAGGATTATCCTTCACTTTTAGCTAATACCCACTTATGAGTGAGTACATACCAAATTTGTTATTCTCTGTCTGGGTTACCTCACTCAGGGTGATTTTTTTCTAGTTTCATCCATTTGCCTTCAAATTTCCTGTTGTCCTAATTTTTAACAGATGAGTAATACTCCATTGTGTGAGTACCACATTTTCTGTATCCATTCCTTGGTTAAGGGACATCTAGAATTTTTTTCTAGTTTCTGGCTATTACAAATAATGTTGCTATGAACATAGTTGGGCAAGCATCCTTGTGGTAGGATGGAGTGTTCTTTGAGTATATGCCCAGGAGTGATATGACTGGGTTTTGAGGTAGATTTATTCCCAGTTTTCTAGAGGGTTAATACCAAAATATATAAAGAATTCAAGAAACTAACCATCAACAAACAAAATAATCCAATTAAAACATGGGGTACAGTTATAAACAAAGAATTCTAAACAGAGGAATCTCGAGTGGCTAAGAAACAAAGAAATATTCATCATCCTTAGCCATTAGAAAATGCAAATCAAAAGGACACCAAGATTCTGCCTTACACTTGTCAGAATAACTAAGATCAAAAACACATTTTGTTCTTGCAGAAGACTCAAGTTTCGTTCCCAGCAAGGACACAGTTTCTCAAAACTATCCATAGTTTGAGTTCCAGGGGACCCAGTGCCCTCTTCTGAACTCTACAGACACCAGGAATACAAATATATGAAATAAAAATGCCCATACATACAAAATAAGTGATTATTTTTAAAAAGCCTTTTAAAGACAAAAAAATTTATAAAAACAATAAAAACCATAATTAACTTGGAAAAACTTATCTTTCTACATCAGTCAATTTCTGAGCAATAATCCTTCTATACGTCATGAAAATGTGTGGCTCTCATTATTAATAAAAAGTTGATCAGCCCATAGGCAGTATTTTTGAAACAGGGAGAATGCTGGGAAGAAAAAGGGCAGAGTCTGAGGATTTGGGAGAGACACAAAAAGGAGAGAGGTGAAAGTGCCATATTGAAAGAAAGTACATCCATGTGGCAGAGGGTAGACAGAAAATATGAGTTAATTTAAAATGTAAGAGTTAGCTAGTAACCAGCCTCATCTATCGGTTGAGCACTTATAAGTAATAAGTCTCTGAATAGTTATTTAGGAGCAGCTGCTGAGATACAGAGTAACTCTGCCTATAACCAAAAATTAAATAATGCATGATATGCTTTTCTAAGCAATATTTTAGCATTAATAAATAGAAAAATATAGAATGACCTTTAAATACTCTTGGACGAGGTGGGTGAGATGGGCCAGCAGGTATGGTACTTGTCATGAAAGCTTAGCGATATTTGTTTCATCTGAGAAACCAGTTCCTCAAAGTTGTACTCCAACCTTCACATGCATGATGTGGTTATGTCTGAGGAACTATGCTCAATGCATTATAAAAATTATATCATTTAACTCCACCAATATCCAAGAATCTAAACACAGATCCACGAGAATATCTTGCTGATATTACACCAGAGAGATATAAAATTTGAAGCTCACCCAAAACTGTAATTACATTATGTTGTTGATGCTATATTAATATATAATATATAACCATATAACAAAATATTATATTATTACAATGACAGTTATCATATGCTAAGCACAGTCTATGTGCCAAGGAATACCCTCAGGTACTTTATACATATAACATATTCATTTTTCTACCAAGTACATCAGGTTAATAATATTATTGTTCCCATTTTCCAAAGTAGCTAAATACTTTACCCAGCTGGCAGAGAGATACTGTAGAAAAGTAGAACTTAAGACATTGATCAAGGAAACTTTCAAAAGCCAATTCTAACTAAACAACTGTAAATTGTACTGATGTAGCAGAAAACAAGTTGAAGTGAACTCTCAGATAAGCCAGAGTGGCTGTCCAGCGTGATGGATGACTTGAAAAAAGTTGACTCATTTACATCCTATTTTGTTTCTGTGTTTTCTGTCAAAGAGAATTATTTTCGAGCTAAAAACGATATAAAAAGAAACTATCATTACTTAGAAGCAACTGATGTGAAAGATAGTTGGAGAGATCATTTTAAAACAATAAAACAGCAACAGCAAATAACTAGTATTCTATGATTTAAATCGTTCTTTGTCTCCTGCAGTGTAGAATTTAAATTTAATAAAAAATATATGCATTGCTGGAAGATTGGACAGAAGGTACCAGGGAGGGTATGGATGAAGAAAATGAAGAAAGGTAAATGATGTAATTTTATTTCAGTTCAAATTGATGTAAGGGGTTTATCCACGTGGGGGGTATATGCAAATGATGGATCCATGGTAATTATCTTTGAAGAACCATGGAGGACAGATGAGATCCTGGAAGACTGATGGAGATGTGCTCCCTACTTTTCTATTTATTAAGAAGAGAAATCTGTTAGAGCTATAAGTAAAGGCTATGTTTCTCCATTCTACACAATTCTCTTTACTGCTTGCTTTCTATACACAGCCTATAAATCAAGCCACAGGACTACTATAAATCAAGCCATGGGTCTCTGCTGCTTTCCACTCCCCTGATTACACTTAGAATAAAGTTCTTCTCTCTTATCGTTCTGCTATGGCCTTACCTTACTCTTCAAATCTATTACTTTTTGCTTTTTCCATTGTTTAGTTTGCTCCAGTCATATTCATCTTTCTTTTCTTCCAGCTTTCCAAAGGACTTTTCATTGCTGTTATCTTTGCCTGGATATTTGCAGATCAAATCTTGTGGAACAGGGTTTCAAACAAAATACTATTCCCTAATAGAGATTTTTTCACTGACCTAGCTACTGTCACCGACTTTCCTTAACACCAGGCACTTTCTATCTCATTTCCTAAATTTCCATTCTACAAGGTATTTATTATCTGAAATTATTGTACTTTTTTATTGTATGTGAAGGTTTTTTTGGTCTGACTCCCTCACTAGTGCATAAGTTAAATGTGAGCAAACACAGCATCTTGCTTTCTGTTTCATTTTCAGTTCTCAGAATAGTTCCAGCCACAAAGCAGCAGCTAAAAGACTGACTAATAACTGTTCCTAGGTCTTGTGGTATAAGGCTTTTTTTCTGACCACTTGAGAGGGAGAGGCATGTAAATCTCTGTACATTAAAGGCTAGCCTAGTCTGTAAGTCAGCTATGACTACATAGTGAGACCTTGTCTCAAATTAAAGAATAGTTATGAAGAATATCCAGAATAGAAGTAATCTGTTGCCTTCGTTTCTTATTATGATGAATCCTGAAAAATCAAATTTATCAGACATGTAAAAACACATGTGTATTTTATATATTTTTTTCTTCATTTTAAAAATTCTGGTTTGCTTAGATCCGTTGTTTTTTTCTAAAGAAAGATAGAATGGGCATGGAATTAGATATGAGGGGAGGTACATATGGTCTGGGAGGGTCTGGGGAAGGGGAAACTGTAATCAGACTATATTCTATGACGTTTTCAATTAAAAAAGAAAACAAACAAGTATTTGATGAGACATTATGCATCCATTGAAAATTAAGATGCATTGGCTGAACACTGCTTCAATAGATTTTTAAATGACAAAATAATGATGTCCAGTCTTTTGATGTCCTTCTATCATGAAAATCTTCTAATTCTTTTGATCATACATATATTTAAGAATATGATGAAAGTTGGCTTTCAAAGTAGCTCAATAGTGGAACACTTACTTGCATATTCAAGGTCCTACTTTTGATGCCCAACAATAAAAAAATAGAGAAAAGGTATGTACTTTTGAAAATATACAGATTTTGCATAAAATTCCTAAATCTACTACTGGTTTGTAGATTCTAGATTAAGAGAAACTGAGGTAGAATATTGCCAGAAGAAAATGCCTACATTCCTTCATGTTCAATAATTTTCTGTGACAAATTAGCCAAAACAAGATGAGCTAATGTGTTTGGAGACAATAGCTGATGAGAGAGCACAACTAGGATCTATAATGAATAGTACCTCATGGGATCTCTAAATTCAGATGTTAGTCAACTGTAAATTTGATAATTTGCTGAGAGGATATTGCAATGTCACAAAAGTAAGCTAATCTGTTTGTAGACTGCGTAAAATAGACAGGAGTAGGTGATGGTCTCTATCACTTTGCACCCAGGTACAGTGTTCTAGGTACTAGACTTTCAGAAACAAATGAACAAATCCCTTAAGGGATATTAGACATGTGTAGAAGAAGAACACAAAATAAAGAGTTTTAGAAATTATTGATTGAAATAAAAATGCTTCATTCAAAGTTACGATGATTTTAGTGCAGGAGAGGTTGTTGAACAGTATTTGGATATAAAATTCGAGGCATTAACACAAAATATGTGTCATGCATTCTACATGGTTACAAAAATTATAACCTCACAGTTTAACAAAGATCATTTTACTTAATATCAGAAGACATGTAAATATTTTTTAAAAACAGTATAAAGAAACAATGTAATGCCTTACTAAAAGCTAATGTGTCACAGTCATTGGCCATAATACTGTAGCGGAAACTCAAGGATCAGACCAGAAATTGAAAACTAGATAATTGTGTGCACCTCTGCATAAACCAAGAAAACTCAGCAACTGTAAAGAAAAGAAACCTAAAGGCATCTATGTTATCATTACACTCTTCTTATGGAGCCACTGAAAATCTGCTAATTACCTAGTTTATTATAGTATCGATCTTTATTATGCTCTTGCCTCTAGATTTCCAGTTCATAAGAATTCTTATTCAAAAAATATGGGAAATGACCTTTTAGTAGAAGCACAAAAAATGTTCAAATATCTGCTGTATCCCAAACAAAATAATTGTGTATTTTAACACAAGAAACAAAACAAATAAATATAGTGTCTGGTGTTTTCTGAAAGGCAGATTGTTGACAATTTGATAATTTGGCATGTGAATACTAGGATAAATTCAATCTTTTCAAAGCTGCAACAATTTTTGGCAGGTAAACTTCTCATAGTAAAATGAAAAATAATTTCCATGTCTTTGAAAGGCTCAATTAAATACATACCCCAACAGTGGTGAGCAGATCCACCCAACTGTGACGATTATCTGGTACATTTACTATGATGAGGACAGAATGTATACAAAATTGCTGTGTCATTAATATAATAAACAAAGATGTCAAGCCACATGAAATGCTTTCAATTTTTCTGTAAACATTTCATTTTAAGGAGAGAAATAAGCAGGGTATGGTTGTGTATGCCTATAATCACAGCACTTAGAGCCGGGAAGAATAGGAGGTTGTTTACCCGGGCTACATAAAACCCTATCTCAAAAAAGAGGGTGGTGGTAGAGAAATTATACAAATTGAATAAAGGGACTTAGAGTAAGAGGTGGGCAAACATTTATTATGTACAAGATCTAGGTTCACTAACATAGAGACAGGTCATTTCTTTTCTGATAATTAAAAAATTAGCATACAAAGCAACAGGCTTCTTAAATGGTTATTTTATGCTTTGTTATATTGATCCTATTCTTCTCCTCTTGCCTACACTCACTTGTACTCTTGCTCCCAAAGTAGTTATAGTTTTCCTTGGTTATGATAAAAGATAAATTAGATATGAAACTTTAGACTCACAAAATATTGTAACTATAAATCTTGCTTAATACTTATTTTGTATATGTAATTTTAGTATGTTAAAGTTAGAACCGTCTTTTTATTTATATAGAAAAGAGGAGATGATGTGGGATTATTTCTCTATGCTATGAATATGTCTTAATACCATTGGTTAATAAAGAAGCTGCTTTGGCTGATGGCAGGGCAGAATATAGCAAAGCAGGAAATAAAAGCAGAAATAGAAGAGGAAAGAAGGTGCAATCAAGCAGATGGCATGTAGCTTCCAAAGGAAAAAGACACGAGAAACTTACCAGTAAACCGTGAGCCTCATGGTAAAATATAAAATAATAGGAATGGATTAATTTAAGATGCCAGAGCCACCACTGTCTGCCTAACTCTGTTTCTCTGTGAGACTTTATCAATCTAGTATAGCACAGGTTGGCCTTGACGTCACAGAGATCCATTTGCCTCTGCCTTCCTAGTGCTGAGATTAAAGGTGTGTGATACTACTGCCTGGCCTCTATGCCTTCCTAGTGGCTTAGCTCTGTACTCTGAACTTCAGGCAATGTTTATTTGTTAGATCACAAACAAAATACCACTACAGACCCCATGCTTTTTTGGACAAAAGATCAAGAATACATGAGCAAGATCTGAACAGAAAACCTCTTCCATGTGAACCAACTTTCTTTTTTATTAGATTTTTAAAAATACTAATCCATGTTCCCACTCCCTCCTCTCCTCCCCTACCCTCCATACATCCTCCCACCATACTCTCATTCAGTCTTCAGAGAGGGTAAGGTGCATTGCTTTGGGGAAGGTCCAAAGCCCTCCCTACTATATCTAGGATAAGCAAGGTATCCATATAAAGATAATAGGTTCCCAAAAGGCCAGTACATGCAGTAGGGATGAATCCTTGTGTCAATTCCCATGGACGTTCAGTTTTCCCCAGCCATGTAACTGTCAACCACATTTAGAGAGACTAGTTTGGCTCTATTCTTGTTCTTTCCCAGTCCTACTAAAGTTGGTAAGCTCCCATTAGCTCAGGTAAACTGTTTCAGTGGATGAACCCATCACGGTCTTGACTTCTTTGCTCATATTCTCATTCCTTCCACTCTTCAGCTGGACTTTGGGAGCTGAGTCCAGTGCTCCAATATGTGTCTCTGCCTCTGTTTCCATCAGTTGCTGTATGAAGTTTCCATGGTGATATTTAAGATATTCATCAGACTGACTACAGGGCAAGTCAAGATCAGGTCCCCTCTCCTCTATTGCTTAGGGTCTTAACTGGGGTAATCCTTGTGGATTCCTGGGAATTTCTTTAGAGCCAGGTTTTTGCTAGTCCTATGATGGCTCCCTCAATCAAGATAGCTCTTTCCTTGCTTTCATCTCTGTCCTTCCTCCATCTCAACTATCCCATTCCCTCAAGTTTTCCTCAACCCTCCCCTTCTCCCCTCCTTTTCCCTTTTTACCCTCCCTTCTCCTCCCACCCCCATGATCCAAATTTTGTCAGGTGATGTTGTTTGTTTCCAATTTCCATGTGAGTCTATATATATTTTTCTTTGGGTTCACCTTATTACTTAGCTTCTCTAGGATGGTGAACTATAGGCTCAATGTCCTTCGTTTATAGCTAGTATCGACTAATGAGTGAGTACATAGCATATTCATCTTTTTGTGTCTGGGTTACCTCACTCAGGATAGTGTTTTCTAATTCTATATTTGCATGCAAAATTCAAGATGTCACTTTTTTATCACTGAGTAGTACTCTAATGTGTAAATGTGCCACATTTTCTTTATGCATTCCTTGGTTGAGGGGTATCTAGGTGGTTTCAAGGTTCTGGCAATTACAAATAATGCTGCTATGAACATAGTTGCACACATGCTTTTATAGTATAATTGCGCATCTCTTGGGTATATGCCCAAGAGTGGTATTGCTGGGACGACTAACTTTCATAGTTACCAGAAGGTATCATGCAAGATTTTAAAGCAGGGAAGCAACCAACAGTCTTTCTGAGCTATGATACCTATGGATACAATAGCAACAACCAGAATGACATGATAATCTCAAGTGTCCAATAGTGAGACACATATATTGGTGAAATCCAGTAACTATCTCTTTTGATTTAAGACCCACTCAACAAGAGGAGAATCACATTTGGTACTGGAAGCAGAGCCAACTTCTCAGAATATGTAAGTCATTGGTCTTGAATAAGAACCTACAACTGCCATTTTACTAAACCAATACAATATCTAAATGCATTCTAAAATATTTATCATTATACCCAAAATAAGTGTAGTGCTCATTCCTCACCAAGAAAACTACTCTTTGTAATAGATGGAGATCCTATGAGAAAACCAAACCTGATCAAAATACAGAGTTGTGGAGCCTAGTCCCAATTTATACATCTAAAACCAACCTCCTGAACCTAAGGCTCAGTGATCATTGAGAAAGACAGGGTGGAGTGATTGTGAGATTCAGATGAACAGAATATTTCCAGTGAGATTGTATCTCCTAGAAATGTCAGAGAAGCTATATTGATGAAGTCTTATCAATATGATCAGCTAAGCATGACAGGAACAAGAAAGACCAATAAACATGCTAGCATGGAAGGGGAAAGCTCATAAGCCCCCAGTCCATGACAAAGGTCTACAGATAACTAAGTAATGCTGAGAGGAAGAAAGAGCACATCCATTCTTTGGTTGAGGGGCATCTAGGTTGCTTCTAGGTTCTGGCTATTACTAATAATACTTCTATGAACATAGTCAAGCATATGTCCTTGTGGTACCCAATAGCAAGTGGTATTGCTGGGTCTTGAGGTAGATTGTTTCCTAATTTTCTGAGAAATCACCACATGGATTTCCAAAGGGGCTGTACAAGTTTGCGTTCCCACCAACAATAGATGAGCATTCCTCTTACCCCACATCCTCACCAGCATAAGCTGTCATCAGTGTTTTTGGTCTTTGCCATTCTGACAGGTGTAAGATGGAATTTCAGAGTTGCTTTGATTTGCATTTCTCTGATAGCTAAGGATGTTGAGCATTTCCTTAAGTGTCTTTCAGCCTGTATCTAGAAAAACACTCACCAAGTGAGGTAACGCAGACCCAGAAAGACAAATACAATATGCATTCACTCATAAGTGGCTTTTAGACATTAAAAAAAGCCTACAGGCCACAACCATAGAGAAACTAGACATCAAAGAGGACCCTAAGAGAGATGTACATAGATATATATATAGGAAGGTGAGAAAGACAAGAGCTCCTTAGTAAGTTGCTAGTGTGGCAGTAATGGGAAAGGGTAGAAGGGTAGAGCAGAAGAAGGGAGGAGAATAGAGAAAAATGTATAGTTCAATAAAACAATAAAAAATTAGAAAGAACACATTGATTATGCAATAAATGTTCATCCCTGAAAAAAATTTATAAAGCAACCTTATACAGACTGAGCTGGTTGTATTTATATATTTAGGAATGCACACTAAGTATCAATAAGTAAAAAAAAGTCCACAATTTTAAGAGAAAACAAAAGCAGTTACAAAGAAAGGGTTCATAAGGAAGGATGGGAAAGGATGTATTTATATTCATCTCAAAACATTAAAAAATATAATAAGAAAATAAGTAAATCTTTAAAATCCATTTAACTTTGAAAAATCTAAGTTGTGTTACTATTAAATTTATTTAGGTATTAACAAGATAGCAACAGAGGTGCCATATTCTAAAATTATTTATGTTACATAATCTAGTCTTTCAAATATTTATTTTAAAAATTATGTAGGTTTCTGATTGTAATATGATCTTTTTCAAATTGTTGCAATGGTCCCTATAGATATTGTTTTCTAAGAGCATCTCAAAGCTTTTGATATTTTTCATGTAACATAATGGGCTTTAGTTAATGTTCACTATCACTGTTTTCAAAATATCTGCCTCATGCACAGGAGTGAGGAGGGAAGGTGATGTAGGTGGGTCTTCTATCAATCTGTTGATTTCATTGGTTAATTAATAAAGAAAACTGCTTGGCCTAATAGGTTAGAAAATAGGTGGGTGGAGTAGACAGAACAGGAAGAAGGAAGTGAGGTAGATGGCTCAGACAATTGCCCTGCCTCTACAACCAGATGCAATGAAGCTAGCCACCAGGTCAGACATGCTGAATCTTTCCCAGTAAAACACCACTCGTGGTGTTACATAGATTATTAGATATGGGTTAAAGCAAGAGATGTGAGAATTAGCTAATAAGAGGCTGGAACTGATGGATCAGGCAGTGTTTAAAAGAATACAGTTTGTGTGTTGTTATTTCGGGTAAAGCTAGCTGGGCAGCCAGGAGCCGGGTGGCGGGAAGCGGCCCACAGCTCATTACTACAGGAAGGGGCCTACCAACATGGCTTTTCCCTACTCCCATTAGCATTATGTTTCTATTTCATTGCTTAAGTGCTCAGATTTTAGCCAACTATTTAAGAATATCAGGGGCATAGGTCAAGTTGCTGTAATGTTGAAATACTCATTATGCAGAAAGCAATCACAATAAACACTCATTTAGTTTCTTATGGGAAAACCCACTCTGAAATATTAAAATTAATATTACTTCTTCTTGATTTTGATGACACAGCTTGTTGAGGATCTGTACTCTTATAGTTTCATTTTAAATTTACAAATAATCTCAAATACCATTATATTTTAAAAGGAGGAAACATAGGATGTTCTGAACCTTAAACTTACTAAGAAGCATAAAGTTGTTTTCTCCTGAATGGATTTCAACACAATCATGCAAAATGACCATGTCACATCTGTACTTAACAAGCTGTTTCCATTTGTAAGGGAATCATGCAAAGAGAATAATGTATTCCATTCTGATGACATTGCTTATGACTCAGCCCGGAAGATCTTTAGCCAGTCTCAAAGAGAAGAATTTTATCTGCTAAGAGAAGATCCTTCAGAAAGGAAGAATTTTCTGATTTATACCTTAAATTGGAAAGGTGTCGTTACAAGCATCTCCAAGAACTACTTCTACTTGAAAAATTACCAAGAAGGTAATAAGGTTTTTTTTCAATAATAATTTCCCCAGGAAATTGGATAACTTTTAAAAATGGATATTACTATGAATGACATGTGAAACGGTCCTGCTGAACTAAAACCTAGCCCTTTATCTTCTGTGGCTGAGTGGTCAGGGAGGACTGCTGACTAAGTGTTACATTACCTTATTAAGGTCATTATTATGGGTCTTGAGGGGTTAACCACAAAATGCAAGGAGGAACTGTTGTAGTTTTGTTGGTTCTATCAATCACTCTAAATTCATATTGCAGACTTACATAGGTAACAGTATTTTCCTCTTAATCTCTGGACCTCAGGCAATATCATTTAGATTTAGGAGAGAGACTGAGGATTAAAGTCTTAAAAATCAACACACACGGCCCTGGTTAAAGCCAGGGTGTCACAAAACAAAAGAAAAAGACATAATTGAAGGGGAAAGGAAGGCAATAAGGATCAGAATGCATTATGGACATATATGAGATTGTCTGAGAGCAACTGTAACAAATGTTATTTCAAAATCAATACAACTGGTCAGTGGTGATGCACACTTTTAATCTCAGTACTCAGGAGTCAGAGGCAGGCAGATCTCTGAATACAAGGCCAGGTTGGTCTACAAGTTCCAGGACAGCCAGGACCAGGCAAAGGAAAAGATGTCTTGGAAAGCAAAATTCAACATAGAAAACAAAGCTCCCTGAAGCTGTAGTAAGTCTGTGTCTGTAGATATTAGAGTAAATATGGAAATATAATTTAATCACATGTGACAAAATTGACCTACAATTAGTAACAAACAATAGATGGTAATGAATGCCATTAACCTGAGGGAAGGAAATGGGTGCAAATTTGTGAAGGAGTCATCATTCCCGTATTGGGAGTTCAGCTTCCTCCTAGGCTTAGTCTAATTAGTGATGTCCTAGTTTGCCTTGCCAGCTCCTAATTTATGTTAACCACATTCCTTCATTTGAAACAAACACAAAATAATATACTTTCTTCTCAGCAGCTCATGGAACTTTCTTTAAAACTGACCACATACTTGTACACAAAGGAAGTCTCAGCAGATACCTTGCATCCTATCTGAACACCATAAGTTCAAGGTGGATATCATCAACAGAAAGCCTACAAAGTCATGGAAACTGGAAAACTCAGCACTGAATGGAAAGTGTGAGAAGAAGAAGAAGAAGAAGAAGAAGAAGAAGAAGAAGAAGAAGAAGAAGAAGAAGAAGAAAGGGGGGAAGGGGAGGGGGAAGAAGGGGAGGAGGAGGAAAAATGAACAAATAATCCAATACAGACCTAAAAAGATAACTCTAAACAAAGGAATCCAAAGTGGCTGAAAGACACTTATGAAAATGCTCAACATTCTTAGCCATCAGAGAAATGCAAATCAAAACAACTCTGAGATATCATCTTATACCTGTCTGAATGGTCAAGATCAAAAAATACTGATAACAATTTATTTTGGAGAGGATGTGAAAAAAGGGAACACTCCTCCATTGCTGATTTGTACAGTTGCTTTGGAAATCAGTATGGTGACTTCTCAGAAAATTGGAACTCGACCTACTTCAAAACCCAGCAATACTACTCTTATGCATATACCTAAAGGATGCTCAATAATACTACAAAGAAATTTGTTCAACTATGTTCATCAAGCATTATTCATAATAGCCAGAACCTGTAAACAACCTAAATGTCCCTCAACTGAAGAATGGAAAAGGAAAACGTGGTACATTTACAAAATGGAGTACTACACAGTGGAAAAAATAGTGACATCTTGAAATATCCCGGCAAATGGCCAGAACTAGGAAAAAAAAAACATACTGAGTGAGGTAACCTGCCGCACCAACTCCAGTGTCATTTGTGTGACATGACATATGTCATTATGCTGGATGGGAGCTATGTGTTCTATGGGACTAGGCTTCCTGGAGGTCAATGGCAGATGGCCCGTTATTAGCTACAACTGAGGCATAGGCAGGTTTCTCCATTAACTGGCTATGCGACATATGGGCTTTGCACAATGTCTTTTATAATAATGATATTCTATATATCTACAAGACAAGGATTATCTTTTCAGTAACAGCTCTGGGATAGGGAAGCAAAGTATGGAATGTATAAGACTACCACAGAACCCTTGTCATACACAGGATAAATGATGAGCAAGGGAATAGATGGGATAATGTTGATGGACAAAGACTGTTATATTATACTTTGAACTTTATGGATAGGCTTGCTAGATCCCAACCCCCATGGTGTCTGCTGCATAAAAAGGTACAAAAAAGTATATTTCAACAGGTGCAGAGAAGTGATTAGGCATATTTGGTCACTAGATGAGATAAAGAAAGAATTAGAAAGAGGAAAGGCCATGATAGTGATAATAAGACAGAAACTTGCTATTCTTAAGATGAAACCACTTGTCTGAAGTATACGTTCCCAAGGACAAGATTTCCTCTTCTAAGTATGCTTTATGTCTAACACCTGTCCCTGATAATATGCTTTTCTTAAATATCGCTGATGTGACTAAAAGAAGCTTTCATACTGTGCCAACCAATGATACATGACCTTCTGGTTTGTTCTTTGTTTGAATACTATATAATGAAAACATGAATTCAGTAAAATCACAGCAGATTCCAACCACTCTCTTGTGTGTTGTGTCTGTCTGTCATTCGCTGAACTTGTGCATTCATGTTACCAAGACCCTGCTTCTCCCACGGGCTGAGTGGCTCCCCTGAGCTGGTCCGTGGCATGGAGACAAACCTTTTGCAGCCTTAGAAGATTCTTACTGCTTGGGAAATTCATTCTCAGTCTACAGGCCCATAGTATCTAGCAGACTTTTCCTTGAAGCAAGAAATTTCAAAGACTGTTTTCCCTATATTGGCAGTCACTTCCTTTTGTGTCCTACAGAATGACTGGTAAAGTATTTTATGAAGCAGGAACCCTGAAGGACTGTCTTACCTTCTTTGGCAAGTTCAGTATTCATTTTTCTGTGGGTCCTGTATGTTTAGTTTGTACAACGTATCATCAAGCAGTTCAGGCCAGAACAGATACTTGCCCAAATGGTTAGCATTGTCACATTGAAAGCAAATTCCATAACAAGTTTAGTCAATACCCATCAACTTCTCTTAAGTAATTGGTAATTCCAGAAGCAGACATCTCACTATTGAGAAAAGTCTAAGTTCTTAAAGTATTTTAAATGCCATATTCTATAGATCTTTGAAAGGTTTGAAGAAATTCACTATCTATCACATTTCACTATCTATCTGAAATATTTCTCTGTACATCAAGAAAACCCAACTAACATGACTACAAGTATGATTATTATAGATGACTATCTATTAATCCATATTTTTAATTATACTTTACATATTAATGATCTATATAAACATGATACCTTAAACAAGAGTAGAAATATACATACAACAAAATTGACCTTAAATTTGTACCAATAAACCAAGATCCATACCAATGCAAAGTATTCATCTCTACATTATACTCTCCCTTTCTTTAAAAAAAAGAGAGATTGACTGAGACCATTAACAATTTATAATCAACCAACTCTAAGTGAAAACAAACACTGATAAACAACCATTTGGGGAATTTTGTCATTTTTTAGAATACTTCCTGCTGATTGGGTCCACTGTTAATCAGATCTTTCCTGGGGTATCCTGTGTTGTTGGTCCATCTCAGCCAGCAGTCCTGATGCTATCATAGATGCAAGTCCACCTGTGCCATCACCTTAGAGGGTCTTGTTTGATCAAACTATATTAACCAGTAAGGAATCAATAGGTTTCTATTCTCCCTGGAAACAAAAGCAGAAACTCTTTCCCAAAGTAACATGTCCTTAGACTTAAATTTTGAAGTTAAGACACCTTTAAAATATTAAGACTAGATAGTTATAGTTTCCCTTTTTATGAGACTCAGAAAAGAAGTTCACTAAAGAGTTATAAAGTATATAAAGCTGAGAGATATCAGAAGATAGTTTTAGAAAGAAATGCAAGTTATGATAAAAATTAAGTTAGGTACAAGACTTTAGACTCACCAAAATAGGACAGATATGGAGTATTTTCTCTGAATTTGTCAAAAAGTGGACTAGACATTGTTGATATATTGAATACATATATATTGTATATAGTTATTATACTTATTGTATATAGTTTTTCTTATATTAGTTATAAGTATAATAAGTATAACTAATATAAGTTCTTTTTATTTTAGAGAAAAAGGAAAATGTAGTGGTATTTCATAAATAAAGCTTGCCTGAAGATCAGAGAATAAAACAGCTCCACTGGGCAGTCTTACAAGA
Source organism: Arvicola amphibius (assembly GCF_903992535.2). NCBI lineage: Eukaryota > Metazoa > Chordata > Mammalia > Rodentia > Cricetidae > Arvicola > Arvicola amphibius. The sequence continues at coordinate 97,954,788 of NC_052065.1, read as the reverse complement.
CCAGGCAGTGGTAACACACACCTTTAATCCCAGTAGCCACATTAGTTTGCTATAAAACCAGGAGGTGCATGACTTTAATCCTAATGGTACACACCTTTAATTACAGAACTAGAAAGGAATATAATGAGAGGAGACACAGTCAGGCACAGTCTCATTCTGGGAAATCTGGGGGGAGGATCACCACTTTCAGACCAAGGCATAGGTAAAAGCCAGAAAGGCTGGATGTTTTGCTTTTCTGACCTTCAGGTTGAACCCCAATTTCTCTCTCTGAGTTTTTATTAATTGTGCTTCAGTGGTTGGCTGCTCTGCTTCTCTGATCTTTCAGCTTTCACCTACTAATATGTGACTCCAGGCTTTTATTATTAAGACTAATTCAAAATCACACTACAGCGGTCTTCAGAAACAAAGATTTAATATGCAGGGTGCTAGGGCAGATTTTTGACTGACACATTAGATGTAGTACACTACAGTTTTTAAGCATAAAAGTTTTGGAGCCAGACAGTCTAGCTTCAAGTCCTGGCTCTGTCATATGCTCATCTATCCTTGGTGATATCATACTAATAATAGCTCAGGTGAAAAAATTCTGAAAAAGATTTGGTTTATATTTTTATTAATTTTAGTTAGCATAAAAATAATATATTTTATTATGATGTGTTCATATAGAACTTTGCACTTGTGTTTTTTTGGAAATTGTTTTTATTGAGCTATACATTTTTCTTCACTCTCCTCCTCTTCTCTCTCCTCCCCTTCTGCCCTTTTCCATTATCCCCACTCTCCCAATTTACTCAGGAGATCTTGTCATTTTCTACTTACCATGTAGATTAGATCCATGTATGTTTCTCTAAATCCACATAAAACCTAAGACAGCTTAAAAAATAATTTTAGACACAAAAGAAGTATGTTTTTGGTAGGCACAATTGCTTTTCTAGATGGGCTATGACAAGCAGGGTCTGTGTGACTTCTTTATAAATGACAGCTTCCTTGTTCACCAGCACAAATGGCTCTGACTCTTTCGAGAGTTCCAGCTATGGAGCATTTAAATGGTGTTTGTGAACAGAGAGCTACGACTTGCTTATTGGCAACATCCACTGGCTGTGTGTCTCAAAATGGGGCTGTGAGCATGGCTCTCGGAAGCAGCAAACAGTTCCACCATGCTGAACTGGGTGGGGTAAGCAGGCAATGCTGTATTTCCCCTAGCAATGTTGCCCCTTAAATTCATTAGAAGGGCTTAGCATTTTAAGAAGCACTTCTGTTCAGAAAAGGATTAGAGATACACAATAAAGACAAATTCAGATGAAAAAGAAATCTAAATGAGATACAATGTGTTTAAAAAATGTATGTAGGCTTGGGAAAGAGAAGAAAAAGAATATAAAGAGTTATAAAAATAAGTAAAAGTTTATAAAAATAAAGCAAAGTCTTTAAAGAGACAGAGTACACACAGTCATAGATTAAAAGAGTAAAGATAATAAAATAAATATTAAAAAGTAATAGATTTAAAACAAGCCATGTAAAAATGGAAAATACACAAAGAGTCTGGATTATGTATATTATTGTGTTTTATTTAATTTTTTGACTGTGAAGGAGCTAAGTAACCGACATACATACTTAAAAGGTATTTTGTCTTCAAAATATGGATATAAAGATATGTTGCTTTAGAAAAGAGGTTCTTGTTTTGTTTCCACAGAGGATGAGAACTTGTGAAATCATTTCAGAATAATGTGGTTTGATGGATCAAGATCCCCTGAAAGGTTGCCTTAAGCACCCCTCAAAAAATTAATTTGCCCAATAAACAGTAGGAAGCAGTTTTGAGAGAACTATGCTGATATTCCCAAATGTTGTTTGTAAATGTTTCTTTACATTTAAAGGGGGATATGCTATAGAGATTTGCATTGGTATGGATCTTGATTTATTGATACAAATTTAAAGTCAATTTTGTAATACTGTGTGTATATATATATATATGATTTTCATTAAGGTATTATGTGTGCAGCTCATTTAAAAATGTAATGTATAATTAAGAAATACAGGTGAATAGATATTCTTCTGTAATAGTCAAGCTTGTAGTCATGTAAGTTAGATTTTCTAGATATACAGAAATGTATTTCAGATAGTTAGGTACTCTTAAATTCTTTCAGAGACCTTCATAATATGGCATTTAAAATGTTTTAAGAGCTTAAGGTTTTTGATGACAATGAGACACATCTGCTTTTGTTAGCACCAATAACTTCAAGAGGAAAATAGGCATTGAAGAGGCTCCTCATGAAGTTGATCAGCCATTTGGACAAGAAACTGGTCTTGCCAGAACTGCTTAATGCTATGCTGTATGAACTGGACATGCAGGATCCACAGAGAAATGACTGCTAAACTTGCCTAAAGGTGAGATGGTTCTTCAGGGTTTCTACTTCATGAAAGAGTCTGCTAGACATTCAGCACGACACAGAAAAAACTGACTGGACAAACTGCAAATATAGGCAGAACTGTCTTTGAAATTTCCCTCTTCATGGAAATGTCTAGTAGATGCTATGGGCCTGTAGGCTGAAGATGGAGGCCCCAACAGTACAGAAGAACTTTTGGTGACTGTCCAGGCAGCAAGGTGTCTCTGTCAATTCTAGAGTTTTGGAAGTTGCTTGATTGCACTTCCTGTTTACTTACTTATATTTTATCCCTCTGGAGTGTTTGATGGAGTTGAAGAATTTATAGTTATAATTATAATTTTCCTTCATTATGATAAGAGATTAGGTAGATATAAAATTTATAACTATAATTCTTGCTTGATAACTGTTTTCTTATATGTAATTTTACTATGTTAAAGTTAAAACCTTCCTTTTTATTTAAACAGAAGAGGGTGATGTGGGATTTTCTCTGTATGTTGTGATTACCCTTAATGAATAAAGAAACTGCTTTAGACCTATAGCTGAGCAGAACTTAGCTAGGCAGGAAAAACTAAATTGAATGCTTGGAGGAAGAAGGTGGAGTCAGGGAGAAGCCATAGAGCTGCTGCCGGACACAGGAATGCTGAAAATTTGCTGGTAGGCCACAACCTCATGGTGATGCACAGATTAATGGAAATGGGTTAAATTAAGATGTAAAAGTTAGCCAATAAGAAGTTAGAGCTAATGGGCCAAGCAGTGATTTAATTAGTACAGTTTTTTCGTGGTTATTTCAGGTCTGAGCTGCAGGGCAGCCTGGAAACAAACTGCTTCCTTACAACACTGGGTGAGCTTTCTTCTTTTTGTTCTAGAATTATCAGGTGTTCCCTTAACTCACTAGTGTGAGATTTTTCTAGCTTCTTTATGTAGGCATTTAATGCTGTGAACTTTCATCTTAACACTGCTTTCATTTGTCCTATATATTTGGGTATGTTGTGTGGTCATTTTCATTGAATTTTAGGAACTCTTTAATTTCTTCCTTTATTTCTTCCTTGACCCATTGATGATCTGGGTAAGTATTGTTTAATTTTCATTTGTTTCTGTGTTTTCTGAAATCAGTGTTGCTGTTGAATTCTAACTTTAAGCCACAGTGATCCAATAAGATACAAGGGGGTTATTGTAATTTTTGTATCTGTTGAGGTTTGCTTTGTTATTGAATATTTGGTCAATTTTTTGGTAAGGTTCCATGAGGTGCTGACGAGAAGGTCTATTCTTTTCTGTTTGGATGTTCTATAGATGTTCTATAGATGTCTGTTAATTCCATTTGTGTCATAACATCTTTTAGTTCCCTTATTTCTCTGTTAATTATTTGTCTGGCAGACCTGTGCAGTGGTGAGTGTGGGGTGTTGGAGTCTCCCACTATTTAGTGTATGGGGTTTAATGTGTGATTTAAGCTTTAGTAGTGTTTCTTTTACATATGAGGATGCCCTTGTATTTGGGGTATAGATGTTAGGTGTTGAGATTTCCTCTTGATGGATTTTTCTTGTGACTAATATGAAATGTCCACTTTTGTCTCTTTTGATTGATTTTAGTTTGGAGTCTATTTTGTCAGATATTAGGATAGCTACACCTGCTTCTTTCTTAGGTGCATTTGATTGGAATATTGTTTCCGATCCTTTACTCTGAGGCAATATCTGTCTTTGAGCTTGAGGTATGTTTTTTGTATGCAGCAGAAGGATAATTTCTGGTTTCATATCTAATCTGTTAGCCTGTATCTTTTTAAGGTGAGGTGAGTCCATTTATATTAAAGGATATTAATGACCAGTGATTGATAGTTCCTGTTATTTTAGTTTTCATTGTTGGTGATGTTATTGTGTGTGTGTTTTCCCTTCCTTGAAATTTGCTGCTGTGTGATCATCTATTGTTTGTGTTTTTCTGGATTTAGCCAATTTCCTTGTGTTAGCGTTTTCCTTCTAGTACTTTGTGTAGGGCTGAGTTTGTGGTTAGGTATTAGTTAAATCTGGTTCTGTCATAGAATCTTTTCTTGTCTGTGATTGAAAACATTACTGGGTATAGTAGTCTGGGCTGGCATCCATAGTCTCTTATGTCTGCATAACACTTGGCTAGGGCCGTATGGCTTTCATTGCTTCCATTAAGAAATCAGGTATTCCTGTGGAACAAAGTAAAAATAAATAAATAAATAAATAAATAAATAAATAAATAAATAAATAAATATCAGGTGTAATTCTGGTACGTCTGCCTTTATATGTTACTTGACCTTTTTCCTTTGCAGCTCTTAATATTCTTTCTTTATTCTGTATGTTTAGTGTTTTAATTATTATATGATATACTTTTTTTATCCAGTCTATTTGGCATTCTGTAAGCTTCTTGTATTTTCATATACATATCTATCTTTAGATTGAGAAAGTTTTCTGCTATGATTTTGTTGAATATATTTTCAGTATTTTTGAGTTGGATTTCTTTATTTTTCTATCCTTATTATTATTAGGTTTGTTCTTTTCATGGTGTCCTGGTGTGGGAGGTCCTTCTGTCTAGGTGTTGCTTTTATTGGTTAATGAAATAAAGAACTGGCTTGGCCTATAGCATGAGAGAAGGAAAGTGGAGTGAGAGAGACGCCATGGAGCTGCCACCAGGTGCTGCATGTTCATTCCCGTCTGCTTAGCTCTGAAATAATCACACAGAAACTGTATTAATTAAATCACTGCTTGGCCCATTACCTTTAGCTTCTTACTGGTTAACTCTTACGTATTAATTTAACCCATTTTTATATTAATCTGTATATCACCACAAGGTTGTGACTTACCAGCAAAATTTCAGCACATCTTTCTCCATCGGTGGCTCCATTGGTAGCATCTCTCTCACTATGCCTTCCTCCTCTCATGCTATAGGCCAAGCCAGTTCTTTATTCATTAACCAATTAAAGTAATACATAGACAGAAGAACTTCCTACAGTGTTCCATATTTCCTAGATATTTTGCATTAAACTTTTAGATTTAATGTTTTCTTTGACCAATGAGTTGATTTCCTCTATTGTATCTTTAGAGTTTAAGATTCTCTCTTCAAGCCGGGCGGTGGTGGTGCACGCCTTTAATCCCAGCACTCGGGAGGCAGAGGCAGGCGGATCTCTGTGAGTTCGAGACCAGCCTGGTCTACAAGAGCTAGCTCCAGGACAGGCTCTAAAGCTGCAGAGAGACCCTGTCTCGAAAAAACAAAAACAAAAAAAAAAAGATTCTCTCTTCAACCTTTTATATTCTGCTGTTCATGCTTGTATTTGTGGTTCCTTGTCACTTTCTCAAATTTTGTGCTTCCAGAATTCCTTTGATTTGTGTTTTCTTTATTGTCTCTATTTCAGTTTTCAAGACTTGAATCACTTTCTTTCAGCTGTTTAATTGCTTTTTCTTTTTCTTTAAGGGATTTGTTGATTTCTTCCAATATTTTGTTTGTCTTTTCCTCTATTTCTTTGAGTGAATTTTCACTTCCTCTTTAAGAGCCTCATACATTGTCCCAAAGTTATTTTTTAGATCATTTTCTTCTGCTTCATCTATATTAGGGTGTTCAAGTCTTGCTGTTGTGGAGCCAATAGTTTTTGTTGGTATCATATTACTCTTTGTGGCGCTGAGTATGTTCTTACCTTGTCTACCCATCTTTTCCTTTGATTGGTAGAGTTGGGGCTGTGTCTCTGGTGATCAATCTTCCAGGTGCCAGTGGATTCAAAGCTCAGAAGGTTGTTCCTTATGGTGCAGTCAGGTCAACGGTTCCAGTTACCCTGGAGGTTTTCCTGAAAGTTGCTGGGCACTCCAGGTGGTTGCTCTCCAATCCCAGAAGTCATTCAGGCCTGCTTTCATGAAGTTCACTTGCAAGGACCTGTTTTTATGGAGGTCCCTGACTTGCTTCCATTCTGGCAGAGATCTTTGGTTTAGGCCTTCTTCCTCTGAAGCTGTTCCTATGAACCTACTCCTGTGAAGGTTGCTCTGCACTTTGCTTTTATTTGTTATAGCTAAAGTCTCACTGGCCTTGTGTCTCAGTTTCATTTTTATTGAAAATATTTCTTTTTCATATTCTGATCACAGTTTTGCCTCCCTCATCTCCTCTGTGATCCTCCTTATCTTCCCTCTTCCACACCCATCCAACTCCTTGCCTTCTTTTTCTCTGTGTCTCTTTAGAAAACAAGCATGAAAATAGAACAGAATTTCTTAAAAAACAAAGAAACAAAAAGCACAAGAAACACATATGGAGAGATGCCAAAATAAAACCGCTAAAAATCACAAAATCAGAAATCATAATATACTTGTGAAATAGCAGTAATGTAACAATGCCCAGACAAAGCAATATGAGACAAAAAGCCAACAAAAATCATTGAGTTTGTTTGGTGTTTGCCATCTAATGCTGGTCCTGGGACCTGCACTTAAGTGTGGTTTTCATACCTGGTGAGACTCCTTTAGGAAAACAATTATTTCTTTGTGAGTGGTTGTCAATTAGAAATAGCTACTTGGTTAGGGATAGGAGCTTGTGTCCATTTCCCCTCTCAGCAACTGGGACTCCATGTGTCTTTGACCTGTGTAGGTTTTGTGCATGCAGCCATGGTCCTGTGAGATCATACGTGCGTCAGTCCTGTGGTGTCTGGAAGACACAACCTTTCCTTGGTGTCATCCATCCCCTCTGGCTCTTACAATCTTTCTGCCTCATCTTCCTTACAGTTCCCTGAGCCCTGAGGGGAGAGGTTTGATGCAAACATCCTATACAGGACAGAGTGTTTCAAGGTCTCTGACTCTTTACACATTATGGTTTCTTCTTCAGATAAAATGTAGTTAACAAATGTTGTCTACTTCAGCAAGTGCCTGAGACTCTGACAAATGTAAGATGAACACAGTGTCCAGGATACAGTAAATACTTGATAAACTTGAGCAACGTTAGCATTATACATCATGTAGATTTGTCAAATTGTCTGCCAGCCATTAGGTCTCCTCATTCTGTCTACTTTGCATTGCCTTCACATCCTTGTCCTGAAGTTTCATACCCTCCCTGATCTGTGATAGCTCATCCCACTATTCGCAGACTAGCAGTTCATTTTACAATCTATCACTTTTCTCTCAAAAGTAGTATTAATTATGTCTTGGGGTTATTGGCCTCATCTTTCAGACAGGATGCCAAAGTTCACTCAGTTGAGAAAAATATTGCCTTGTGGAAAAATTTTACAGACTTGCTTCTGACTCAGCATCCCAGCAATAAGCCTTGCAGTTAAATAGTAAGCAATGACTTCATTCTGTTCTCTAGGTAGTAAGTACTTCTTCCTCTCCATCTTTGCAAGCTACAGAAATCAATTTGAAAAAATCTAAAACTCCTAATGATTATATATTTCCCATGCACTCTGTGTTTTTGTAGGAATTAGGAAAGTCTACAGATTCTTCATAACCACATCCATGTGTCTATATTAATAACCCAAAAGTAAACAAAGATGATGTAATATAGATTACTTGATGAAGAGAGTCAATGTAAAGGGAATACAAAACAAAAGGAGGAAAGAACATGGGATGAACAAAAGATGCTCAAGCACTGTTGTACAGTTTGTTTTTCTCTGATTATTGAGGGGAAAATGGCAGAGAAATAGTCCTAAGCATATACCCATAACAACGCCTTTCAGAAGAAGGCACTGGTACACACGTTGATAAGAGGAGTGACTAGATATATGTCAAAGCACTTGAAAGAAGAAGATCCTCGAAGTTTTTGGAAGTAGCTATAGAGCCATTCATACTCTGGGTGTTCCACACCTTCTGGTCTCATGAATGTGCTCTTGGACATGCAGAGAGCAAGCTACATATATTACTGCACCAAGATGAACTCAGAACTTTTAAGCTAAAACAAAATGAAGCCAGAAATAATGTAAATACGCCAATGCCAAAAAAAAAAAAGCCAGAGCAGAATGCTAAAGCACAAAATTGAACTCCTAGCATTCTGGAGGATGACACAGAAGGGTTATGAGTTTGAAATCAGTGTGGGCTGCATAGGCTATATTCAAAAGTGGGGGAGTGAAGGCGGAGCCGGAAGCCAGAGAGCGAGCAGAGGGCAGTTGCTGCTTTTTTAAAGAAGGAGAGACCACGCCTCAATGGGTTGGTATCTCAGCAGCTATTGGCTGAAGGAGTGGAAGGAGCTCCCGCAACAGGGGAGAAAACAAAGGGACAGAAAGATAGGCACATTAAATATTTTTTGTGGTGACTGATACTTTGGAACAGTCTTCCAAAGCCTTCCTTATCTCTCTGTTTTTATAATAGACAATAGTTTCACTGCCACCAAACGAAAGTCATACAGACTGTCTTCATAGCTAGATCTGTTTGAGGTCCTTCCTGAACATTTTAACACAATTCGTCCTGCAGAAAAATAATAGTGGTTGTATTTTTTTTTCTTTAACTTTGCTCATTCCACAGACTAGAAGGTCACCGGAAAGGCCATCGGTCAGGTTCAAATGAGACGCTAAGCTAAACATCAACTTTGATGGCAACCAACACTGCACTTAAACATGGAAAATCAAAACTGCAATTTGGTCTGTGAAACTGCAAACAATCCTCACAGAATGGAGGGAAGACGGAGGCACTTAGACAAGCAAATGTCATTGCACAAGTAACTTTCTGATGAATTAGTGTAGAAGAATATTTTTTAAATGGGAGGGAAGGATAGGCCACTATGGAATATTTATATAACTGAAACATAAATAACATCCTACAAGGTAGTTTCCACATGAGGATTCTTTACTTACTAAACCCTAGCAGTAATATCCATCCATGGATTCACTAAGTAAAGCAAAAGGTATTGTTATTCTGCATTGAAATAAAATAAAAGCATAATCAACAATGAGTATAGCAATGAGCATTTTGTAGAGTGTTTTTATGCCCATTATTTACTTTGATCTTAATGAGAACTTCATAGCTCTATTGTGATGCTTGAGATAGATCACAGTGTAAGTTTTCCATCATATATCCAAAGACAATGTATATTTTATCTATTTTTAATTTAATAAATTAATTCATTTAACTCTTTAAAGTTTTTGAGAGAAAAAGTCTCTCCCTCTCTGTATCTATCTCCGTCTGTCTCTCCCTGTCTCTCTCTGTCTCCATTTCTCTCTCTCTCTCTCTCTCTCTCTCTCTCTCTCTCTCTCTCTCTCTCTCTCTCTCTCTCTCTCTCTCTCTCTTGATATATGGGTTATATGAAATCTGTGTATTTTTTGGTTTAATGTATGTATTGAATATATATGTACATATTTTTGGGTGTGCAGGAACATGTGCTCATATATGTACCTATAGAGTCCAGAGGTCAACTTCAGAATGTTTTCCTCGATTTTAGATTTATCTATTTTTATTTTATATGTGTGAGTATTTTGCCAGCATGTATGTGCACCACTTGCATACCTGATGCCAGGAACAGTCAGAAGAAGGCATCAGATCACCTTCTCTGGAACCGGAGTTATACACTGTTGTAGACTGCTACGTGTATGCTGGGAACAGAACCTAGGTCCTCTGCAAAAGTAACAAGTGTTCTTAACTGTTGATGCATTACTCCAGCCCCTTATTTTTGTTGGGTGTTTCTTAAAAGCACGATTTTTGTATGTTTTTCATATTAGGTAATTACTATTTTTATATTGTGAGGTCAACTATTTTTGTTTTGCTTTGTTTTTTTTCCTTTTTTCAAGACAGGGCTTTTCTATTTAATAGCCATGAATGCCCTGGAACTCACTTTGTAGATCAGGCTGGCCACAAACTCTCAGAGATCCACCTGCCTCTGCCTTCCGAGTGCTGGGATTAAAGGCATGTTCCATCATGCCCAGGAAGTTTACTCTTTCTTATTGCTTCACCCTCATTTCTACACTAGGTATTTTTGTTCACACTGCTGCAGGAGAAGAGAGAGAAATGCTTCATTACTGGAGGATAAGTCCAGGCTCTTTCTGTGTTCTCTTCTGATATGTGAAAAGTTTTCACTACCTGCTGGAAACTTTCTTTTTTTATATGGTTTATTTTTTTATATTTAAAAATTTCCATCTCCTCCCCTCCTCCTCCCCCTTACCTCCCCTCCCCTCCACCCATACCCCCCCTCCCTCCCTCTTCAGGCCAAGGAGCCATCGGGGTTCTCTACTCTATGTTAAGACCAAGGTCCTCCCAACTCCCCCCAGGTCCAGGAAGGTGATCAACCAAGCTAAGAAGGCTCCCACAGAGCCCGTCCATGCAGAAGAATCAAAGCTCAGCCCCATTGTCCTTGGCTTCTCAGTCAGCCCCCACCGTGGGCCCCATTCAGAGAGTCCGATTTGGTCTCATGTTCCATCAGTCCCATTCCAACTGGAGTTGGTGATCTCCCGTTAGTTCTGTCCCACCGTCTCCATGGGTGAATGCACCCCTCACGGTCCTGACTTTCTTTCTCATGTTCTCCCTCCTTCTGCTCCTCATCAGGACCTTGGGAGCTCCAATGTGGGGCTCAGTCATTTTCTTCATCTATCGCCAGGTGGAGGTTCTATGGTGATATGCAAGAAATTCATCAGTATGGCTATAGGAACTGGCCTTTTCAGGCTCCCTCTCCTCAGCTGCCCAAGGAACTAGCTGGGGGCATCTCCCTGGAAACCCGGGAACCCCTCTAGAGTCAAGTCTCTTGCCAACCCTCAGATGGCTCCCTTAATTAAGATATATGCTTCCCTGCTCCCATATCCACCCTTCCTGTATCCCAAGCATCCCATTCCTCCGAGCTCCCCCCATTCTCCCAAAAAGATGAACATGGGATGTACTCACTCATAATCGGTTTCTAGCCATAATTAAAGGACATCGAGCCTATAATTCGGGATTGTTGAGAAGATAATAAGAAGGTGAACCCAAAGAAAAACATATAGTAATCCTCCTGGATATTGGAAGTAGACACGATCGCCGGGCATAAATTGGGAACTTGAGGGTGGGGCGAGACGGGGCCAAGGGAAGATGGGGAGAGAAAAGCGTGAAGGAGAGAATGGAAATTTTCTTACATCCCTATTTTGCCTTCTGTAAAACCACTTTGGCAAAGAGGTTGAACTACCTTGTTACAACCTGGTGAAGACAGACTTCTCTCCATTTGAGCTCTGCTAGACTCGCCAGTTGTAAGGTCATAGTTGTGTTTTGTTCTATTAGAGCCAATATGCTATAAAACTTTTCTGCTCTGCTAGACTTTCCATTTCCATTCCTTTGGGTAAATTGAGCTTTCCTTGTGACTCTTTCTGGCTGTATCCACTGATATTGCTTCTTCCATTTGAAATGGAGAATGTGCCTGGAAAAACAAACAAAGTCACACACAAGTAATACAACATCATGTTACTTAGATCCTTGAAGTCAGTAAATACATCTTCAGAATACCTCTCTGAGTTTGTTTGACATATAATTACAGAACTTATTGTTAGCAGTATGGATAGACAAAAATATGCACAGTCCATTGTCTCACAGAAGAACTCTAAGTACTAACATTTACAAATGAAAGGGTTAAGCAGGGCATTAGGTCACAACCTGCATAATGCAACACTTGGGAAGTAGGACTAGAAGGACCAGGAGTTCCAGGTCAGTTTTCACTCTATAGGGACTTAAAACTATATGAAATGCTCTCTCCTAAAAATGAAAACAATACCTTAAGTTGAATGGTAAATTTCCTTAAAATATCATAAATTAGCCTTGTAAGGACAGAAACCTCACTCCCCATTGGTGAGTTTAACTTTTACTTGTTGTTTGAAAAGTAAAAAATAAAGGAAAGTTGGGCAGTGATGCTGCACACCTTTAATCCCAACACTTGGGAAGCAGAGGCAGGTAAATATCATGAGTTCAAGGTCAGCCTAGTCTACAAAGCAAGTTCCACAACAACCAGGGCTACACAGAGAAACCCTGTTACAAAAAAAAAAAAAACAAAACAGGAAAAAAAGAAAGGGGGAAATAAACGAAGAAAGAGAGAAAAGAAAGAGAGAAAGAAAGAAAGAAAGAAAGAAGGAAAGAAGGAAAGGAAGAAAGGAAGAAAAAAAGAAAGAAAGAAAGGAAGAAAGAAAGAAAGAAAGAAAGAAAGGAGGAAAGAAAGAAAGAAAGAAAGAAAGGAGGAAAGGAGGAAAGAAAGGAAGAAAAAAGGAAAGAAAGAAAGAAAGAAAGAAAGGAAGGAAGGAAGGAAGGAAGGAAGGAAGAAAGGAAAGAAGGGAAAGAAAAGGAAAGGAAACACATCATAAAAAAGGCAAAGCTGTGAAGTTCGGGAGGTGGCTCAATGGGTAAAGCAATGCCACAGCACCGGACTGAGCTCCCAAGGTCCTAATGAGGAGCAGAAGGAGGGAGAACATGAGAAAGAAAGTCAGGACCATGAGGGGTGCGTTCACCCATGGAGACGGTGGGACAGAACTAACGGGAGATCACCAACTCCAGTTGGAATGGGACTGATGGAACATGCGACCAAACCGGACTCTCTGAATGTGGCCCACGGTGGGGGCTGACTGAGAAGCCAAGGACAATGGCGCTGGGCTTTGATTCTTCTGCATGGACGGGCTCTGTGGGAGCCTTCTTAGCTTGGTTGATCACCTTCCTGGACCTGGGGGGAGTTGGGAGGACCTTGGTCTTAACATAGTGTAGGGAACCCTGATGGCTCCTTGGCCTGGAGAGGGAGGGGGTGTATGGGTGGAGGGGAGGGGAGGGAAAGAGGAGGAGGAGGGGAGGAGATGGAAATTTTTAGATATAAAAAAATAAACCATGAAAAAAAAAGCAATGCCACATAAGCATGAGGGTTTAGGTTAAAATTCCTAGAAGCCATATGATGCCATGTCTATAATCTCAGTGTTCTGATGGGAACATGGGAGGTAAGAAAACAGAATCTTCAGTCATAGACAAGCTAGTAGCAAACAAGAATAGTCCTGGACTCAAACAAGGAGGAAGATAAGGACCAACATCATGTGAGTCCGTGCTCAGATACATGAACACACACACCATGGATGCATATATATATATATGTATATATATATATGTATATATATATATATGTTTGTGTGTGTGTGTGTTCATGTGTGTTCATGTGTGTGTGTGTATATATATACATACATATATATGTATATATATATATATATATAAAATATCCTTGTGACCTATTATCTAGAAATATTTCCCTAAGTATAAAAATGGTTATATTTAAGGGAGTCAGTCAAATACACATTGTATTAAACTTCAACAAAATCTAAAAATCTAAATATATATCAGTAGAAGTTTTATTACATAGATTTTAACACATTCCTGAATGACATCTTGCCAATGGTCACAAAGACAGGCAACTGATTGGCAAATTACCAAAACACTCCAGCAATTAAATCTAGCAACTAAAGACTTACTGAATACTTGCAAATAAGGGACTTTCAGACCATATATTACCAAAATAATTGATTCACATTCTAACTTTTGGGGGCCAAGGTTTAACAAATTAAAAGTATTTTACATATCATTACTTTATTCATACATACTGTGATATATCATATAGCTATTAAAATGAATGAGAGGAGTTATAGTCACGAATAGGAGGTTGAACAAATACGTTTAACCAAGATCATTCCTAAACTTCACTAAAATAGTAAAGAAGAAAAAATAGGTCGTGAAACCCCAAAAGACAAAAAAAGAACATGAAAGAAGTTGACAGCAGTAGAGAAATGTCAACAGAAGTTGTTCAAGTTGGAGTGGAGATGGACAAGCGAGAACTTAGGAAAGCAGATAATATTAAAACTGGGAAGAAGCCCACAACAGCAAGACAATTCATGTGGGAGAACTTCAAGAAGTCTTAGGGTTCCGATCTGTCAGAAATCTTTACAGAGAGGTATATTGTTCAAATGAAAATCAGGAAGATCAAATGACAGTGCAATACAATACATTGCCTCGTGTTCCTGAGTTTATTCCTACAATCCATGAATAACTTCCATTTACTGGTGTGTATGTTAATAAAGAGACAGGTGGTGCAGTTTTCATGAAGAAGTTAATGTGGGTAATAAGTAAGGTGATGTGGTGCTTTAAATAAGAATGCCACCCATAGACTCAGATGTTAGAATGCTTAATCATCAGGAAATGGCATTATCTGAAAAAATAAGAATTGTTAGGAGGTGTGTTTCTGCATGGACGGGCTCTGTGGGAGCCTTCTCAGCTTGATCGATCACCTTCCTGGACCTAGGGGGAGTTGGGAGGACATTGGTCTTAGCATAGAGTGGGGAACCCTGATGGCTCCTTGGCCTTGAGAAGGAGGGAGGGGAGGTATGGGTGGAGGGGAGGGGAGGGGAGGGAAGAGAGAGGAGGAGGGGAGGGAGGGGGGAGGAGGAGGGAAGGAGATGGAAATTTTTAAATATAAAAAAAAATAAACCATGAAAAAAAAAAAGACTTTGTTGGAAGAAATGTATCACTGGGGATGGGCTTTGAGGTTTCAAAAACCCATGCCACCCCAGTCTCTCTCTCTCTAGGCCTGCAGAGCCATACATAGTTCTCAGCTACTGCTCCAGTGCCATGCGTGCCACTCTGCTCCCTGCCATGCTGGTAATGGACTAAATCTCCTAAACTGTAAGCAAGCCCCCCGACAAATGTTTTCCTTTATAAGTATTGCTGTGGTCATGGTGTCTTTTCATGGCAATAGACTAAGACAGGTGAGTCGCTGCTCTAAACACGAGAGTAGAAAATTTTTGTGTAATGTGCTTCAACCTCTATACCACTCATTCCATAAACCTCAGAATACTGATAGACAAAGAACACATGTTAAAAAATTCAACCACTTCTTTTTATAGAAAATAAACTATCAAAGAGAAAAGAGCTAAATATATGGGTGCCTAATTTTTACAAAGGTGTCAAAACATACACTAGGGGCCGGGCGGTGGTGGCGCACGCCTTTAATCCTAGCACTCGGGAGGCAGAGGCAGGCGGATCTCTGAGTTCGAGGCCAGCCTGGTCTACAAGAGCTAGCTCCGGGACAGGCTCTAGAAACTACAGGGAAACCCTGTCTCGAAAAACCAAAAAAAAAAAAAAAACATACACTAGGGAAAACAGCCCATATGACAAACAGTACTGGCAAAACTTGATGTCTACCTACAAATGAATAAAATTAAATCCACAACTCACACCCTTCACACACACACACACACACACACACACCAAAATCAAAGTGAGTCAAAGACCTTAATTTAAAATCAGAAATGCTGAAGCTATTAGAAGCAAACTTAGGAGAAAGATTCAATGCATTGGCACATGAGTATACAAAGAACCTTCTGAACAAGAATCTAGTAGCATGAAAAACTGCCCAATCAAATGAAATTACATAAAGTCTAAAAGTTTCTGTTCAATAAGGCAAAAAAATCAAAAGAGTAGGCAGACAACATAATAGGTTAATGAAATGAAGAGGCAATTTTCAAAAGAAAAAAGGTAAGTAACTTGTAAGTACATTAAACTATTCTCAATCTTTTCCGCTGCAAGAGTAGCTATTATCAAGATAAACTAAAAAAATAATTACTCCCAAGAATACAGGGGGAAAACTGGGCTTGGTGATGCACACCTTTAATCCCAGCACTCAGGATACAGAGGCAGGCAGATCTACTGAGTTTGAGGTTAGCCTGGTCTACAGAGTGAGGTCCAGGACAGCCAAAGACACAGAAAGAAACCCTGTCTCAAACAAAACAAAACAAAACAAATACAAGGGAAATGGATAAAGGAAATCCATACTCACTACTGGTAGAAATGTAAACTAGTACAATTATGGAAATGAATATGGAGGTTTATCAAAGTTTAAAAATAAAACTATTATATAATATATAACCCAGTTATACCATTTTTGTCATATATCCAAAGACCTTCATATCCTACTACAGAGAGCTAGTATATCCATGTTTATTGCCAGTAATAGTAGGGAATCAGAAGCAACCTAGATATCCATCAGTGAATTGATGGAGATAGAAAATATACTATTCATACTCAGTTGAATGTTCTCCAGCTACGAAGAAAAATAAAATCATGACATTGACAAGAAAATTGATAGAGGTTAGGTATGATGGTGCATGTCTTTATTACTAGTACTCAGTATACAGAAGCTGGGTGATCTCTGTGAGCTCAAAACCAGCCTGATCTACATGAAGAGTTCCAGACAAATCAGAGCTATATAAGAACTATGCCTACTGTCTCCAATGCCAAAAGAAAAGCTGATAGAATTAGAAAATGTGTTATTGAACCCAGTAATTCAAAATGAGAAATACTAAAATCATATGTTCTTTTTCTCACCCAAACCCTAGGATGTGTTTATATCTATGTGTATAATTGGAGTGTCTGTTTAGGTGTAAGTAGGGGGAAGTGAATGTTGAGAAAACAGGAAAGGGAAATAGAATACATAATTCATAAAAGCAGAAAGGAATATTATTAGGGTGTGGGTAGAAGGTATGTCCAATGGATGGGGGAGATGATATGAAAGGAGAGTAATCTTGTTAGAAAATGCCATAATTCATCCTAATACTGTATACACTCATTTAAATGTTTTTTTAAAGGGGGGGTCTTAAATATAGTGACATTTTAAAGAATGAGTTAAAATCTGGGTTTCAACCTTCTCAACTTCTTTAAAGATCCTTGGCGTAAAGCAAAATATACAAAACACTTCTTAAAAATGTCTCAGTGTCTCATTGTGAAATGTATATGCACCATCAAGAATGAGAAAACAATGAGAAGATATCAAAATAATAAGAAAGAAATACTTGTTACAAATGCAGGTAACGATGGAAACAAAATGCTCTATATTCTCATCTTTCTGAGGATGAACACTGTAAACAATTAACTATAGAAACGCTAAGACTTTTTGAAAACTGAAAAATGTTTGGGGAACTAAAAATAAAATAAAAATAGAAGTAATGAAATATAAAAATATTTTTGATCTCCTAGAAACTAGAATAAGAGTTCAAAGGATGAAAACAAGAAGCAAGGGGAGATGGGAGAAATTGGTTAGTAGGTAAGGATGCCTCCAAACTGGAGGACCAATGTTCTGTTACAAAGAAACACATTGTGGCAAAAACTAACTCCCACAACTTGTGCACTTACTTTCACATATGTACATACACATGTGAGCACTCATACAAATAAGTAAACAAACACACAGATACAGAGATTAATTAATTAATTAATTAATTAATTGTAAAAGTAAATAAAAGAAGATAACTTTGAGTATTAAGATGGGATTTCCAACATCTAAATGGTAACATTTACAGGGAAAATATAGAAAATTTTTGAAAAGGAAATTATCCAAGAAATAATTCAAGAAAAACTTCTAGACCTGAAGGACATGGATTGCCTTTCTGGGAGAACCTGCCAAGTGTCAAGTGTAAAAATAAAAATAGATCACACTGGAACACACAGTAGTGAAATTTTAGAACACCATGGGCTACAAATGAAAACATTGACTCAAGGCAGTACTGGGCCATTGCTTTCAGCATCTAAGGGTAAATCATCTCCAATGTAGTAGTTTCTACCAAAACAGACTTAAGAGAAGAATTTTGCATATGAAGTATTTTCACATATGACAGGGATTAGTTAACATCGCTTTGCCTCAGGTAGCCATACACAGTACACTCCAGAGGTTGTAGAATCAAAGTCAAGAAGCCTACTCATAAAAAGAAGAGTAAGGATTATCGAGTGTTCAGGGCCCATGGATTCTGTCCTAGGCTTTGTTTCAGCAGAGGGTAAACCAGGTAGAAACTATTATCAAGGAAACATTCAGCAAGAATTATTGAATAGGATGATCATGATTAGGGTAAGGCACCCAGAAGACTTCCAAGGAAAACTTTCTTAAAATGACAAAAAGACACCTAAAGAAGTTGAAAAGGGAGGAAGATGCTCTCGAATTGTACTCTAGCCATGCTCATAGAGGATATTCTAAGACAATGTGAAGGCTCTTGGGCAGGACGCAGAGTGGTGACCATGCTGTCTGATCTACAAGTCAGAGGCAATAATAGGCTTTCAGAAAAGCAGAAAAGTAGGTCAACTTGATTCTGTTAGTTTTCTTCCTTGTCCCACACTCTGATGGCCATTGTCAGCAGCTACCTTTGCCAGGCCAACACGTACCATCACTTTAGACAGACCTGACCTCCACTTACAAATACCTAGGTCTGCAGATACATCAATGCCCTAACTAATACAATGCTTGCTCTTGCAAGTGCTTTCCTGCTAATTATTAGATATCAGCTAAATAAATATGCTCCAAGTATCTGTTAAAAGAATAGTTTTAAAGGTAGTCTTCAAATCTTGCAATATACATGCTCATCTGTTTCACTTATAAGCAAATCTATGTGTAAACTTGCGTCTGAAACTATATCAATGTCTTTTCCTACAGTCTAGGAATTTATACAGTCATCATAGAGAATAATAAATTCTGATGTCTAAATAAATGAAGAAATGGACAAAAATAATCATATTTTCCAATTTGTTATGGTTACCATAGTATGAGAACATAGAAATAATTTCAAACAGCACCCAGGAAGTTAATGAATCATCCCTAAAACATGCCCCCAACTTAAAATCTAGCATGTTCAGAATTAAAGTCCCAATAAAGGTTCAAGATCACCTTAGCAAAATGTAATATGATAATCTGATGTCATGAAATGTCTGAAAAGAATATAATATTATTGAAGTAGAATAGACAAAAGAATAATGTACATTTATATTGGTAATACAAGTCACAATAAAATATGTGGGCCAATGTAACTGGCAGTAGACTTTTGACCAGAATAACCCTTGAGTCACATCAGGTCATTCTGAGCAAACACACTGGACAATTCCATAACTTTGAAATCTAAGAAAAGTGATAGGGGACTGAGGGATTTCAGTAAACACTGCAAGTACATAGCTCATGTTTAAAGATATCAAATTCACAGTGTGAACTTTAGCACCAATCTCACAGTAACTCAGGAGTAGGTAGTATTCTAATTCTGGGAATAGGGTTTACCAGAGTAGTCTAGGGACTGAATCTAAATCATGTGTAAGCCAACATACAAAGTCGAAAGTGGGGCATACAACAGAATATAAAAATAAATGCATTCCAATACACAGGGTAAGGATATTATTTTGGTACTCAGCAATGCACAGTGAAGCCAGGATCTCATTTTGGTATGCTTAATACAGTGGCAAGAGCCCAATACTCAATGCCACATTCTCTGAGGGGAAGGAGGCAATGATGCCATAACATTCCACAAATGTCCTTTCACACGGTAAAAATATTTCTGACAGTCACTCATCCCAAACCTTCTTGTCCATAACAGCTGGTGTGTCACTCACAGTGACGGGAAAGGAGAGAGGGAAAGATGACTGTAGTAAAGAGAACATGGGAAGCATTAAATCACTGCACGATGTTGAAGTCGTTAAGGTATGCCATCTCCAAATATGCCTTGTGGATGTTTTGATCCCTTCAACATAAAAATCACTAAAGAAACCGGGAATGAATGGAGGGCTATTTGGTCTAACTCTCTCCGTGTGGAGCAAGCTGTAGGAGCTCTTTCTGGTGGGCTGTCTTTCCCGTTCCAGGTCTAGAAAACAGTGGCTTGGATTACTAGATGATACCAGAAGTTAGGACTATAATAGAACCAAATAAACAAATCCGGAAGAAAATGTTGTCTTCTACTAAAATACTAACCCAGCTCCATACAGCTCCTAGTAGCATTAATAGGACCATAGACCACATATCAATTAGTTTCACTAGTTGGTCACACATTTACTGTGTCCTAGTTGTTTCCTTGGATTTCACCATTTTGTGAAGCACCCATGCACATGTAAACATTAATCAAACTTGAGGTTGGAGAGATGGCTCAGCATTTAAGAGTCTTTGCTATTCTTACAGAGAACCTGTGTTTGTGTTCCAGCCCTCACAAGATGGTTCACAATTGTCACTCTAGTTTTAGGTGGTCTGATGTTCTTTTCTGGCCTATATGCACACCAGGAACACATTTGGTAAACATACATATGTACAAGTAAACACTCATATACATAAAATAAAAATGAGTAAGTCTTTTTATATAGAATTAAACATTTATAGTTTTGTCTTGTTAATCAACTCTTATACATGCTGATTTTCTAGATCTAGCCAAAGAGCCTACAGAAGCACTTAAGAGGGAAGAGGGTGCTCTCTCTTAACCTTAGTAAGCAAGAAGCAAGAAGCTCATTGTCATGTGTGTGTGTGTGTGTGTGTGTGTGTGTGTATACATATATATATATACATATATATATATATATATATATATATATATATGATATACTCCTAGCTCAAAGAGATAAGGCAAGATATATTCTACTGGCCTCAGGGAGTTGGTAGTCTCGATTATTCAGATGACCACAACCTACAATTGTAGTATGAGATAACGTTGAATTACAGTACCCCAAATTGGTAGTGGGCCAGTGATAACGGCACTCAAGAGACACTTGCCACACAGTCCTGGCAACATGAGTTTGGCCACTGGAACCCATTTGAAGGTGGAATAACAGCTTATTAGGGAAATCAAAAATAGCTTTATAATTGAAGGAGCTATCAAGAGCATCCCTCTCATTCTCTGAACCACCAGCCATTTTTATGCAGTCTCTAAGAAATTTCAGGATTCTTCACTACACCCTGGGACAGTGACATCTAAATCTCAAATTCTTCTGATGTTCATGATGGGTAAGTTTCTGCCAATTTTCCCATCCTGACTTACTTTCTCTTATAAGCACATGATATTTTTATTGAAAATTCTTAAATCAGAGGAACTTTTTCTGTAAGTGAAATCTTAAAAGAAAACCATATTATACATACCCCTAAGTGCCACTTATTTCAAATAAATATCCACAATAAAAAATATGTATGCTCAGTCTTAAGTATGAGATGTTTCTTAGCTTGGACTTTTATTTCCATGGCAGAACTGGATACCAGAAATGCAAGCACTCAAATAGCAAAATTTGTTTGCATTTTTTTTACCTTTTCAGTTTTTTTATTTGATGTTTTTGAGACAGGATCTCTCTACATAGCTCTGGATGCCCTGGAACTCACTGTGTAGACCAGGCTGGACTTGAAATCACAGAGATTCATTTGTATCAGTCTTCCAAGTGCTGAGATTAAGGACATATGCCACTAACCTGGCCTTGCATTTCTCTGATTAATATGTAATTTGGCATTGCATGGCATGTTTATGAAAATTCATGATATAAACACAGAAATATTGCCTTTTAAAATATAACATAGTCATTATTAGGAACTTACTTAGTTGACCTTGTAGAAATAGTATTGCCAAGTATATTTTGTGCATTTGGCTATCCCAAGCTGTGAACTACATAACAATGTCTCAACTGAGAACTTTTCAGCATTTATTTACACCTAATTCCAGGGTCTTGCACTTAAGTACTTTTGTTTGAGGAGAGCAAAATATTGCACAAACATACCTTGGGCCATCTTCAAAAAAGAACCAAAATAATCTCAAATTTTCACTTCAGAATAGAGGTGGGAATAGATCAAATCTAAAGAATACATTTTCTTCCTTGCCATGCCTAAGTGTTAACAATGTCTTAAGACACAGAATCAATATGCAGTTTCTTTCTGCTTTTATTCTTTCTGACTGATCCCAGCTTGGCCTATGGACACAGTTGTTTGTAGCCATAAAAATTACTTTTCTCTGAATGTTGATTTATTTTTGCTTTTGTTTTTTATTTTGGGTTTTTTGTTTGTTCGTTGTTCTTTATTGACCAGGCACTCAATAGGCAGTCTAGGTTGGTCTCCAACTCACAGCAATACTGTCTCAACTATCCCCTGCCATGTAGTATTGCCTATCAGCAAATTAAAGATGGTTGTGACCATTCTAATATTAGTCATTGGTTTTCATTTTTTTAATCTACGATGAGGTAGATTTGGTTTCTCTTTGGTTTTTAAGCGAGGTGACAAATCAACATAGGAAAAAACCCTTACTCCACATTTGTCTGAGAACTTGTATTACCTTTGTTTTCCCCATCCCTCCAGCTCAGCTCTCTGCTTCTGGGTGGTTTCTGCCGGTTATTTGGATCAGATATCTAGCTTGACTGATACCCAGAAAATCCTTTACTATGAGTTCCGTCAAGATAAGATTGACAACTCATTGTAACCAAAGAATTTAAACATAAACTAAAGGATAATACAACACATTCAGAAATAAAGAATGATAACATCTCAAAGTAAACTTGTTCTAACTTAAAGCCACTTCAGTTTGACTAATGCAGTTTCAAAACAATGCAAGTTCCCTTCCTTCCTCTCTTGTTTTTTAGGAAAACAAAAGCATCTTTAAACTCAGACTCTCAACTCAGCTGAAGTGATGCCGTTTTAAGATAGCCAGGATCCTTTCTGGTTGTGTGTCAGTCTTCTGGTTTGCCTCCCCCTGACCTCCCATTGTCCTAGGTTTCCATTTGGTAGATGTCCTGACTCTTTTAAGACCAACCTTACTCAGCCTTTTCTCAGTAGTTGGTGTGCTTCAAACGGAAGGCTAATTCTTCTTCTAGAAGCTCCTTACTAATTATTGACCTTTCAGTTACCAATTCCACAGGTCTAGCAGCTCGTTAACCCTACTCATTTCTCTCATGGTTGTTCAGTTCATTCGGGCAACTCAATGAAATGATTTTCTTCATATTTTAGGCATGTTTGATCTCTTTGTTTATTTCTCTGTTCTCTGTGAGAGTCCTGAGCTCTTTTCAGGACTACTTTTTAAATTCTAGTTGCCTTCAGCTCATTCTCAGAATACAGATGACTGGCAAGCCATTAGCCCATCAGGTAGTCAAGACATTCCAGGTTGCCAGATATGCTGGCTTCTCTGTAACTACAGGAGACAATCTCCTGGAAGCCATCAGCATCACATACAAAAAATGTTTTTGTTAATTTACTGTGTGTGTGTGTGTATGTGTGTGCACGCGCATGTGTGTGTGTGTGTGTGTGTGTGTGTGTGTGTGGTCGTGTGCATGCATGCACATGCCATTGTAACCAAATGGAGGTCAGAGAACAACTTGAAGAGTCAGCTCTTTCCTTCCACCACGTGGGTCCTGGGAATCAAAAGTCGGGTCATCAGATTTGGCAACAGACAACTTTACCTGCTGAGCTAAGCACATCATAATTTTTGAAACCCAAAATTATTTATAGCACCGATAAATACAATAATTTTAAACAGAACAATCTCTTCTTGCCTAGGGATTTGTCTGTTCTACATATTGAGCTAACCCCAAACTAACTGGATTGCTAAAGGAAGGTGGTGACCGAGATCAGCCAGAGAGTGCACTAGTATTAGTTAGATGCCATAGAAAGCACTTTTCAACTCCTATATCTGGTCTTTTCTTTAATCGACTCTGAGGAACTTAATCAGGAGTGAATTGAAAAGAAGTTATGTTAACCCTCATTATTTAGTCACAAGCATGAATAACCAATAAAGAAGTAATGTTGAAGACTGAAGCTTCAAAGAAGCTGAGTAGTTAAAGACATTCAACTTGTGTCAGAGTATTATGACATTTAATAAATTTCTCTGTGTATGTCTCTCTTAGGGTCCTCATGTTGTCTAGGTTCTCTGGAATTGTGATTTGTGGACCGGTTTTCTTTGCTTTATATTTAAAAACCACTTATAAGTGGGTACATGTGATAATTGTCTTTCTATATAGATCTAATCTACATGGGTAGTAGCAAAAAACAAGATCTCCTGAGTTAATTGGGAACATGGGAACCTTGGGAGAGAGTTGAAGAGGAGGGGAGAGGCAGGGAGGGGAGCAGAGAAAACTGTAAAGCTCAATAAAAATCAATTAAAAAAGAAAAAAAAGAAAAAATTTCTCAAGCAAGAATAAAGAAACATGCTTTCACAGTTGAATAGCTTGTATAAAATTATAAATTTATACATATATAAATAATTCTTTAAATTGACTAATGTCTTTATTACATTTCTACTTCTGGGGGAGGGATACCATGACCAAGGCATATTATAGTAGAAAGAGTTTACTGGGAGCTTGCTTACAGTTTTGGAGGGTTAGAGACCATGACTCATGGCACAAAGTATGGAAAAGGGCAGACAGACCTGGTACTGGAACACTAGTTGAGCACTTACTTATGATCCAAGAGACAGGGAGATCTTTTGAAACTTCAAAGCCCACCCCTACTGAAATACCTCCTCCAACAAGCCCGCATGCCCTATTCTTTCTCAAAAAGTCCAACCAAACAGGGAAGAAACATTCAAGAATATGATTCTATGGGGGTCATTGTCATTCAAACTACCAAAATAAGGGTAGGAGTAGAACAGCCATGATATTTTGCTTCTATGTGAAGCCTCCTGAAAGATCATCATGATTCTGGGTATGGCGACACACCTTTAACCCCAGCATTTGGGAGGCAGAGACAGGTGGATGGATATCTGTGAGTTCAAGGACAGCCTGTTCTACACAGCAAGATTCAGGAAAGCCAGGGTAGCTATACAGAGAAACCTTGTCTCAAAAAAAACCCCAAAACCAAAACCAAAGACCTGGTTCATATTTCATCATCCATTTTCAGCATCAAACAGATTTCTACCAGTTCTTGTTTGGCATACCCCATCCAGGGACGGCACCACTGAAAGCTTGCAAGACATTTGAATTCAGCCAAGGAATTGGAAAGAAAAACGTATCACCAATAGATGATGAGGGGCTTCTAGCCACACTTGATCACCTCCACATTAGACAGGAAGTGGGTTGTGCCTATTTTCTGCTCACCTGGTTTCCACTTGAAGCCAAAATCCGATCCTTGGAAAAGTGATGGAAATAGGGGAAGTGATACCCGAGGAAAACAGAGACTTCAGCTCTGACTGGAAATGCTCAGATTAAAGTGGGGACAACAGGGAGAATTTAGAGGACAAAGTCTGTTATGTTATTTTCTGTATAGAAAGGTCGCAATATGTCAATAATGGGAATTGTTAATATTGTTTTGCCTTATCCTCATAAGTATGCTAATTAAAAAAAACAAAATACAAACAAAGATGAACATAATGCTACATTAAAAGGTAAATTACCTGAAGGGATTATTCCAAGGAAATAGAATCTTGGCTGGTAAGGTATCTATTTTAACCTGGCACTGGCAAAAAGAAAGTCCAGAGATTATACTTTCTAAATACACTGGCCATCTGCCAAAACAAGCAAATGAACACAATATGTATAGCCACTAAAGAAGGAAAAGGGAGAGAGAGAAGAAAGAAGAAACATTACTTCCTGACTGAGGAAAACAATGTCTACTAATTTTCCTTAGAGCGTCTATGCTCCTGAGGCTGTGGGCAGACTCCCATTCAATGGGATCCAGGAAGATGGCAAGAAAAGCAGAGGTTCCTCAACTCAGGTCTTTTTGCCATTAAAAAGCAGGATGCAAATGGAACTTTCCCTAACTTATTGGAAAATATATAAAGCTCTAGGGGGCTCTGGAATGTTCTGCATTTTTCATTCATGTGCTATTACTATACTGTTGTAATAACTGTAGTTGTGAACCAGTTTTTATCATTTGTTAGAGCAAGTTTGCAAAATTAACCTTTTGCCCTGGAATATTTTATGGGTTTTTGCTGTATATTCTTTAGGGTAGAGTTTTAAATTATTTGAGCATGATCTTAAAATAGAATCTGCGATTTCTTCTTTCATTTTTGGTGATGAGGTTTGAACCCATGGCCTTTCACATGCTAAACATGTACCTTATTGTGGATCTTCCATTCCACCATGCCCTTGTTTGATAGATTCTATTAAAACTATTTCAGAAGGCTGGAGAAATAGCTCAGCATGTAAAAGCATATACTGCCTTGAAGAAGACATGAGTTCAAGTTCCCAGTACCCACTTCAAGTAGCTCACAACTGCCTGTAACTTTAGCTCCAAGGGATGCAGTTCACTTTGTTGGCCCCTGCAGGCACATTCATTCATCCTCATATAACCACGCAAGACACCCAGGCACAATTAAAAAGAAAATAAGCCTCCAAAAATATTTCAAAGGAATTAACATGAAATAGTTTGTCTTTTATTGTGTCATGATAAATGAGTTCTCCATTGTAGTTGCTAGCTGGTTATGGAAATGTTTATGGAAACAGGTTAACTTTTAAACTCTCACCGTGAGTATATTTCATTTAAATTCTCCCGAGTTGGGAAATCATTCCATTTGTATATATTAATTGTATCTCCTGGTCTCTAATATTTGTTTCCTACTTTATTGCACTGCCTATGTAATAAAATATTCAATTTTAATAGTGTTAGTGGATCTTTTTAACTTCTTCTAGATTTTCATGAGGGTCTACCTACCTCTAGTGTTTTACCAGTACATATGATACTGTCTGCTTGATTTAAGAAAGCCCTTTTTTCATCCTGGAATGGGCTAAGGAATACGGTCTTCTTTGTGAATTGTCATGCCATTTCTGTTCTTGGAATATTCGCTATATAATTTCAAATTTAGAACATGTGCTACAGAAGAAAAGAGTGAATTCCTCTTTAAATAAAACTGGCCTGTCATATTTAAATGTCTTACAACATTTTGAAGGAACCTGTCAATCAATGTTGAAAAGGAGTTGCATTAACAGCAGAGCTAGAGAAGAATATAGCAGACTGTGAAATATTCAACTCGAAGCAGTATAGTAATGAACATTTTTCTATGGATAGAAGCCATTCATGCAGAAAAGCAGTTACATGAATGAATTGGAAACTTGGTTGAACAAGGAACATTTCGTTGATCAGGAGCTTGACATTTAGGAAAAATAAACACAATGGTAAAAGAATCAAAAAGCTTTTTCTACCCTGGCTGTTAATGAGTAATAGCCAAAGAAGGGCTGAAGAAATTGTTTAAGAACAATTGTTCTTGCAGAAAACCCAGGCTGAACTACCATCATCCACAGGATGTCTGACAATCATCCATAATGGCAGTTCTAGGAAATCCAACTCCCACTTCTGACCTCTGAAAAGACATGGTTGACCTCTGAGAAGACATGGTTTGCAGGCACAGTGCTCATACACATAAAAAGGTAAATAAAATAAAATTTAAAAATTCAAAAAGAAAATTTAGCAAAGAATTACCACTGATCTCCAAATCTATTTAGTAGCATTTTAAAAATGGACTTGTTTCCATAAAGAGGATAAGACAATAGTTAACAGCTTTGACAAACTTAGAACAGAGAGAGATAGAGTGTTGGTATTTGGCTGTCAATGATTGTTAGGTAAGACAGAACTGCCAGTCATTTTCAGGATGATGTAGAGACAGCAACAGCCAGAGCTTTTCAGTGGTTGAAAGTATATACTCAAAATCAAAAAATGGTTTGCTTGAGTACAGAGAGAAATATCAATCTTTATTTAAGGTGACTAACAACAATTGAGCCTAATGAAAAAATAGGCCAGCCTACATAGTTAATACTTCATTTCGTATGAGTTACATATCTAGGCAAATCTATAGTGAATGCTTAGTGTTTCCCCCATTTTCCTTCTGTGTAGAAAGATTTTATTCACATTTCCAGAACACATTTTGGGTTTAGAATCATTTTCTCATCCAGGTTTGGTATAGTGTACCTATAATCAGCATTTGGAAGGCCGATGTAGAATTGTCATAAGTTTGAGAGCAGCCTGAGTTATGTAATAAACTCTAGGTACACCAACCTTGCGTGTAGAATTAGACATTCTCAAAAAATAGAAAATTAACAAACAAAACTTAGAGTCAGTAAAGGTTAGGCCATCTCAGTGGGTAAAGGTGCTTGCTTCCAAGTCTAGCAAGCTAAGTTTCATGCTTGAAACATATGAGAAAAGCCTCTCTCAAGTTGTTCTCTGACCTCTCTATGAATGCTCTGAGCCCCCCAAACCCTTACACATACACACACAATAAACAAGTAAACAATGAAAGAATTTTTTGACTCCACATATTAAATAAGTATTTTTAAAAGTCAAAATTAAAAATGCAAGATTTTTACTGAAATTGTTTCCTCTTTGTAATATTTGAATTGTTTCCTATGTGAGCATTACCTTTTCAGAAGAATTTTATAGCCACGTTGGTAGGTAGCACAGCATGTTATCCTACCTACTAGGAAGACTGAGGCAGGAAGGTAGCAATTTCAAGGAATCCAGAGCAAGTTCAAAGTTAGCTAGTGGACTCATTTCTCAAAAGAGGTAAAGGAGTTTAGATGCAATTCCATAGTGCATAACTTTATAACATGCTAAAAGCCCTGGGTTTTATTTCTAATACGGCAAAAACAGAAGTAGTGGTGGTAATACATATTATGACAAATTCAAAAATAGGAAGTTCTAAAAGCAAAATTTGAAAATTCAGTAGTCTCCTCTTATCTATAGAAGATATATGTATGAGGATTTTTATTTTGGGCTACCAACCAGCTCTCAAATCATGACACAGGGACTTATTACTAGTTCTAAATGCTCTGTCTAGTTTGGGCTTGTTTCTGGCTCTTTTAAATTAACATGTTTCTCTTTATCTACCTTTTGCCTTGAAGATTTTTAGTTTCTTTCCTTCTAAATTAGTGATTTCCAGACTTTAGCATATTAGAAGTGGTCTCACAAGATCATCTTCTACTCAGTCCTGGAGTGGGCCTTTTATCAGTTTCTTGGGAGCAGAACATTGAAACTGAGAGATTAGATTTTCCTCAAAGCGTGATATGTTTCTTAATTGCCCACAGCGAATTTCCTATTAACAATGCACAGTGTTTATTTGTTCGCTATATAGTTGTTTTATGCAGAACAGAGGAGAAATAGAGGCTATCTCAGACCAGTTGTTCCCAAACTTAGGGGGCACCAAAACTCACCTGGAATTCCTGTGAGTAAGGAGTCAACAGAATTTCAGATAATAGTGTGAGGGCCTGAAAACCCACATTTCTAACAAGATCCCAGATTATATACCCTCTTCTGGTCCCAGGACCACACTTTCAGCCCCAATGTCTCAAAGGAAAGACTCACCCTCTGCATTCATTGTATTTGACTTAAGATAAACAAACATTTTAGAACAGACATCACCGAATGCTTTAAAAGTCCACAAAGAAGCACATACGTATAGAGTGCTTCTTAGCCACTAGCTGTTAAAATCTGAGGGAAGAAATGCCCAGGTCTTTATCCACTGAACTGTCACATAACTTTCCTTTCTCCCCAGTTGCTTTGGTTTGAATGCTTTGTTCATTTGAAATTCATTTTGAAATTGAACCCCCAATGCAACCGTATTAATAAGAGGTATGGCCTTTAGGAGTTGTCTCCTAAGAGTGATGGGGGTGGAGAATTAGTTTTCATAGGAAGAAAACAGAAGCTATGAGGAAAGTCTGACTCTCCGTTTCTTATGTGGTCTTGACAGTGAAGAATACTTTAATGTAGTTTTATATGCAAATGAGGAACAAAGTATTTGAACTGGAGGAAGGGCCATTTTTATTGTAAAGTGGCACCAAAAAAAGCATTGCTAGAATTATAGTCATGTGCTAGGATTTTGTGGGGAACAGAGCTTAAGAATGACTAAATTGATATTTAGCAGAGAAATTCTGAAACAACAATGTATCCAGTATAGTATGTGGCTTCTCTTAACTACTTACTGTAAAATATGAGAAAACAAAAATGCTTAAAGAATGGGATTCATAGTGAAAAGAAAAGCATAACAGCCGGGCAGTGGTGGTGCACACCTTTAATCCCAGCATGTGGGAAGCAGAGGCAGGCAGATCTCTGTGAGTTCGAGGCCAGCCTGGTCTACAAGAGAAGCATAACATTAAAAATTATTTCCTATAGATTTGTTTGATTTTTATTATGAGTAGCAGTGTGTGCATGCTTGTGACTGTTTGTGCAGGTGTTTGCACAGTGTGCCTGTTCGCACAGGTCAGAGGCAGCATCTCTCCCTAGAGACAGAGTTGCAGGCAGTTGGGAGCCTACTAATGTGGGTGCTGGAAGCTGAATTGGGGTTCTTCAGGGTGGCAGTACCTGGTCTTAACACCTGATCCATCTATCTAGTTGTTTTTTACTGTGTGTGTGTCTGTGTGTGTGTGTGTGTGTGTGTGTGTGTGTGTGTTAGGTTCAAGTTGTTAGCCCTAACCCTGAACTTCTGATTCCCATGTTTCCATCACCCAAGTATTGGAATTGAAGGAGTGAGCCACAAGTCCTGCAAGATTTGATTAAAGAAAATCTCAGACAGACAGCCATGTAAAGAATAAAAAAGCAGTGGGTCATAGGGGCACATGTCTGCAAACCCAGAAATCAAGGCATCTTGAGGAAGGATCATGAGTCAGAACACAGCTTGAAATACACTTTCTCCCTCATGACTGAAAAAAGAAAAGCTGTGTTTAGGAGAAGAGAAAACCACAGGTTTAATTAAGTTACTATTTGATAAAGAGAATAATATGACTATAAAGAAGGCAGGAACTCTATACTGAAAGAATGGGAGTGCTTGCAAGACCCTTTGGAGAGCTTTAGACCTCCATAGCAATCTCAAGCTCAGAGTGATAGGGCCCTAAGATCAAAAAGGTTTGGGGGAGAAGTTCACTGTTTCCACAAGAAATGGGCTGGATTGTGTGGGTGACTTCACTGCTCAGGACTAAATTATTTGCTTCTTGAACTTTAGTACAAGTCTCCTTATCCAATCTATGTGTGGCTCAAGTGGGTCCAAATGCAGTTCAGGCTTGTGCTTTGGAGAATACTGGCTATGGACTTCGGTGGTGTCCTTGTGGTGTTTTCCGGTATCCACGATTTAATAGCTGTGAAAATATGACTGCCTCCACCTAGATTTCAAAGAATGCTTTTCAGAACCTTCTGGTTCAGGTAGAGAACTGCCCCAGGAGTGGAACTGTGGGAAGGCCCTCACTAGGACAATAGCCAGCAGAATTGTGTGGATGAACTCTGTGATCACCACAGAGAGTCCTCACTAAGGCTTCTTGAGATGCAGACCATTTTCCAAGACAGCCGAGCTGTAGATGAAGGGCATTTGAAAGAGCCTGGGAGCAGTATAGGCATGTGACTTTAAGGCCTGAAAGCTACAGTGTGGTTTTTACCTCCAAGACACCGGGGCAGAACTGCCTGAGGCCTTTGGGATTCAACCCCCTGCCCAGTGTCTGGAAAGCAGGACTTGGAGCCAAAAGGGATTATACTTAATCCTCTAGGTTTAATGTTGTTTGTCTTGCTGGGCTTTGGACTTAATGGGGCCTGTTACTTGTTTATTCTGTTTCTTCCATTTAAAATAGAAATGTCTCCTTCATAACAGTTCCATCGCCATGTTTTCAGAGATCATAACTTGTTTAACTTCATAGGCTTAAAGCTTGAAGGAAACTGGCCTTAGAATACATTAAGCCTTAAATTTCACTCATGTCTGATTGAGATAAGTCTCCGGACTTAGACCTTAAAGGTGGTTTGGGACTGATAAGACTCTGGTTATTGTGATGGCATGTATGTATTTTGTGAATGAGGACTTGCTGATGAAAGCAGCAGAGGCATGCTCTGGTCTGAATGTATTCTCTCCATATTCATAGATGGTCTTTCTGCTACATGAATAAGAAAGAAGGACTTATTAATCACTCCTGAGATCCCTGTAGGTCAGGAGACTTTATAAGAGGGCTTGATGAGACAGTTGGTTCCCTGTTTTGTCCTTCCTTTTGACATGTGACAACAGAATCTTAATTTCCATGTTTCTCTGCATTTAAGGTGAAGAGGACAGGGGAAAAAAATCAAGGCTTAACTTTAATTAAGTATGATTAGCAAGCTTACTTGGGAAATATTAGGTTACAGAGGAATCAGAAAGCAGAATATGGAACTCTGTCTGAGACAACAAAGCTAAATCTAAACTATTGACTTTTGTTTTTATAGGCCTGATTATCCCTTTTTCTTTTCTGAAAAAGGCGTGTTTCTACTTCTCCTCTGAGAAGTGACTACGGCCAATACCCCATTAGGTAGCAAGTCCTATTTGCTAAAGATAAATCTATTTTAACTAGGAAGCTGCTATTTTAGCTTGTGTAAAATTTACTTAGCTCTAGAGAAAAATCTCTTTTGGGACAGAGCCAAAAGCCCACCCAAAGGTCGTCACAAAGACATGATTATGACAATACGGCCTGACCTCCCTAGGCTATGAAATGCTTCCTCTCATTGCAGGATCTCCTTGAGCAAGAGCAGCCGGTTTGGGTGGCACTCATTAAAGAGTTTTGCCTTCTATCCCTTAGTGCTATGCAAGTACAAAGGCACTGTTTCTGCACCAGACAGCCATTCTCAACAGATGCCATATGTGGACTGCGTCCTTCCCTCCAGAACTGTGGGAAATCAATCCTTCATCTTTCTAAATCATCCAGCCTGTGGTAGAAGAGGCAAAAACAAACCTAAGGCATAGGTTTTCTTACATTCGACTTATCTAGGTCCCTAGTTACGTTGCTGCAGATGACATCTGAAGCCTTCATGTTTTTTGAAATGGAGTATAGCCCTAGAGTTGAAACAAATGACAACGTAAGATGGTACTCCTGGGAGAAACTGAGTCTCTCAAATGAAGCTTTTCATCATCCCACTGTCTACCGGGGTTTTCTCTTATCCAAGTAATTCCAACATTCACCTTAAAAAGCACGAGAAAGACTTAAAAGAGTCCTGGGTTCAAGATTCAGCTTTATATTCTTCATCTGTATCTTCGTTTTTAATCAGTTTCATGTTTAAAAAAAACTAGATAAAATAATGAGTTTGGATTCAAAGATTACAAGGACCCTTATAGTGTACATTTAAATCACTTAGCATGGCCCCTCTCACATATCACATGTTATTCTGATTACTACTAAATCTTAGTAAATAATAGAAAAATGGGCTGAATTCCCAGCTGTATCCCTTTCTTTCAATAGAAATACAACAATAATATGCCATTAAAACCAGTTTTGC
The DNA here is from genome assembly GCF_903992535.2 of Arvicola amphibius. Taxonomy (NCBI): domain Eukaryota; kingdom Metazoa; phylum Chordata; class Mammalia; order Rodentia; family Cricetidae; genus Arvicola; species Arvicola amphibius. The sequence continues at coordinate 97,921,588 of NC_052065.1, read as the reverse complement.
CTCATGTTACCTGACCGACTTTACATATTGAGTAAATAATCATCATCATCATCGTCATCTGCGTGAACTGCAATATATGCAGATTCAACTGACAAGACACTCAGGGGTGTTCGTCAATAAGTGAGCCAAGCTGTAGTGGCATCTTGGATTACAATGATATAGAGATGCATCAGAATATGAGATTAATGTGTATGTTAGTCAGGTTTCTACCAGTGTAGCAAAAGAACTAAGAGAATCAGTTATAAAAATTAAGGGTTTAGCCGGGCGGCGGTGGCGCACGCCTTTAATCCCAGCACTCGGGAGGCAGAGGCAGGTGGATCTCTGTGAGTTCGAGACCAGCCTGGTCTACAAGAGCTAGTTCCAGGACAGGCTCCAAAGCTACAGAGAAACCCTGTCTCGAAAAACCAAAAAAAAAAAAAATTAAGGGTTTAATTTGATTCCATTTGAAAGGTTCTAGTTTGTGAACTGTTGGGAACAATGGTAGGACCATATGGCGAAGCAGATTCTTAACAGGATGCCAAGGGACAGAAAGAGGAAATGGATCATCTCGTATTGCCCTCTGAGGAGCATGTCCCCAAAGACCTGGAGACCTCTCAAAAGTCTTCACCATTGGAAGGTTTCACTGTCTCCCAGCAGCACCTCTCTGGGGATCAAAGCTTTTCACATTAGTGCTTTTGGAGCTCGTCACAAATCCAAATTATAGCACAAGAGAGATGTTGAATGTAATAAATGACTAAGGATGGCTTAAGTATTAGAAAGATGGAGGGAATCTATGATAAATAATAGAAATAATAATTTTCTAGAATTGCTAGCTGCAAGGGTGAAGAAAGTCATCATTTGCCGTGAAAACTGAAACACAAGTTATAGGAATGGGAATAAAAGGAAAACAGTGGAAGGTGAGGAGGCTCTGCCGTGAGGCCCAGTGCCCCTGAAGGTCATTGTCCAATATACCAAACTGCAAACCTTGTTTGTCCTTCCCTCTGGACTTTGCTTTAGTTGCCAATCACAAACACAATGGGGTAGATTAAGTGTAACTACCCCATAGCTGCCACTGTTTGATCTGAAAGCAACATTCTAGACTGTTTACTACGTGTTACCAAAGGTGCATGGCCACCAGCCCTAGGTTTTTTAGATTGCAGTGCAATTTACAGCACATGTATCTAACGGTGGGGCCTGTCATGGTACCATAGTAGTCTTCAAGTGAGGAAACATGTAAGTTTACATTTTGATTACTGTGCTGTGAATAGTTGCCAGGCTCTGGTCCAGGAGTCACTAAACTTTCTAAAACATGAGCACATGTAATGGTTTAGGCTTCACCAGCCTTTAAAATATGACATGAAAGCAAACCACAAATAACATGTAAACATGTGTGCATGAATGTGCCAGAATCAAATTTCATTAATGTCACCGAAAGTGGCCTGTTACATTAATTTTCATGTGTCCTGAAATATTCTTTAAACTTTTTTTATACATTAAATATGGAAAAGCCAGGCTGGGGAGATGGCTTAATATGTAAAGTTCTTTCTCCACAAGTATAAGAAGCTGAGTTTATATCTCCAACACATATTACAAAGTCAGGTTGTCAGGAGGGCCTGAATGTGCAGGTTGAGGGGTGGACAGAGAGTGATGAATGATTCCAAGAGCTCACTTGCCAGTCAATCTAGCAGAAACAATGAGCTGGTGCTCAAAGAGCCTATTTCTAGATTGTTTACTATATGCTGTATATTTCCAGAGACCCTGTGATTGTAGCTTAGTAAGAGAGTGCTTACCTAGTATGTGTGGGTTCCTAAATTCAATTCCTAGCACCACGAAAAAGAAGTAATAATGAGGAAGAGACCAATAGAATAAAACACTTGACATTGTTCTCTGGTTCCAATTGTTCATGCATAAGTAAATGACTCACACGCATGCACGTGCACACACGCACACACACACACGCACACACACACACACACACACACACATACAAAAAGTACAAAACCTGTTATTAAGCAAAAGAAAACAGTTAGTGTGTTGGATTCTTTTTTTTTTTTTTTTTTTTTTTAGTGTGTTGGATTCTTTTAGCGGTATAGTTTTCCAACCCTGTCTCTGAAGAGCAAAACTATATTGTCTACTTGTGACAGTTCTGATACTGTGGTAAACCAAGCTGCTTGATTTATCAATTCTTTTAGGTATCGGTTACTCCTTAAGATCTTCAATAAGAGTGCAATCCTCTCCTAACAATGGGATAACTTTAAATACGTTTAATTTAAGCACCCAGAGGACTGACTAAAAAGCAGGAAAACGGGAATATGTCTGTCTTTCCTTAAGGAAAAAATCAAAGATACAAATGTTTATTTAAAGAAAATTCAGGAAAAATAATTAAAATAAAAAGGATGGCTAAGTTTGCTCAAGACTATGAACAACAGGAAAGCTGACAAACCTAAGATAGAATGTGCAATACTGGGAAACAAAAAACAATTAATGTAGCCATTATCAACTGCAAGTGATTTTTGCCTCCCAGGGAATATTCAGGAACTTTAAAGGACTTTGTTATTTGTTGCAACTTGCAGAAGTTACTACTACCATCTAGTGGGTGGGAGCTAGGAATGTTGCTAAACAATACACATTGCCCAGAACAGTTCCCTTACAACAGCAAAATTCTGGCTTAAGATATCACTAATGCAGAGATGAAGGGAACAAACAGAAAAAATAGAAACAATAATATCCACAGAATATAATCAGTACCTAGACCTCAAATCTTAAAATCCTAAGCTCCTAAACAAACGGAAGCAGCAAGTATTAAAGAAGTGGTTGAGCTGGGCAGTGCTGGCGCATATCTTTACTTCCAACACTTGGGAGGCAAAGGTAGGCTGATCTCTGTGAGTTCGAGGCCATCCTGGTCTCCAGAGCAAGTTCTAGGACAGGTTCCAAAGCTACAGAGAAACCCTGTCTCAAAAAAGAAACAAACAAACAAAAAAGAAGTGGTTTAATCTAGGACACACACACATACAAAAATGACAAATAACCCCAGTGAATCTTATGTTCCTAGAAAACAAAGGAATGCTAACATAAAAGTACACATGTACACTGATGGGATATGTTAATAGATTATATAAGCCCAAAATTAAAAGAATTTTAGTAAAACTACAGTGCACGTATTAAATTACATTATCATAATAATTATGCTTTGGGGAGAGTTGGTCACTACCAAAAACTGAACCTATGGCCTCATGTATGCTAGACAAATGCTCTACCACTGAGCTATAGAGCTAGCCTTATAGTAGTTTGATTACTAGAATTACACAGACAAATTATTTTTAATCTGTATATATATTTATCTTTAACACATGAATGGCACGGTATATGTGTGGATGTAGGAGACCATCTTTGTGGGTCCAGTTCTCTAAGTTTCTCCTTTAAGGCCTTAAAACTCAGGTTGTCAGGCACAAGGGGAAGCACTTTCCCAGGTGAGCCATCTTACAGTCTACACAAGCTAATTTTTCAAGAATAGTTTCTTTGGCTCATGGTTTGGGAAACTGAAAGTCTAAAATGCATTGTGCAGGTTTCAGGAAGAGCTTTCTAGGGCCGGGTCGCCTCATGGTGAAAAGCAATGTTGGAACCATATCTGGAAGGAAGAAAAAAAATTCTGAAAACAAGAAGCCAGCGGAAGAGACTGGGAAGACTGAGTGGAGCAAAGTCAAGGCTTTTGTAATAATCCCTTTAAAAGGCTGAGCGAGGAGTTCCATGAGAACTATCTTTATCTCTGAAGACAACAAACATCCTTACCAGCTTAAGAACCTCACAAGAGTTACCACCTCTAAAGTTCCACAGAATAACAGAAAAGCACTACAGTAAGAACCAAGTTTTGAAGACATGAACTAGCCAAAATAGAATGAACAAACAAACAAAGACAACTAACTTGCCACAGCAAGATGAGCCTAAGGATACATGACAAATTTCAATGTGGCATCCTTTATAAGATCCCAGAAAGAAAAAGAAAAGCATCAGGGGAAAAAAAGGAATTAGTTAAAATCTACTAATATTATTTTACCACTTGTAATAAATGAGTTATACCATTGTAGGCTCTTTAAAATGGGAAGAAATTAAGCAAATAAGAATTGTCTATGCTCTCTGCACAATTTCTCCATAAATATAAAAATTATTGTAATATACTTTTCAAACTTAATTTTTAAAAGATGATTATAGTAAGTATAGTAGCAATACAGAAGGTAAGTAAGAAAAGAACATCTAGGAAGGAGGAATGAGTAAACTATGTGAATTGAAGACAGGCAAGACAGGAATAAAAGTACTTCATGAAGTTCATATTGGAAACTTGCAAAAGATGATGGCTATAGACTGTTGGCTTAGATAGTTTAGTTATGAGTAAAAATGAAAATACAAAGGCTAGAACTTGAAAGAAAACTTGATTAGGTATAGCTTCTCTCTTTTTTGGTCATAGAAAATATGAGCATATCTAGTAACAGGTGTCTTGACTATGCTAACTGATGTAGGAAAACAGCCCATAGTGGGCAACACCATTCCTTAGGTTTGAGTCCTGGACTGTGTAAGAACGGAGAAGGTGAGCTGTGTTTTGAGTATGTGTGCATTCATTCTCTCTGTGCCCCCTTATAATGACCATGACTACCTGCTTCAGGTTCCTGCTACCTTGACTTTTGTTATTTGAATACACTATTTTTTATTCACCAATTGAAGGGCATCTTGTTTGCTGCCAAGTGAGCATTTATAAATACAGCTTTTTAAGTGTCAATGTGCAGGATTTGGTAGGAACATGAGTTTGAAACTTAAGGTAAACATTGGAGGCATCACTGCTAGATTTCATAATAAAAAATGTTTAATCTGGGGGCTGGAGAGATGGCTCAGAGGTTAAGAGCATTACCTGTTCTTTCAAAGGTCCTGAGTTCAATTCCCAGCAACCACATGGTGGCTCACAATCATCTGTAATGGGGTCTGGTGCCCTCTTCTGGCCTACAGGCATACACACAGACAGAATATTGTATACGTAATAAATAAATAAATATTAAAAAATGTTTAATCTTATAACAAACTATCAAAGTGTCTTCCAAACTGATTACTATTTTGCACACCCACCTGCACAGAATGACTCAGCTCCTATCTTCCTTCTGTCTCTCCAATTTGTAGAGCTGCAATTTTTCCTATGACCTCATTTTTTTAATGGAGCTAAAATGTTGATTCTTTCATTTCTTTTAGTTTTTTACTCCTTATTTTGAGAAAGTGGAGAGTCCCAGTATTTTTAAGGTAGGTATACATAGACTTAAAATAAATAGGTGTCCAATCCTCTGTACATTACCACTTCAAACTATTTTTGAACTGTTTGATGGTGTTGTAAAGCCTTTATGCATAGATGATGCTGACACTCATGAGAAAACAATGTTATCACAAACTCCAGCATTCAAGAAGCATATGGCCAAACAATTGGCAATTCCTTGGCATATTTTCATATGTGTTAGAGATAATTTGTGTTACTTAACAATTATTTTGTTAATAAACAGCATTGCTAACTTGTTATTTTGAGATAAGGTCTGGCTGTCTAGTCCAGCCTAGCCTTGAACTTGTGATCTTCCTGCCTCAGCCTGCCCAGGTCTTGGCTTAAAGGTATATGTTTCATCATCATGTGTGTCTCTAATGTTCACATAGTTTGACTGTTATGTAGGACAAACAGAAAATGTCTTAAGCCCAGAGGTAGAGGGCCTAATTTCAAGAGGCGTTTCTGCTGTTCAACAGTAATTAGCTGAGCCTCAGTCATGTCTTTCTCATTTACAAATTTATCTTTGCAACAGGAAAATCATTATTTCAGAATGGATTCATTTGTATTGGGAAAAAGTTGGTGACTTCTTGGGTTTTAAGTGCTCATAGAAACTATTTCCTTTTCTTTTAGACACATAATTTTGATTATTCTTGCTCCAGTGGGCAAGATGATTGTTCTAGAAAGCAGTCTCTCACAAAATAGGTCAACCTCCATATTGAGCTATCTTCACAGATGCTCCCAATGACTGTCTAACATGTATTTGGTAAGCTAAGTAATGGGAGTGCTTCCTTTGGAGACAGATATTTTATTGCTACTTTTTTTTAGAAGACCTGCAATATTAGCAAGACTGCCCTTGGACAAAGATGGTGTAGGCAGCCACTTGGTATTATTTCCGTGACAGTGGCAAGGCACCCTTTGCCAAAAATTTCTCTCTGGCCTGTTCTCTGAAGCTTGAAATCATTTAATGAGGACTTTGCATTCCCTTTATGAATTAGAGATAAAGATGATAAATCAGATACTCTTGAGAGAAAAAAAGTGACTCCCACAGCATTTGGCTTCCATCTTAGTAATAACAAGCAACTATGTTACTTAATAACATAGTTCACCTGTTTGCCCTTGTCTACTCCCACAGGCTCTGAATTCCTTGAGGGCAGTGACTAGGCCTCACTCATCTCTGATGCCTCAGGATTTTTGTGACTGCTGGACAGAAAGCAAACAGTAAACAAAGTAGCAAAGAATTACATTTTTAAAATGAATAAATTTATGTTTATCATGACATCTACAGCACTAAGAATAAGCCCTTTTTTATGAATATAATGGAGGTAAAGGATTATAACTATAAAGAATATCATAATATGATATATGGATAGAATCACAATGATCATGACTACACATTGCTCAGTACTAAAGAGTGCCACCTTTTCCTGCTTGCTTCCTTTACAATGTGCTATTTCTGCCGCTCTTGAGTCAAGAAAAGTGGGAACATTACCTAAATGTTTTATTTAAAGAAACTCGAAAAACTTACCTGACTTTGTCTTCGAGGACTGAGCTTCACTACTCTCTTAGAAAATTACCTCTCACCACAGGAAGTGATTTGTGAAGACTAACATCAAAGTCCAACCTTGTATGAAATAAAAGCTTGTCCACATTCCAGGCTTGTAATAGAGAAACTCAAAGCCCAGCACAGCTAATTTATTTTTATGTTCTGACTTTAGAATAAGTGACATGATTATAAAAATCAGGCTGGTGGATGATACTTTTACACAAACCAGGACAAATAAAGACAGGACATAACATTTTCAGTTATTAAAATTGAGAAAATATTCTGTTCATTTTGTAAGGCCCCATCAAGACCTGCCATGGCTGTGCTCTCTTACTGGGCATTACGGAGTGATAGAAAGCAACAAAGTCTCATTCCATGTCTGAGCTCCAGTCAAGTCTGCACTGAGAAGATGTGGTGAGGGATGGACAATGGGCCAGGGCTGTTTGTGGTCCACATCACATGTTCATTTAAAAAAAACTGTCAGGATTTAGTTATTTTATCAAAAGAACTGTGACTAATCAACTTAATTGTGTCAGCAGGAACCTGTCAAGAAGTCACAAAGTCAATCAGTCAGGAAGACCACACAAATTTCAGTGAAACGCTATTCTAAACAAAGGAACCAGTTTTTTCCTGTAACTTCAGTTCCTTATACTGTAGGCTGGAAGCTTAGCTCCAAATAGTGGCCCTATCATAAACCTCCTGGGAGACTTAAGGCAAATCAGTTGAACTCTATGTATCTCTTTCCTCAAATACAAAAGAAGAATAATCATCCCTGATATTTTAATGTCATAAGATGATTGCAATAAAATTTAAATTAATAGGTAACCATAATAATACCCAACATTTAGGCCCACATATTGTGAGCCATAATATGTTCTAAGGTGTGTGTGTGTGTGTGTGTGTGTGTGTGTGTCTGTGTCTGTGTGTCTGTGTGTGTGTGCTTGCAATACTATGAAATTTGTGCTAGTACTTTTAGTAAGTTTAATTAACTAAATCCTAGTTAGTTCAGATATCCCAGCTCAGATAGAGTAAAAGACTTGTTCTAGATCAGACATGTAATTGGGAGGTGGGATTACAAATCCTATCTGTTCGATTCTAGAACCTGTTCTATATATTAAGCATATGTGTAGCATAATGTGCTGGTATTAAGAAGTAACACCTCACTGTAATAAGTTAATCGTTTTCTAATAACTGAAAACTGAAGGAAAAACAAGAGGAAGGTCCTTGTGACAGAAAGAGATATCAAAGAGGATGACTTGGAGCTGGGACTTAAAGGATGGTGAGCATTTATAAAAAACAGAGAAGCTGCGGTGAGTATTTCAAGCCAGGATTGTGTTTATATTATTCACTACAACTTCAGTTCATTATATGTATCAGAGAACAAAACAAGTATTCAATATATCAATTTTGAAATGACTTGATAAAGAAGCAAAAACATGGTCCAGACAGCATGTGACATTTTAGACTGATAAGGATCAAGAAAAAGGAATGTGTCTGTTGGGAAATGGCGCAAGTTAATATAGGTCACAGGTAGTCAACGGAAGGTTGATGCTATCTCTTGAGACATTCTTTTTTCATTTACCTTAACACTCCTTTGTCTCCCCAATCCTATAACCATGAAATAATGAAACAGAGAATTTGACACAGTGAGTAACAGTAAATCAAGGATACATTTGTATGCAAAACAAATTAAGAAAGTAAGGGGCTAAGCAGGTAAAAGTGCTTGGTCCCATGCACTGCAGCACATGTATACCTATGCAACACACACACACACACACACACACACACACACACACACACAAATGAATAAAGTAAAAAGTTTTTTAAATGCACCAGTCAGAAAGATTTCCTCTTTTATCTGAAAAAGCTCAACATTTGTCATGTGACTAATTCTGCCTTTTGGTGGGACACTTAGGCCCCAAAGCCCCATTCCAGTGACTTCTTGACAAAAATGTGTTTGTTATTAGAACAATATCTGCTCAGTGATAAGAAATAAGTTACCTATATTTTGATAGCAATTTCTTGGAGCAAATGAGTTCTAACTATTCTTTTGAAGTTATAAGCTACCACCTATATTAACTGAAAGAGAAAGATGATAATTCATAAGGATCCATTACTTACACAACAATTTAAATCAGCATACCAAGGTCATTTTTACCTCCAATGCAATCAAGTAAGGAAGCTCCAACAATTTCAAAGTGATATATTGATGTAGCAAAATAAACTTCATATTTAATGAGACGTACTGAAACTACAGAAAACTTTAAGACTGGACTGTAATTCCAAAAAGAGTAAGTCCTCAGTGAAATTCCTCCTTCACTATTCTCTAACTCCAAGTTCTACTCCCCACTTCACTCTATTGTGCTTTTCTCTCCAGCAATCCTGGGTCAGGAAAGAATCTGAAACATATCTGTTAGAAGATGCTGATGTCTGAGGCTGCCAGCACTACTTTCTACTTTTTGTTGGCAAGGGGCTTTTAGCCAGCATTCTCTTATTTTATCTGAGCAACCCTATGTGGTAGGCATGGGGAGCATTTCACATTCTAAATCACTGGAAATGCAGAGAAACAAACCTGACATTACTCATTAATCAACAGGGTTCATATTTGGAACTTGACACTCTATCTGAAGCACCTGGGAGCTTACCTGCATCTTATGCTTAGGATAAACTAGAGTGCTTTGGGTTGAATTTCAAGTAGGAGACAAGGAGTATAATAAGATTGGCATTCCAAGATCCCACTCATGTTGGGTATGTACTATCAAAAAAACTTCAAGTTTTGACCCCCACTTAGGTTTGACCTTTGAAATCAACCATATTAATTTTATTGGTTTTTCTGTGTCCTGCCTTCACACACACACACACACACACACACACACACACACACACACAGAGCATGTATTAGTAATGTATGAGTTCATGTTGATTTACCAAGAGTTTGCAACCTAAAGTTATTTTATACAAAATTTTCTCACATTTATATTTGTATTTTTCTTGGTTTTGTTCTTTAAACTTGATTCCCTGACTTTTCCTACTGTAAGCTCACATGTAGACAGTGCATTCTTAACAGAAATAATTCATGCTACAACACCATTTTGCAAGGAATTGTCTTACAGATCATTTCCAGTCCCATAAAATAAGGAATTGGGTTACTCCAAAGCTTACTTCCGACCCAGTCATGAAACCTTAGGGGAAAGAGTCTGTCTTTGTTCCAGACCAAGTCATCTTTATCTTTTGTTATCCTGATTCATCTATAATCTGTGCCATAATTTTCTTATATCAGAGCTAATATACAAATTCCAAATAATTCTCACCTTTCTGTATGTGAGATATAGTTTCTGTGCGCAACAGTAAGAGATGCCTGGAAATCACTCTTTAGACCAAGCTGGCCTCAAACTCACAGAGATCTACCTGCCTATGCCTCCTGAGTGCTAGAATTAAAGGCACGTACCACCACACCTGGTCTGTATGTGATAGTTGCGTATTGAAACTTCAAAGTGTTTTGCAAGCAACCCAGGAGAATTAGCCAGGCTTAGGAGTATAGATTTTACCTAATATTTTTCCCTAGCTTTGCTTTCCATGTACTGAGGCAATACATTTTTATTAATGACCAAAAAGCTAAATTAGTGATATTCTTCCAGCATCTGCTTCCTTCAATGTGTTAAATCCAAAACTGAATCTATTAGCAAAGCTTGCAAATACTTTCTTCTTCATACACTGTGGTGATGGTTGGTATAATCTCAATAAGTGGTATTCCTTTAACTTTAATTCATGTATCACTGACGTCTTTCAAACTGTTAGTAAACATACTTCATTAACAGTCCTAAAAATCCAGTGGACAAATGAGGATAAAAATGGTGAGCTAAAGAAAGATAAATAAGTTCTCTTAATAGAGTGTTTCTCAAAGCTAAGAATATCCTAATATTCTAGGTAAATTAGAAAACCTTTTGTATACCACATTTTAAAATTAGCTTTGGTTTTCATCGGTATGAGCACATAAACTTATCATTTTATTCATTTTAAGCATAACACAATATTAACTATAACCTTGTGTAATTATACAATTGATGTCTAGAACTTAGGCATCTTGCCTGGCTGAAAATCTGTGCACTGACTAGTGAATCTCCATTTTCTCCCCTTAGCATCTGACAGCCATTACTCTACCCAAACTAAGGGTTAAACTAGTTGAGATTCCTCACACACTGTTTGTTTTCTAAATGTTTATTTATTTCGTTACCGTTGCCTGAGAACGCAGGCTCCTGGGTGCTGTGACGTGTCTGAGGAGGTCACAAGGCTGCACTGTAAAACTCAGGTTTCTCATTCCAGCTGCACATGGGGTCTGGAGATTGAGCTTGGGTTAGGCTTGGGCAGCCCGTGCATATGCGTGCTGAGCCACTGCTCTGGCCAGAATGTGTCTTTTATGTCTGATTTGTTTCCCTGTGCATCATGTCTTCTAGGCTCACCAACACACAACATAGAGCAGACTTTTCCTTCAAAAGACTGAAAAATTATTCTATTGGGATAGATTCTTTATCCATGTGGCAGTAAATAGACACTTCCTTCCTTCCACCTCTTCGATGATGATGGAGTAGACATGAGTTTACTAATATGTCTATAATAACCTGGTTTCAGTACTCTGGAATGCACACTCAAAAATGAAATTATCTGTACACTTGGATTTTGGTATTTTGGAGAGACTTCCTGCTCGTTTCTGTAATGATCCCACTATTTTATATTTTTATTATAATTTTTTTTGCTCTGATACCAATTTAAATTTGAGCACAAAGTTTCGTGTTTCATTTTCCTCTTAGAAGAACTATTACCATTTAGAGGGAATCAGAGTAACAAAAGATAGAGATGTACACACATTATTATCGGGAATTTTGGACTTTGACAAGAGAATGACAACTTATAAGCTGAGTGCTAACATGGAACATGCCTCCCTATCATAATGAATATTTCCTGCGGTTTTCTGTTAGGCGTGCTGCTATAAGATGCTCACAAACACCTAAACAATTCTCACAAGCAAAACTTTTACACAAGGCTTTATTAAGGTAAGTACGTTACTTTAATAATTAAATGATACAGAACACATCTGTTTTTAGGACCCATTGGAGCTTAAAGTTTTAATTTTTTTTGTCTTGTAGGAAGCACACAGACAAGGTTCATTATCCAAGTATGTATTGCCCACATACCAGACATCAAGCTAATGTGGAGTGAAGCAAAGGGCACACAACCCAGATCATTTGCTAGTGACCTGCTTTAAAATGACTCTCTACTCAAAGAGCCTTTCTTGCTTGCTGGGTGCCAGTGTTGGTTATGTCATTTGATATTGACATTTGATATTGCCAGGCAATATCATGAAAAAGAGCAGTTTGAAAGTCAAGTTGCAAATTTTCAAAATATTCAGTAGCTCAGGAAGTAGGCATGAGGTGCCACATTCATTGCTTGGAACCTCAGAAAGAAAATGAGGAAAAATTGAGCAAAAAAAGTACACCAGGATAGACATAGCAGAAGAAAACTATCTGAGCCTAAAGGGACTATGAGTAGCCCTTGTGAAAATTCATAAAGTCCTTGATATTTTCAGCTCTTTAAATGTTTCGGTCTGAGAATCTCGATCCAGTATTGGTTCATTTTAAAATTTATTTTCATAATTTTTAATTTCTAGCTATTGAAACTTAGAATTTTTTCTATCATTTTTAGGATTTGAACTGACTTATGTATATTATTACTAGTCAAACAGAACATTTCTTTATGCTGCTTCAAGAATTTGCCAAACACATTGCATTTTCACAGTTAGCTTGTGAAAGAATGACTGCACTCGGAGGCTTTTTTACTTCAGTTCACAAAAATTTTCTAGACAGTCACATGCGCCAAATAAGCAGGGTAGCAGTCTACTCCTTCTATCTCCCATCCAGACGGTGCTTGGCATAATACTGAACCTTAGTGGGTACACACACACACACACACACACACACACACACACACACACACACAATTAAATTCCCTTTGAATCCCTCCCCTCAAGAATCACAATCTTAGCCATATTTACTTCGCAGGTAAGTTCTTCAAAAAAAGGGATATGTTGAGATGAGATGCAGTCACCATGAGCACTTTGTGGATACCACAACATATAAAGATAGAATCAGTGGCCTCAGACTAAGCTAATTACATCTGGGACTAAAGTACATAATTGGTTAGTTAAGATTAATATGATAGGTCAGTAATGGTGGTGCATGCGTTTAATCCTAGCACTCTGTAGACAAGATCAGATGACTCTGTGAGTTACAGGCTAACCTGGTCTACAGTATAGGGAGTTCTATAACAAACAGGGATGGATAATGAGACACTGTCTCAAGAATCTTAACATTGTATATATATGATCTATATTGGAAACATTTGAAAGTTTATCATATGGTTTGTATCTTAAGACAGTCATGTTTTTACAAATACGTGCTGTCTCAATGTGCTAAACTCTTAATATTATTGCTAATGATTAACTATGTTTGAAAGAATTTCACTATTTCTTCTTCTTTTTAATTAACTACATTTCCAATTATAGTTCTGCTTGTTCAGTTATTTTCTTTTTTAAGAAAATGTTTCATGCAGTACAAACTAGCCTTAAAGTCCTGACCCTCCTCCCTCAGCTTTCTAAGTGTAGGGTTAAAGGTGTGACCATGATGTCTGACTGACAATTATTTATTTAAAGCCTATGATTATTTTACTATGTATTTTGTTTAAATATTTTTATGTTGGGAAAAATTTTATGCATAAATATTGTATTAACATCATTAACTCCCCTTTCCAACTCACCTTTCTTCTCTTCTATTTCCTCTCAAATTCATGACATCTTTGCCTTTAATTAATATTTTTACACACCACCACCACCACAATAAAAAACCACTGTAGATTCTTATGAAATGTATAAAAGAACTTTTCTGTAAGCAGGCTAAATATTGATGACTGTCATATTTCCTTAAGATTTTCTTCCTTTGAGCAGCAGTCTTGATCAAAATTCAAAATAGTATAGTAGCTGAATACTGGGAAAACATTTACATCTACATGTATAGTTTCCTTCATTGATAAGTTTCCAAAGGCATGACTGAAACAACAGAAGAGGCTCGATCACCTACCTTCCTTTTGCATTCAGCAGACCTGATTATAATTAATCCACTATTATGACCAAACCTTGGAGGCCTTATCATTAGTAAATGGTGCCTACACAAAAGGGAAAATTAGACAAAATAATTCACTGGCTTTTCTCTGTCACTGATACACATTAAAGAGGAAGATAATTTGAATATTAAAAAGAAGCAAAGATCAAAATTGTTTTTGCCTTCAACAAACACATGATGACTTCATTAAACGTGTAGATGTTGTGTGTGTAGGTGTCTGAATAGAACATTATACTAAAAGTGCTAGTTCCTGATTTTGAGATATACCTCATTAGTAGAGTGCTTGGTTGGAAGCTAGGGACCTAGGTTCGCTCTTCGCCACAGATAACTAAATATCAGTTCTCAATTATGTTTGTTTTCAAGGAAAAAATTATCATTGCCCACTCTACTATACTACTGCATCCTCTCAGCCTAGCTACATATACTTTCTCACTACAGCATCATTTAGTAAGCAACTAACCTGCCATATGAAACTGATATTTTGATGTGGCTTATATCCAGATGAGTGGGTTGGTTTGTTTTTACGCTTTTGGGGGCCCACCACCCAGCTCCTGTATCATGACACTAAGGCTTATTATTTCTTATAAATGCCCGATCTTAGCTTGGCTTGTTACTAACCGGATTTTCTTAGCCTAAATTATCCCATCTATCTTATGCCCCTGAAGTTTTACCTTTCTATATAGTTTTCTTTACTTCTTACTCCATGGCTTGTGGTGTAGCTGGGTGGCTGGCACTGCACCTGGAGTTTTCCTCTCCTTCTTTTCTTGGTTCTCAGTTTTTTTTCTTTTCAATTTCTCCTCCTATTTATTCTCTCTGCCTTTCAGCTCTCTCTGTCCTTTCTCCTGCCTTGTTATTGACTGTTCAGCTCTTTATTAAACCAATCAGGTGTTTTAGACAAAGTAACACAGCTTCACAGAGTTAAACAAATACAACATAAAATAATGCAACACATCTTTGCATCGTTAAACAAATGTTCCACAGCACAAACAAATGTAACACATCTTCAACTAATATCCCACAACATATAGGTTGTGGGATATTACAAATTTTCAATCTTATTCAAAGCCCTCATGACAACCCGAATATTCTTTAAGTTATTTCTTCCACAGGTTTTCCTAGTATCTGATATTTACATATATGTTTCATCTATGGAAAAGACATCCTGGATTTGAATCAAGGAGCTTTAATTAGACTTATATCTTTTTTTTACTTTTCTGTAAAAATAAAATCCTAAGAGGACTATCTGTTTATTGTGCTTCACATTGAAGGAAATTATCATTGATCAAACTCATTTCCTGCAGAGCACTAACCCTCACACCTTTCAGTCATATTTAGATAATTGGCCCCATCTAGCTGGAGCCACGCCCCCTAACATGGAGGGTCTTTGTGAATTATTAGGATGTAAAATCCACTGAATGATCACCTCGAGTATCTGTCCTCATCTTGTCTCCTATACTATCTGTTATTCCAACTGCTTACCAATTGTCAAAGCATCCACAAAAAATTCAGGATAATGGTACTGGAAATCAGTGAACAAATATAGAGGTTGTAATTTTTTTGTGATGGAGCAGAAGATATTTTGTCATTTTCTTTAGTTCGAGGTTTTCAGCTCAGCTCTTTGAAGCTCCAAAACAAAAGAAATAAAATAGACCAAAATTCCTCCTACTGATCTTAAACAAAGAAAACCCAAATGATTCTCATTTTTTTCAGATTGTTCAAATTGTCAAGCTCAGAGTTAATTATCAGCACACAGCATTTTTCTTTCTAGACTGAATAGGAAATTGTAGATAGTTCCAGAATCTCATTTAATTTTAAGTTTATATTTAAATCGCTTTAGGTAATAGGTTTTTACACATAAGTTTTACTTTACGTAGTCTAGTGGTACATTTTACTTTATAATACTATTGATTGCTTGAAAGTAAAAGAATAAATTAAGTGTTTCTTCAATGTGTACAAAAAATGCTTTGCGGTTGATAAAGTGAAGGAGGTATCATTGTCAGTACATATCATTCCGTTGATATGCAGTTACATTCTTCAAGTTTTTTAGGGCTTGTGATGTTGCCTTTGACTTTTGGTGACCATTTTCTTCTAGTTGCTAAATATTTTTAATATATATGTTGATATACAATATCATATTGTTTGGGGGTAGGAAGGAAATAGACGTTAAGAGGTAGAATTGTAATTTTTCAGAAATCAAGGTGTCAAGACCACTGGAAATGTCAATAATGTTACTGTTTAAAGTTGAAAAAAGAGAAATTGGAAGCACATAGTCTTAAACAGACTACAGAAGGCAAACTTTGTCTCCAGCAAACAGTTTTCAGACTGTCGACACTCATCCCACACTCTAGATCAGCCTATATTGAATGAACTCTTTTTTGCCCATTAGCTTACTCTCATACCTGTTTATATTACTGTGTAATGTTAAATATTGACTGCTACCCCAGGAACCACTAAAATTTCCACATTGCAATAAGAAAGGCAAATTTTTTCTATAATGTCAGAAGAAAGGTGTGGGAACAGAATTCTGGAGCTAGATTAGTATTGATGTTTTGATGACTAAATGAAATCAAATATATCTAGAGATTCTATTTGTCCTTGAAATAGATCCTTGAAATATCAGACTCCAAAATATTTCCAGGTCCCAAACAAATACCATTTTAATCTTTCATATCTTACTTTCTTCTCTGAAATGAACACTGAGCCATATCTCCAGCCTTTCTGATGTCATAATCATCTGCTCACTAGCAAGTATATATTTATTACCTTCCATGAGTCTGGTTATGTCTTGGAATGTGAATGCACATATTTATTAACTCAAATCTTTGCAATAAAGGCTTCTTATCCTAGTCATCCTTGATTTCTCTGTAGGAGTATTTAAAAGGTAGAGCTGCTGCATCTTCTAAAATGTGCCTCTCCAATCCATTTTGTCTGGTCCTATCTATATGGCCCTTCCCTTCTGGTTACTCTTTTTTCTAACTCCATAATGTGAGTTTTCTCTAAGGTTCAGATGAAATGTATTTTTCTTCCTTTCTGTGTTTTCTTTAAACTGGCCTTATGATTTTAGCCTGGATTTCTCCTCAATTTTTTCACTCTACAACTCAATAACTATGCAAAGAGACCAACACATATATGAAACAAATTGCTTGTAAAATGCACAAAATGCTTAAAAATAACTACTACTGGTATTTTTTCTATAGCACAATAGTTAAATAACTATAAACATATTTCATACACAATAGTGAGAAATAACTATTAATATATTTCAAAATGACCAATAAAAAATACAGAATAGCAAGAAAGTCCTAATGTGCCAAAGTAATTGATGTTTGAGGACAAGAAAATGTTTATACTATAGTATATATACAAAATGTTCCCAATGGCTAATATGTTGTAAAGTATATTTGCATCCTGTTCACACTATTAATAGCTAATTTGACCATGAGAATGCTAATATTGTCAATGAACTGATGCACTGATAAGCTCGTACTGTATGTGATTTTAGGGGAGTGTCCTAGCTGAAGGTAGTAGCTCACTAGAGTATTTATTTGAAGAATTTATTTTGTTCCTGACTCACCTTTATTCTCTCTCCCTTACCCTCTTTCTTACTCCTTCCCTGCTTCTGAGATGCCATGAAGTGAGAAGTTTTCCTCTGTCACATCCCTCCCATAATGATGCTTGGCTTCACCACAGGTCCACAGTGACAGTATCAATAGACCATGGTTTCTCTATGACATTCTGTCAGAGCAAGTCAAAGCTGACTAACAGTTTGTTAGACAATTTAGGGTTTTAGACATTATATAAATTTACTAAATTATGGTAGTGTACCCTATAATTATGTGCAAATACTACATCTCATTTTAAATTTTAAAAGCAAAAGCTATAACTTGATAGTTTCATAGCATATGTTACTTCCCAGTAAACTTAGGCTCTCAAAAAACAGACTCATCTCATCCCAGTCCGAATGGCTACCATTAGGAGAACAAATGGCTGGAGAAATAAGTCAGCAGCTAAAGAAAGGTGCCTGCCACCAAGCCTGAGGGCAGAGTTTAATCCTCAGGACCCATGTCTGTTGTAACTAACTAACTCTTATATCTTAATTTAACCCATTTCTAGTAATCTGTATATCACCACAAGGCTGTGGCTTACTGGGTAAAGTTCTGGCATCTGTCTCCAGCAGGGCTACATGGCTTCTTTCTGACTCTGTCTCCTTTCTCCCAGCATTCAGTTTAGTTTTCCCCACCTACCTAAGTTCTAAAATATCAACAGGCCAAGGCAGTTGCTTTATTCACCAATAGTATTCACAGCATACAGAGGGGAATCTCACATCACATGTGGAATAGAGAAACTGGAGTCCCCCACATGGTCCTCAGACCTCTACACACTCACTATGACATGTTTCCCTCCCCCATACAAGCACATAAATAAATGTACTGTAAGTTTAATTTAAAAATACTTGAAAGCATTACTTTTATAAAGAAAAAACATCTGACTTTTAGGTATCATTTCTATAGTTTGTTACTAAATAAGAAAGAGGTTTATTCCTTTAATCACAACACTTATGAGTCTAAGGCCAGCCAGGTCTACATATTGAGGTACAGGCCATCCAGTGCTACATAATAAGATATTGTTTCATATAAGAATAATGCACTTGAAAAACTAGCAATGGTTTCTTAGACATGTCTGGTAGTAATCTGTCTAAAAATAAATAAATACAAAATTAGGAAAAAATGGCAACAAATACTGGCAAGTGTGTGATTGTTGGTGGGAGTATAAACAACTACAATTACCATGGAAATCAATCTGGAGTAATCTCAAAAGGAAAAAAAAAACCTAAATAGAACTGCAAACATGATTTAGCTATGCCACTCTTGGACATATATCCAAAGGACACCATAGCTTACCAAAGAGATACTTGCATATCCATGTTCATTTCTGCTCTAGTAACAAAGCCAGTAAATTGAATCAGTTTAGATATCCATTAATAGACAAATAGATACTCAAATGTGGTAATATACACAACAGAATTTTATCCAACCCTAAAAATGAAATCTGTAGGAAAATTGATGGAACTGGAAAATATTATATTAAGGATCAGGAAGACAAATATGACATGTATCAAATTCTGGTATGTGTATTTATGTGGGAATGATTATGTATAGAAGTCAGAAAATTAAAAAGGGGTACATGAAAAAAGAATAAAAGAGGTTGTAAGGAAAGGGATGAGGAATATACTAGAATGCATGATAAATAAAGGTGGAAGGAGGAATACTAGGTCTGAAGGGTGAATCAGGGGATGGGGAGGCAGAGGTAGAAGAAGGAGTGTGGGCAGGATATCAACCAAAACTATGTGTGTGCATGCCCCAAGGAAACCTATTTAAGTGGAATAGATAGATAGATAGATAGATAGATAGATAGATAGATAGATAGATAGATAATATTTTAAAACTCACACTACTCTCAGTATGAATACAACAATATCTTTCCAGACTTCCATCTATCTTCAAAAAAAACTATTCATTGTGTGCTATAGTCCACCATTATTATAAAATCTCAAAGTTTAATATCATAGATACTCCATGATAACCTTATGGAATGGATACCATTATTACCAAAATTTTACAAAAAAGAAAACTGAAACACTAAACAAATTACTGAACAGTAACCTATATGAAATCAATAGACGGTAAATGAAGGAGAAAAGTTTTAAATCCAAACATACAAGGTAGAAATATTAATGACCAGTAATCAAAGCAGCAGAAATTTGAATGTTTCAAAAATTAATGTACCATAATAATTAATTTTCCATTCATCTATTCTGCAAAATATCAAGGCTATGATGTTCCAGTGGCTGCAGTTATAATAACTTGATGGGAAATGCAAAACCGTGACCCTTGTTTTTTTAATGGGTACTGGAGAAGATATCTACAAACTTTCTTTATAGAGCAAGGTTGCTTGCTATTAGTTCACCTATTCCCTCATTTGTATACCACACATCTGTTTAAATTCTTATGAAATAAAATGTAAACTCAATCTACAATTTGTCATAAAGACAAAGAAACAAACAATTGAAAAGGTGGAAACTCTTTCATGAATACTCCGTTGGTGCTTTTTGAATTTTTATGGCCAATAACTACTTTGGCACAGTACTCACTGTCTGTACTTGTACCCTTTGATCATAAGGGCATTAAAGTCTTTCTTGTCTGTGTCAATGCAAGTAGTGACACATGAGCCTAACAAAAAACATGAAGACATTAGCCTTTTTTTCTATATGAACAAGAGAAGAAACACATTGAAATTTATACAATCAGTGCATATCACACACCCCTTCTGTACCAACAAAAGCCTCAGGCGAATAGATCAGGGAGCCAAAACATACCTTGATTCATCTCTCATGCACAATAATGACAAATCAAATCAGCAATACTCCAAATGTCAAAGTATGCCTTCAGCAAAATAACAAACTAATTATATCATTTAGGTTCCCATTCAAGCATTCCCTAAGTATCACCCCAAACCCTTCTGTAATTTTCTTCTTGTTCTATGTACCTTCTTTTGTCTCCTGTCCCTCTAGCCATTTGCCAAATGCAGAAGAAAATTTCTTCAAAAGCAAACATATTTTGATCATTCCTTCACTTGAAAACATTAATTCCTACTATATGCTACTTACTGTGCTAAGTATTGGCAATGCAATTGGTTGCAAAAACATGCAGTGTGTTCTTTAATTAGAGCTGTTCTCACCACTATCTTAGCAGAATTCAAAGACAACAAGGTTTCAACAAGAACTTCCTTTCCACAGTATTGGAGACTGGAAGTCCAAGATTCAAGTGCCAGCCTGGACCTAGGTATGTGGTTGAGTGGTAGAGCACTTGCCTGGCGTGTATTAGGCTCTGGGTTCCATTCTTCTCACCAAAGCAAAAATGATGAAAGGCCTCAACATGGGCTGGTTTTCCTCATTGTATGCTTATGGTGTAGAATGCAACACAGCATGTAAGGGCCTATATTTCTCATTACGGGGGTACCATTCATGTCATAAATACCTCTAAATCCATGACCAAAACAGCACAGAAACACCAACTTTTTAATACCAACACACTGGGAGTTAAACTTTCAACATATGACTTCTAGAGAGGCACAGTCAGTAGTTAACAACTCTCATCTCAGGACTCTACAATCTTATCAGAAGGTAAGTATCCTGCTTCTACTTCGTTGATTCTTAGATCAGATTCTCCCTTTCAGCTTTTGTTTTTTTGTTTGTTTGTCATTTTTATATCAGATTCTCCCTTTCAGCTTTTGTTTTTTGGTGTTTGTTTCTAAGACCCAGAGATGCTGTTTCTTGAAACGATTATCAGAGCTTAGACCACATCAGCAACTCTGATTTTGATGCCCTGTCGTTTTGTTAGGACCCTCTCTCCTATCTACAGTGTCCTCCTGATCTGTGCTTTTCTTACTTCCCCCTCAACAGTGGGAGCACCACTGTTCTGTACCCACTTTTCAGAGAAGAAATAGAATCCATGCCTCTGCATTTAGAGAAATCTTGTCTCCATGCTGCATATTTCTCTGTCTTGCTCTTTCATACTGACTTGATTTCTCCTTTCATTCTTCTTGGCATACCTTCTTTGACCTTTATCCAGGACCCTTTACAGCCCTAGTTCTTTTCCAAGATACTCTATGATAAACCCCCAGAACACATAATATATTTTTATCTTTTTTGCCAGTCTGGATATGGAATCCATGACATTGTGAATACCAGGCAAACACTCTATCACTGAGCCTCATATATATGTTTCTTAATAAACTGTGCATATTTTCCAGACTTCCTGAATTCCAGTGCTGCCAGAGCTATTATGGAGACCAACCAGAGAAACCTGTATCAGTGATCTCATCAAAGTCTCTCCAAGCCAGTTCATCTTCTCTGGAATGCAGGAATTCTCTGCAATAGTCAGACTGTTAGGAAATACCATTTTCTGGGTCATTCGTTCTTCATAGTCACCTTTGTTTCTGAACAAACACCTACGATTACTGATTTTGGAATATCAAGGCTTTTGTTTCTGATCCTCCCCAAGAAATTTTGCAAATGTCTCAGTCCTGTGTCATAAAGAGGCCATAATCAAGAGACCGGACCCTAGAGGGGTTCTCAGGTGTCCAAGGAGATGTCCCCAGCTTGCTCCTTGAGCAGCTGAGGAGAGGGCGCCTGAACTGGCCCTATATTCTAGCCACTCTGATGAATATCTTGTATACCACCATAGAACCTTCATCTGGTGATGGATGGAGATAGAGACAGAGACCCACATTGGAGCACAGGACTGTGCTCCCAAGCACTAAATGAGGAGCAGTAGGAGAGAGAACATGAGCAAGGAAGTCAGGTTCGCAAGGGGTGTGCCCACCCACTGTGACAGTGGGGCCCCATCTAATGGGAGCTAACCAAGGCCAGCTGGACTGAGTCTGATGAAGCATGTCATCAAACAGGACTCTCTGAAAATGGCTTACATGGAGGGCTGACAGAGAAGCCAAGGACAATTGCACTGGGTTTTGATTCTACTCCATGTACTGGCTTTGTGGGAACCCTAGTCTGTTTGGATGCTCACCTTCCTAGACCTGGATGGAGGGGGGGGGGGCCTTGGACTTCCCACAGGGCAGGGAACCCTAACTGCTCTTTGGACTGGAGAAGGAGGGTAAGGGGGAATGGGGGGAGGGCGAGGGAAATGGGAGGAGGGGAGGAGGTGAAAATTTGTAATAATAATAATAATAATAATAATAATAATAATAATAATAATAATAAATAAAGAGGCCATAATGCCCCTGTGGAAGACTGTCTCTAGTCCTCCAATTTTCTCTAGATATGGTAAAATGGACTGTGAAAAAATGCATTTGATGTCAAAAAAAATCTAAGGTTTCATTTTTCTTTCATTGATTTCCTTATAGAATTAAGACAAGTCATGCGCAACAGGGCTAAAGTAACTTACAGGCTAAATGGCAATACCATTTTAGATAACAACATGGATGTTTCTTGTTCACCATGTCTATAAATCAAATCCATTTCCATGACCTCTCTAATCGTGAAGTTGATAGAGTTCTGTACCTATTTTATTTTGCCTGAAAAGCCTTCAAATGTTTAAGGTTTCCAAGACAACTCTTGCTTGGGTTGGATAGAAGTCTCTGAAACAAACAAATAAACAAACAAACAAACAAACAGAGTAGAAGGCTGGCTTCAGGTGCTTCCCTTTTATGTTTATATATAACTTAATACCAAAAAGCAGCAATAACAGTAGTCAGTGTTGTGCAAACCCCCTACGGATGCTGTATTAACATCAAATAATCAAAAGACGGCATTGCCATTAAAGCATCTCGATGTGGTGAAGCCTCTGGGTGTATGGTTTTCTTCTGCTAATTAAACAAGCCACTCCAGGAGCAGGAACTAAACTGCGGTTCCCTCAGACACTTAACTGATTCCTCATATACTCCAGCGCTGGAACAGCAGCTCCATGAATATCTAAAATGGGACGAAGCGAAAATTGGATAACATTTGCTTGACATTGTCATTGGCCTTTCTCTAATGTCAAAGATGGATTTGCATAATTATGCTGAACGCTAGAAAAATGTACCCAGCAGGAAGTTTTCTGGCTGGTGTTAGGTTTTAGTTCTACTCCAGCTGTGACTCGCAAGATGAAGAAAATCTCCTTTCAGGAAAAAAAAATGAACAGAGCGCACACTTTCTGAGGCGGTGTACTAACTGCTTAAGGACAATTTGCTTTGCATACTGATTTCCCAGGTCTAATTAAGATAGGCCCGATAAGCAACTGATTGACTGAACAACCTTCTGCTCAGTATGAAAAGGGCTTCAGAGGGGACAGAGTCCAGGCACTGTTACCTCATAAACCTCTTCCTGATTAAAATTCTTTCAAGCTGGCCAGATGCCTGATAGAAGCTAACTTCTAAAGACTGCCACTGTAACAGGTGTGGGGCTGTGGTGCTAGCTTGTCTTTCAAGGTCACTGCAATCATAAAATGTCTGTTTTGAGAGTGTCTACTAGGGAAAATGCTGAAGCCACTAAGGCCTCTCCAGAGATCTCCAACCATTATGCAGTCCACCAGGACTTCACTCATGGTCTTCCCACACAGGCTTGCTGCTTTCCCATTCTGCTTTCATGAAGGAGTTGAAATCATTACTTCTATTTGGCTTGAAGAAACATTCCTTCCTTCGTTCCTTCTTTTGTTCCTTTCCTTCTTCCTTCCTTTTCTCCTTCCTTCCTTCATTTCTTTCCTTTTATTTTTACTTACATTTCGAAATAAGTTTGTCTTACAATTATGTACAATAACAAGCAAATATTTGGGCTATGCTATTAAGACAAAGAATACAAACAGTAAAATCCATAACCTTCTGGAAGGAATCCCCAAGTGGCAGAGATCATTCACGCCCACTGCAGCTGACTCACACAGATACACATCGCCAAAAGCAGCAACCTCTATACACTTATGAAATCAATGAAATCATTGCGTCTAGACCAGCGGTACAGTTAGTTTCCCCAGGCAGGATTTTCATGTAGACCTAATGACATGTGATTCGCTGAGCTTTTAAAAATTAACATGTTTGCTGTTCCCTCGTTTGTTGATTTTTAAAAAAGGTTTCTTTTGTTGTTCTGCTTGCTTTTGATTTATCTGTGATGGAGCTCTCATTATGTGGGTTAGACTGGTCCTGAATTCAACAGATCTTGTACATCAATCGTGCGAGGAGCATGACAGACACATGTTCCTACGTCTAGCTCTGAAAGGGTCTCTTTTCTTCTGGGTTTCATTACCAAATTGATAAATTCAAAGCACATCAAGGATTATGTCACAAGGAAAGGCACAGAAGAAAAGAAGTCTGCTCCCGTACACTTGCGTTACTCATTAGACTCAAACGCTGCTTGTTTACTTGTTGAGTTTTATTGTTCCCGTAACACTATGATGCATAACCTGCCTGTGTGTTTCCATGACGGTGTTATCCTGTCTCATGATAAGAGAACTTTTAACACACTTCAAGAGCCTCACAGCAAAACATACCTTTCAGCAGAATTCCAGTTGGAACCGAAGGTTTCAGTTTGTGCGATTTGCTAAATGGCAATTTGCTTTGGAATATTTCCATAAATACAGAACAGACAGATAGACTACTGATTCAGAATCTCTGGTCTTTTAAAGGACAAATCTCTAGCTTCTAAGGCGAAAAGGCAGTCATAGAAACAAAAGCCATATCCATTTTAAACAGATTATTATGGTTATTAATGCAGTGCAATTGTAGAGCACTTACAGTTCATGGAGCCTTTTTACAACCATTATCTCATTTAACAGTCACACCAAGCCTGTAGGACAGATGTTCATTAATATAGGCAATTGTTCAGATGCAGAATTTCAGGCCTAGAAATGCTAACTGACTTACCCAGCATTGTACTGTCAGTTAGTATGCATAAAACTCAATTCCCTTTTGCACAAGATTAAAAAAAAAACAAAAACAAATGGAGACTATCTGAAGGACTCAAAACTCAGTCCCTCATGAGGAAAATCTCAGAACAGAGGGAAGGATTCTCATCTTCATGTTGACTAGTC
Source organism: Arvicola amphibius (assembly GCF_903992535.2). Classification (NCBI taxonomy): domain Eukaryota; kingdom Metazoa; phylum Chordata; class Mammalia; order Rodentia; family Cricetidae; genus Arvicola; species Arvicola amphibius. Next base: position 97,896,025 of record NC_052065.1, on the reverse strand, counting down.
TGTTGTGGGATTTCAAATCATTTAGCCTACGACCTTTGGGGCAGCAAGCTCTAGGGCATGGTCTTGTCTGGTAATGCTTACTTAAGAAGGGAAGGGGACACATGCTCTCTAGCTTTCTTACTCAAGTGGTTGAACCCCAACATCCCTGGGCAGAATGGCAGGACACAGCAGCTGGATCACAGTGACACCCAATCTATTCTGCATCCGTGAGTATTGACTCTCATTTTACACCTAAATAAATTCTTGAGATCCTTGAACAGACTCTCCTGGGTGCAAACAACAAGTGGCACCTAGTGTGGGTGTATACTATTGTGCTTTCTTTGAATTTTTAGACTATTAATGAGCTAACTGCTGAGAGAGGTTTGACTGTGGAGGCTGCTAAGCTAAAGTAACATAAAGGTATGTTGACTTAAAATTTGGGTCTAAGGATGTGTCTCTTTGGAAAAGAAGTTCTGCTTTTGTTTCCACAAAATATTGAAAGCAGTGGATTCCTTCCAAGCTGATATGGTTTGATAGAGAAAGATCCTCTGAGAGGTCTCCTAGAATGGGAGTGATACCCAAGTGATCCAAACTCCCAAATAAATGGCTTCAAAGCAACTGACGGAAACAATGCAGCCTCACAGATTACTGCATCGAAGATTTAACTATAATTCTAAATATTCTCAGGATCCTTATAAGATTACCAATGCCCCAATCATCAGAAAATAGTATAAAAACTACAACCTAATTCACAAAATATTGTTTATAAATGTTTGTCTTCACTTAAAGGGGGTTGGTTATAAGTGATTAATTGTCATAATCTGTTGTGGGGGTTTCTGTCCCACCCTGTTCCTGTAATCTTTAAGTCCCAAAGAAATCAAACATTGTCCTTGGCTTCTCAGTCAGTCCTCATTGTCAGCCACATTCAGAGAGTACAGCTTGATCACATACTCAGTCAGTCCCAGTCCAGCTGGTCTTAGTGAGCTCCCATTAAATCAGTCTCACCGTCTCAGTGGGTGGACGCACCCCTCTAGGTCCTGACTTCCTTGCTCATGTTTTCCACCCTTCTGCTTTTCATCTGGACCTTGGGAGCTCAGTCCAGTGCTCCAATGTGGGTCTCTGTTTCTATCTCCAGCCATCGCCAGATGAAGGTTCCATGGTGATATGCAAGATATTCTTCAGTGTGGCTATGGGATAAGGCCAGTTCAGGCACCCTCTCCTCTGCTGCCCAAGGAACAAGCTGGGGACATCTCCTTGGATACCTGGGAATCCCTCTAGAGTCAAATCTCTTGCCAACCCTAAAAGGACATTGAGCCTATAATTTGTGATCTTAGGGAAGCTAAATAAGAAGGTGAACCCAAAGAAAAACATATAGTTATCCTCCTGGATATTGGAAGTAGACAAGATTGCCAGGCAAAAGTTGGGAGCACGGGGGTGGGTGTGGGGTGGGGATAAGGGAAGATGGGGAGAGAGAAGAGAGAAGGGGAGGATTGGGGAGAGCTTGGGGGAATGGGATGGTTGAGATGGAGGAAGGGTGGATATGAGAGCAGGGAAGTAGATATCAATTCTAGAGTTTTAAAAGTTGCTTACAATGCACTTCCTATTTACTTAGGTAATATTATATCCTTCTGGGGTCTTTGATGGAGTTGAAGAATAGGTTGTTATAATTGTAGTTTTTCTTAGCTATGATAAAAGATAAATTAGATATGAAACTTTAGACTCACAATGAAGGATAGATGATAGAGTGTTTGCTTTAATTTTGTCAAATACAAATAGACTAAATAACCATTTTGTCATATGTAATTTTACTATGTTTAAGTTAAAACTTTGATTTTTGATTAGACAGAAAAAGGGATGATGTGGGATGTCTCCCTGTATGCTGTGATCATGCTTTATTATCATTGATTAATATAGAAGCTGATTTGGCCAATAGCCAGGCAGAATAGAGCCAGGCAGTTAATGCAAACAGAGATATAGACAAAAAGGGGCGGAGTCAGGGAGGAGACAGCAGTCAACAGAGAAGCAAGATGTGAGGTAATGCCATGGCCATCTGGCAATACACAAATAGAAATGAGTTAATTTAAAATGTAAAAGCTAATTAGTAGTAAGTATTAACCATCAGCCAAACAGTTTGCAATTAATATTAAGCCTCAAAGTGGATATTTGGGATCTGGTGGGTGGGAGAGAAACCTCCAGTTATATCAGTTTTTATAATTAAATGTTCAGACTCAGGTTGCTTTAATGAACTTGACATGCCAGAGATGTGAGATGTTGTGTTCAACAATAAGCTAACATTGACAATATTATCTGACACATAAACAATGTGCAATGTGACATAAGACCAAAAAATCCACTGGGTAACTTGCATCAGTTTTGTTCCTGTTTCCTGATAAATTTGGAAAACACAAATCTTCTCATTAAGTGAGGTTTCATGGCACATGTGTATAGCCTGAATGCTGTACCTGAGAGGCAGAGGCAGTTTTATGACTTGGACTCAGTAGTTTGAGGTGAGTCTGGATAACAGGGCAAGGTGATGTCTGGGAACAGAATGAAGCAGAACAATGGGAAAGAAAACCTGCCGCTCAAGCAAGTCAGAGAGTAATTATGTTACAGCTCTTCTGTTTGTCAATAGCCACCCCCCCCACACACACACATCCAAATATTGGAAAAATAGTCTGCTATATTTCTGAATAGTGGCTGTGAGAAATCTCAAAGATGCAATATTCGGCAATATCTGTGAGGAATGCTTACCAAGATCTAAATCAGCCATGTTCCTCAGTCTCTGTGTAGTCTAACAACAAATACCAATTAGCAAGAACACAGAGATACTTTCTGATCCCCTTCCTGCTGAATTGTTTTAAAGGAAAAACAAGAAGATGAAATGAAGGTTTATGCCACAATCCACATAGGCAGTCTAAAAATCAAGGGGTGGGAAGCTTAAAGAATTTTAAGCAAAAATTTACAGTCTCTAAATATGTTTTATACTTAATTGAATACACTATATTGCAAGGGCCACTTCTATGGGAGAAACACACATCCAGAGAGTTTTACTCTTGAAAAATACCTGCTAAAACTCCTACATGAAATGTGTTTATGTGAAAAGCTGAACCCCAAATAGGTAGTTGCTGCTTTTATATGTTTCCATTGCCACTGCTCAGTTCTAATTTTCCTGGTTTGAAAAAGAAAACCAGGTTTGAATAACGCAATGCTTATTAGCATCTGAATATATACCTAATTGTGCCCTTTTGACTCTAAGAGGTGATTTGGAATGTATTCTGTGTAAGGGGATTAAGCAATGTGCCACATGTGCAATTATAACAAAATAATCTTTCATTTTGAAAATTGCACCCTTGTTGCATTGTCTCTGAGCAGAACAATAGATGCTTGTCACTCTGTACTTTCTCCTTAGAAGAGTTGTTATAGGAATATGTGAACAGCGGGGTAAACAGTATTCCCTGTGCATTAGATTATAGCAGAGTGGCTCAGTAGCATGTGGTAGCTTCAAAGTAAAATAAAAATGTAGGAAAATTAAAAAATAAAAGTCAAATGGATATTTGGCACCAAGTATTCCCTGAGATAACCTACTGGGTTTATTTTGTGTTGGATCCAGTTTCCTTTTGAACTGAGCAAGCCCATTCAGGAAGTGGCATAGCCTGAATGTTCCAGAAATTTCTCAGAAAATTTTTGATGACTTCTGTAAGACTTAACGAAAAATGTTTCCACCCAACACTGAAATTTCTCCTTTATACCAACTCACAAAATACCTATCTAAATTAAAAAATGTGTTACACACCAATGAATTTTAGTTTGCTTTATAATTATAAACATTCATTTTTAAAAAATATTCAAGTCATTTGTATATATGGCTGCTTAGTCAATTAAAGTAAAATTTCTCTTGAAGAAACAAGTTTTATTTTGTTGTCTTTTGCCAAATATTAGTTTGACTATATTTATTTGGATTTTCAACCGCAATGACTAATAACTGTGTCATGGGAGATATATATATATATATATATATATATATATATATATATATATTTCAAAATATCCTTGGAATGAATACTTTGTATCTCATGCAGGTAGTTTTCAATATATTCTATGTTATACTGACATCTATGGACTTTGCAGGAGAAATTCAGTTTTTTAGAACAATTGTTTTGGCTACTTAGATGAAACTTAAAATGTGAATAGGAGTCTTTTGACCTCTTGTGTACGAGCCATGGTTGCCCTTTGAACTGTGTCCCTTGGAATGAAAACAGTATGGAGCTCATTTCCTTACCTACAAGCAGAACTAAAAAGAGAGGCAAATGAGCAGGCTCCATGGATGAAAAATTGGAGTCTCCTGAGTAGAGTATGTTTCTTATTGGTGAGATAGTCAGCAAGAGCCTGCCAGAACACACATTTTTAGTATTCACTCAAAACCATCCATTATTGTAATTGTCAAGTGATTACTGTATTAAGCACTATGAATACAATAAGGAATAATTTTTTAATTTTTTTATTTATTTATTAAAAATTTCCACCTCTGCCCATTTCCCTCCAATTCCACCCCCTCCCCCTCCCCCTCCCTCTCTAGTCCTAAGAGAAATCAGGGTTCCCTGCCCTGTGAGAAGTCCAAGGCCCTCCCCACTCCATCCAGGTCTAGGAAGGTGTGCATCCAAACAGACTAGTCTCTCAAAAAGCCAGTACATGCAGTAGAATCAAATCCCAGTGCCATCGTCCTTGGCTTCTCAGTCCGCCCTCATTGTCAGCCACATTCACAGAGTCCGGTCTGATCACATGCTCGTTCAGTCCCAGTCCAGCTGGCCTTGGTGAGCTCCCATTAGACCAGTCACACCGTCTCAGTGGGTGGACGCACCCCTTGCGGTCCTGACTTCCTTGCTCATGTTCTCCCTCTTTCTGCTCTTCATCTGGGCCTTGGGAGCTCAGTCCCATGCTCCAATGTGGGTCTCTGTCTCTATCTCCATCCATCACCAGATGAAGGTTCTATGGTGATATGCAAGATATTCATCCCGCTTGGATTAAAGGTTTGCTCTACTACATCTAGCTCAAAAATTTTTAAATTGCCTCAGAAAAAGCCTTAAAAGCATGCATTCATCATGAAGAAATAAGGTCAAAGAAAATCTTTGAACTCTGGATTCTCATTGATATACTCCTCACCCCTGCCTTATTCTAAGCCAAAGATTAGACTTCTAGGGTCCTGTAGAAGACTCCTGTTTTCTCATCCATTCAGAACCACCTTCCCAGTGTTTCAGTGTTCATGACATTGATCTGTACCCTTTCCTTATTCTTGTCCCTACTAATTGTCAGTGATTATATAGCAAAGTATTAGTAAACAGCAAAATCACTTACGTTAATAGACTGAAACGTCTTTCACAAAAGCTATCATCCATTCTGTGATTTCACTTTTCATAGTACACATTTTAGCACTCTTTGATATTGTTAATCCATGGGCACAAATTACCTTTAATGTAAAAATTAAAAACAACTAAATAAACCAGTCACAAATAAATGATTCCATTAACATGAGGTACACAGAGTATTCACAAAAACAGGAAGTAGAATAGTGGTTGTCGGGGAATGTGAGGAGGAGGAAGTGGGAAGTTAATGTTTAATGGGTACAGAGCTTTACCCTTGTAAGATGAAAAGCATTCTGGAGATGGGTTGTGCAACAATGGATGTGTGCAAGATTAATGAATTGTACGTTTAGAAATAGCTAAAAATGGTGAAGCATATTTTAGCACACTTCTGTTTCTTTCTCTTTGCCTTTTATTCAGGAACTCTTCACTTTCCTCCCATTCAGTCTCCTTTCCAAATGCAATTAGCTTGGTGAATCTAAACATCACATTTCTCACTGAAAACAAGAGGATACGCCTGTCGTCTACCATGACACGCAAGACTCATCACCAAAACCCCTTATCCAAACTCACCTTTTCTCACACTGCCCTATTTTGAGCCTCTAGAAAGCCACACCAAATAGCTTATTTTTCCGAAGGTGAGATTTCATTGTTCTTGTCTCAGCCTAAAATGGCTTCCATAGTCTCTCGTCTGCCTGCTGAGCACCTCATCCATCATAACCAGGCTTTACTATCTGCTCTGGGGAGCTTTTTGTCTAAGCAGAACACTGACTCTTTTGTCCCACCCCTCTATGTGCTTAAAGCACTACATGATTGTAGGCACCATGTCGCATCGCAAAGGTTGGTTTATATGGCTGAATCCTTCAGTAGACCGAAAGGACCTAAAGGGCTCATTCTTATTTGAAAAAAAAAGTTCAGAGCACAGTCTAGCTACCTAGTGATTGGATTTATGCCCATATGTTGAGGAAGTAAATGGACATAGAGAAAGTGTAGCATAGATCAGAGAGTTTTTATACCTGTATTTCCACTAATGCTATCAATAAAGTCTTAAAGAAGCTCTGTATTGTTGGCATGTATTACATACCTGTAATCCTCGCCCTGAGTGGACAGAAGCAGGAGAATCATGAGTTCTGTGTTGTCATGGCAACACTCAGACATCTATCCAAGGACAGAAGACAAGGGGTAACCAGCCTCTATTGGCTTAAAAGACCATGACTTCTGGCTCACTCACAGACATGGAAGAGCTCACTTCTCACTCTGAGACCAGAGTGATAATTTTGACTAGGCTTGCCTGAAGAAGGATGGGAGGTAGGAAGGAGTATGGCATAGCAGTGGGGAAAAGTCACACAGGAAAGAAAAAGGTTGATAATAGTTTTCTTCTATGCAAAACTGAACTTTAGCCGGGTGGTGGTGGCACAAGCCTTTAATCCTAGCATTCAGGAGGCAGAGGCAGGTGGATCTCTGTAAATTCGAGGCCACTGTTGTCTACAAAATGAGTTCCAGGACAGCCAGCTCAGTAGGGCAGTTACACAAACAAACAAACTATACAAAACAAAACCCTGAGCTTTATTTGTGTGTTTGTGTACAGATACTATTGTGCCATACTTTAAGCATATTAGTCATGGGTAGCCTGGCTTGCAGGGAGGCTTGAAATGTCTAACATTGTTTATATGGGAAACTTGTTTCTGAGTTGGAATAAAAGAGCAAATCTGTGAAACTTAATGGTAATGAAGTAGGTGTATGAAAATGAGTAGTTCTGACTGTAGGAAATGTGGCTGTGGCATTGTGTAGATGTAATGTCACCAACATTATGATAAAATTATGCTGTTCCTGTTCTGTAGTGCCCAAAGGACCATTGCCCGGATTGCACGAAATTCCATAACAAGTTGAGAAATGCAGGTTTCCATTTTAAGGTAGTCTCAAAAAGGGTCTATCATCCAGTATAGCCTATGCTTTATCATGCAAGATACCTCTGAACGTCTTCAGGACACATGTAGATTGTGAAAGCGATGCATCTGCTCTCCATTACTCTTCCGGAGGAATATCAGCTTAGGAAAGTGACTCACTCACCTGGCATTGGATGGAGAAAATGACAGAGCCCCACATAGGAGCACCGGACTGAGCTCCCAAGGTCCCGATGAGGAGCAAAAGGAGGGAGATCATGAGCAAGGAAGTCAGGACCGTGAGGAGTGCGTTTACCCATTGAGACGGTGGGACAGATCTAACAGGAGACCACCAAGTCCAGTTGGAATGGAACTGATGGAACAGGGGACCAAACCGGGCTCTCTGAATGTGGCTGACGGTGGAGGAGGACTGAGAAACCAAGGACAACGGCAATGAATGTGAACTCTACAGCATGGACGGGCTCACTGTGAGCCTTAACCTTCACCTGGCGATGGATGGAGATAGAGACAGAGTCCCACATTGGAGCACCGGACTGAGCTCCCAAAGTTCTGATGAGGAGCAGATGGAGAGAGATCATGAGAAAGAAAGTCAGAACCATGAGGGATGCGTTCACCCACTGAGACGGCAGGACAGAAGTAATGGGAGACCACCAAGTCCACTTGGAATGGGACTGATGGAACATGCGACCAAATCGGACTCTCTGAGGGTGGCTGATGGTGGAGGCTGACCGAGGAGCCAAGGACAATGGCGATGGGCTTGTTCTCTACGACATGGACGGGCTCTGTGTGAGCCTTGTCAGTTTGGTTGCTCACCTTCCTGGACCTGGGGGGAGTTGGGAGGACCTTGGACTCAACATAGTGTAGAGAACCCTGATGGCTGTTTGGCCTCAAGAGGGAGGGAGTGGGGGTGTGGGTGGAGGAGAGGGGAGGGAAGGGGGAGGAGGAGGGGAGGAGATGGCAATTTTTAATAAAAAATAAATAAACTGGAAAAAAAAGGAAAAAAAAAGAAAGTGACTCACTGTCTTACAGGGTAAAATATTCCCGAACATGCAACAGTCTTCTCTAGGACCCACGCTGTATAAACAGATGCATCGAAAAACCCACATGACCTAAAAGCTTATTTCAGCCTATTTCCCTTTCCACATCCAAAGGTTTGGGATCTGTTGCTCTGCAGTCGAAGGTTAAAAGGCAGTGTGCAGGCCTTTCGAGGAAACAGTTCATTCACTGACACTACACAGAAAGGCTGATGAAAAGGTCTTTTTTAAAAAAAATGTAGAAAGGAATCTAAAATTGCTTTTAAGAATCACCCATTTTCCTGTTAGAAAAAAACAATCATGGTATCTGTCAAATACTAATGACAGCCTGTCAATCATACAATAGCCCCACCCCTCTCTGTTTTCAAGAGCTTGTCTTCTTAGTGTAAAATTAGCTTTTAACTATTTCCAAAGCAACAGAATTATATTGCTGCTACGTGTGACTGAAATGTGTGACAGGTTATTTGGATTGTAATTCCAAGCCCCCAGTTATGACCTACCAGCTAACACACTCTCCTCATTCAATAGAGCCTTGTGTCCACATAATGTCAAACAAATGGTAGGGCACTAAACAAATAATGAGCTGATTCAGAAACCTGCAGAGTGTCTCAGGTTGTGCTACTCTGTAAGTTGAAAACATTAAATTCCTCTGAGCAGCACAGCCAGGTCTGCACCGTGGCAGTCCTGTGATCTAAAGGGATTGTCTGGGCCATTTCCCTCATCTTGTCTAGCTACATAGTACCAAGCACGCTGAAAACATTCATTGCCTAAATATTTCAATGACTGATAAAGCCTCACACGACTTTTTTGAGGTGGACTAAATTCAGCTAGTTCTATCAATATTTTAATTACGTGTTTCACTAGCATTTAAAGGAGTCACTACATAGATATTAGTAATATTTTTTAAATGTTACTCCAGGAGTATCTTTGACTATGGCAAATCAAGAGGATTGCCCTGTTTGCTTGATAACATAGGACAGGAATGAATTCAAACACCCAAATATTAAAAGGACTACAGAGAGGAGTATAAAAGGCTGATGTGTTTAGGGGACACAACAGAGGTTCTGAGACTTGGATCCTGCTTTTTAACATGGATGAAACTTATCTTCTCTGTATCTGCTTCTTTGCATCGCTGTATTCATCCTTGCATCCTTCATACTTCCTTCCAATTTCCAACAAAATGCATGTTGAACCAGTTTATTCCCAACATTCCCATCAAGACTACTAGGTTCATTGTTACATTTAAAATGAGCAACTTTACTAGTACAGCAAAAATCAGACTAATGCCAAATCAAAGGGACCAAGTTATGTTATAAAGGCCAAGTAACATTTACCTCACCAATTACATTCATAGAGTTTTGTCCTTTAAAAATATCTTAAATGGCTGGTAAGGTTGTTCAGCTAGTAAAAGGGCTTGCTGCTAAGCCGTATGATCTGAGTTAGATTCCCTGGAATATACGTGATGAAAGGAGAGATCCGAGTCCCCTAAGTTGTCCTCTTACCTCCACAGGAGTGCTGAGACAGTTATACAACTCACCCTTGAATAAATGGAGAGAGAGAGAGAGAGAGAGAGAGAGAGAGAGAGAGAGAGAGGAGAGAGAGGAGAGAGAGAGGAGAAGAAAACAAAGAAAAGAAAGAAAGGAAGGAAGAAAGAAGGAAAGGAAGGAAGGAAGGAAGGAAGAAAGAACGAACGAACGAACGAACGAAAGAAAGAAAGAAAGAAAGAGTTTTTTAATGGAGACACTTAGACATAATCAATTCCTCATTTTTTTTTTTATTTACAAAATCTTGAGAATCTGGCGAAAAGTCATGGAGCCTCCCCAAGAAAAACAACACTGTAGTGTATTGAATACTGGCTCCCCAAAAGATGTCCTCACAGTGTAATCCCCAGAACCCATAAACATGATGTAGCTGTAAAAAAATAAAAATAAAAAAGAGCTTTCCCAGATGTCATAAATTCTGGATCTTAAAATAAGGAGATCATCTTGAATTTTCCAGGTGGATTCTAAATCAAGCAGCAAGCATTCTTAAACACATAGGGAAAGCAGAAGTGGAGGAGGCAGTGAAAGAACAGGCAGAGATAGAACTGATAAAAGCTACCAATCAAAAAATGCTGGCAGCCACCACAGGCTGGAAGCAGCCAGAAACATATGCTCCCCTAGAGTTGGCTCGTGAACCTTGACTCCACTGGAACCTTGCTTTGGATTTTGGTGTAAGATAAAACCATAATTAGATTTTGGCTTTGCAGAAGGAGGGCCGCTGACTGCACCCCAAAGAAAGTGGTGAGATGAAAACCACCTAGATCTCAGGTACTGTAAATCTACTACCTGAGCCTTGCAAACCAAAGGGTAAGGCTAAAAAGTTCTCCCTGTGCTCCATCAGCATGGGAGTCCTTCCTGCTTCTCTAAGAGCCCTGCTTTTCCCTACTCAAAGATTTCCAAACTAGAGAACATAGTCACCTTAAAAAAAATAAATGGTGGCTGCAGAGAAACCCTGTCTTGAAAAACCAAAAAAAGAAAAAAGAAAAAAAAATGGTGCATTGAAAGAGATAAACAAGTCTCATACAATGGTCATGGGCACATAAGTGAACCAGTGGATTAAGTTTGGAAACGTGACTTCAAAGATAGACTGTACAGAGATCTTCCTCAGAAGAATAAAGTAAATGAGATTGAGTAAAAGTGTCACCAAGGGAGGCACCAAATTTGAAGGTAGGTCTAGAGAAAGTCCCTGTTTTGCCAACTTGGGAATTAGGAGACGCTATTATATGTGTCATGATATAGGTTGAATTGTGTTCTTTACAAAGACATGTTGAAGCCTTAATTAAATCCCAGTACCTGTGACACAAACTCATTTTGGAGATAGGAGCTTTCAAGACATCAACTTAAGGTGAAGTCACTGCAGTGGATCCTCTTACCTAACTAAGGCTGCTGTACTTCTTAGCAGATAAGGCAGAACTCCCCCGAGGGCTTAATACCATGCGGAGATAGAGACACCCAGAAGGCAGACGGTCAGGTGATGACGCAGGCAGATAGAGTTATGGCACCACAAGTTAAACACCTGGGGCTACCAGAAATCAGAAAAATCAAGGAAAAGTTCTCTTCTAGAAGCTTCAGTGCAAGCCTGGTCCTGACAGCAGCTGGAGTTTGAACTTCTGGCCTGAAAAACTGCGAGATTGTATCTTTCGATTATTTTAAGCCAGAAAGTCTGTTCTTTTGTTACAGCATATCTAGAAAATGAAAAGAACACTGTTTGGGCTTTGCATAAGACATTTACTGAATAATTAATAGCCAAACACTGTGCTAGATCCTAAGGAAATTCAAAATAAAACAGGTCCTTTTCTTTCTCCCAAGCAGAGTTCACTTTTCTTATATTTCTTTTTTCTCTTTTATTTTACTTTTATTTTTTAAAAAAGAAAACAAATTATTTTTTTCAGTTTACATATTAATGGAAGTTCCTACTCTCTCCACTCCTGCCATTCCCTCCACTTAACCCCCCCCCATCCACTCCTCTGAGAGGGAAAGGCACATTGCTTTGGGGAAGATCCAAGGCCCTCCCTACTATATCTAAGCTGAGCAAGGTATCCATCCAAAGACAATGGGTTTCCAAAAAAAAGCCAGTACAAGCAGAAGAAACAAATCCTAGTGCCACTGCCAGTGACCCCACAGTCTGCCCCAGCCATGCAAATGTCAACCACATTTTGAGGGACTAGTTTGGTCCTATGCTTGTTCCTTCCCTGTCTGGCTGGAGTTGGTGAGCTCCCATTAGCTCAGGTAAACTGTCTCAGTGGGTGTCCCCATTATGGTCTTGACCTCTTTGCTCATATTTTCACTCCTCCCACTCTTCAGCTGGACTTTGGGAGCTCAGTCCAGGGCTCCCATGAGGTTCTCTGCCTCTGTCTCCATCAGTTGCTGGATGAATGGTTTATGGTGATATTTAAGATAATCATCAGTCTGACTACAGAGCAAGGCCAGTTCAGGCCCCCTCTCCTCTATTGCTTAGGGTCTTAGCTGGTGTCTTCCTTGTGGATTCTTGGGAATTTGTCTAGTGCTAGGGTTCTTGCTAGTTCCATAATGGCTCCTTCAATCAAGATATCCCTTCCTTGCTCTCATTTCTGTCTTTTGTCCATCTTGACTATCCCTTTCCCTCAGGTTCTTCTTCCCTCTGCCCTTCTCCCCTCCTCTTTCCCTACCTGTCAACTGAAGAATGGATAAAGAAAATGTGGCACATTTACACATTAGAGTACTACTTAGTGGTTAAAAAATACGACATCTTTGAAGTTGCATGCAAATGGATGGAACTAGAAAACACCATCGTGAGTGAGGTAACACAGACACAAAAAGATGAACATGGTATGAACTCATTCGTAAGTGGATATTAGCTATAAACAAAGGTTAGTGAGCCTATGGTTCATGATCCTAGAGAAGCTAAGTAACAAGGCGAACCCTAAGAAAAAATATATAAAGATTCAGCTGGAAAGTCCAAATAGACAAGATCGCCTGACAAAATTGGGAACATAGGGGTTGGGGGAGAAGGGAGGGTGGCAGGGTTCGATTTTCTATAATGGGATAGGAAATATATAAGGATCTACAGGTGCCTTTTCCCAACCACTGACTTATCAACTCCATCTTTTATTTTCTTGGTAGTTCATGTACAGAGGGAGTGTAGATGTCCTAAAGGCCTGATTTCACCTGGTATTTCTGACTATTTCACATTTATCCAGAAATGTCATTCACACATCTCCTTCCACATCTGAGATGACAAAGATGTACTGCTTTCATTTTCTTCCCTGTCCTTATGTTCCCTGACGAATTAATTCATATTCTCAAGAGCATCTCCTCTGCTCTAAAATGAAGAGCTCCACCTCTGCTTTATAAAACCCAGTGCAGGAACCACACCGTGGCACTGTTTCATTCTCAGAATTGTAATAAAATGCACAGTTCATTTTATGTCGCAATATAAAGCATTCACTTTATGGTTTATGGTGTGTGTGTGTGGTGTGTGTGTGTGTGTGTGTGTGTGTGTGTGTGGTGCACATATAAGGCTAAATAAATGTTAATTTCAGGACTTGGAACATAGCTTAATGGTGAAGCACTTTCCTAGCATGTGGGAGGTCCCAATTTTGATCTCCAGAAAAGACTCACAATCAATCTTAGTAATAGAAACTACGTCTTACACTTTAGATCCTTTCTGCTACATGGTACAGAGTAATTTTTTTTTTGTGAGGCTATGAGGATGGAACCCAGGGCCTTGAATATGCTAGACAAGAGCTCTACTACTGAACTCTATGCCCAGCCCAAGACCTCATTTTCTATCACGTTCTGCCTTTTCTCCTCTTTCCACTCACCATAATGTACTTTGCTTTTGATTCTTGTCACATCCTTGCTTTTATTAGTATGATTACTGAGCTTGGAAGATACTAACTAATAAAAAGTATATTACCCTGAATTATGACCCCCTGAAATAGCAAATATTCATTTGTGTGTGCCACCATTCCCACTTTGCATTTTTTGTTTTATTTTGTTGTTGTTGTTGTTGTTGTCGTTTTGTTTTGCACCAGTGTCTCACTACCTAGTATAGACTGGTCTAGCACTTCCTACCTAGACTGAGTTGGCCTTGTACTTGTAGAAGTCTTGACTCAGCGCCCCTAAGATTGAAGACATACCTCACTATGCCTAACCAGCAATCAGAGTTGTATCTGAGATCAAAAAGTCCTGAACACAACCATATTATGTATGCAGATTACCTAACCTAGTGCAGTCCCATGCAAGGTCCCTGACTATCATTTCAGTCTCTGTGAGCCCCTATGAGCCCAAATTAATTGATTCTGTGAGCCATGTTCTTGTGGTGTTCTCAAGACCTCTGGCTCATACAATTTTTCCTTCTCTTCTTCTGCAGGACTCCCTGAGATTTCTTGTGAGACTCCTAACAGTGGGAGTAGGTGGTATCTCTGAATCTTTAGCCTTGTCTTGTGACCCTTTTCCTCCTACTGGGTTGCCTCATCCAGTCTTTATGTGAGGGTTTGTGCCAAGTCTTACTGTAACTTCTTATGCTGTGTTCAGTTGGTTTCCTTCGGAGAACCTCTCTTTTCTGAAGGAAAACAGGAGGAAGCATAGATCTTGGGGAGAGGCAAGGTATAGCAGAAACAGGAAGGAGTGGAGTGGAGGGATGGGAAGAAAATTAATAATAATAATAATAATAATAATAATAATAATAATAATAGTCCCTCAACACTAGTTAGAATTCAACCTGAGTGACTAACTGGCATCCAGCGGGTAAATGCTTTGGGGTAGAGGTTGTGAATCCTTTCATGTTCATTTCCTTGGTTCCAACTGACATATGTTGAACATGTACTCTTTGCTTAATGTGTCACATATTTTCTTTCATGTGGTTTATAGCAACCCATGAAGAACATATTGGCATACTAATTGTAAATAGAAGAAAACAGAGAGTGAAAGAATGATAACAACTTGCCCATGGGAATACAGCAGCAAAATATCAAAGTTAGAACTAATTTCTCACACTTCTCTATTTCTGAGTTTTATAATCTGTCTTTAACTCCACACTGTCTTATTTGATGTGTTCTTTAAGGAATGAATACCTCCTACATGCAAATGTCAGTCACTCAGAGTATTGTAGGACGATGCAGAAGTACATTAGCACTCCCTTATTACATTCTAAAATCAACAACATGCAACATGTTCAGGCAACACTGGTTGTGTGAATCCGCAGATAATGTCACACCCTACATAGAATACACCCTATTTTCTCCTCTGCATCCTTTTTTCTCCTTGTACATATAACTATCATCACGTTTAGTTTATAAATTAGGGATCATACTATAGCTTACCTATAGCATGTCCCCCATAGGCTCCTGTTTTAGATGACTGCTCCTCATCCAGTGGTACTAATTTTGGAGGAGACTATGGAGCCTTTGAGACTGTAGGATACCTAGAAGATGAGACTTTTGGAAGGGACCAAGTGGGGATGGTGTCAACATTATTAGAAGTAGGTACTCAGTTTTCGTTCTGACCCATGCTCTGCTTTCTGATTTCTTTCTTTCTTTCTTTCTTTCTTTCTTTCTTTCTTTCTTTCTTTCTTTCTTTCTTTCTTTTCTTCTTCTTTTTTAAAATAAATTTATTTACTCATTTTACTGCAGTTTCCCCTCTCTCTATCCTCTCCTCCACGTCCCTCATCTGCTTCTGTTCCTACCTACCAAATCCCCTCTACTGTTTGGGAAAGGGCAGGTCTCCCATGAGTATTAACAAAACACAGCATATCAAGTTGCAATAAGAGCACTATCAATAGGACAAAATGGCAGCTACAGAATAGGAAAAGGATCTTCACCAATGTCACATCTAACAGAGGGCTGATTTCCAAAATATATAAAGAACTCAAGAAACTAGATGCCAACAGACCAATTAATCAAATTTAAAAAAAAATGTGGTACAGATCTAAACAGAGAATTCTCATTAGAAGAATATTAAAAGCCAAGGAATACTTAGGGAGATGATCAACATCCTTAGCTATCAGGGAAATGCAATTTTACAACTGTCAGAATGGCTAAGATCAAAAACACAAGAGACAGCTCATGCTGAAGAGGATGTGGAACAAGGGGAACACTCCTCCGTTGCTGGTGGGAGTGCAGATTTATATGTGCTTTCTGCTTTGTAATTCATCCTCCCACAGCTATGGATGGAGTGGTTCCAAGTACTGTGCCTTCTCTACTATGGTAGACTGTACCCTTTGAACTGTGAGCCAAAATAAATATTTCTTCCCTTAAGCTACATCTGTCATGTGTTTGGCCAAAGCACTGGGAAAAGTCACTAATATGCTAAATAAGAATTTAGCCATAATAACAAAATAGACTAAGTATAACAATAAACTACAACAAAACCTTTGACACCAGTACTTGTGCATTTGGGGGCCTATGTTAAGCAAAATGGTATACACTTAAATACAAAGATGATATGACAGCCAGTATTATTAAGTTATTACAAGTGGGTAGCTGAAAGGATAATCATGTTCTGGGCAATAAGGAGAAGGACAATGTGAAACTTTCTTAGGTTACTTTAATTCATACAACTTAAAGCTTATAAATTAGTTTTTATCAATTAGGATCTCATCCTAATTACGCTGACCTGGAACTCACTGTATTGCCCATATTGACTTCAGACTCTTGCCTTCACCTAACAAGTGATGGCATTACAGTGTGAGCAAGATTTTTAGAGTGAAGTTTTTATTTATTAAAAATTCTATTGTTTTCTAACTCTGATTGACCTTGTGGAACTAAAGCCATGGAAAACTAAACCATGTACACGGGGTGACTACTGTATAGCATGATTACATCCCCTAAGACCTTAAACTTCATTCTCCTAAAAACGTATTAGGTAGTCACTGCCTCAGCTGTAAGGCCAGGCTGTCTTACACACTGTTCTACCCAGTACTAAAGAACAAGCGTAATGGGGGTTGGCGAGAAGGAGAAACTGACAGTGCTCTTACTCTGACAGACACTTCCTTGTTAATGAAAGGCGAAAGGCCCATTTCCTTTTAAATGTGTGTTTTCCCGTCTACAGCAGTAGCCTTCTGTTCATTTTGTGTGTACTGTTAGCCTTCAGTTTCCCAGGAAGTAGGCTCTTTCATTTGGTTGTATTATTTCTATGTTGGAAAAAAATCTCTGTGCTGCCAGATCTTGCCCTATCTAACCAGAAGTTTCTGTAAGTACATCTGACACTTTCTCTTTGCTCATAGCATCCCTAACCCCCCCCCCACTGAGATCGTCTCCAAATTTTACATCATCTGCAAACTATATGCTTTCCTTTTCTATATCTGCGAGTTCATTCTCCATAAAGGAATATGAAATTAGCCTTTTATATGTCACTGTAAACATGTTCAAATTATTCACCCACGTATTCCTGTTACACACACTTTGATATACTGTACATTGATATTAGTCTTAGAAAAAAAGACATACTCCATTTTCCTCAAAGATCTCATCATGAGAGACACAAGTAGATAGGCTGTCTTAGTTAGGGTTACTATTGCTATGACGAAATACCATGGCCAAAGAAGGAGAGGAAAGGGCTTCTTTGGTTTACACTTCCACATCACAGTTCATCATCAAAGGAGGCCAGGGCAAGGACCTGGAGGCAGGATCTAACGCAGAGGCCATGAAAAGGTGCTGCTTAGTGGCTTGCTCCCATGACTTGCTTCCTCAGCCTGCTTTCCTATAGAACTCAGGACCACCACATCAGGCGTAGCCTCATCCACAAATGGCTGGGCCCTCCACCGTCAATCACTGATTATGAAAATGGCCTGCAGCTGGATATTATGGAGGCATTTTCTTAATTGAGGTTTCCTTCCTCTCGGAGCAGGTTCCCTCTTCTCGTACTTTAACTTGTGTCAAGTTGACATTAAACTGTCCAGCAGCACACAGGCCATTGCAGTACAGTAGGAAATGGTTTGCTTTATATTCCAAGTGTGGTCAGAGAACCATGGGGACCGTTAGACTACACTAGGAAGACTCCACAAGGAGGTAACGGCTAAGCTGTTTGAAATTACAAGTATAGAAAAGAAAGAAAAGGGGGACGGGAGAGACAGAGAGAACACAGTATGTTCCAGAGCACTGGGACATGAACAGACACTTAAAAGTAACTGCTCTCTGTTAATAGAGCACAGAGCGTGCACTAAGGAGAAGAGTGAAATCATCTAGGTATAAGGCCTGCCAGTCAAGTTTGGGCTCTATCCAGAAGGGAATACGGAGCACTCCTGAACACTTATAAATAGAACGGTGATGGTGGAACTCAGAAAATAATCCCCCTGAAGTATGGCATCTTGGCACACTGAATAATATCCATTAAAAGAGATTCAACGAGCCCTAGAAACAAAGTCTCACCATTTCCCTCCTGGACGACTGATTGAAAATGGGTGGTGAAAGACAGGGGAGAGTTTTATGGATCTGTTGTGATTCCGGCTTGGGTAATTAGGCAATGAGCTCAATGGTGATATCATTCACAGTGATAGGAGATGGAGGCAAAGGCACATAATAGGCATGCAATCCATTCTATTGTTTCAGAAGGTCATTTGATACATAGATCTTAAAAGAAATTGAGGAGATGGTATGGTTTTTCGGCATCACTACTCACAGTGTTCCTGATCAACGTTTGAGACAATAAAACGTCTTTGACTTCTGGGTTGAAGATGTCACTCAGTTGGTAGTGATGATCTAACATGCATGGAACTCTGGAGTCGATTCCAGCTCCGCAGAAAACGTGTGTGGTACTGCACAGCTGTAATCTCAGCCCTCAAGGGGTGGAGGTAGGGGGATCAGAAATTAAAGATCATTTTTGGCTACAAAGCACGTTTGAGGCCAGGCTTGGACATATGAAACTTCATCATCTATGCATCTTGGGCTTCTGAATAGTCAAGACTCTGACAATAACTTTCAAGTATCCTTGAAACATTTTCATAGAGAGTGCCCTCCTAGCCCGGCCAGAGTCCTCTTGACTGAGCATAGGTGCATTGTAGCACTTGCAAACTTGCCTAGATGCCACTGTTAAAATATTTCTCTCAGGGTAATAAAAGATCTAAGAAAATCAAGCTTGCATCTTGTCAGTCTTGTTCCCTAGCTAAATACCACATATGCACCAAGGACATTGGATGGCCTCCAAAATGTCCTAAAGAACAAGCTCCAATTGCTCCGGGTAGCATTCAAGTTCCTCAATAATTTGTTCTAACCTTACACAGCAAAATTCAACTTTTGCAAGCATGCATAGAAACTGCCTGCTACAATTAAGCCAGTCTACTTTCTTGTAGTGCAAGAAGCCAGACATTTTTAAAATAGAACTTTAATAATGTTGTTATTTCTAGAGACAGAAAAGTATGAAACTTTCCTCACTCATCATAAGCATCAAAACTGACAGCTACACCACATATTAACAAGGGAAAAACAGTCACTTTATTGAACCAAAAGTTATGAGGGCAGGTTTTACAGCAATGAGCATCCAAGAACCCAAGGAAAATTTGTCAATGATCAGATTCAGTGGAGGCTATGTATTTATGTACAAATGAGATTGGACAAAAAAAGGAATTATATCCTAGAAATAGACTGAGGAGAAACCCAGCAAGGCCTGTCTATTTAGATTTTTCTTGAACTTTTTAGGTAGCTCCATCTTTCCTTGTAACTAGGGAAGAGAGGAAAATGTGGCTTTTCTAGATTTTACAACTTGCTTTCCCAAAAAGGGGCTGAAATTTTCCTGTGGTTCTCTGGGGAAAAGGAATTGAGGTTGTCACTTTGAGGAGAAAAAGGGGTGAGGAAAACAGAAGGCAGAAAGCTGGGAGGAGAGAGAGAGAGGGGCTGAGACTCAGCGTCTGCAGATTCCCAATCTCCTTCCGTTCAAAGCCCTCCTCATGCTAAGGCAGCACAGCACACTTGATGATTTTCCCTGAACACCTACCGTGCATCCTGGTTGCTAGTCAGAGTTCATATAGCTATTTCCAGTTGCTTTCCTACTTTGGGAAATGGGGTTACAGTGCCCATATATTCATAATAAAAACGAGTGTGAAAATTATGTGACAATCAAGAGAGAAGATATACAATGGAAGCTATCCGGTCATTGGAATTGTTTCAGTGAGCCCCCTGTGTAGTTATCTAAGCATTTTGTCTCACTACTGATAACGGAGGCTCTGGACACTGGGTCTGAATTGAGACTTCCTGGCACCATCTCATGTTAAGTATTTACTAGTCCTTTGCTGTTTACGTTTGGACTCAGGGCTAAGGTTCTGTAGAGTTGTGCAGCATTTGTGAGGTGTGGCCACGCTTGCTAACTATGAAGGTAGTACAAAGGAAAGCCAATGAGAGTGAGATTCAGTTCGGCCAAAATACATTTTAACAGAGATTAGCCCTTCTGCTGAGTAAGCTGAGCCCTCGTAAACTGATCCTGCTTTCTTCCAAAGAGCTATGGAAGTAAATCACCTTGTGGGTGAAACAGAGTTAGTCTTCGTTCGTGAGGGGATTTGACGTGTCTCTGTGGTTTAGCTGTCTGCAAAAATCTCCCTGTATTTAACATCTGCTCTGTCTTCAAATTACCCTGAGCATTTTTCGGAGACTCCGTGAACATGAGCAAGGAGCCCTCATTTTGTAAAGTGTCCACCTAAGCCAAAGGGACATTAATTAGATGAAGGAAAGGAGGGAAGGAGGAAGGGAGGGAGGGAGAGAGGGAGGGAGCTTGTCTTTGCAAAGAAAGTCAGTTTATTCCCTGGGAAAGAAATGAAACATGAGTTCAGGGCATAGAACAGAAACCTTTTAAACTCTCCCTGGATAGACCAGCAAGTGAGTGGAGGGGATAGATGACATGGTAAAATGGGGGGGGGGATAAACAAGTCAGAAATTTCCTGCAACCTCGGGAGCTAAGGTCACAAGCACTTCAGAACACTTCGAGGACATTAAGGAAAACTTCCTCTGCAAAGAGTCAGATACTAAATACTATTTAGACTTTGTGAACTTCGTTTCTGTAATCTCTGTCATGATTTACTGTTCATTTCATCCAGACTTCTAAAACGTGAGCTAAATTAAACAATCTGGAGTGGGGTTGCCTCCAAAGACATCCACTGAGAAACAATCTTAGGCCAGTCCTCGTTCAAGATGTCCTTGTTCAAGATAGCGCTTGCTTAAACTCTGATTCAATTTCAACTTGAAGAATACTTATTGAACAACTGTGGTTAAAAAGGGCAAGTTTCATTGGAAGCCTTGGGTAAAAGGAGACAGGATTCAGGATGAGGAAAGACTTACTGTGGCCCTAAACAGCAGAGAGAACTGTTTTGAGGGAGAACATGTTGAGTAAATCTAAGAATCTGTGCAAAAGCTATACAAAGTGAAGAGGGGAAAAAAAGGAAAAAACACTGGTGAGTGTGATTTAAACAGGACACTGAACATCTGGCCAAATTTAAGCTGGAGAATTCCCAGGGGAGCCTTGAATGCAGACCCAAGAGCAGTCTGGAAGCTGGGGTCAAGGGGAGGCAAATGCTAAGGGTTTTTTTTCCACAAAGGCAGAGAAAGTTCTGGGGTTTGTATTATAATTATCAAGCATTGGAGGCAGAGCTTTGGGAATAAGTGAAATCTCTGCAAAATGTAACTTACCTGCCTGGTATCCATCTAAAATACCTCATAAGGTAGACCTTGGTGCATGTAAAGAAATTATGCCTGAGAAATTGGAGCCTGGGGACCCTGGGAGTTCTGGAGCCAAGGATGGAGAGGTTGGCAATGTGCCCTTTCCCCTCCCCCCACAAGAAGCACTTTTCCCTGGGATGACAAAGCAGGCTGGGAAGGTAGCATGGAAAAGGCACTTGATAATAAGCCTTTGAGAAAGCAGAGGAGGGGCTCCCCCAGATGCTGACTGAAAAGACCCGAGGGCAACAAGTCTTAAGCCAAGATCAACTTGTCAAGATACGAAGAACAATGCTTTCTCCTACCCAGCAATAGCACAAGGCTGGGGGGAGTTAAGACAGGATCAATTCTTGGAGCCTAACTGGGAGGGGGGCAAGGGGCAGCGTGGGTGGTAACCACACTAACCACAGGTGTCCTGAAAATAACCATTGAGTTCGTTTCCAAGGTGTTTTCTTAACTGTTGTTTGATCCGAAGCTCACAATAAGACAGTATGATACCAAGACATGACAGTGATTTTCTGTTTTTTTTTCCAGAAAAAAAAATTGAGGCTCAGAAGGGTTAAGCTACTTGCTCAAGTCTGCACAGCTTACATAAGTGGCATCACCAAAGCTGGCTTTTTTCTCTGCCCCCCACCTCATCTTGGGTCTCTTTTTCTGTGCCCCCCTCCCCCGCACTTCTCTTTTAGTTCAGTTTGCTTTGTTTTGTTTCTCTGTGGTAAGCTCTTGCTAATGCAGGTCAGTATAGCCTCCAACCTCTGACTCTCCTTCCTCTACTTTCCTTGCTCTAGGATTATAGGTGTGCTCAACCACCCCATCTTTGGCATAGTTTTTAACTGACATCCTAATTGTACATATTTATGGGATATAATGTGATTTTTTCACATGTTCATAGTGTTTAATAATCAAATCAGGCTGTTAAACACAGGCATCACGTCATGCACCTACTATTTTTTTTTTGTGGTAAGCACATTAAAACATCTAGAAAATTTGAAATATATGATGCATTACTGTTAACTATAGATACTTTGCTGTGCAATATAACACCCAAGCCAGTTACTGTCTCGATGTAATTTTGTAGGTGATAATGTCTCCCTATATTACAAATAACAGAACCAAAACTGCTTTTCCATCAGCAAATGACTGGCAAAGAAGTATGTGCTTGAAAGCCCTGTGGTGGTGGAGGCACACACCTTAATCCTTGCACTATGGAGGAAGAAACAGGCACATCTCTGAGTTCGAGGATATCCTGGTCTATACAGAGTGAGTTCCAGGACCCCCGAGGCTACACAGAGAAATCATGTCTTGAAAAACAAAAGAAGAAGAAAAGGAAGAAGAAGAAGAAGAAGAAGAAGAAGAAGAAGAAGAAGAAGAAGAAGAAGAAGAAGAAGAGGGGGAGGAGGAAGGGAAGGAGGGGAAGGGGAAGGGAAAGAAGGGGGAGGGGAAGGGGAAAGCGAAGGGGGAAGGAGGGAAGAGGGAAGGGGAAGGAAAAGGAAGCCTGGAAGAAGTGACCCAACTGGGAGTGGAATGGCTGAACACAACTGGCCAGCTAGACAAGAAGGATGATTAAAATTAGGAAAAACAAGCCTTTCAGAGAACAGTGAGTGAAAAAGACTTTTATATTGAAACAGTTCTGAATCCAAAGTCTGTGTTTCAAGGAAACAGGGACCGGAGATTTGCAAAAATGCTGAAGACAACCAGGGAAAACTGCAAAGATGGAGTCAGGACAGCTTGAGTTATCTCAGGCAGAAAGCAGTCTAGAGGAATTGTTTTTCAAACTTTTGCTGAGTCCCTGCCTCAAATCTGATTTAAATGCAAAATAGTGTTATAAATTACTCAGTTACAACAAAACAAAACAATAATAGTGCTATGAAACACAATTTCTATACCCCCCAGACCTTTACCTACTATTTAGTATATGCTGCCTCTAACTCCTTCCAGGGAGAGCAGACACAGCAGCTAAGCACGCATTGTCAGCACCGAGGGGGAACCTGCAGTTGAGCTGCCTCTACAAAAAAAACAAAAAAAAAAAAACAAAAAAAAAGATTGTTCCAAAGCAATGTGATAAGTAATCTGATAGCGATAGGAAGTCAAATAACAATGGATGACAATGGAAAAAGGAAGCAATATAGGATCCTGCTGTTAACCCAGCTCTAGCTCAGGACACCTTCACCTTAAGCCGGAACAGCTCTTACAGGAGGAAAGAAGTGATCGTTGAAATGCTGGAAACACGATATTGCAGGAAACATGACACTTGGTGAAATTAAACACATAACATGTGAAACATAAGTCGCGGTTCTATTGTTCTGTAGGGAGGTAAAAATTGCCATTTTAAACAATCGAACTAGAAATAATGAACCATGAGGAATTAGGAACTACATCCTTCCCTCCCAACCTGGCCTACTCTTCTGGAAAAGAGACTATCATGAAGAGGGTTCGACCTGGTGAGATGGCAGAGCTGGTAAAGTTTCTTGCAACAAAAACCTAGCAACCTGATGTCATATAAAGGTGGAAGGGGGAAACCCACCCCACCGTGTTGTCCTCTGGTGTCCACAAATGGCACACTATACAGCATATAAACACAAATGAAAAATAATACATACAATTTTTTTTAAAAACCTGGGGGACGGGACATGATGCTTGTGAGAATGTTTGGTGGGTTACTGCCACCTGGCTAACAAGGTGACAGCAGTAGCTGTTTGGAATGTCAAGAGTCCACACTCATGCTCTCTGATCCCAGAAACAATGTGAGGAAAGTTTACCCACACAGAGGTGAAACCTTTTGCTCAGGATCAGCCTGGACTAATTTTTATCAGGCAAGCAGTTGCTAAGGAGGAAACCACAGTAGGAACAAACAAATATACAGACAGTCAGCATGGAATGGAATGTTATAAGCATCTCAAGCACGTTTTTTTATCCATTTACTGTCCACTGTATAGAAATTACCTGGATTTTCTTAAGTTTTAACCAAGTAATTTTAACTCTATCAAAATATAATAGTACTTGGGCTAGAGAGATGGCTCAGTGGTTAAGAACACTGGCTGCTCCGCTAGAGGAACTGGGTTAAATTCCCAGCACTCACATGGCTCACAACTGTCCGTAACTCAAGCTTGAAGGAATCAATACCATCTCCTGGCCTATATGCATACCAGGCATGCATGTGTGCAAAGTTATATCCAGATAAAAGAAATGAGTAAAATTAAATGTATATAAACACTAATAATGCTATTGCTAATATAGCTGTTCTACTATTCACTGCGTTAGAGAAAATCATGGATACTTACTTACAAGTCCTCAAATACCTTCCTCCCATTCCAACATCCCTTCAAGATGCAAGCTCTGTAAGGACAGGGATTTTGTTGTTGTGTCCACCAAACATCTCAAATGCTCACACCCATGTCCAGTGCACAGTGGATGATCAGTAAACATCTGTTCACCCTGTAAGCAAGCAAACTGACACTTGAAAGCTTGCATTGATCTGTCTAATTTCCCACAGCCAGCTGGATATGTGCATGTTAATCTAGTTTTAATGATCAAAAATCTCTTTGCTTCTTCCATTTTATGAAGTTGCCCTCTGTACCATGCATTCACAGTTTATTCCCAACAAGAGTGTCTGAATAGGCCAGACAAACTTGCTACTCCCAAGGCTCCATCTCTGCACTCGGGTCCTCGCCACATACTGGGAAGTTTGTAGAAATGAGGCCCAACACTTAGAAATGAAATTTGTGCAGGTATTCCGGCATCACCTTAACTTTTAGTCAAATCAGGAATCGAGTAACTTAACTTAGAGGTGGCATCTGCTTAAGAAGTTTCAACATGGTGAGTAAAACCGTCCCCTGCTGTAGATTTAAAACTACTCAGTAGAGACAGTAAACGCTTAGACAGGCTCGGTGACTCATACCTTCCTTCACAGCACTCAGAGGCACAACGTGAGTTTGAAGCCAGCATGGCCTTCCTAAGATATTCCAGACTAACTTCCCGTACACAGCCACAACCTGTCTCACAAAGAGAAAGAGAGAGAAAAGAGATAAAGTAGATGATATAGATACACACATACACACAGCCCAGGCACTCTGGATAGCTTGCTGTTCACATTGCTACAAAGAGCAGCATGAACTAATCTTTGCATATGTATGTCAATTTATCCTTGCCACCGTCCTCTCAAATAAGTACTGGCTTTCATATTTCATTGTATTTGGTTTTGTTTTGTTTGTCTGAGACAAGTTCTGACTACATAGTTTTTGGTGGCTTAGAATTCTGTTTTTAGACCATGTTGGTCTTGAACTCATACCAATCCACTATCCTCTGCTTCCTGAATTCTGGGATTAAAAGTGTGTGCCATCACACCTAGCTCATTTTACTTTATTTTTATAAAGTGTGTGTGTGTGTGTGTGCGTGTGCGTGTGCGTGTGCGTGTGTGTGTGTGTGTGTGTGTTTTATGTCTGTGAGAGCTGAGTGTATTTTCTTTCATCTCACTATAAAAGGGCTGGGATTACAGATGCATTCAACATATCCAGGTTTTTATGGGTTTGAGAAAAGGAGACCAAACTCAGGTGCCAACATTTGCTCAGTAGGTGTTCTAACGACGGGAGTCATCTCCCCAACCTGGTATCCATATTTCGAGATTGAAGAAATGAGGACCGAAAGCTTTCCCAAAGATAGTGAAGAGCATAACAAAGACAAAGGAAATGACATCTTTCAGATTTTGAAACAGCCAGGGACTCCACTGATCAGGGCTACAAGAGAAGAGTGGATGAGGCGAGCCTTCTAGCTAGGAGTTTTTATTCGCTGGACACTCCTCAACAAATCCATCATGCTGCCTCCTGGAAGGCCTATGGCAAACGAATGTAGGAGACTTAGGTGACTTTGCTATGCCAGGTTTCATGACAGGATCTCATTTTATTTAATCCTCACAACAACTCTTTATGGGCAGAGAATTTGCCTTGACTTTATAGGGAAGGAAGTTGGAGTCCATGATGATTAAGTAATTTACCTCCTCATTAAACTGTGGCTCTGTGTTGGAATCCAGGTTTGGATGACTAGAGAAAATCTCTCTGCCCTTTCCACCAGAGCTCACAATTATGGCTTACTATTTAACCCTTCCTAGGTTAGGCATTTACATTTTAACAATGGGCTTCCTGTGTGAATTTCACAGGACAGTGGTGGACCTGAAAAAAAGGCTGATTGGAGTCTGCAAGGTGGACCTGTCTTAAATCACACTGGAGTGGCACCGACCTGCCTTTCCTAGAGTTTCAAAAGGAAAGCAGCAAGCCAGAGAAGATAAATCTCTCCTCCAGCCATTGCCTTCTTCCCCTCCAACTGGGATAACAAGTCTCACACACTCTGCTAACTACAAAAACAGAATGCAGAATCAATCAAGAGTTTATTTGCAAAGGGTAATGTCAGAGGGTGAACTTCCTGCTAACTCGGTACATTTAACATGCTTACTGGCTCAGCTGTTTGACTTCCTTCTTACTGGCTCTCAGAGATTTTTTTTTAAATCACTAACTCCAATAATACGCCCCCCCCCTCCCGCCGCCCCGTGCAGCCTACCACCTTTTACAGTACAGGTTTTAATGTGTGTTCTTCATACTCCATATATCCCTCTTGGTCCACATAACCTAGGAATTTACAAACAAACCCTACTTAGAGGTATCGTCAGCCTGGACTTTTGCAAAAAATC
This sequence comes from Arvicola amphibius, assembly GCF_903992535.2. Classification (NCBI taxonomy): domain Eukaryota; kingdom Metazoa; phylum Chordata; class Mammalia; order Rodentia; family Cricetidae; genus Arvicola; species Arvicola amphibius. Next base: position 97,868,909 of record NC_052065.1, on the reverse strand, counting down.
AAACTGCTGAGGGAGATATGGTATTTAGTTAAAATGAAGTGAAGCCCTGCATAAATCATAAATAGGTGAACCCAGGTTAGTCAAACAGGACCCTAGGAGGTATTTGGGGAATAGACTTGCAGGCAGTTTTATTTCCCTACATTTGATTTAATTCCAAAATCCTGAGGCTCACAAGTACCCCAGGAGTAACTTGGCTCTCGAATGCCGAGCAGGTCTTGGCCCTGGAGCAGAGTTCTGGTGTTGTTTCCTGAATTCGCACATTGCTGTTTTCCACACATGGATCGGGCTTCAAACTTCCTGTGTCTGGATTTGTGTGTGTGTGTGTGTGTGTGTGTGTGTGTGTGTGTGTGTGCACCCACATGTGCCCTTTGGTTCCTGTCCTGTTCAGACAAGGCTTCTCTCTTCTGCCCAGCTGGCATCTTCGTGTTCAGGGTTTGGGTGCTCAGAAATCAAGTGGAGCCTAAGCTTTCCGGGGCTTCCCTAGAGAAGGCAGATTTTCAGCAAGTTTCTAATTTGTCTAAGGCTGTTTTCCAGGAGTTGAGGGTGGAAAGGGGGCAGAACTGTAGGTAACGACATAAACGTGTAGGATTTCTTTGTGTAGAGTATGTGCTTGCTTCTGCTTTTGTTCCTGAACACATTTCAATGATTTCGTTGTTCACAAGGCAATTAGAGGAAGATGTGCTCATTTCACACTCCCAGCTACTGGGGGGGGGGGGTCCAAGGTGAAGTCATTCAATGCAAAAGACTGTGTGGCTTTATGGTCTTTCAAGAATATGGCAGGCATCGAAGAATGCACCTCCCTGTACATTCTGCTTGTCCTGTAGGTCAGGCAAAATTTTCGATGTGAAAGACAGACTTCTTATTAAGACGTTCATTAGTTGACAAAGCTTTACAAACGAAATATTTTATGAGGTACGTATGACTTAAATGTCTCTTGAAGAGACAGAAGTCCTGGCGAGATGGGCCTCAGTGGCCTATGGTAGGGCTCCAGCTGCCCTCTTTACATGAAAAATCTAGTCTTGGTACTGTACATCATTGCATTGAATTTAAGGACGCGTACAATTCAAACATCACCACTGTCTATATCCAAGCTTCTTCATGCTTCGAAATGGCAACCCTTCCTACAAAGCACTCTTTTCTCAGGCACACGTTTACTCCTCCTCCATTTGTTTTCCCTAAGAATCTGCATCCTTTGGCTCCTTTATACAAGCAGAAGCACAACCTACCCTAGCTGTGGCTGCTTACCTTCATTCTGCACAGGATCTCCAAGGGTGATATTTATTTTTGACAGACAATTTTTTTTTCAGCACAGACTTTCTACACTAAAAGAGGAATTTCATTTTATGAAAAGGGTCAAACAGGGTACATAGCACGGAATGAAGGATCTTTAGTTCACAGATGAAAACGTCCTTGTTCCCCCCCCCTCCCCGTGTAGTAAGATGCTTCTTAATGTGTAGTACTGCAGTGACCCAGTGTCTTTACACAGGTGTTTGACGCCAAGTGGCTAATTCTCCTGGTATCCCCCAGAGGGCTTTCCATGTTTTATAGGCAAGTCTTGAAGACATGGGGAAGCTGTAGGGATTAGTTAAATGTGTGTGGCATAGTCTGCTGTGTAAACTCACTCTCTGAAATGTAGTTCTCACTCCCCGCTCTTAACGTCTACCGCTTTTACCATCAATACCGCTCATGTAGCACTTAGCAGACACTTGCTAGTTGTCTTCTCATGTGTATGTGCTGGAAGGCAGGAGCCAAGTCTCATACCTTTTTGTTTTCCTAGTCCCGTCCATAACAGCACTTCAGTCTATGTTTGTTGATGTTGCCCTCTCCTTCCCTTTTAAGTAGAGCAGGCAAGGCAGAGCTTTATAAATTCAAACTCACTTTAAACAAACTGAAAGGTTTTCAGGGTAAAAATACAGAGGAAGTCTTGCGTGGCAGGAGAGGAGGAACTGCCTAAGACCTTAAGACACTTGGAAGACCCCAGGGAAAAAGAGAGTTTACCTAAAAACCTGCTGTTTTTGCCACAGGCTAAGTCAGAAATGACTCACACATCGCCTGCTTGACCATTAAAATTTCAAATTGTTGGCGAGTCATATCCAGGGTTTACACTTCTAGGCTCCAATAGCAGTGGGAAAGACATTTTGGAAGTGTTTTAGATGGCAACGTCAGTAGTGTCAATAGCGGGAGCAAGCATATCACACAGAGTCCCCAGGCTTTTGCTACTGCAATTTAGTTTTCTGTGGTGACACAAGATTGGAAAGTGGCCCCATGGGAAGAAAGTGAGTGAAAGGGTTTTTGCTCAGTTAAGAACAAAGTAGAGGGTAAGGTAGTTGTCCTGATAAGAAAGGAAGGACATTTAAGATATGTCATTGAATAAACAAACCAAAGGTTGGTGTGAGTGCTGACTGACCCTACCTGTAAGAAAGCAAAAGAATTCATCACTGGACACGTTCCTTCTTGCCTTGCTTTCATCTACCCATGTGCATATTTTACTTTTTCCATTTTAGCAGGATTGTTGAGCTAACAAGCTTCCTTTTGTGGTTACGATCAGCCGCAATCCCTCAGGATGGTCACATCACTTTTAGTTCCGGGTCCGTGTTTCTAAATACAGAACAACTCTGCCTCATAAAATAGACGCTTCTGCATTTTAAACACTCAAAAAATAAAATAAAATAAAATAAAATGTTACTTTCCCCAAAGGGAAAAAATTCACCCAAGTAACCTCTCTTCACACATAGAGTGAATCCTACTCAGAATCCATTTTGCCAGGCTCCAGCCTCCGAATCAGCAGCTACTAGGAGAACCTGCTGTATGCCCTGTAGCAAGCCTCCCACCTGCTACCTTTCATATACCCAGAGGGATGTTTGGAGTCCCCAGTAATCATGAAATACTGTTTTGTTTTGAGCATACGTTCTTTGGGTTGCCTTGATGCACGGCACCACCCAATGCTCCAGTTGGGTAGGCTGGAATTGGATGGCCCTCTTTCATGGCATGGCTTCATTCTAACAGCTCTGAATGGATGGGAGCCTTTATACTTTTACTTGTTCCCAACTCAAATGTTTGCCAAGAAGTACAGATCTACAGAGAATGGTGGTTTCCATGGAAAAATCTTTGCTCATATCTGTTTGTTCAAGTTCACTTTGGTGATCCACAGCATGATTTCCTCTTTCAGCATCAGCACCACAATAGCTTTAGGTAGTGGCAAAACTGCAAAACTGTTTGCAAAAGCAATCTCACCCACCCTGGTTAGAAGAGGGGTAATTTGTTATTCTAACTGCAGGGAGCCAACTTCATATCCACCCTCAAAATTATAGGAAAAGAGGAGGCTTTTCAAAATAAAACCACAGAACTTACACAAGCCTGGATATAAATGCTTAAAACAGATGAGCTAGAGTTCCCACCATGTGTATCGTATAAGTGTGGACTGATTTATAGAGGTTTTTATATACATTTCATTTTATTTTCGCATCTGTAGCACAAGCCCAGTTTATGCCTTACAGCATTTTCGTACAGATAAGGAAACTTATGTCCTCTAAAAGTCCCGCAGCTTGGTAATATGGGCGAGAGCCCAGAAGGAATTCTTTCTTTGGTTCAACTTCCTTGTTGGTTTGCGCTTCCTTTACTGCTTCTTTGTGTTTTCTTTTACTCAGATGTTACATTGTAGATTTCAACCCCTCATCCAGTGCCTCGCGATGCTGTTGTACTCAACTCTCTGTGTATTATTGAACAGCATGAATTTTTCGCAGCCAGGAAATGTGAGCACTACATTGACACTTCATGTCCTTTCCCTTTCCAGGTTTAATAGATTAAGAGGGAACAGTTACCTATTCGCCGAGAGTCAGACAGTGCTTTAAATATAACGTTACGTCCCAGTTGGCAAACACACTGTCGCACCCTTTCACGAGACTAAGAAATCAACCGTCTCGTCTACCTATTCTCAGCAGAGGCTGGGGGAGCATAGAGAGCTAGACAATAGTCACTTGTTTAGTTTTATTAATTTTGAGGGCCGGTGGGAGCAAAGTATGTGATTGGCGACTGAAAGGACCAATCACGGCTCAACAGCAGGCGTGACTGGCCAATGAATAGATGCAAAAGAATGGTGGGTGGAACCTACTCAGGGCCCGCTCTGCCAAGCAAGCACTCCCAAGAGGTGGAGCTTCCTCTGAGCCCCGCCCATTTCCTTGTGCCCTAGTGGCCAGACTCTAGGAGTGGGCAAGGACCCTAGTCGCGATTTGGGGCTGGAGGCAGGGGAAGGTGTAGGAAGGTTAAAGCTGGGGGTAGTGTAATGGAAAAAAAAGAGGGGGATCTTGCGGACTTTGCCTTGAGTGGGTTGCCAGTTGGTCAAAGGAAACCCGAGACTGGCTGGGCGGGCGCGGGGTGGGGGCGGGGGGCGACGAAGGAGAGCTGCTCCTTCCTGGATTTGTGAAGCTGGCTTTGCCTCCATGCTGCTTTCTGCTTTTCAACGATTTTTCTTCCGCCCGCGAGGGGGCAGGGAGCTGTGGTGACTCTCCCATGCTACTTTGCTGCGCTGTCGCCGTAGATTATTAAAGTCTTTGGAAAAACAATACAACAAAACAAACCCCGTTCCTTTCTTTCTCCCGCCTTAATTCCTGCAAACATTGTCCGCACTACCGCCACCAAGTCGAGTCAAGCGCGTGGGAGGAAGAGAGCCAGCAAGTTATCTCAGCTCTCTCCTAGACTCCGGAACGCAGCGGATCAATTGTTTAAAAGTTCCCCGCCCAAAGGCCGCCTCTCCTCCTGGGGCGCCGCCTCCTCCCCTTTGCCCGCCAGTGTCCTGCGGGCTTCCCTCCCGCCTCTCGCCCTGCTGGCCCCGCCCTCGGCCCTGCCCATTCCATCTTCCACCCCCCTCCTTGTGGGCGGTCCTAGCCGCTCACCGCCAGAAGAAAAGCCACCCGTTCCTCCCCCTCTTCTACCTCCCATCCTTTGCTCAGGAGCTGCCTTCATCGCAGTCACGCCCCTTCCTTCCAGGAGCTTTCTGGCTGCGTTCGCTGGTAGACCCCTGAATTACTCCTCCATCTCCGTTCTCTTTCGTCTCTTCTCTAGTTCCCATCGCCTTCCCCCACCACCTCCAGGCTATCTCGCCTCCCACTATCCGCTGCTCCACCCTCCGGCCCGGTATCCTGCCTGCCTGTCCACTGCCACCAAGGAGAGACCCGAGGGAGCAGCTAGGTGGAGAGTAGCCGGGACCTGGGGCTTCCTCCCTACCCATCCCTGGCCTCTGGCCCGGGACCGAAGCCACTTGAGCCAGCAGAGAAAATCGTCACCTTGTCTTCATTGCCTTCAGGGGTAGGAGAAGCGTCGTTACTTTTTGCGGGGAACTGGGGCAGTAGTCTGTGGTGTTGTGAACTTAATCATGCCCTTATTTGTGAGTAGTTTGTTATATGTGCCTGTGGGGATTGCCTGTACGTTCCACTTTCTTGGCTGTTGGCCTTGAGTTTTCCGAGGTGTGCATGAAGTTTAAAACAGTTTAAAAGTATGGACTCTTCTCGTACTTGAAGGAGGAGATGCTGGAAGGTACTACTCCGGGTGGTGCTCCTTATTGCGTCCCTGGGTTCTTGTAGGTCCCTACGGAATTGATCACTTAAGGAACTAAAGACCTTAACTAAGTTAGGGACTCTGAGGTCTACCTTTAGTCCGGCTCGAAGGTTTGTCTTTATCTCAGATAGCTAGATAACTTTCTTCTAAGTGCTTTGGCTTGGGGTGGGAGCTCACCCTCCCTGACCCCCAGGCCATGAATTCTTCAAGTTTTCAAATGTGGAAGTAAGGAGTCACACAGCTACCCGCTTTTGTACGCACATGTGTCTGGGTGGTGGTGGTGGTGGTGGTGGTGGTGGTGGTGGTGGTGGTGGTGAGGAGGAGGAGGTTTGGGAGATGGAAACTGCCGTTATTTGCTTCATAAAATCAGAAGATTTTAATAAATAGTTTTGCAAACGGAGGTGTTTGTTTTAAGGTCCGAGCCTTGGCCATGGTACTTCAGTTCACCAACAGCAGGACTATCTTCATAGATAGGTAAAAATGAACAGAAGGTAAAGGAGGAGGGAGAATGACAGACTTTATAGACTGCGAGCAGTCCCTGGTAATTGCCACTAATAAATAATAATATGCTAATAATTTGCAGCAAGGGACTGACTGCAAATTAATGAAAGGTGAACGGAAAATATTCGAAAAAGCCTTCTCTGTTACTATCCCTTTCCTCCGTGAAGAGTAGATGTCAAGTGACAGTTTAAAACTTCTATGAATATAACCTTTTCCTCCCATAATTCATTACCATAATCTTTAGTGACGAAGGGCTAATTATACGTAAGTTTTCTTGGGTTTGGCCATGTGAACTGTTCTTTCTCAGGCCAGCTTTTGTGAAGCCTCTTCAGACCTTCCAGTCCCCTCATTCAGTAGCTAAGAATAGTCAGAAATGCCATTTTGGACTTGGGGTAAATTGTCACCTATCTCCTACCTCTCTTAAGTTGGGCAAGTGCCACAAGCCCTGGTTGTGTTGAAAACTTGTTACTGAGATGTCCCCAATCTATTGCTTATTATTTAGGGAACAAACCATTTCCATCTATTTTAAACTAATTTTCTTAGGTTGATTTTAACTGGGGATGGGGGGGGGGGAGCAAGACGTTAGGAAGATAGAGAAGGGATGTGACCATGTTACATGGTGACAATTTTAAAGGCTATCGTGTTTCAGATCAGCTGGGAGGGAAAGGCTGGCCTGACCAAACAAAATTTTAAAACTGGCCTGGGACATTTTACTAGCCAGGTGGTTGTAGAGGAGTCGCATCTATTTACGGATGCTAACTCAGGTCCCAACTATTCTGTACGGGTTTGCCTGGTGTCATTTACGGGCGCTTTCTGGCGCTACATCATCTTTCATTTTAAGTTACTTCTTTCTTTGGGAAAGTTTGTGTCTCTGTAAAATTGAAAGTTTTTTTTTTCTTCTTTCTAATTCACAGCCTAGGTGCAAAGTAAACCTGTAACTCCACCTGTATGTACAGTAAGTTTTACATGGACATCGTAAATCCCTTTACTGGATGAAAAATAGTTTAGAAGGAGATTTTAGCAATTGGTAGTTGTCACTGAGATATGTACCCTAAAGTATAATTTTTCATTTATGAAGTAAGGTTTGTTAGACTAATGCATAGCTAAGGCCTTTTCTGAGCTTGATTTTCTCCATTTTATATTTGTATAGAATGAAGCAGACTCTGGAATGCTAATAGGAAGAGGGAATAGATACTTTGACTTTGAGGTCCCGTTGAGTGCCAGCATTCTAAGTGGGTACATCTGCTTCTGGGCCTCTCCTAAGAGCTCTCTCCCAGAGCCTGGGCCCTTTTTTAAAAGGGTGTCTTTGTAATTAAGCAGCCCTCCCCCCCAACTCCCTTCTTCTTTTGATCCAGTTTTTAGGCTTATTTTCCATTTGGAGAAAAGAGGAGTTTCTCACACCCTCCTGCTCCACTCTTAACATTTCCTTTCCTTTATCCCAGAAAATCACACCCCACCACCAAGTTCTCAGGATGGTTTGCAGTTTTCTTTTGCTTGGGACAGAGGGAGTGTTACCAGTGAGGAGGAGTAGAGGATATATTCCCTATTGGGAAATACTTGTGGCCAGGTAGCCTCCTCTATGGAGACTGAGCATTTGAAATGCATGAGAGCAGTCTATTCTTCAGGACTGTCGGGTAGAAATTGTCCTTTGCACCCATTAAGCCCAGCTTAAACCCACTGAAAGGGGTGGAGAGGGGTGTGTGTGGTCGGGTCTAGCCTTTTAGGATGGGAAATGTTTCCAAATCGCCTATTACATCACCTCTTTCTCCCGTGGATTCAGTAGGTTTAGAGATCTGCATGACAAGTTAATTAGCTGGGGACTGAACCAATTTTTTTAGAACTGTGAGCTATTGATTTCCTGTCCCCAGGAATTTTTGCTGGTGCTTTACTATGATGTGTTGTCTTTAGCATTACTTTTCATTCCTTGTTGCCTTTTGTGGACTTTGGTCCAAAATCTAGGTTCCCACCCCCAAGTCAAAGGTTAGAATTTAGTTGCAGGAACTAGGGGGGCAGTAAACAGGCTAGGACACTGCGTTTCTCTCCTCCGTGGTGGGCTTCTGACCCTTTCGAAGGAAGTTACCCTCTCCACATACAACACACACAATCTGAACAAAAATGAAAGAGAAAGAAGAAGGAAAGGCAGACAGACAGAAAGAAAGAAAGAAAGAAAGAAAGAAAGAAAGAAAGAAAGAAAGAAAGAAAGAAAGAAAATGAAAGGAAGTAGAAGGTCATTTGCTTTCTAAAAGCATCTACACAGACTTTCTTGAACAGAACTAACTTTCCTATTAAGTGTCTTTAAACTATGACTTGATAGGTTAAAGTAAAAAAAAAAAATCACCTCAGTATAACTGGGCTTTCTCAGGACCATATTTATTGCATAAAGGACTACATTAGCATTTGCTGTTTTGGTTATTGCCTGAACTAAATGAGGCTATTATTGGGCTTTGAAGCCTTTTGTTATATTGGATGGAGTTAATTGTCTATATCATTCTGGCTTGTAATAATGCTGCCCACATTAGACTCAGCCCACACATGCTTGTAGGAAGGAGTTAGCATTACTTTCTGGAACAAATATAGCTTTGCAGATTTTGAACGTCTAAGGATGACTCTCCACCTCACTCAGTAAAATCTTTTCTTTCCAGTTATTATATTTGACTAGCCCAAGGACCTAGAAATTTGTTTGTTATAGGTTTTTATTCCAAATAATGGCCACTGGTATCATTTTAAATATAAGACTCTTATGATAGGCTTTCCAGTGAGCCCTTTGAGGAGAGGAGCCAGGCTTTAGCAGGGTTTCCGCCACTGTAAATTGTGGGGATTGGACAGGGGAATGTTGACAGTCAGTTCTCAAAAGTTCAGTCTTGTCTTTTGAGGCTTCACTAATTTGCTGTGCCTACCAGAATGAGGTGCAACAGTCGTTATAACTTACCATCCTGTACTCATCCTGCATGTGGGGGTGGGGTGGGGTGGGGTGGGGTGGGGATGGGTCTGTCTGTAATAATGTATCTATAGAAACGCGCTTTATCATTTAGTGGTATCAAATAATAAAGCCAAGATTCGGCACAAAACTTCAAGAATCCCATTAATTTTTTTCCTGGCCCCTCTACTAATGTGAACTTTCCATAGTTTGGGTCATAAGGGTGTGCAATGTTGCCCTTAGGTAATAACTTGCCACAGACAAAGCTTTGTAAACTGCTATGGAGTAATGGAGTAAGAACCAAAGTGAGTGCATGGGAAGAATCTCACATTTTGTTCCCAGAATTCCAGGAGGGACAGATAGGTTTAAGTGAGCTCTAAACACTTAGAAGTGACTCATTTGTGTATTCAGCAAACCCATTAATGCTATTCTTCTGACCTGCACTTACGCTCTGCCACTTAAAGAAAAACTAAACTAGAACCCAATGTCTACTTGTCTAAATCATTGGACATTATTTTTAAATTGCTTCATTATGATATCTCAAGGTAGTATAAATTTGAGTGGACTCTGAAGGATCCCGAATGTGAAAAGGGGAGCAGGAAGGCCCAGATATGCTTGTCTGAAAGCTTCACAAATAATGTTTGTCAGACTGGAGAAAAAAAAGCAAGAAAACTAAAGTTTGTAGACAATTAAGAACACAGCATATAGCTACAGTAAAGTGGTCCACACACAAAGGGTGCTTTAATTTGAGACCTTTAGTATATAATGAAAACTTAAGGTTCATGGACCTTGGGTTATTCTTTAATAAAATATAGTCTGCGTGTGATATCTAAGTTTTGATAGACTCATTCCTGGTAAACTAATAGCTCTTCACAAATTGAATGAAATTTCTTCGGCCAAAATATAAATACTGGAATCAAAGTCTGTAGCATGTACAAATATCCAAGTGAAGTACAGGCATGTGTTTCATCCTTTGTGCTCCTGGGGAAAGAAATGCAGGTGGGTTTGATTGATTTTGGTAATAGTTCCTAATGCAAATCAATCACACCTTTCTCCCCCCCCCCCTGATTTGCTTGACATTTGTGAAGTCACTTTCACTCTTTCTCTGGCTGCCTGAAATGGCATTCATTAGTTTGTGTGACTTGAAGCCAGGATTTGGGATTCTCTGCCCAGCCCCTCTCTGACTTGCCATGTGACCAAGGGGAGCTGAATTAGCTGCTCTAAGCTTCAGTTACCCTTCTGGGAAGCGAGGATATTAATACTTCACAGAGGTGTTTAGGCATGCTTCATATTGGGCATATGCTTTGAGGTCATTGGATGAAAGGTGTTTGCATGATGGCAGAGCAGGCTTATTATAGGGTCCTGAGCAGGTGTTCATGTCTAATGAGCTTTTGCTCGCTTATAACATACAGTGCCCTTTGGTGCCCTATTGCCTTTCTGAACATAATTAAGATTGACCTTACATTTGTGCTATTGACCCTCTCAACCTTTTAAAAACATTCAACATTTTTTCCTATTCTCTCATAGTTTGTGGCGAAGTCAAAGGACAGTAGTGACTGTCAGGATGGGGAGAATAGTTTGAGAAGCAGACAGTTGGAATGCACCCTAGTGACCAGCGAGTCCTTCAGAGCACCTTCAAGCTTGTTAAAGTAAAGCAGAGTTTGATGCGTCTGTGTTTTAAGGGAGAAAGTTTTGAGTAACATTTGCCTGTGACAAACACTGGTGATAGCCAGTAACAGAAACCCAGCTGTTGTAGTGTTTTGTGCACAGCTGGTTTTTATTAATGATGGAATATTTATGCTTGCTCTACAATTCGTGGCTCATTTCCATGTGTATGTCAGAACTTAAATACCCCCAAAGGCAACATTAAGATAACATTAAATATAAATGTGGCCAAGCTAGAAAGGGTGGATTTGGGGGGTATCGCGCTTATATTTATTGGTGTTGTTTCAGATTACAATAACTGCTCACCTTTACACATTGACGATGGTCTTTTCCCTTCTTATAGTGTCCCATAGATTTTGATACTTCTGATAAGGACAAGTGATTGTCGCCCCATTTTATGATGCAGAGGAAACCGATGTATGTATTTTTTAAAGAGCATTTTTTTTTTACCCAGCACATGCTTCTCATTATCCGAGAGGCCTGGACTCAATCAGGAAAGGAGCAGAGAAACCACATAATTGAAAGGAGAATGACGGTGGTGCATAGTTGGAATATTTGTGGGAAGGGGATTGCTGACATCAGAAAATGTAGTGGCCTGAGTGTTAACAGCATTGAAGAGAAATCAGCTTTCTGTGTTTCTGTGTATTGAGAATTATTTTTAAGGCCATATAAATATGGGCCAGGTTTGACATCTTTTATGAAGTTGCCCTGGAAACTTTGATGAAAGTTGTTATAGAAAAGTTCAATTAAAGCCTTCCTTGTTAGGGAGCTAATTAGCACATCCTTTACTCATTTTAGTTGTCTTCAAGGGCACCGATTTGCATTGAAGTAGTGACAATTCCCCATCATGTGGTAGCAAACCTAAGCTTAAAAAAAATCACAGATGAGGAAGATCATTTAGAATGCCAATTCTGAAGAAATAGAATTTCCTCTGTTACCTTTGGGCTTTTTGTTCAGATCTTTGTTTTCCTACATTTATACAGTGATCCCATTTTAATTTAGCATCCAGTTTTACCTTGTGGATTATGAGTTCTGAACCACAACTTACTAATGGGAGTTCTTTGTATAAACTGAGGAAATACAATGGGTCGTAATACAGTATTTTATTAAGGTAATAGTCTGTTTTCTTTTCTATGATTTTCTTGTACCTTTTTCTACACAGAGGGGATAGCCCCGCCTCTGTGTGTGTGGTGTGTGTGTGCGTGCGTGTGTGTGCCTATATGTGTGTTTGCCTGAGTACATACATATGTCAAAAGGAGAGAGAGAGAGAGAGAGAGAGAGAGAGAGAGAGAGAGAGAGATTGAAAGAGGCAGATTGTTTTCTAAAGCAAACAGTTTTCAGAGCTAAGAAAATATTGATGACCTGCTTTACCCCCTGGAGCATTCTTTTTGCCTGAAGCTGCCAATTAGTATTGTGTGGGGCACTGTGGTAAAATTTCTGACCCCGTTGTTTCTGTGACCAGGCTAAGCACTTATTCCTTGGGAACATGAAGGGAAAGGGTTAGGGTGGGGCTAACCATAAGCACTGCCTTCCTAATAGTTTCTATTTTGCTTAACCTCTTTTAGGGAAAGAAATATTAGCTTCTGAGATTTCAGGGACGTGTGCAGAAGAATAGATGTCCTATAGAGGGATAAAATATAAGGTCTACTTTTGAGTCTCCCTTCCCTCCACAGTTTGTAGGAGATGATCATTCTTTATACCTAGTCCCTGATGCTTTACCTTGTGGGCCATGCCTGCATTAGTTTCTTTGAGTGGGGCAATTACTTAGGCATTCTGACATGTGGCATAACTGATCTTCCTCTAGTCCTACCTTGAGAAGGCAGGGTCTAGATTTCGTTCTACAAGGCAACAGAATCAAACGAAGTTCGTGGTTTTTGCAGCTCGGCAGCAGGAGGAGGGGCTGCCTCTGTCTTGGAGAGCGACTCAGGTTCTTTGGCATGAAGATATGAAACACTGGCTCTCATCCATGCACCTGCTGGATGCCACACCTGCAGCCAGCACCTGAGCCCCACTCCGACACAAAAACCTGACTGAAGGCAAATGGGGCTCCTTTCCAGAGTCTGCAGCAAAATGGGGGCTTCAAGTTATGCCAGTACACCACCAGTGAGAATTAGATGAAGCCGGTCATCCTCCTGCTATTGGGGAACTGTCTTAATACTTTGGTGTAGGGGAAACACACTTACGTAGAAAGACTGTTGGCGTGCTCAGAGCTTCTCTTAGTTTTAACTAAAATTAATTGAAATGATTTCTGTTGTAAACTGTCTTCTTCCAAACCAGGCAAGAAGTCTGTGGGAGGGTTTGTCTTTTACCTGAATATAGGGCAGGCAGGAAGTCACAAGATTTGGTTTCTGATTCTGACCCTACCGGGCAGCAACAATGAAACCTTGATCCAGTGAGTTAGCATTAGCTATGTGCCCTGCACTTGTCTTTCTCCAGTTGTAAAGTGGAGTTACTCACATCTGTCTTTACTTCCCCCCACAGCTGCTGAGAAGGCTAACAGAAGTGGAAGAACCATTGACTCCTTAGAGAGAAGGCTGAGAAACCAAAGGTAATAATGATGTTAGTATTCTATGTCTTTCATACTTTTTCTCCTGTTGTAGCTTCTATCAAAGTCCTTGGGCAGGTCTTATTCACCCTTTACGCCCTTATTGAATGCATTGAATATATGAGTTGATGTTTTAGGTACTGGGATAGAAAGAGCGTACACCCATCCCATGTATTCTACCAACTTGCCCTTCCATTTCTGGCTCAACTTCCTGTGATTTCTGCCTGGACTCTTAGAAGCACCAATGAGGAGAATTGCCTTCTTTTATGTCTCTGAATTACCACTGGGGACTTAGATCCCTGAAGCAAGGTCTTCTGGATTTAAATTATATAGAGGAGATGACCTGAGAGTAAGTGAAGGAATCTGTTTCACATTTACAATGCAGGCGTTTCTCGAATGATTATTTTCTTCGGGGGGTCCATCATACTTTCAGCCTTGATGAATTCTGCTCCTATTTTGTGGCCCAGCCCTCTCTCTTATAACTTTAGCACTTACACATATACCGATGACTTCCAAACATATATTTCAGAATGTCTCTGAAATCATTTGGGTCCGCAAATTCGGTGCCTTCGACTCAGCTCGCTGCCTATCTCTGTTCTACGGAAGTTTTTAGATTAGACCTATCTTCCCAGGACTTCCTGATGGACTAGGCTCGAATTATTTGTTTGCTTTTTTCTTCTCCAGTGTCTTCTTGGTACAAGTGAAGCTAAACACCTTTAGCTATAGTAAATGCTCACTAAATGTTGGTTAGTGCTAAAACTGAGCGTATACAAAGGGCCATAGGAACATAAAGAGAACAGAATTTGTTTTCTATGCCTGAACAGAATTCAGGGCAATGAAGAGAATGGAGCAGGATCGTGATAGTGAAAATCTTTGAAGGAGGGGCTGAACCCACTTTTCTGAGAGTCTGGAAAAGAAGTGAAAAAAAAAAAGAAATGGGCCTCATGCAAAGCCAGGGGTATCTCTGGTCTGCTGCCTTCCCTAACTAAAACCTAAAACCCAGGTGAGTTTGTATGGTCAAATATATGCTCTTTCTATAACACATTGACCATATTAAACAGGGTGGCGTTTATTCATATGATATTAAACCAAGTCACCGTTAAAAGTGCTACTCTCATTGAAGCTGCGAAATAGAGGCACATGCACAGGCTCCTTGCTCATGTACATTCAGTTTTTTATAGCAACATGCCCATTAGGTTAAACCGAAGATTGGGATCTCAAAACTAACAAATTCTGTTCTCAGAAAGTAACAAGCTGGGTCACTAGAACTTGAATGTCTTCAAGCTGACGGTCAGATCGTTCCAAGGCAAAATGCTGAAAGATGATATAAGCCATTACAGGCCATGAACCTGTTCTCACCCATCTGATGTTCTTACTAATAGCTTCTTGGCCAAGTGGCAATTTGGCGGCAAGTGCATGCAAGCTAGATTCCTAGGGGAGCCCACATTCCACACTCTGCCATTCAAAAGGCCACTGAGGTCCTACACTGCTTCTCTTGGCTAGAGCTTCCCAGTGTCCCCAGAGCCCTGCTCTGACCTGGGTGGAGAAACGGGGGCAGGAAGAAGATTTTATTAAGTGAAAGAAAGATTTCATGGGGCTTTGCTTTTCTGCTACTTCTTTGTTCATTTATTTATTTTTAAATGGATATCATAAACATTGTGCTCCTTGACCCCATTCCTTTCACTTGTGGGGTCTGTCTCATTAAGAAACAATATTATATTAGGATTAAGATTTTATTAATTTAATTAAGAAAATATTTTTCCAAAATATGGCAAAAGGTTAAATCACAGAGATGTTTTATGAAATTATTTATACTAGCACAAAATGGGAGTTCATTTGACTATCTTAATGGAAAAGGGGTAAGTGCATCTTGATACACTCATTCAATGGAATATACATGACCATTACAATATTTGTTATGATGTCTATGCCAAAACATGGGTAAAGGCTTTATAATAAAGTGAAACGTAAGATCCCATATTCTGCAATATTTATATTTCTTATGCTGGTTGTGATGGCTAAACCCGTAGTCCCAGCACTGGGTAAACTGAGCAGAATCATTGCTGAGTTTAAAGTCAGCATGGACTACATAGTTCTAGGTTAGTCTGGGCTACGCAGTGAGACCCTGTCTCTAAAACTAAAACCAGGTGTTTTCCATTGCTTTACACAGGTCTAAATAGAACGTTCAAAAATTTTAACAATGCCAAAGTACTGGATTTCTAAGTGATTTATCTTTATTATAAGTATTTGCACATGATATTTATATTGTTTATAAAAATAAAGTGTGAACAACAATACCATAGTGGGGAAGAGATTGTTAAGGCAGCAAGGATCTTGGTAGATTCTTAAACCTTCTTCCTTTTATGTGTGTCCTACTTTTATGGCTCCCTTATACTTTTTTTTGAGGCATTAAGTAGCTAGATGTAGTACCATGGTCTAATAATCCCCTTTATAAATGGATGTATATCAGAGGAAGAAAAGAGGTGGTAACAGGATTCACCCCACTACTGTGTGTCTCACTGACCCCTCCACTGTCTGCGTGATAATTTTGTTGCCCATGTTTGGGTTAGTTGCTTCAGAGCAATATAAAAGGAAGTATAAGTGGGATAAAAAAAATGACCAATTCTGACCTGGGCACGATGACTCAGGGGGTTAGGGCACCTGCCTCTGGGAAGACTTGATGTCCACCTCCAGGATCTGTATGGTAAAACGAGACAACTCCCTCCCGCTAGTTGACGTCTGATCTGCACATGCACAGCATAGTGAACATGGCCACACACACACACACACACACACACACACACACACAAAATAAACAAACAAATAAATAAAAATAAACTAATTGAAATGTAATATGTTTTTAAATAAATTAATGTTTTAGAAACAGATTTCTCACATGCTCCTCAGTAAGGGTTGAAAATTTTAAGGCCTTACAGTAATTTTCCAACGTGGGTCTAGGCAATGAATGATACAGAAAAGAATTGATGCCACTCTTCCCTTACACATTTCATTTTGGGGAGGGGCTTTTGAAAGAGGGTTTCTCTGTGGGAGCCCTGGCTTTCCTGGAACTCACTCGTACACCAGGTTGACCTCGAACTCAGAGAACTACCTGTCTAGGCTGGAATTACAGGCATGTACCACCACTGCCCAACCCCTTACAAGAATTTTCTAAGCAGGAGCAAATACCTATCTGATATGCGAGTTACAGGACTGTGGGGCATTAAGTGACCTCCCAAGAGTTATCCAAATTCTGACCTTTGATGGCTCTAGAAACCCTGTAACTAAGTTACAAATAGGAACTTTAAAGCAAACAACTTTCATAACATTTTTAAAGCATTCTCGAATAAAAGCTAAATGGATATAATTATAGCAATAGTTAACTTTTTGAGCTTTTATGGAGCGTCAGGATCCATGCTTCACACTTTACGTGGAATACCTCTATTTCTCTTAATCTTGATCATAATCTTACATTATTATGTGTACACCACTGATCCTAATTTCTAGATGATACTACTGTTACCTATGCAGGTAAAGAAACGTGGATGAGGTCAATAAACAAAGAACTTAATTCAGGATTTGAACTTGAGAAGTAAGATTATAGAACCCTTGGCCATGGGGCTTCTACTGTATCCCCACTACCTGTTCAGTTCAGTGACATCCTATGCAAAGAGTTGAATGTGTGCTCTGGCTTGCAAGGTTTCTGGGGAAAGGTAGTATCTATGAAAGATCAGGCCATTAAGCAGCTCAGCCAGAGAGCACATGTGAATCTACTGGGACTTCCTGGCTCTGTTGTTGTTAGGTTTATTGATTTGAGTGGGTGTTGGGCCTGGATGGATTTGTGCATGATGTGCATGCAGTACCCGTGGCGTCCAGGAGATGTTGTACGATACCATGGAGCTGGTGCTACAGACAGTTGTGAGCTGCCATGTGGGTGCTGGATATTGAACCCAAGTCCTTTTGAAGAGCATTCAGGTTAATATAATCACTGAGCCATCTCTCCAGCCAAGACTTCTTTCTTTTAATGTGTGTGTGTGTGTGTGTGTGTGTGTGTGTGTGTGTGTGTGTACATGTGATGTTTTATTTACAAAGACATAGTCACAGAAATTATGACCTGAATGCTTTCCACTTCTCTGGAAATAAAGTATGAAGTAGATTGATCCGAATTTGGCAGAGAATCCGGTTTTCTAGACTAGGTTTTCCATCCTTGTTTGTGTAGTAAAGGGCAGAATGGAAGGAGGAAGTAGAAGAAGGGTTAGAAAGAAGACCTAATAGGCTTATTGCAAAATTCATTTGAAGGGCGAAAATATGGTTTGTTCTGGCCACGTTGTAATGTTGATTTTGTTGGGTCTTGGCTTGGGAAACATCTGAGCTCTCACTAATGTGTTTGGCTCATCTTCCAGGTATATGGGGAGAGGTTCATGGCTGCAAGTGGAGCAAGAATTTAGCTTCACCTTGCTGTCTTGTTGTTACAGAAGAGCTGGATATATAGATTTATACTGTACTTTTAAAAACAGAGCTGGGCATTTCCTTTCTTTTCTGGTCCTCAAAGGCACTCTGTGTGGCCAAGAGCAACAAGGTTATTTTATTGATTGAAGATGATGTCAGATCCCTGGCAGTGGCATGATTAAAAGTGTGGGCAAATTAAAGGTTACGTAGTTCCTACTCTTTTGGTTCTTTGGCATGAGGCAAGGGATCTTCTCTTTCGTTAATAGTGTCATGTTTTTCCTTAGCATGCTGATGGACATAAGGTTTATCAAAAAGGAGACATAAGCTGGGGAGAACTCTGTATAATTTTGTTTGTTTTCTCCTGAGATTATTTGCCTTCTTGTAAAACTGAAACCAGAACTTTGTGGTAAGGAAGCGGGAGAACACAGCGTCTCGTTGGTATTAGAAAGTGATTTGGGGTTTGAAAAAGATGTGGAGGAACTTGAAAAAAATTAAGTGGGGGGGAAAAGATTTTGGCCAAGTAAAGTTTTCTCCAGTGAAGATCGGGGAGGCAGGAGAAAGCCAGTCTCAAATCAGCATGAAGAATCTCAGGAGTTCTGGAGGAGAATCCTGTGGCGCCTTTCCTCCAGGGGCTCCTCTTTGAAAGCCTAGGGCCATTTTCTGGTTTCAAAAACAGACACCCATTTTCTTCAGAGTAGGACAACAGGAACATGCTGGTTATTTACCAGAATTCTACTCCTGGTCTCACTTTGACTTCAATTAAAAGTTGTTTCTCTGCTTTGCAATGAGGGGGAGACACCCTCAAATAATTACTTTGCAGATTGGAGGCAGTTTTGCTTTTGATCACGATTATACTTTGGACCAAAACAAGATGGAAAGACAAATTTCCGGGTTTGTTCACTCCATATCTGCTCATTTATTTTTGGCAACATTGTAAGGAAATAATGCTAAATTAATCACTGTGTGGTTTTGTGGATTTTTTTTCAACTTGAAAATTTTGGAAAAGCTCCCAAAATACAACGATGCTCATATGTTTCTTCTGCATTGCCATGCTTCTCACAGAGTCTCTGGTGTGGAGTAAAAGGTCGGTTTTTTTTTTGTTTTTTTGTTTGTTTGTTTTTTGTTTTTGTTTTTTTCTTCCTTTAAAGGGATACGAATGAGTCATGGCTAGGCCAGGATGTGGTACATGTGCAACCTTACCTAAACACAAACTCTTAAGTTTTACAGTAGCATTGGTTGGACTTGGAGGGAGTTTTAGAAAGATTCAAAGCAGAAACTGTAAATGAAGATGATCTCAAATGGAAATGAAATGGAGTAGACTCCTTTTGCTGAGCCCCTGGGTCAGAGGAAGTGCCGAGAGGGCAAACTGAGGCATATTCTGTTGCTGTTTTGAACCCGGCAGGATGAGTTTTCCTCCTCTTGCAAGGGTGATTGGCTGTTAATCAGATTGTAAGCTCAATGAGAGCAGGAATTATGTTTTGTATATCTCTGTATGACTCATTGTGTCTAGTACGAGGCTGGTAAATGTCTGGAATGCTCAATATTCAATAAATATTAAATGACTTGCCTGAAGTTTGTTTTTCTTCTGTCTGCCCGAGGCTGTGGCAGTAGAGTCAGGAGTTTGATATTCAGTGTTCTTTTTTTTCTCCGGACTCTGGATCTAACTTAATATGTCTGCCTTCCCTTCTGGTTGTAAGGTAGTTAAACTCACGAATCTATCCTGCTACTGACACCAACTGAGTGTTGTTTCCCAAGGTAACAGTGGTTGTGGGTATTTACCACCATCTAGGGTTCCAATAGGCATGCCTTTCTAAGGCTGGGAGACTTGAACACAGCAGCTCTTTCCAGGGTCACTTCTTAGTCTTTCTGTCCCCTTGGAGACTGGCATGACCTCCTGTACACACCTGCTGCACAGTGGGCTCTCATTTAAAGGCCACTCATTTCAAAGCCAAGCAACATGGGACAAGACTTTCCCTTGGAAGGAGTAGTTTGTTTAACTACTGGCTCATGGTGGCAACTTAGAAACGACATTTTGATTTCTCCCTCCCTACCCTTCCTGAACATTTCAGACTGACCTGTGGTTGGACTCTTGCCGGCGCTTACCCTGAACCTGAGTGTTAGGGGAGAGGGAATCTGCTGCTGCGGTTTCTGGAGCTGCCCATAAGCAAGAGTTCCCTATCCTCATCAAGGCTTTAAGCCTAAAAGAAAGCAGAAATAGGTATGAACCATTGGTGTGCATATATGTGTGTACATGTGTGTATGTGTGTGTGAGAGTGTGCCTACGGGTGGGTGTGTGTTTGTGAGTGTGTATGTGTGTACGTGCTTAAGCACATGGGACCTGCGTTTGTGCGTGCTGACCCACAGGAGCGCATGCCTGTGCACCTACCTATGTGTGCGTGCTGGATGGACGGGTGTGGCATGGGAGGGGGTGGCATACCTTTGAAGGTATGAGGTCTGGGACAGCTCAGTGTCTACATTCTCCTGCCTTGCGGGAGAGGGTTAGAAATAATATTTGTCTTAACTACAAACATTCTTGTTTCCACCTTTTTTTTTTCTAGAAGAAAAGAATTTGGTAGTCATCTGTCCAATTTCAGGCAACAGAAGAGGTTTTTCTATTTGAGTCTTGAGTTCAAATCTGGGAACCACAGAGTGTCACTGGAGTGGAGAGGAACAGGCTAAGTTAGGTAGCCTTTTGGTGGTTAGCTTACACTTTCCCCCAAAATAGGGATGAGATACAAAAAGAGTTAGTTTTTTGTTGTTGTTGTTGTTGTTGTTGTTTGATCTGGGAATGGAGCTCAGAGGTAATGTGCTTGCCTAGCATGCCTGTGATCCTGAGTTCCATTTCTAATATCACAAAACAAACCCATCAATAAGATAACTATATATCTGAATAAAAAATGATAAAATGTGCTTTTGGGAGGGAAACTGTTGGGTTAGCTTATTCCTTAGAACAGTTGGAAGGCAAGTAGTGATAGCCATCAAGAAAGAAGAAAAGCCAGAGGCTGAGCTTGTCCATCTGCTGTCTCCATTCTGGATGCCCTGCAGCACTAAGGAAAGGGATTTGCAGAGAGCTGGGGGTGACTTACTGTCGAGATAAAGACCTGGTAGGTAGAGTGTGGGATTTTCATTTGGAAACCCGACACTCAGTAGATTGGCCCTCACAGTGACTTTTGTGTGACATGTCCATGCACACCAAGTTACTTCAGGTCTCTACAGTGAAGATTTCATGCTTTAGCATTGCTGATTACTTGCAGTGTTTAGCAGGACCGATTCTTTCCAGAATCTTTGAGTGCCTGGTAAATCAACATGCGCAGTCGGGTGTCAAGAGGGAAGGGGTGGTGCATTTGACTTGCCCTTCAATTTTTCAGATGAGGAAACAGAAGTCATAAAAAGAAGAGCACTGGCTTAGGCTACCTTGTAATTGCCGTAGTCTTGTGACATGGGTCTTAATTCGTGTTGCTGCTGTCTATTTGACAAGATCCCTAGTAACTCTTTAGAAGAGCTGGTGGAGGTGGTCAGGGCCATGGTCATCATGTTGTTTCAGAAGGATGGACTTGGATTTTTTTTCAGTTTTTAAATGTTAGAGGTTCTTCCCCCTATCCACTTGTCCTACCCAACACCAACAGCAAGCTGCCTTAATGTCTCTCCTTCAGGGCCTAAAGTGAAGTGTCAGTAATACTTGTTCAAAGCTATTTTCTTATTAAGTAATGGCGCATCCAAAATGGATACTAAAAAGATGTTTTTAAGATTATGTTTCAGAGCTATAGGCAATCTGAGAAAAAAATGACATTGAGGCAGGGTTCATTTATGCCTGTGCTAGCTAAGTTCTCTTTACCTATTATTTGTTTACATTTTTGTTTTGAATTTTATTTTTCCTATATTACATGCTGAACTTACTCATAAATCCTGTTTATGGGGTAACTTTGCCCACCTCTTTGTCTCTACCTTCATAGCATAAGATTTCTATTTTTACTTGAAATAGAGTACAGAGAGATGAAGCTTGAAAGGGTCTTAGAAAACTGCCCTGTCTAATCACCCTACTTGACTGCCCCTTGCTGGCCCACTCCTTTTAGAAAGTAAGTCAGCATTAGTTAGATCATGGTAAAAGAGGAAACCACTTTTTTGTCCTAAATGTTCCTCAACCTATCAGTGCTAAAAACAAGACGCATGGAATTCATCTACAATTTATGAATGCAATTTCTCTGTTTTGTTTCTGTAATGGATTCCTCCCCTCAAAAACACGTTTTCTTCCCCCTTTCGAGGACTGATTAATCCATCAACCTGGATGTTAAGCTTCCTGTTTCCCCTTCCCAGGTCAAGGGCAGCCCAAGTGCCCAATTTCTCTCTCTCTTCACAAAGCAACGCCAGCTATAGAGATGAGAAATTCTGAAGAACAGCCAAGTGGAGGAACGACAGTATTGCAACGCCTGCTTCAAGAGCAGCTTCGCTATGGCAATCCTAGTGAGAATCGTAATCTGCTTGCCATACACCAGCAAGCCACAGGGAATAGCCCCCCATTCTCCACTGGCAGTGGGAACCCCGGCCCTCAGACCGACGTGTTGAGTCCCCAGGATCACCACCAGCAGCTCGTGGCACACCCTGCTCGACAAGAACCCCAGGGCCAGGAAATCCAGTCAGAAAACAGCGTCATGGAGAAGCAGCTGTCCCCTCGAATGCAGAATAATGAGGAACTGCCAACCTATGAAGAAGCCAAGGTCCAGTCGCAATACTTCCGGGGCCAACAGCATGCTAGTGTTGGCGCTGCCTTCTATGTCACCGGAGTCACTAACCAGAAGATGAGAACCGAGGGACGCCCATCTGTGCAGCGACTCAATCCTGGGAAGATGCACCAAGATGAAGGACTTAGAGACCTTAAGCAAGGGCATGTCCGATCCCTGAGTGAAAGACTAATGCAGATGTCACTGGCTACCAATGGAGTGAAAGCCCACCCACCTGTAACTAGTGCTCCCCTCTCCCCACCACAACCCAGTGACCTCTACAAGAATCCCACCAGTTCCAGTGACTTCTACAAGGCTCAAGGGCCTCCTCCCAGCCAACATAGTCTGAAGGGCATGGAGCACCGAGGCCCCCCACCAGAATACCCTTTCAAGGGCATGCCATCCCAGTCTGTAGTGTGCAAGCCCCAAGAGCCAGGGCTCTTCTATAGCGAGCATCGCCTGAACCAGCCAGGGAGAACAGAGGGGCAACTGATGAGATATCAGCACCCCCCTGAGTATGGCGCAGCCAGGTAAGAGTTCCCTTTCTGTCATTTCCTGGCCTCATCCCCAACCAGCCTCTCCTGCTGCCTGGTGGGAAAGGGAAGGAATGGGCAGGTGTTTGATATAACAAACTTCCCAGTGGCTAAAGAGAAAAGCAGTACCTCATTTTAGTGTTGATGCGCTCTCTTGTCTCCTGGGATTCTGGAAGAAGGGTCATTGTTTCTAATCTTGCACGTTCTTAAAGGCCTTTCCTTAAGAAATAGAAGCAGATTGTCTTGGACTTTAATAAGTCTGCCACATTGTGTCACTTCCATCATTCACAATTCAGGTTTTGTGTGTGTGCGTGTGTGTGTGTGTGTGTGTGTGTGTGTGTGTGTGTGTGTAGCAATCTGTTTGTTTCCTGTTAGTTGTACTGTCTCAGAAAATTATTGTGATACTTTTCGACACTCAAGAGCCAGGCAGATATGATTGTTGGTGGGAGAAGAATTATATACATGTGCTGGTTCAGAATGTTCCTTGCCTTGACCTTCAGGAAGTGTCTCAGGGTGTGTGTGTGTTGGGGGGGGGGCTTCTTGGTTCTTCTGGAGAGAGCTGGTTAGGCAGCTGCCTGTCATGTTTTTAAGCATCTAGGTTAAATTCACATTATCTCTGTAGAAGTTCTTCCAGATACTAAAAATGTGCAAAACTACGCCCATCCCTTCTGCGTTGTAACTTTTGTTCTTCCTAAGTATATTTCTTAATCATTCTGCACCCATTGTCATTTTTACTATTCACCCAATCCTGATTCTTTTTTATTGTTTATATTACTACTCTTTGGTACAATTTTAGGACATGGTGCAGGGGAACGGTTAAACAAAGACAGCAATGACAACAGTTATGCATGGCATCCTGGCCTCTTACCAGGGTTAGGTAATGATGGATGTCCATAAGGTTTGAGGCCCTAGGTGGCTCACAGTCCAAGACTGTGATCTCATTGGTATCTTCCTCGCCTCATGTCTATTCGTTCATTTCGGAAAGAACCTCCTTGCTTGAAGTTGGTGAGTCAGGAGGTAAGGCACTTGGGGTGGAGTAGGGCGGAGGTAAGAGAAGTTACCTAGCATTTCCTGGTATTTCTTTTCTCCCCTCCAGGTCCTGATTTTTTTTTTTTCTTGACCAGAGGCAATTCATTTTAGGCTCCTCCCCTTGCCTTACCGGTTTAGGATTTTTTTTCTCCTTAACCCAGGTTGATTTCTTAACCCTTTGAAAGTTCCTCTGAAGTCAGAAGGCAGAAGCCTGATTTTTGATAATCATCTCGGGACAGAAAACGGGATACGAACAGGGCCCTTCAGATTTCAACTACTGCAAGAGCCCAACTCCCATCTGCCCAGTGAAATGGAAGACCCACAGAGGGCCTGCACCCTTGGACTGCATAGCTTAGTGGAAATCCATTCAAGCTAGGGAAATGTCAAGGAAACCTAGGTCTTTTGTTCTGCTTTTCCCTTCAGTATGGAAGCACTGGAGGCACTGCCTCACTTCTGGACTGTGGATGGTCTGATCTGTTGCCTTGTGGAAGAGTGTATTTGCTATGGTGTGGAGCTGAAGCCAAAGCCCCAGCTCAGCACATGGCCCGCCTTCCCAGGAAAGCTATTTTCAGAACTCATTCACCAGTATTGTTTGTGATCTGAAATGACTCCCACAGTGTTTGAAGCTAGATGGAAAAGCTCTTTGATCTGCCTAAATAAATAATGGGACAAAGAGGGGTTTTTCCTTCCCATACTGATTAAACAACCAGAGAAATTAAGCTGCATATATTTTATAGGAAGATATGTATCTTTTCTCTTTCCTTCTAAATTATCTGTGGATCTCAATTTATGGCCCTTGAAACAACAAAGCCTATGACCTACCTTTGTTTTTGTTTTTTTTGTTTGTTTGTTTTCGGTTTTTTTTTTTTTTTTGGCTGTGCTGGGCATCTGATCCAGGGCCTCCAGCATGCTAAGCAAGCACCCTTCCACTGAGTTCCGCCCCCCAGCCCTTGAGTAGTATTTTAACACACAGGCACGCTCTAACAGTTGCTTCTCTGCAGGACAGGAAGAGCATATTGATATGCTGGACGAATAATAAAATGGCCTAAGCTAGAGGTTTACCACGCGACGTTTGGGTATACATCCAACAAATTCTGTCTCTAAGCCTTTGCATGGCCTGCGTGGGGGAGTGGCACCTATTGATGGATCCTTGGAAGGCAGAGGCAGTCCCACAGCTTTCCAGAAGTCTTCTGCTTTTCCTCGCTGACACCTTTTCCTGCTTGATTTCCTATATGGCTTGTAAATATCTTCCCAAGTAGCTGCAGCTCGCAGAAAAATTGAAAAAAAATAAATAGAAAGCCTACCTCTTAATTTTGAACCCGCAGATGACAAATCAGGATAAAATGTCAGTTTTTCTGAAGAAAGTGACCTTAGGAAAAAAAAAAAACGCTGCCTTCATTTGCCTTCAGAGAGTCAGAGAACTGTTGGAGATTTGCTGTTCAAATGAACACAATGTTATAAACAGTCCTTTGATTACTTCATCATCCCTGTGCCCTCCTCCCTCCTTAGGAAAATAAATAGCTTGAATGCTCACAGCTCCAGATGGGAAATAAGGCCAAACCATGCGAAGAATTATTAAATTTCTAAATCTTTCTCTGAGTACTGATTTTTTTTTTTTTTTGCATCCTGGGTTTATACACCGATCAAGTGCTTTTAAAAAATTAAAATCATTTCTGTTTATATAGCAGCCACCCCCTTTCAGGTGTTGAAATTATGCCCAGATCTGAGGTTCCTTGAAATGCTTGTTGAACAGAATCTCAGGGCGACCTAAATCTGTAGCTCAGAACAGAGCTACTTGTGCAATTGGAATAGTCTGGAATTATTCACAAGCTGCTCCACGATTCACAGTCACTGTCTCAGAGCCTGGGAGAGGCACCGTCTCTTGTGGTGAGAAGCCAGCTATAGGCTGCTGGTTGCACCTGCTCTGTTGAGAGAGAGAGAGAGAGAGAGAGAGAGAGAGAGAGAGAGAGAGAGAGAGAGAGAGAGAGAGAGAGAGAGAGAGATACGTCCATATTCATATGGGTGCATGTGTGAGTGACTGAAGAGGATGGGGCCCCTATAGAGGTAGCAGGGTGGGAAGGTCTGTATTTGCTAGGGGTGTGTGTGTGTGTTACTATCCCTTTTTGTCTGTACAAGCTCTTTTTGAGAATATATCGACTCTCTCAATGCAGCTTTGGGGAGCAGCTTAAGTTCGGTGAGTGGTCTCTTGCGTAGATAGACAGCCAGGTCCCCTCTTCTGCAGATCACTAGTAGCCCATGAGTCTTAAGGAGTAGGGTGTTGGAGAGAAGGAGCAGAGGGGCAGATCAGGTTGTCCCTGGGATCATGTGATTCTGTTGTCTCCTTTGTGGCTCCTTGTTCCCAGTTAGTTCTGTCAGTGGGGAGTGTTTCCAGCTGCTGTGGGGTGGAAGGACCCAGAGAGTACACTGCCTTCACCTTGGCCACTTTATTGCTATCATTACTCTTTCTTTTATTATTTAGTCTTCAGTGTGTTTTTGTTTCCTGTGACATAGGCCAGAGTTCTCCTCAACCTGTGTCTTCTTCCCTGAGCCCCCTGTTCTCCAACAGACCCTAATTCCAGTGTTAACATCGCCCTCCCTGCCTTTTGATGGTGGGCAGATGTTGAAGCCCAGCTGCAGTTCTTTTGCCTGGAGCGGTTCCCTACTTTTTCAACTACCCAAGCCTTTTCTTGTTTTCAGATCTGCCAGGGAAGGACTGCCTTGGTTTTTCCAGCACTCTGCTTCCTTTTGTAGCCTGGGGAGTCAAGGGGCAGCTGCTTTGTTTTGGCTTATCTTCATCCTGGTCTTATCTGACCCCAGGGACCTTCCGGAAACCTTGCAGTATCTTTTGCTAGACCCCTGAGAAGCTGTGCACTGTCCAGGGCCTTGACAGGCCATTCACCCTTCAGGGAGGAGGGAGGCAGACGCCTAAGTCTGTTTGAGAAAAAGGCCCTTGTGCTTGATAGGCTCCCAGGGGAGCTGCGGAGAGGAAGCCCAGTTTGAAACTATGTGTTCAAGCTTTGAGGGAGATATACCTCAGGCAGTGGACTTTCAGATCCCGAGCACGAGGGCAAAAGAGACTGCTGGGTTTTTTTTTTTCCTTACATTTTGAAAGTAGGGTTGGAGAACATGAAATTTAAGACCTTCTGTCGCCCAAGAGATTCAAAGGCCCCCTCCTCCCAAATCTCAGGACATTCCAGCTCTGCGTTAGACATATTAAAACAGCTCTTGGGAAGGAAGCACACGGTTGTTTTTACCTGTATAGAAAGTGAAGATGTACAGGACGGGAAGTGGAAACCTTTCACCACGTAAGTTCACAAACCACCCCGGGCTCTCGGGAAGAAAGGTTATGTATGGCGTCAGCTCTTCGGTTGTAGGCTTGGCTAGTGTGTCATTTCTTGTATGCCCTAGTAGTTTACGTGATTTCTTCCATATTTGCCAATTAGTTCCAGCGACAAGTGTGTATAATTGGAAGAATTGTGTGTACATTAGAGGCATGTACGAGGCTGCGGGACAGACCCTGGGTATAAAGAGGTTTTAGTACTTTTGTGAGTATTGAGGTCACTGGATGTGTCCATGAGCAAATATTTGGGATGATTGGGTTGTAAACAGCCTATACAGGGAGGAGTGGTTGGGGATGCTGGTTACTGGAGTGTGTGAGAGAGAAATGTGCTAAAGTGTCTGGATTGCTAGTGAAAAGTTAATGGCTTCTGCTCACTTGTCCAACTTCTATCGAGAATTTTATTCAAATTAACACAAAGATTAACAGGAAGACACTAACAAGATCAATATATCTCACCAGTAGATAAAAAGCTATAGTTCTTACTATAGTTATATATAGCTATATATACACATATATACATATATATATATATATATATGTATATATGTGTATATATAGCTATAGTCAAAACAGGTAGAGCTCCCAGTATTTTCGCAATTCATTCAAAGCCTGGGTGTTTTGGAACTCAGTATGTGGACCAGGCTTCTCTTGAATGCACAGAGATCTGTTTGCCTCTTCTTCATGAGTGCTGAGACTGAAGGTATGTGCCTTCATGCCCAGGAAGATAAATTTAAGAAGGACTTATTTTATGTGTATGAGTGATTTGCTTGCATGTATGTCTGTGCTCTCCATGCATGCGGGATACCTGTCAGAAGACCTCATTGGATCTCCTGGAACATGGCTGTTATGTGGGTTCTGAGAATCAAAGCTGGGTCCTTTGACCGGGCCAGTACTCTTATCACTGAGTTATCTCTCCTTCTATACTAAGGAATTTGAGCAAGGTTTCACAGAGCTAATAAGTAGTACCAAAAGTCTCTGAAGTCCCCTTTTTGGTATCTAAATCATGTTTTTATTTCTCTGTCTTCCGTGAATTGAGAAATTCAGGAACATATAAAGTTCAGCCTGGGCCAGGGGATGAAAAATAATGTTTTTGCCTTCAGAATAAACAGACATAAATGCTTCCTGTTAGTGTTGATAGTGGGAAATAACACATCCATATGCTTTGATTGTTTTAGTT
Source organism: Arvicola amphibius (assembly GCF_903992535.2). NCBI lineage: Eukaryota > Metazoa > Chordata > Mammalia > Rodentia > Cricetidae > Arvicola > Arvicola amphibius. The sequence continues at coordinate 97,840,485 of NC_052065.1, read as the reverse complement.
AATAGTTGTGCACAAATTATTTGTACTTAGGTATTAATATTTCGTGTCTCATAATTAGTTACCAAAAATCAGGAAGCCATATTAAGCAGTGTACCAAAGTTGTCTTTCTGAGACATTCTGTAAGCAATAGGTTGGTCATTTGTAGAGCACTGCTTAGACATTCAGGAAGCCAAAGGTGGGAGTGGAGTGCTACCAGTAACACCACAGTCCACTCTTCCCCAGATCTCTGGCTTTGGCTTTCCCTCTCTTTCTGTTTCTTTCATTCGGGATGGGACTCAGGGCCTTATGTTATGTACTCCGGGCTTGTGTTTCAGCCCTGCACCGTATCCAATCCCTCAGCACATCTCTTTCCTTCTCTGGGTTTTAGTTTCACCCTATCCAAGAAAATAATTCCTTTAAAGTCTTCCTAATTCCTAAATTTTGTGATTCAGTATGCTATAAATAGTACAATAGTGTTGCCTGTATCTTCTCCAAGCCTATTGCTCCTTAATGTGTATTATTAAATTGATAACTGGAATGAACAATAATTATTTGGTGTTTAAAATTTAATAAATGTCTTCGTATCTTTGAGAAATTCTTGAGTGTATGAATTCTCAAAGGTAGTCGCAGATAGGACGACGGAAGGCCAAGTAACCAAGTAAACATATTTTCTAAATTGAAGTCTTTGCATACATAAAGTTTTTTCCAGACAGGTTCAGTTTTCAGTCAGGTCATGAGCATTACTTTGTACAAGAGGAATTTTAAATGACTGAGGAATGAATGTGGAGATAGCCATCTTCAGATTTTCATACTTACCTCAGAGGTTATCTGGTTTCATCTCCAAAGGGTTCATAGCTAGTGAGCAGTAGCTCTTGGACAGAGCCACAGGATGTCTCGGTGAGAATGGGACGCTAGAGTTCTTTGGCGGGGATCTAACTCTGTTTGCTTCGCATTTTACCTGTATTTGGGGGGTTATCCCTTTGTGTCATTTACTTGTGCCTTGGGAGTGAACTTTATCAGAGCTGGCCTTCTGTGTTTTTCAGGACAACGCAGGACATCTCGCTGCCTTTGTCAGCAAGGAATTCTCAGCCTCACAGCCCGACATCGTCCTTGACGACAGGGAATCCCTTGCTGCAGTCTCCACCATCTACGAGACTGTCTTCTGCCCAACACGCTTTGGCCGCAAACCAAGGCGACCACTCTGCACACCTGCCAAGGCAGCAGCAACACTTTCTTCCGAATCAGAGTCATCAGGGGGACCACTACCGTCTCTCCCAACCCGCGTTGCCTCCTCCAGCACCACAGCAGCAGCCGGGGGAAGCCTACTCAGCTATGCCTCGGGCTCAGCCGTCTGCTTCTTATCAGCCCATGCCAGCTGACCCTTTCGCCATCGTCTCGAGAGCCCAGCAGATGGTTGAGATCCTCTCTGACGAGAATCGGAACTTGCGGCAGGAGTTGGATGGATGCTATGAGAAGGTGGCCAGACTGCAGAAGGTACGGCTCCCCTTGAGGGTCAATAGCGGCTTCTTTGAATCGTACTGGTGGGACCTGTTAAATACCCATATAAGGGTTTCGTCTGTGTGCGCTTGCCATCTCGCGTGGGTAGATCTTTCAAATTCTTCCTCTGATGTTCGTCAAACTTTAGGAAAAAGCTTTGTCTTGTCTAGGATAACTAACTTTTCTCTTTTTTATTATCATAAATTAAGAACAAAACAATGGACTTCATGATGAAATTTTCACAATGCTTATCATGTACTTTCATTAGGTTCACACTCGCTACCATCTTTTGTTCCCCCTTTTTCTTTAAGAGAGGTAACATTTTGCTTTTATACTAAAAAATAGATGTCCCAGACTCTATAACCCTAAAGAAAGACTTGGTTCGTTATTTTATTCAAAAAGTCATCAGATATACTTCTTCATAAAGAATATTAGTAAGGTCTGTGCTCATGGAAAACCTGCCAGCATTTAAAGGCTTTTTGTCTTGATTATATTTTCCCCATATGATTTTGAGTCGAGTGTATAAAGCTATAGTTCATAGTTTCTAGAAAAATCCCACCAGCTGAGATTTTGTATGACTCAGGAAAAGGCTGACAGTTGCTCTTCCTTGTGGGAGTTCTCTTCTAAATTCTTTGACACTAGCCCTCCTCCCCACTTTTGCTTTGGTCTTTCTGCACAGATCCACTTCGGCATCTGCTCTATTTCCCTGGTGTGTGTGTGTGTGTGTGTGTGTATGTGTGTGTGTGTGTTGAGGGGGACACACAAAAGGCGCTTAGCACCACAGCTGGGTGACAGGTGACAGCCCTAGGCAGAGGAAATAGAAAAAGAAGTGTGTGTCCCCAGTTCCCATTCATCCCTGTTCTTCCCTCACCCCCGCTGTCTGCTGCAGCTGGGAATTCAGCAGTTGAGGGCCTCGAGGCCTGAACCTCAGTTCTTGCCTGGGTGGTTGAGTGGATAGAGTTCTGCCTTTGGCGGCTCCTCTGTGGCTTTTGAACCCTGAGGAGTTCATGTGGCATGATCTCCTTGTCGACTGTTCAGGAAGTTGCAGCTGAAGGTGGGGAGGGAAGGATGGTAGACTTGTATTGTTCAGCAGCTCTATCCCTAGGAGACAACAAGAATGGAAATTTCAGGGCCTGTACGAAGCTGAGAATTTGCTAACAGCAGATCTTTTACCTAAAGGAGTAGCACCCTTATTTTTTTCCATAGTGAAGTGGTTTTTATGTAGTGGAAAAGATGCCCCCTTTCTCAGTTTCCTTAGATCCGGTTGAGGGCTATCAGGGTGGATTGAGAGCTATTACTTCATCTTGATTTTATATTTTCTTTCTTCTCAGTTTGACAATTCCCCTCTCTCACATTGCACTAATGCTGTACATGAATTTTGTCGATTGACTAGAAACCCTGTTTAGCTGGTTCGACCTCCTCTAACTTTTAATTTGGGTGGCCTGGCCTTATCTTTGACATAATTACAGGTTCCTGAGCTCAGATCGTCTTTGTCAAGGATCCCTGGTGACACTAGCAGCTGGGTCAGATGACTAGGGCAGAGAGCAAAATAGGAATTTTCTTTATTGTTTGGTCCTTGTGCAGACATATGTCAGAAAAACACAACCATCATAGCTTGCGTGTCTGGAGAAGCCAGGTCTAGCCAATGCTTAGGCAGAGAAAAAGGAACAGAAAGGGGAGAAGAAAATGCAAGGAAAAATATGGTATATACCAGATAGTAGAGCTAGAAAGGAAGGAAGAAACAAAGGAAGGAGGGAAAAGAAAGAGGGAAGAAACAAAGCAAAAAAGGAAGGAAGGAAGGAAGGAAGGAAGGAAGGAAGGAAGGAAGGAAGGAAGGAAGGAGAGTGAGCGAGTGAGCACTGGAGGCTCCTGGGGACAGAAGAACAAACAAGTCTTGAAACCCACCACCACTCTCCCTGTCTTCCACCCCTTCTACCACCCACACCAAGTCATTGGATCGGCCCTTCTTGGCCTTTCTGTGAAGGCCTTGTTGCTCTGCTCTTTGTAAGAGGACAGTATCTCCACAAGGGGAAGGAGAAGGATTAGCAACAGGCAGGCTATGTGTGTACTTGGAGAAAGGGGCTGTCTTCTAGGAGCCGCCTTTTCTGGGCACTGGGCGGCAAGTAGGAAGCCTCACTCACTTTCTCTTGGCTGCCTCTTGCAGACCAACACCAAGCCTGCTCTTTCAAATGGAAATGTTTATTTTCTCCTCTGCAGCACTTGAATTTCCTGCAAAAAGCCTTCACCAGGCGCAGGCCCGGCAGATCTTGTCTCTAAATGCCATTCGCCAGTTTTCACCTTCTGTGCTGCTATCTTGGTGCCATCTGCAAGGAGAAAAACACTTTCAAGTCTGCTCTTTTCAGTGAGCTTCATTTGTTTGCAGGCAGTTCTGTCTCCAGCAGGATTTTGAAGATGGGGGCAGCTGGAATTGGAACTGATCGCAGCCTGATTGCTCCTCCCCCATCCTCAATTGGGGCGCCTGCATCCCTCCCCTCCCCCGCCCCCCAGCACCGTGAGCTTTGTTTAGGAAGAGTGGAAAGCCGAGTAGAAATGCAGAGTGGTTACAGGAGTCATCCTTAATTTGAAAATTGCTTAATAGGCCATGGGGTTTATTTGTCTTATACAAATTATATGCAAATAATCTCTGCGGTTGTTGCACAGGCACGGGAGCTGGCCTGGTGGCAGAGAAACTCTGGAGTCTAATTTCGTCTTTTCTTCCTGATTCTGGCTAATTCTGGACAAGAACGTTGGTCTTTCCTTCTCATTTTATAAGACTTGCAGAGAAGTGTCATAAAACCACACAAATTATGAATTCGAGTTAAAAATCAGTACTAGTTTCCAACTGACTCTGGTGACTGCGGGATAAAGTCCAAATGCCTGGCATTTAAAACCATTTTATGACCTGACTGCCCTTACCTTCACAGCCATATCCCTCTAGCTTCCCTGTGGCTACCACACAGTGTCCAGTCAAATGAGACTCCTGGCCACTCTGGGAATGCATTTGCTTACTCAGAATAGAATACCCTTCCCCTCACCTCTGCCCATTGAAATCCAATCCCACTTTCAGGATCTGACTCCAAATGCCATCTCTCCCTGAAATTATTTTCTTCCCCTCCCCCAACCAGGGATAACTTCTTTTCTTTTTTTGCATTGCTCCTTCTTCCCTTCTGGCTGTTCCTGACCCTAAGTTCTCTGGCTTGATTGTAGTGGAGGAGAGGATAATGTGGATGTTCTCATTCGGATTTGCATACTTGACAGCGTAATTGTGTCTTCTTGACTGTCTGAATCTTGATTGGCTAGTTGTGAAAGGGAATTGAATTATACTGCATGAGGCTATTTGCTGATTTGTTCTTGGTAAAGGTGATTTAACTACTCTCTGCTAACATGGGGCAAGTTACATTGCCTGGGCAGATGTCAGGGCAAAATGAGAGAACCACACAGAAGTCCTTTGAGGGCTTCAAAAGAAAGTTATCACTATATAATATACAGTATTATTAATAGTTTCAAAATCAGAAAAAAAAAACAGAAATTAAAATCGTGTGAAGTCTATTTTATCTTATTGCCTTCCATGAGGCAGAAATCACGATGCCCAGCCCCCACTCCACCCCAACAGAAATACACACACACACACACCTTTGTCCTATGGAAATCCTATGAAGCAGTCGAATCATTTACTGAGTTCACAGTCTTTTTTGAAAACCTAGTTCTTAAAATATGTTACACTTGCTTCCTTGGCCATATGTAAATTCTGAAAAAAAGATGCCACTGAAGTGTTGTATGTACGGTTCTAAACTGTCTTTCCCATTAAACTTTTAGCAACACCATCTTTCTTTTTAATGTTAAGGTGGAGACAGAAATCCAGCGGGTCTCAGAGGCCTATGAGAATTTGGTGAAGTCGTCTTCTAAAAGAGAGTCTCTGGAGAAAGCTATGAGGAACAAGCTGGAGGGTGAGATTCGAAGGATGCACGACTTCAACAGAGATCTGAGAGGTAAGGGACCGGTAGGATTAACCTGATAGTTGTTTTGTTTGTTTGTTCGTTGTTTGAGATAAGGTCTACAGAGTTCAGGCTGGCCTAGAGCTTACTACATTGTCCATGCTGGCTTTGCGCTCCATAATACCCATAAGACCCATGAAGGCATGCATTCCCTACACTGGCCCTTGCTTTAGTAGGTCTTGTACTGTTTTGAGATTCACATTTGCAAACTCGGGTCTGTGTCACCCATCCTTATTGTCAAAAAAAAGATGCTGCCTTTTGCCGAAGGCCAGTATTTAGACGACAAACAGCAAGTGCTTGGAAGGGTGTGTGTAAAGCCCTGCTGATTTTCTGCACATCCCGCAGACCGTCTAGAGACTGCCAACAAGCAGCTGGCGGAAAAGGAGTACGAGGGCTCAGAGGACACCAGGAAAACCATCTCTCAGCTCTTTGCCAAAAGTAAGTCTGGAAACGCTACAGGCAGGTATGAATGTGCGGATGGGCAGTAACCTCTCTGGAAATGTTGCTGATATGGATGGAAGAAAAGTTTATGACAATGGTGCCTGACACTTTAGCCTTCTCAAAACAACCAGGAGAGAATGAATGTCTTTCTCCTGCTGCTGCATGGAACACCAGGAAGGCTGCTCCAGTCACTGCACTCTGGACCAAGTCAGAAAAAGCCCACGTGGGTCCCCCACCATTGTCATGGCTAACTGGAGACAAGACCTTAGAGAATCTCGTCCTTATTCATGCTGAAGGGATCGTTGTAGGTGCTTCCATATACTGGCTCTGGGAGATGGGATGTGCATGCAGGACAATGATTAGTGTTTGGAATCCCCAGCCTGCACTAGGGGTTCCCCTATTAAACGCTTACTGTTGTATCGTATCATTGCGATTGATTGGGAGATTGTGAAGACAGCCAGAGAAGGACAGGCCTCTGCTATGACCTGAATTCATGGTTCTGCTTGCAGAGTTGGAGGGTACAGCGCTGGGCAGAACTGTGCTTTCCTCATAATAGGGTTTCCTTTGTCTGGAAATACTCCTAGGACTGTAACAATGAATTAATCCTCTTCTTTATCGGCCCCTAATGGACTCCACCCAGCTAGACAATGCCTAATTCTTTCCAATTGCTATAATAAAAGCAACAATAAAAACTTCATAGTAGATGGAGTCCACTGGGAGAATAAATTGGGTTGAGAACAGATGAACTGTCCTTGTTTCTGCAGATGCCTAAGTTTGGCTTTGCCCTATTCCAGCCTCCCTCAGTGCAGCTCCCACTGCTATCCTGCTTGTTGGGGACTTTGTCAGACTCTTTTATTTTGCTGGGGCCTCCCAGTGACCCTTTCATGTCATTCTGTGCAGTTTCCAGTGAGCTTTTACAAGTCTGTTTGATCTTCCCTTTCAATATTCCCATCCCTGCCTGGGTTGCTCTGTTGTGCTCCGGCTTCTGAACAGTTTTGTTCTTCCTCTTTGCCCTGTGCCTCCCAGTCCTTTGTCTTTCGTCTAAGAGTGAGGAATGCAGTTTTTCTGGTGTCATCAGAACGTAGGGGAAATTGGGAAGTTGCTTTTGTGGTGTCACGGTTACCCTGGAAGCTAGTTCAGTGGCAGGAAGATGGTGGCAGTCTCCCAGAGTAAAACAAAACATATGGATTCTTGCCCTGGACCTGCTAGCTTACACTCCTCTCTGTGAGGAAATGCTATTTCAGGTGCTCCCGGAGCTCTGCTGTGGGTTTAAAAAATATAGTTATTTGCTAAACCAAATTACATTAACAGCAGTGTGAAACACTCTCAGCAGTTCTAAAACTAGGTGGGGAAGAGAGCATGCCTTTTGACCCCTTTATTTCTCTTGCCTTTGGGCATCCAAACCTCCCTGCTAGGTGGGAACTGTAGCAGGAAGGAAGAAAGCTCTTTTGAAAAGCCTTCCCTGGGAGTATACTCCAGCAGCCGGAGAGATAGAAGCAGTTTAACCCAGAAGGCAGTTGGGTACAGTAGAAAAGATTTTGAATAGGTTGAGCTTAAGTATGGAATCCACTCCTCATTTTCCAGATGTGGGAGCTCTTACAATGCAGTGCTTGCTTTCCAAGTCCTGTTTCCTCATATGCAAAATAGAGAAGAGAAGAATAATACCTCATATCCTTGTTCTGAGGATTAAGCTAGCACAATGCCTGATATATAGTGAACATTCAGCAAATGTTCATTGCTTTTCAAGGTACATCTATCAGATCAATGTATATAATGTCACAGTGGGAAATGAGGCCATGCTGGCATCATGAAGATAAGGTCCAAATCTATTTGTTTGAGTTTCTGGTATGAGATTTGTCCTAGATAACAAGAGAACTACCTGGAAAAACACGAGGAGCTGTAGCTGTATATGCCAAGGTCCCTTGTAGCTATACTTTAGTATCGAATTCAGAAACAAAATTGCTATTTTTACAGGTGAGACGTAGCCTTCACATTGTAAAAACTAATATAAAGGAATCATTCACATCTTTGTAAAAGATGTATTTTGAAACAGTAATTCTTTTCCATCATCAATCATGGTGACGGTGATTGTCATTCTCTTTAATGGGCTTTCTTGGTGTTTTTCATGTTACTCTCATTTAAATATGTTATATTATCTCATTGGATCCTTAACTAATATGGATTAACAAAAACAGCAATGTTGCCTGTACTTTCATCTGTAAAGTGTTTTTATCCTTTTTTAGAATGTCCATCTTTCTACTTATATAACTTTCCTGTCCTCGCATGCTGTCTACATTTTCTTATTAAAAGCTTAAAGCATATCAATCAAAGGCATTTCAAAGTTATGATCTGACCATTCTAACATCCTTGACTTACCTGGGTCTGCTCCTGATGCAGGCTGTGTCTTTTACAAAACTGTGTGCATTTTGTCCTTTAGTTTAAAAAGAGTACTGCTATTTTGATTATGCTGTTGAGTAGCAGGAATTACATGGTGGCTAAGAAGGACTGCAGTAGTCAAGTCTTTGAACAATACTTGCCTTGTATTGTCCTGAGCATAAGACTCCTTCCTGACGTGGCATGGGCTGGTCAACAAGTGGAATGGTTTCTAGCACTAAGATTAGGTTTTTGGTTTTTATTTTGAGTCTGTGCTTTTGGACTGTAACCCTTATGAATGTGGCTCAGTCCCCACCGCTGTTTACTGCAGTGTGATCAGAGGGGCCTAGAGTCAGGTATTTCTTCTGAGGCCTGGGACATGTTTAAATGGACCTTAGCATCATTCCTCCAGACTGCTTAGTATCCAAAGTATTTCTGCAAGTTAGGTTTTAGTTAAAGTTTCTCCTCAGGGCATGTCTTGTTGAGAAAAACAAAATGTCTGGTCTGTTTCATGATGGTTTCTTTCCCCTCCTACTGCTGATAACATATTTTTTTCTGGCCTCCTGGAAGAACCTGGATGAACACCTGGTGGCAAAAAACTTCAAAAAATGTGGGTGTTCCAGTATGAGTGCCTGTCCCAGGAATTAGCTCTCATATTTGCACATACTGAGCTGCTAGCGATTCCTCAATTATAATGCCGGGTTTCGGAACCAGCTCCCATGGTTTCCATGGTCTTTGCCCATGGAATTCTAACTTGGTAAATTGTGATTCTCTGTCCACCTACCTCCTACTTTGAGGACAGAAGCTTGCCCTGTGAATTTCACTTTCCGTGAGAGCTCTCTGTAGATCTCTCTTCAATCTTTTCTTCTTAATTCAGCTGTTTAAATCTCTGTTAGAATGGTGTCACAATTTTCTATTATTCTATTTTAGAATAAAAGAATGTAAACTATGGTTGGTAGTTGGCCTAACTGCTTTTCATGTTGAAGTCAGGAAGGTCAAGACAGGGTAGAAGTTAGAGTCAAGGTCCTGTTTAAATGGCTTATCATAGATTTAGGGCCAAGAGCTGTGATATTTATGGAACCACTCTTGCATGGCTGAGATAAATACCACTTCATTTTGCTATATCATCTCCTAGTACACATTTTGCTATAGATATCAGTTGTTTAATTTTATCTCAACAGAGATAAGGGATTGAATGCTCTTTGGATTCTATTTTCTCTATTTCTGTATCTTTCTCCTCTTCATTTCTAGTATCTTTGATTTACCCTGCTTGACAGAGACTTCTCAGTGCTTTCATCTTTATGTGTGTTACTCTGCTTCTGAATGCAGTCAGTAATTAGACCAACTTCTTTAGTGACTCTTCCATTCTAATGACATACATTTTATCAATGCAAATGTACATATACACACAGATACACACATGCACAGATACATGGCTACACATTGTACATAGATTTACATCCCTAAATATGTTTGTGTGCATGTGTACATGCATGTGTGTTCACATATATGCAAAGTACACTGTTCGCACACAAACATATTTTATTACTGTAAAAGCTCTAGTCATTTGCTTAGATGAAATTGATGCCCATATTTCTAAATTAATTTTCCCTTATACTCTGCCTCGTTCTTTCCCACAGTCCCTCCGTCCCCAATCTGTCCTGCAGAAGAAAGGGTAGGAAAGAACATAAGAGGGCTTCCAGTTTTACCTTATTCCCTTTATAAAAACTCCGGGCTTGGTAGGTACTGAAACGAAATGAGTTAGGTTGGCCATGGTGTTGGATCGGGCTTTCCCTAGAGAGGACACGTTTTCTAATGGTCTTGATCTCAGAAACGGTTCTTGCATAAGGAGTAGGATTTGAGGTTGCTTCTGTTTTATGAAATAACATATTTAGACTCTTTGGTATGTTGAAATAAGAAGATAGTGGGGGAAATTTTGTTCAGCTTAGTTGCTCTTTTGCCAAACATTTTGCAAACACAAACCCAAGGAAATGAACTTACTCTGTGTTGTATGTGTATGTATGTATACATTTGTGTTCATCTTTGTGTAGTGCTTAATCCTTTTTAGGACATTTTATATTTCCTTATCCATTACTTATTTATGCAACAAGTTAGTGGTTGATCCAGTGATAAAATCTAAATGTAAATTTTGATTCTTTTAGCCATGTTCTAGAAGAGTGTACACTGTCAAGTAATTAATACATATGGCATATTAGTTTTGCTCACTTAAGGCTTTGACCCAGCTTCAGGAAGACAATATTGATATTCCATGTCCTCACAGATAAAGAAAGCCAGCGGGAGAAGGAGAAGCTAGAAGCCGAGCTGGCTACTGCTCGCTCTACCAATGAAGACCAAAGGCGACACATTGAAATCCGAGACCAGGCATTGAGCAATGCCCAGGCGAAGGTGGTGAAGCTGGAAGAAGAGGTAGGTGTCCTCAGGTAGCACATGAGCCCGATAGTAGGAGGTCTGGGGAGTTCCTGGCCTTCTCATCCTTTTGAATATGCAGCTTAAACAGTCTTCCCACAGAGAGAGGGACCTTCATTGGCTTCTCGTTACAACTGTGCCAACGTGAAAGTGTTGATTTTGATGTCACTTTCTTTCTCTACAGGTTCCTTTCGTTTTTTCCAGAATATAAAATTATTACAATCAAAGGAGGCAATTTTCATTCTGCCATTCATTTACTAAATGGTTTTAATACCCTATGTTCTCCCTATTACCTAGCCCTGCCTTAAGCTTCTTTTTTTTTCTGAACTTTAAAGCCTTGTTTGCATAGAACGATAGGATGACTCCAGATATTTTCAAGTCCTCCAATGATCTTGAAATTGGAATGGTCCTATTCTCCCCACACCCACAGGGAAGTCAAACCTGTCCCTTGTCTTAGGTCAGAAATGCATGTTGATGGCCACATCTTTTGCTATTGAATTTGACAGTGTGGTTTGGAGATGGAAGCTGGCTTCACAGGTCTGACACAAAGTAAAACCCATGGAGAGGTTACAGTTTCTGTCAGGAGAATGCATTGGTAAAGATCTTGGCTGTGGCTTATTACGTGGTATGGCTGAATTTTTGCCAGCTCTTTGTGTGAGTGTATGGAACCATCTCTTAACAAACACAAGGGTCCCTGAACTATTAAAAATGTGATTTAAATATGTATTTGATTAGTCTCCAAGTAGAAGTTACTCAATTGCAACACTAAACTGTGTTCCTGTGAAAAACAGGAAACTTTGCTGCTGTACTGTCATTAATTAATTAATCCTGAATGCTGGTTGTGATTGTACTAGAGTACAATTAACAACATTGAACTTTTGGGAATGAGTATATTCCAACAATGATGTGATAATGAAGTGTAAATTGACTAAGAAATTCAAATCTTCCTAAATTCTATCTTGAAATTTGAATTGTTTTAAGAGAAATAATAACTTTCATGGATCTCTAGTAGGAAGCCACTTGGGGGCAAGGTAGCAAATTTAAGGCCAGCTTAAGTTACATAGTGAAACATTTTCTGAAAACAATAGTAATAGCCCCCATTTTTTTTTACAATTTGAAAGCCATATGAACCCAAAACCAAATAAAATTGTAGTTTTAGCAACTAAATGACATTGTGGCTCTTGTATATGAAATGTCTTCCCTGCCTTCCTTAATCCCCTGCTTCCTGCCCCTCACTGAAAATGGCCCTAGTTGCTGGAGATCTCCAGATGTACAGATTTGCCCTGCTGTTCTCATTGAGCATTAAAGACTGGTTGGAGTTAGGTTGCAGGCTTAGTTTACTAGGAGAAAAGACCGTGTAATCCATGACATTCTTTAGCCTGACTTGGCCGAAATGTTAACTTTAAGTTGTAGAAAATCAACATAATGTGTTCTACTTCTTCAGTCCTCTGTCTTAGAAACATACTTGTACATCATGGAAAACAACAGCACCTCAAAGCCTTCTCACATTGCCTTGATATGCCTGATTCCCCAGAAGGCCTTGTTTATTCAGGATTAAAACTGCTCAGTATGGATTCTTGGGATTCACTAACTCTGTCACAGTTTGATGTGGGTTTTTTAGTGTAATACCTTCACAGAATCAATGACTGTGTCTGTCTTATGAATGCCTTTTATGCTGGGTGTGGTGACACATGCCTCTGAACCCAGCAGTTTGGAGGCAGAGGTAGGTGGATTTGGGGGAGTCCAATGGCAGCTTGGCCTACATAATGAGTTCCAGGACAGACAGAAATATACAATGAGAACCTATCTCCAGACACAAAGTGATAACAAGGGAGACTGAGATTGATTCATGAGCAGATAAGGTTTTCTTATGCTTGATGGACATGGCTTAAGGAAGGCCATGTTGGAAAGGAGAGAGAGAGACACTGAAAGACCTGCCTGTGTTCTATATAAACACACATTGAATGGCTCAGGTGGGGCCTTATGAACTTTCCTTACTGCTCAGAAATTTGGAGTTTTTTCAGGGCAAAGTTCTCTTGCCTGTTTTGCAAATCAGCTTTCTGAGATCATTCTCCAAACAGGCCTTTGGTGAGGGGAGGCTTTTCCCAGATTTTCAAGCTCAGGGTCATTCAGGTAACTAGTTTGCATTGCACCAAGATGGCAGGGAAAATTATAAGTGTATCGAGTCAAGGACCCTTGGGTTTTTTTATGCCTTCGCCTCTTGAAAGCCAGCATGTAGGTACATTCCGTGACATTCACCTCATTTTTCTAATCCTCTGTGCCTCCTGCCCATAGGCTTCTGCAGCCACTCTTGAAAGCATTCCACAGGAGGGCCACCTCAGGCAAGAACTGGTTTCCTAAAGCCCTAACTTTCAATTTCTTCCAAGTTCAATGCAGACATGAGCTTGTTCCTCTGTGAACAATGCTCTTGTGACATCTACAGAGCTATTCTGCTAGGACAGGCATGAATACATCTGTTCCCCTGGCAAGTCATGGTGATACAGACCTTAAAATCAGTCTACAGCCTGGGTAGCCAACAGCCAGAGGAGGTAAATAATGCATTCCTAACCTCCTTACCGTTATCTTTTGGGACACATGTGTCTTATTGAAGTGGACATTTATTAAATGTGTCAAAAGAGCTCTGTGTCCTGAAGCAACCACAATATTCTCACATTCACAGAGAGCTTCCCCATCCTCTCTAATTTTAACCTCACCGAGGAGTTTCCATGGATGTCTGGCATGTCTTCTCACAAGACTCAAGGCAGCCTGGGGTCCTGGCCAGCTGCTACATTAGGAGAATACAGAGTTGAAGCAGTGGCTTGCGTGATTGTTTCAGGGATGGTGGGAAAAAGGGACTTGGCAAACTCAGATTGAGAAGATGCCGAGGGTACACAAAGTGGGCACAGGGTACAGAAACACATAAAACAGCAGGTGAGAGGGAGGACTGGTGGAGAGCCAGAGAACAGGATTTGGGGCTATAATCAACCCTATAGAGATTGAAGAAGGGGCTAAAGTGTTAACCTGTTCGGCATTATAGTGGCTGGTGATGATTTAGACTTGTGCTCTTGTCAAGATAGTCCATTCTCAGGCACTTCTCAAATGTACCTCCATCTTGTTTTATTCCACTGCCACCAGCATTCTTCTTAAGGGCTATCCCTTGTCAATCTTTCTATGTCCCTCACTACTAAATTTATTGGCTTTTTGTTTTGTTTTGTTCTAAAGTTACGTTATGCTGTATCATCTCTCTACCACATAATGCACCAGATTCCTCCTTTCCAGTAGGAAAGGAAGATGTCTTGTGTACAAACATTAATATGTTTAACACTCTCCAATAATTTTTAACCAGCTGGACTCCGTTGATGAAGTTTTAAGCTTATATAATAGTTAAAATGTCATACATTTGAGTGAAGTCTACGACAGTAAACTATGTGTACTCTTAGGGTTAATAGGATAAGATACATATGCATCCAGGCATTTCCCAGAGTGCTCTGACAATGGACTATCAATTTATTTAAAAAACATTTCGTCAAAGGATGAAGATTTTATGCCTATGACAGTGCAGTTTCTTTGTAGTGGGTGTTGGCTGTCTTATCCAGCATGTTCAAAAAGAAGAAATTTTGTCCACATACCAGATCGAGATGGGGTGACCTCTTATAGTTTGTCTTTCACTCATTCCTTTATGACTATATGGCTTTTTAAATTCCCAAGGTAGAAGCCTTGGAAGTTTCTTTATTCACAAGGTAGCAAGTTTCCAGAGGCAGTGTTCTACTCTTTAAGTCTTTTAATATCTACCAGCGGACCACAGACGTTTTGGCAAAGGACAGAGGCAGCTTGCTAATACCAAGCTAGTGTTACCAAATTGCTTCAGTGTGAATCCTGACTTAGAGCGGGGTCACCGGGTAAAACTAAATCAGATCAAGCTAAAACTCCTGAAAGCTCATGAGGCAACATAAAAGCTCATTGTATGAAGGAGAAGAATCAAGAAAATATACTGCCCATATGATGCTTACAAAATACTGTTTTGTAGGCAATAGAAGGCAAGAGACAGTTTAGATATATTAAAGGCACTGCATTTAGTTCTGCATCAGCCTCAGTGTCCTTGAGAAGATGGGTGCCTGCATATGTCAGTGTTCTCTTAGCTAGTGTAATAATTTGTTCGCTCTACTTATACATAGCTGTTAATGTGGCTCAATGGTGGAGCACATGCCTGACACCCACATGGCCTGGGTTTGAACCCGAGTAACAAGAGAAAAAGAAAATGAATAACAGCAAAAGACATATTTTCTATTCTCTGGGAGCCTTGATGATAATATTAAAGCACAGATAAGGTAGGACAGTTAGAGAGAAATCTAGGGAAATCGCCAGCTCCACTAGACCCGCTTCTTGTCTTCTTGTAAAGCAATGAGAAAATGATGGATTAAAAAACTTTCCTGTGAAGGCCTGAGGCAAGTGGTTATCTTGGGGTATTCTAAATCTGATTTTGTATATAGCTATCTTTTAAAAATCAGTTTGAAAGACACCCACAGTTGTTGGAAGGAGGGAAGTGATGCCGTCACGTGGTATTCATTTGTAGGGATCATATTTTCCTGAGTCAGAAGAGGTTATGGGATCTGCCAAATTCTTGGGAATGGGTTCAAATTCTTGCAGAAGTGCAGTGGAAAAGATGATTGATTTAGCTCAAGAGTATTTGCCTTGTTTGTTATTGAATTACTTTTCTGCTGTTTTTCTCCTATTTCTTATAATTTTTAATGATTCCCTTTCTCTCTCTCTCTCTCTCTCTCTCTCTCTGTGTGTGTGTGTGTGTGTGTGTGTGTGAGTGTGTGTGTGTGTATGTGTGAAAGAGAGGGGTAGAGGGGGAGAGAGAGGAAGACAGACAGACACACACACACAGTGGGGGGACTGACTGACTCATATAGTCAAGGTTGGTCTTGAACACTTGTTCCTCCATCATCAGTCTTTGGAGTGTAGGGATTACAAGCAGGCCTGCATCATGATACTTGGATAAGATTCTCCTTTGAAAATGTGTCCTGAATTGGGATGACTTGAAACCCTTATGGTGACTTGGCCAAACAAATAAATAGTTAAGAAGCATTCGTAGAGAGACAAAAATGGATGAGCTGAGGATAAGGTGGACCAAAGGTGAGGCAAGGGGAAATAATGGGTTAAGGAGACAAATTGAGAGAATATGGGCTAGAAGAAAGTAAAGGAAGGGAAATATCTTTGACAAGTTTTGTGAACTAGTGCTTACTAAGAAAACTTAAATGGATGGAATGATTTCTTCTATTCACTGGATAACCAGAGGGATTTAGGTTGAAATGATGGATTTACTTGGCTTCTTCTGGGAACTCATGGGTACAGGGCTTGATTAGAAACTCAGAATGACTAATCTGTGGTTTTGAAAACTCATTTTCCACATGAAGACCTGAGCCACTCTTGTGGATTTGGAAACTCATCATTTCCTTGAACACTAAAGACATCAAAAATAAATCATCTAGGATTCTATGAGAAGTGAACATTTTTTTGTGATCTGCCATAAACACACACACACACACACACAGCATGTTCTTAGTTCTTATCCCCCATAGTTATGACTAGACAATATTCTAGGGCCCTATTTAAGACCTTATTTTATTTAACACTCTTAGATATAGTTCATTGTTAAATCTGAAAAGTGAACTCCTAGGTTTATGAACTATGGAATTTAAAGACCTGTAGAGATCATCATAATTTATTATCTGTCTAGTTTAGTGGTTTTTTATTTTTAACTTCTCAAAACTTTGTGGGAGAAGGAATTCCTAAGCAGTGAAACAATTTGGGGTGAAAGACCAAAGGGTATATGAGAAGCAAAAGTATTGTTATGTAACAATGATGTATCCATTTTATAGAAAGACAGATGTCATGGTAGGTGTAGTAGAGTATACCTGTAATCCTAGCATTCTGGCAGGAGGATCTTAAGTTTGAGATCAGCTTGGGCAGTTTAGAAAAACTCTTGTCTCAGACAAACAAGCAAGTGGTGTAATGTGGACAGCCATTTCTCTCAAAGAAACATCAGACATAAGAAGAGATGAATACAGACAGACAGAGCTCTGTTTTGTATAGAATCCCAAGACACACATATACAATAGAGGAGATAGGCGATGCAGCCAATCCATAGGAGTGTCTCCACAAAACATTAGAACTCTGGATACAGTTTTGAAGTTTTGAGAACCTTCAGAGATTGATGAGTTTTGATTTTTGTTTCTTTGTTTTGTTTTTTGTCTCTAAAATACCATGCTGGCACTAAACAATAATAGTTTTGATTTTTTTGAGGCCATTGTAGGGTTGGTTGCACTGTTTATACTCAGTCATAATGGCTGGAATGGCAGCTGTCAACACTCTGTGGCCTGGCTTAGTAGTGGCCATTTTGCTTTGCTGATTCCTGAACTTCTCCTCCTATTCCACATTTGTTTGCTAACAGAGACTCTGGGGCAGAGAATGGGGAAGCTGTCATCCTTAGCCAACTGAGGACTAGAACTAAAGTCTCCTCATTGCCACCATGTTTCTTTATCTTTCACTGTGCTGTCAAGTAGAGGTTTCCATGTGTATATATGATGGGTATGGGATGGGGAGAGAGACAGACAAGGTCTCTTGTTCTTCTTCGTTTAAGGGTTTTTGTGTCAGAGGCAAAGTAGTATTTTTGTCATAGAGTAGAAGACCTCTCCTTCCCAAACAATAGCATTTCAAGGAAATATTGGTAGTAGTACTCAATGATTCCTTCTAACTGTATCTTCAATAAATAGTTTTTTTCTATGCATTTAGACTTAGTTCCTTCTTTGCATAAATTATATGAAGCCTAGTGTTTATCTGATTATATTTTTATTAAATGATGTTATCCTCTGGGTCGGTCACTAAGACAATGAGAAGCACATTAAAGTTATTTGTGATGAACATTCACGATTGAGACCTTTAGAACCTGTCTGATTTGGTGAATTTTTTTCCCCTAAAGTAGAAGGAAAACAAAACAAAACAAAACTAAACAAAACAAAACAAAACACCAAGGACATTTTATAGCAGATGCTCTTCCAAGCATTTTCTGTGTTATCTCATTTGATCCTTAAAAAGGAACAGGCCACATTAGTGCTATATCTATATTATTGACTAATGAGTAATAAAGGCTCAGGGGAGAAATAAAAACTGAAGGTCAGAGAGATTTAAGCACCTTTTCCTTAAGTTGCAGAGATCTTAAATGAGAATGCCAGGATAGGGACTCAGGCATTATGAGAACTTAGGACATTAGATTGCTACTACCTATATGTTCTTTACATAAGAAAGAAGCAGCAATATTTCCAGTGGCCTTGAAAGATAAAATTGGGAGGGTGTCTACTGTTGCAATTAGTAATCTAATATTTGAGGAGCTTAACAGCAAAAATAACTGTAAAAGAGAGGCAGAGAAGACAAGGGAGGTCACCATGATGAAGTTAAAAATAAGATATATAAATCTAGGATAGGTAAGTGCATGGATTGTGGTACTTGGAGATGCGCTACAAAATGTGGAGTATGTAACTTAGTTAGAAGATGACTGACTTAGGAATCTTCATAAAAGCCCGCATGGGCGGCATTCAAGAATTGTCACTTTCCATTGTGACATACCTAGAGGTTAAGCGTTTCCCAGGCACTTGTGGTGTTTTATGGTTGTTTGCTATAATCTTCCCTTGGCAGGGAGAAAGAGAGGTATGACAAGCAATAGGGTCTTTACTTTTCTTAACTTGTTCTGCCAGAATTTGTCTAAACTATATGCCTGTTTTCAATAAACTCAGAGAACATCCTCATCCCACGTTGGTTTCTCATCCAGGGGGTTGGCTTAGTGACTCCCTCTTTCTGGGAGTGCTTTTCATAGGATATTTACTTTTCCTTTTTGAGAAAGGCAGGGCATAGGGAGATTGGCGTGACGCTGGGTTGCTTGCTTTTCAGTTTTCAGCGCTTACATTGCTGTATTTCAGTATCAAGGCAAGAACGGCATGCTGTCTATGTTTAATTGCCTTTAAGTATAACTGCTGTAAGCCTTTGTAATTATAGTTCCCATCTCTCTACTTAGCATAGAACTGCTCCCTTAAGATTTTCAGCATGATTCACAAATAATGCATTCAACTCGAAATAGCTCAGGAACATTATGGAACCCCAAAGGTGAAGGATAAAGAATGATTCCCCCCCCCCCCCCGTACCAAATGCCTAACAAATGAGCAAGGCAGAGGGCTTCCCTGCAGCCCAAATGTCTTGCTCGTGCTAGTCCAAAAAGAAATGTTTAAGCATATTGAAAGGCAGGATATGATGACTTATTTGTTTATTTTATATCCTAGGAAATGTTTTTAAATAGCAAAGCATCTAGACTTAAATCTGCCTCTGTTGGGTTGCATGCAGTGCTAGATTGAACAAGGCCTGTCTTGGAAGGAAATGTCAACAAAACATTGAAACAGTTTACCAAGTTTTGCCTTCTTATGGCCAACGGAGATGCACAGGTCTGGAGGCAGGAAAATGTAAGATGGGTTTCCTGCCCCATGGAGAAAGCTCAGTAATTCTGACTTGGAAAGAGGACGATTCGAAACAAATATTGTTGCCCCACCCGTCAGTGGCAGTGCTGTTTGCAAATGGAAATAGATAAGAATGGGGATGGAGACTCATTGCCATGAAGGAGATAGCTGGTTTTGACACCAAGAAGTCCTGATGGGTCCTGTTGGCTTCATCCATGTGGACAGTGTTGGTACAATGAGCAACTTGTTATAGCGCAGCTACCCACTGAGGTCATTTGAGGCTTAGGAATTACCCACAGTCAAATGTCTGGGTTTAGTTTTTTAGTACAGGTTAGCAATAATACTTTTACTCTTAATCTTAGGGGTGAAGATTATCCTTGAAGGGAATGGTAATGGCAGGTGTCCCTCACTTGGGAGGATTTCTGTTTTAGAAAGAGGCTACAAGTTGCTCTCCTAGGATTGGCTGATGCTGGAAAGGTGTTGTGAGAAGCAGAGTCTGTTCTTTTGCAAGCAAGCCGCTGAGACTGCCTGCCCATTTCCCAGTTCTCTTGGATAGTGAAGTATAACTATCTCATTTAAGGCTCTCTAATCACTTCCTCCCTCGTTGCTGCTGAGCCAGGATTTAGCTCGTAAGTTAAACGGGCACAGAGAACTCACATTCTTATTTCCAGTGATCTCGATTTTTTCTTTGGTATATTAGACTTGCAAATCTGGAGAATCATGATTTACTCAATCATTCACTGGGATATAGGTTGATTCATTTGAGTATTTAGGGATCCTTGGTTCCAGAATAAAAGTAAAGAGTGTACAGTCATCAACCTCAACACGGGAAATAAGTTTCAAATTATTTGTTGTTTTTTTAATAAAAACTATGTGGGACACTGTGGTCCTGAACCAAAAGCATTTGTACCATCACGTGGCATACCAATTACAGAAGCAGCAGTTTTCCAAGTAAACCAATGGGTTATTTTGGATCATAACTAGGGATATTTTACAGAAAGACTTATCTGCCTTCTTTATATCTTTAGTAGCCATTTTCTCCGGCCCCAGTATAAGAAAGGAGACAGTATTTTAAAGGGCTATGGGCTGGTGAAAAGTCTCAGTTGGTAAAGGGATTGCCACCAAACCTGACGACCTCAGTTTGATACCTTGGAAACCAAATGGCGGAAGGAGAGAGAAAATCTAGTCTCACAAGTTGTCTCCTGACTCTATGACCCATTGAGGCATGTGGGCATGTGACCATATTTGTATGCATGAGCATGTGTCTCTCCTCTCAATCTCCCCCTCTCTCCATCCTCCCCTCTACACACAAATAAGCAATGTAAAGACAAAGAGGTAGGCTTCTTTACCAGGTAAAACTGAACATTGTTCTTTTTTCTCCTCCCACCCTTTTAGCATTTATTAAGTTTGAGAACTAAAATGAGACATACTTTGCCTCAGACATCCTCATTTATAGTAAAGAGCAGAGGTGAGGGCAACCAGAAGTGGGCAACTGACCATCTTGATGTCTAAGGTATTGTTTTGAGGGGCGTAGCTTTGGGGAAGACAAACCTTTTAGGAAGGAAGAAGGGTTCAAGAGAGGCTCCCCTCTTTGTTCCCATTACATGTACAAGATATACATGACAACCAGCTGCTTATTCCAAGGGTTCATCTCATGGTTCCTTCTTTTTTTTATTTTATATTTTTTATTAATTTTTTATTATTAAACTATTTTTTTCATGGTTTATTTTTTATATTTAAAATTTCCATCTCCTCCCCTCCTTCTCCCCCTTCCCTCCCCTCCCCTCCACCCATACCTCCCTCCCTCCCTCTCCAGGCCAAGGAGCCATCAGGGTTCCCTACTCTATGTTAAGTTTTTGAAACAGGAGGAAATCTCAGAACAAGGCTGGATTTGGGGGTTTCATAACTAACTCTGTTGCCATCTTTTCTTTCCATTCGCAAATCTGCCACCCTGCATTTCCAGCTGAAAAAGAAGCAAGTGTACGTCGATAAGGTGGAGAAGATGCAGCAGGCCCTAGTGCAGCTCCAGGCAGCCTGTGAGAAACGCGAGCAGCTGGAGCACCGACTTCGGACCCGTTTGGAGAGGGAACTGGAATCCCTGAGAATCCAGCAGGTACAGTGCTACTTCCTGGGGATGGCGGAGAGATGATAGATCAGTGGAATGATTCTGCCCCAGGGTGTCTTCCTGAACCATGATGTTTATTGGGGTTACTTACAGAAATACTTACAGAAGTACAGGTGACTCCAGTGCAGCTGGAAAGCTTCCCCCAGTGTGGGTAATGACTCACTACAGCTGAATCGCTAAAGATCCCTGCCCAACTTTCTGGCTGCTCTACTAATCACTACTTTTTTTCTCTCCAGCAATTGTTACTGCTTATGTAACTCCAGGGTATGGGGAAGGGACTTAGGATTCTTGTGTTAGGTACCTTAGCCCTGGAAATATGGTTTACTTCTTTACTCCTTGAGGCTCGTAAATTCCGTTTATTCCTGAGTCTTCCTTACCAGGTATGGGATGAAGGAAAGGAAGAAAAGAAATGCCATTATTCCCGGGCATTAATTAATTAATTTATTTGTTTTACTTGGTGTTTGGCAAAAACACTAAAGGTATTTAAATACTTTCTCATCTTTACATTTTCACCATCTCCTCGTGTTACTGCAGAAGGCTTTGCCAGGATAAACACAACCTACCTATTTCTTTAGCTTCCTTTGCCAGCAAAATCTATCATAGTAGCTACACCTTTGACTTTTCACTTGAACCAGAACAAGAGACCCTACAGGAAGTGAAATAGTTACACACCTAGATCCTTGGATGGTTTTGGATCTTGGGCAGATCTTCTGTTTTGTTTTAGTTTGAGACCAGGTCTCATGTCGTCCCGGTTGGCCTCCAGCCCAGTCTGTGCAGGTATGCACTACCACGTCCAGCTGGAAGTGCTTTTTAGACATCTTCTGGTCATACTACTTACTGATTTAGAGGAGGAAAAACATCAAGACCCTCCTCCCCGTAAAATGTTGCACAACTCACCAAAGATCTCATAAATTAGGAACAGTTTTAGAATCAAATTATAGGTTTAAAAAAGTTTATTTCCCTTGTAAACTTTACGGTCAAGTGAAGATTGCTGCTTTTATTTCATTAATCTAATTTCTTATGTTGTTTTTAGTTCATTAATCTGACTTCTTAACAACATGGCAATTGATAAGGTAGATTCCTTTTCTGATCAAGGGAGGCTCATATTGCAAGCCCAAGTCCTGTGGAGATCTAAATTCTCCCTCCTTGTTTTGAATCAGTATTCAAGCTCAAGGTTGGGATTAACTTAGTGATAGAGCACTTTACCAGTGCTCATAGCACTGAAAGAGGAACCTCAGGTTGTTTGAGGCCTGGAGAGAAGGCTCCATGATAGAGTGCTTGCCTGGCATGCGTAAATCTAAGTTAGATCTCTACCACTATGCAAACAGGTAGACAGACGAATAAAATACCTTGGGCAAACATCGTTATAAAGTAAAAGCTCTTAAAATTGGATTTGGTAGGGGAGCTGTATCAGGGGATTCCTGAGTTTAAGGCCAGCCAAGGCTACAGAGTGAGATCTTGTCTTAGAAAGTCATCACTATTAAATAAATAGATATAAATAAGTAAATCATAAATGATCTTCGTTTCACTAATTCGAAGGGTCCTGCTGTCTCCCTCCACAGCGCCAGGGCAACTCTCAGCCCGCCAATGCTTCAGAATACAATGCTGCTGCTCTGATGGAGCTCCTTCGCGAAAAGGAGGAGAGAATTCTGGCCCTGGAAGCAGATATGACAAAGTGGGAGCAGAAGTACTTGGAAGAGAATGTGATGAGACATTTTGCTCTGGATGCTGCTGCAACTGTGGCTGCGCAGAGGTAAGTAGTGGGTAGGGGGACCACTAGTCATAGTTGAGTTGAGTTGGCCTTAGTGAGCTGGAGCATTGCAGGTGGGCTTGGCTAAGTATTTGGACACATTGCCCCCTATTAGCCAGATGTGCATGCTGTTTAGTCTCAGCACCAAAGTGAAATCCCCTCCTGAGAAATTCCACTGGGAAAGCAAATGTCACTCAGGAGTAGCTACTGCCATTTGATAGCTCTGGCTCTTCCTGGGGATGTGGCGAATATGAGTCCATCACTGCCCTTTGAGAAGGTCTATATTTGAAGGCCACATTCTTTGTATTCCTGAGCTCATCACATATAAGTCTCATTCTGTCTGGTACCAGAGGAAAAAAATGGCAAGAGAAAATGTTATTTCTGGTTTCTTAGGCACCTTCTTTTTATATTACTTTTAAAAAATGATTAACATTTTAGGAAACAATTGCTCTTCACTGGTTTTGCTATGTTGCTACTCTTCATAACTATTAGTTGGGAAAGAAACAACCCACTTATAATCAGGTGATGGCTTAGGTTGTTAATAATGGACAGAGCCTGAGCATAGACTTGAGTGTTGAAGATGGTGTACAGTATATTGCACCCAAACAGGCTTCCTCCAGAACATTAATAAAAACAGCAGGGTTTTTTTTTTTTGCATTCTTCCAAATGTGGTACATCAGTAGAGTCCAGCACTTGCTAGCCATTGTGCAGTGATCAGGGTGCGGAGTGGATCATGTGCGCTGTGGCCTGGCACGTTCTCAACCTGCTCGTGATTCTCCACAAGCACTTCTCTCCTCCTCCATGTGATCATCCTGTTTCCAGATAACCTTATACCTTTGATGCACTGAAGCTGTCTTTGGCTTAATCTTGAGGTCTTTATGAGCCGAAGCTTCCCTGGCTTTGTCTCCTGAGAAAAGCATGCTCAGTCAAAGCCAATGTTATAGTGGTGGCCAAGGAAACTCCAGCTGTGTCAGAAGATGGTCACAAGGCTTGGGGGCAGATTTGCAGCAGAATGTAGTGTCGGGTTACCAGGCAGCTCCCAAAGAAGTGCAGCATTTGTTCAGAGCTATTTGTAAAAGACGGATGCTGAAAACCTAGTAATGGTGAGCCAGGGAGATAGATGCAGGGGAACATTGTCAGCTTTATACCGATGCCTAGGGATGATATAGCTCGTGATGGTGCAGGCAGTAAATGTTTGAAGGCAGTATCTTGGGGGTGACTAGAGAACGGTCTCCAGGGCAAAGTACAGGATAGCTAGAAAGGTGCTTGGCAAGAGGGGTCATTATATAAGGACAGAATGCCCATTCCTACTCTCCTGTCTTGAAGGCATTATGTAGTGAGAGAATTCCTTCACAGACCTATATGCAAAATATGTTGGCTTCTATGAGTTATATTTGACTTAAATTGAATTGCTTTATATCACTAGGTGGTAAGTGTTCAGGTCACCACTGGATTCAGCAAAATATGTATAATTATCATTTAATATTCTAAAACCCAGTCTGTTCTCGGTGTTCCTAGCTAGTAGGAACACCTTCTACCGGCAGCAAACGTTCCAAATCTGGAGTGTTTATAACTCATCCAGACAACAGGAGAGAACGAGAGAGAGAGATGGTACTGGAAGTGCTGTGCCACAAATGAGTTAGACTAGATAATTCCCCCAAGTCGTTCGGTGCTGTGTTTCCAAAGACAGGATCGTTCCACTTTGCTATGCAGAGCGGTTCCCTCGTCTTCACTCTTCATTCGATAACGAATTTGGGGAGAAACAGCCAGAAAACGTTATTTCTTAACTTACAGGCTTTTCTGTCTACCTTGCCCAAATCTCTTCACATTCCTTCTCTAATTGTTACCCTCCCACCAGCCAGCCCAAAGGTAGACATGAAGAGTCTGTCCTGCGATCACTTTCTGTGGTGGAAAGCATTATATATTATTCAATGCAATTTTTAAATGCTTGGAATACTGGCTGCATATGAAAAGTGCTCAAAATTTAATTAAGAAAGGAAAGAAGAAAAATGGGGAGGGACAAACAAGGAAGAAAGGAAAGGAGATGGACAGGGATTTTTTCTAAATGTGTAATTTATATTGACAAATTTAATTAGTAGTACATTTTAAGACACTGCCTGGTGTCTGCATATTCTATCAGCATCTCAATTTAAAATATTCTAAACTTCACAGGTCTATGACAGGTAGCTCACAGGTAAGCAACATGTGTCCCATTCAGTCACCCTATTTGAGTGATGTCAATAGTAGAACTGACAGTATTTTTTTTTTCAGGTAAAATAACACAGTAAAAAATTAATCAACTTCAAGTGTACAATTTGAATTTTGGAAAATGAATACAACAGTGGAGCTTCTACCAAAATCAAAATAGGAGGCACATTCTCACATGATCTTGTGTCCCTTAAACTTGATGCCTTCCTCCCTAGACAGTGAGTCATCTGGCTCCTGTCATAGAATTACCAACTCCTTTCCTAGAGTGTCAATATAAAAGGAGTTGTATTATGTTTATACTTTTTGTTTTCCTTCTTGTGCTCAGCATAATTATTTTTGAGCCTTCCCAGTGGATGAATGTATTAATAGCCCATGCCTTTTTATTTCTGTGTAATGTGCCGTGCAATGGATATAGCATAGATTATTTATCCATCCACCTGATGATGGCTATTTGGATTATTTCCAGTTTGGGACCTGTAGTTAGAGTGAAATGGAAATTTTAATGTAAGAGTAAAAAGAG
This sequence comes from Arvicola amphibius, assembly GCF_903992535.2. Classification (NCBI taxonomy): domain Eukaryota; kingdom Metazoa; phylum Chordata; class Mammalia; order Rodentia; family Cricetidae; genus Arvicola; species Arvicola amphibius. Next base: position 97,814,663 of record NC_052065.1, on the reverse strand, counting down.
TTTATTTTCTTGGGTTAGAAGGCATACTACGGTGATCTGTTTATACCCTTTCTAGAACTTTGATTTTGACTAACCTTTTGTCAAGGGAAAGTTGTTGATACAATGACTTCAAGCAGGAATAGGGGACTAGAAGTGTCCAGGAGTAGACAGTGATCCTGAGCATTAGTGTGCATAGGTAAATGTATTCAGTGAAAAGGAAGGAAAGAGGGGGAGAAAGAAAGAATATATAGAAGGCTCATGGCTTCGCTAGAAAGGTAATTTAATTTTTTTCTTATTTAAAATAAGTACCTAAGATGGTGGCGGCACAGCGCCAGTACACAAGAGGGCCAGGGAGAAAGTCTGTGAGTTCAAAGCCAGCCTAGGCTTTACAAGATGATGTATAAAATAAAATAGTTTTTGACATTTAATAATTTTTTTATCCAAAGGATATTAGAAAGTCTCTCTTTTTGGTCAAAAATAGGCAGTGCTCTTCTGAGGACTTTAAATTTGTTGCTTATCCTTAGGTGCTGTCATGCATTCTCTTCTCAGGCCCAGAGGAATTGTAGCATCTCTAAATCCAAACAAAAAGGCACAAGAGCCAGGATTTAAATCAACATTTTCTCACCTTTACCAGTCTCTGAGATGTGGGGAACTTGGTATCATTAGGTGTTCAATAAAGAAAGTATTAATTGAGGCTTATTACTTAGGCGACTGAAAACATTATGAATAATCGCACCATCATTCCCTGCAGTTATACTCTGAGTTAATGTGTCTCTAGAGAATCTAGGTGCTTAATATGATAAATGAAAATCCCTACCAAGAAGTTCTTGTGCATTCCCTGAAGACCAGATTTGGCAATACAGATTTTGAGTCCAAGCTCATAAATGGTGAATTTATGCCTGAAGAGCAGAAAAAAAAAAGATAGTACGATAACAACCCATCAACCATGTATTATCCTGTTAGATTGGACTTACTGAATTGGGTTGTTAACTGTACTTGGAATGTTCAGAAAAGGAGAGAGTAAAGAAAGCTCAGGAAGAAGACACATACCACACATGGCTTTTCTCAGCTTCCATATTCTGCTTCTCAGTCTGTATTCTGCTACAGTTACCTGGTTTTCTACCATAACTTGTCTGAAATAAGAGAAATGATGTAATAGTTGTTCTGACATCTCTGAAATTAAACTGAAAATCTCCAATAACTTCCCGGATCTTGTCTTATGGCTGTTCTCAAAGCAACATCACTCCAATAGCTCTGAAATCTAAAGTCTGGCACTTTCCAAAAACTCTCCTTGTTTTCCTATGACAGCCAACAGTAGTCCATGATTTGAATTACAAATGTAGTTCTCATTTATTCTTTCATCTCCCTAATGCTATCTCATTGACATGGTCTCCCAAATTCAATCACATTCACCTCCTACGGTCTTTTCCCATTTCCCCTTCTACGTTAAGGTCTGTGTTTTCATTATCACCTGATGGGATTACTGCAGTCACCTTCCTTACTGGTCTCTTGATTCAAGTACCTCTCTCTTCTGGTCCAACCATCACATTTCCGCAATAGATAATATTATTGTCCTAAAGCCTGGCACAGGTCCTTTCCTTCTCCAGAAAAAGCTCTAGCAATTTTCAGTGCCTATTAGACTAAAGTCCAAACTCATTCCTGTAGTGGTTAATTATTTATCTTTTGTCTTCCCTTGCAAGTTTCCTGCAGCCAGGGACTAATCATTTCCATGTGTTTCTCTTCTCTGGCCTCCCACAATGTTCCACTTATGGTAACATTCTTGTATTAAATAAGCAGCAGAATGCTACCCAGAGGAAAATATGAAGCATATTTATTGATTGATTTTTTTTAAAAAAATAATTTTTGTATTTACTGAATTTTTAAAATTTCTTTTATAAAAAGAAAACAATCTTTTTTCATTTTACATACCAATTCCAGTTCCCACTCCCTCCCCTCCTCCCCTCTCCTCCACCTACCTCCCCACTCCAACCCCATCCACTCCTCAGAGAGGGTAAGGCACATTGCTTTGGGGAAGGTTCAAGGCCTTCCCTACTATATCTAGGCTGAGCAAGGGTATCCATCCAAAGAGAATAGGTTCTCAAAAAGCCAGTATAAGCAGTAGGGATAAATCCTGGTGCCACTGCCAGTGGCCCTGCAGTCTGCCCCAGCCATAAAACTGTCACCCACATGCAGAGGGTCTAGTTTAGACCTATGCTTACTATGCCTGTTCTTTACCAGTCTGGATGGAGTTGGTGAGCTCCCATTAGCTCAGGCAGACTGTTTCAGTGGATGTCCCCATCATGGTCTTGACCTCTTTGCTCATATTCTCACTCCTCCCACTCTTCAACTGGACTTTGGGAGCTCAGTCCAAGTGCTCTGCTGCGGGTCTCTGCCTCTGTTTCCATCAGTTCCTGGATGAAGGTTCTATGGTGATATTTAAGATAATCATCAGTCTGAATACAGGGCAAGGCCAGTTCAGGCACCATTTCCTCTATTGCTTAGGGTCTTATCTGGGGTATCCTTGTGGATTCCTGGGAATTTCTCTAGTGCCAGGTTTCTTGCTAGCCTCATAATAGCTCCCTCAATCAAAATATCTCTTTCCTTGCTCTCATCTCTGTCCTCCTCTATCTCAACTATCCTGTTCCCTCAAGTTCTCCTCTACCCTCCCCTTTTCCCCTCCTCTTCCCCTTCTCCCCTCCCTTCTCCCCCAACCCCACGCTCCCAATTTTGTCAGGCAATGTTGTCTGTTTTCCGTTTTCAGGTGGATCCATGTTTGTTTTTTCTTAGGGTTTCCTTTGTTATTTAGCTTCTCTAGAATCATGAACTATGGGCTCAATATCCTTTGCTTTATAGCTAGTATCCTGATTTCGAGAAACTATTTTTGATCTTTTGAGACAGGGTCTCACTATGTGACCTTGCCTGGCCTAAAACTTGTTATATAGAGCTGGTCTTAGAGTGATCTCTCTGCCTCAGCATCCCAAAGGGCTAGGATTATAGGCATGAATCACCACACTTGAAGTTTAAATGTCCACTAAGTGTTTTAAATAGGACCGGACTGTGGTGGCCCACACCTTTAATCCTTGTACTCAGGAGACAGAGGCGGGTGGATTGATGTCCTCTACAGAGCAAGTTCCAGAAGAGCAGGGGCTACATATAGAGAAACCCTGTCTTAAAAAAGAAGTATTTTAATTAGGAAATCATGAGTGGCAATCTCAAAAGTACTGTAGTTTGGATTATACTATGAGAGAAAAGAAGAAGAGAGATAATTTGGGGATATTGACAAACATTCTTTTATTTAAGACTTTGAGATGATGGTATATCTGGTTCCGATGCATGTGTCTTAGGTTGTGCATACCGTTTTCAGATGGTATCTTCTGATATTCTAGATGGCAGTCGCAGAGTACTGGAAGTTGTTCCTTCAAACGCTGTGCTAGCTTGCATTTTCAGAGCCATTGACTTCATAGCTCTGGTCTTCTACAAGGAAGATTGATGCTGCGGGCTGTCCTGGCAGTCCTGTCGGAATTCACTAAGTGCCCCACATTTTCAGGCTCCATTCCTGAGGAGTTCACAGTGTCCATATCAATTAGCCGGCTGGTCTCTGTGTACCCAAACTGGTCTTTTATGCAATGAAAGTGGCAGTAGGCCAGCGCTATTTCCCCCAGTGACAAACTGGACGTTCAAGCCCCCAGTGTCTGTAGACACCACACACTTTTCAGGAGGCTTGGCTCTAAAGTGTTAGCCTTTAGTTTCCCTTGGCACTCTGTTAGGTCAGGAATGGCCTCCAGGATTACACCAAAGGGTAGAATGTCTTAAAGTCATAATACCCGCTTTTTGTTATTCTCGTTCTACCTCTGCACTTCTCAATTTCATTGTGCCTGGTGGTATACGTTTTTACCTGAATAATTTTGTTTTACATGAAGTAGAAGGAAATTTCATTTCTGCTGCCTTTTTGCATATGAGGGAAAATAAGCATAAAACATGTAACTGACTTTTGGAGATCCGAAAGTTTGTTAGTGGCAGAGAATTTGTGGAAGTTTAGACATGATCCTGGGCCTGTCTATAGTAAAAGCCTTGATATCAAGTACGTAGTGCTGTTTTCTCTCAGACAATCCAGTGAGATTATGAACAAGCGAATTGCACTGAAGGAATATAGAATTTGGGGATGTTAAAATAGCTTGAATTTGGCAAATGATGAGAGCAATTGTATCCCTCCTTCTTGCCAATTCCAATGAATGGTGTCAACTCTGCTGTCTTTGGGACAGCAGTAGCTTTTGCAGAGGCCTATTGAACTTCCCCAAACTGGATGTTAACTTACTACCTGTTGACTCATCTGTTATTATATTGTACCCAACATGTACTCATCATAATCTCAATGCCAAGAAAACAGAGCTGTCTAGCTTCCAGCAATAATACACCTAGGATATGGGAGGAGTACGGTGAAGCAGGGCCAGTTCATCATTCTTCACTCTATTGTCCCAATGTCCTGTTAATCTTTGTAATCCCGTATGTCTTCCCTCAATCATAATACCCATCTCTTTCCCTTAGTCCTCATCTCTAGTTCTCCATCCTTTGTCTCTCTTCCCCTCCCCATCTCTGCCTCTGCCATTCTCTCCTGTGCACACATGTTTCTCCGTAATAATAGTAGAGGAGTTAATGGCCTGAGACAATTTCAGGTGGAACCTGATGACCCCTTGCCCAGCTGGGGCTCTGGCAAGGGAACAGTTACTTAGTTGGTATAAGCTCATACATTCGGTGATAGACTAGTTCTGAAGTAGATTAGATAAAGAACCAAATAGCACCACGTCAAAGGCCCCTTTTGTTAGTTCCTGTGCCCAAACTGTCTGTTGTTTTGTTTCTAGCCCTCATATGTAAATACTACTCAACTGTCAGAAATCCTCCCCAGCAACCCTCCAATTTTCCTCCACACTTTAACCTTTCCACTCTGTGACAGTTAGGAGGATAAAGTGGAAAGTGTCCCGATTCCTCTTGCTCTTTGGGGACCGAAAATGCTGAATGAGACAGGCTGCTAGAAAATTGGGGGAGACGGGCTTATCCAGTTCCGTATAGCCAGTGTGTGTATGCATATTTAACCAAATCTCCACTTCGGCAGCCATGGCCATGCCAGTGTCTTCTACTGAAATCTTCTTTGCTGAAAGCTCTTTCCAGTAAGTCACTCAGAAACCAACCATTCCTATTGAGATTCAGTTCAGTTTAAAGCCTTTCAGCAAAACGTCCACTGACTTAGGATAGAATATGACATCTATTCATTCTGATGCCTGTTCATCATCATCACTGCCCATTTTCCTCCTCAGAGACACAACGGTCATTAGCCACTCTCCTAACACCAGCTATGACACAGCCTTAGAGGCCCGCATCCAGAAGGAAGAAGAAGAAATCCTGATGGCCAACAAGCGTTGCATGGACATGGAAGGAAGGTAAAATCTAGATGTGGACCCAGATGGGTTGAGAAGTTGAAGTTGAGACCAGCTAGATCAATAGAGAAGGACAAGAAAGTTCACTCATAAGTGATGAACTAGATTGGGTTGTCCCCTCCCCCCTTTCACTCCTGCTAATCGATTACCTAAGGTTAGTTGTGATGACCATTATAATGAACATTCAACTATGCAATTCCAAGTAGGGTTGCTTTCCCCTGGGTTTTGTAATTGTTTTCGTTTGCGTTCTGCTAGATGCAATTTTTGACATTCCTACTCTGAGGTGTTCTTCATAACACTACAGCTCAATTCTATAATAGAGCCGATTTCTCAACAAAACATCTGTTCACACTGAGAGAAATACAGCATCCAGTGACTTTTTTAGACTCACTGTCATTTACATTTTACCTGAAGGTCATGTATTATTAGTAGAATGCTCCATTTTCTCACTGAATGTACTGTTACTATGGAAGAGCTCCTTCAGCAAAGAACAACGTCTTAGATCTATAGCCTTTCTGTTTGCTAATATTTGACTTTGATTCTCTGATGTGTCAGCAGAAGTTCTTATATGTTCTCTGGCATCTCCTTAGCCATCCATAAAATGTTTTTTTTTTTCCCTTAAAGCTCTAACGTGCTAACCCTTCCCTCCAACTCAGACAACACTTAGTAGAAAAGATGATGGGAATGCAAATCCGCTTAGGCAGCGAGATCAGAACACAGAGGGAGCAACCACGTTTCTGTATGTGCTTTCTCTGGCCTTTTAGGATTAAGACGCTCCATGCCCAGATTATTGAAAAGGATGCTATGATCAAAGTGCTGCAACAGCGCTCCAGGAAAGAGCCAAGTAAGACAGAGCAGCTGTCGTCCATGAGGCCAGCAAAGTCTCTGATGTCCATCTCCAATGCTGGATCAGGCCTGCTTGCCCACTCCTCTACCCTGACTGGTACTCCCATCATGGAGGAGAAGCGAGATGATAAAAACTGGAAGGGGAGCCTAGGTAATGAAAATGAAAGCAAACAAGGGAAGTGCGCAGTGATACACTTAGGAAGTGCCCTGTCTGTGCTACACACAGCAAGGAGAAGAGATGATGGTCCAGGTTCTAGAGAGGAGAATTCAGGGTTGGTTACTTTTGCCCCTGATGGAATGAGCTACATGCCCAGGAACTCCGAAGTCTCATGGCGAGAATATTAACTGAGGCCAAAGCCTGAAAAAAAAAAAAAAAAGAGAATCCTGAGTTCCTTGCGGATGGGAAGGAAGACAACTTGAATTTTATGTAAAACAAAATCTCAGATTTGGCTTTTACCACATGGGAACTTTGTTTAAAACCGAAATGGCCTTCATCTCAGGCAAAATTCAAAATTACAGCATCGCTGTGTTCCTTCCTTTCCTACAAAAAGGGGACCCAAAGTTCTCTTTAAGCTAATGGGGTCAGGTGGCAGCTTTTTTTACCAGACTGTTCCAACATGAGAACAGAATGTGCTTTTTTGTTCAGTTCCTGTCTATTTCTTCCCCTCTAATTAAAGCCTCAGAGTCCCATAGATACTGAGACATGTTTTTTGACCCCGAGGAAGCAAACAAATATATATTTCAAATCTTTTGTTGTTTTTATTGTCTTTTTTTGGTTCTCTGACTCTTGCAGTATCCTTTAGTTTGAGTAAGCATTCTGGGAGCCATTGTCATGGTTGGCACTGTAGTTTACACAACGAAAAGCACCCTCGTGGGTATCCATACAGATTCCCTATACTCCTGGGTTATTTTCAGCTCTCTGGTAATATGAGGCAATAATATTACTGAAACAGAATAGAACTCTGATAAGTTGCTCTGACACAATCACCAATGGGGAGAAAATTGATCAGGTACCAAAGACACACACACAGGTTTAATATGTTGTGTTGAGACTTTGATAACGAAGACGAGTAGGGATCCTCTGGGTCCAAAACCAACCTTTAGCTATGATGGGAAATGTAGGATCCCAAAGGTTCACTAGAAGTAAAAACATAGTTTTCAAAGAAAACTGTCATATATTTTCTTTTCCTGAACCCCGACAAGGGTGAATAGTTAATCCATGTCTAGATAGGAATCACCTACTTTTCTTTTGTCCCTCGCTTCATCTGTAGGCATTCTTCTGGGTGGAGACTATCGTGCTGAGTCTGTCCCATCCACACCTTCACCTGTGCCTCCGTCGACTCCCCTGCTCTCGGCTCATTCGAAGACAGGCAGTCGCGACTGCAGCACCCAAACAGAACGTGGATCGGAACCAACCAAAACCGCAGCTGTTACTCCCATCTCTGTTCCGGTTGCTGTTCCAGTTGCTGCTGCTGCCGCCCCTGCTGCTGCCATCACTGCAAGTGCTGCCACCAACACTGCCACAGCTGCCACCAACACCACTATCATGGTAGCTGCTGCTCCAGTTGCTGTTGCTGCTGCTGCTGCTCCAGCTGCTACTGCTGCCACTGCCCCATCTCCAGCAAATGCTGCTGCTCTTGCTGCTACTGCCTCTCCAGCTGCGCCTGTCTCTCCAGCTCCTGTCTCTCCAGCTGCTCCTGTGTCTCCAGCTGCTGCTGCTCAGATTCCAGCTGCTTCATCTCTTACTTCTGCTACTGTTTCTCCCGCTCCTTCTGCTGCTACTGTCGCTACTGCAGCTACTGCAGCAGCAGCTGTTGCTGCTGCTGCTGCTACTGCTGTTCAGGTTGCTCCAGCTGCTTCGGCTCCGGTTCCAGCTCCCGCTCCGATTCCGGCTCCAGCAACGGCTCAGGCTTCTGCTTCGACTCCGACTCAGGCATCAACTCCAGCTCCGACTGCAGTTCCTACTCCAGCTCCGACTCCAACTCCAGCTTTGGTTCAGGCTGAGGGTCCTGCAAGTCCAGGTACCAGCTGTGGACCACGCCGCTTGTCCACACCAAATCTGATGTGCAACCCAGACAAGCCAGGTAATTCCAGTTCATCTTCTGGCTTTGTTCTCAGATGTAGATCTATTAGTTGGTGCCTGCCATTTTGACAGCGTTGAATGTTTCATGATCTAATGGGGATTGGTTAGAGAAGAGACAAGAAGAGCTTGTGGAAATGCTTTCTCTTATTCACTAAAATAAAAATGGTCATGAGTGGCCGTTTTACCAGTAAAGTAAATGATGCCGATGTACCTAGTGGCAAGTCACGCTTAGAAATTAGTTTTGTGATGGTTCTTTGCATTGTTTGGTGAAAGCTCTTTTTATTTTTTCGTTGTCTCTAATTCTTTTCTACCCTACCATTTCCATTTAGATGGTCCTGTTTTCCACTCCAGCACTCTGGAAAGAAAAGCACCCATTCAGATCCTGAGTCAAGAACCTGATGCAGAGATGGTGGAATATCTCATTTAAACAGCATACTCAAGAGCTGAAGTTATCAGCAAGAGTTCTTTTAATCGTTTTTCCCTTTTGTTTGTTTAATCTGGGGTGATGGTGGGGTTGGGAGGTGGGGATGATTTTTTAAAGGGACTTTTTATTGGACTCTTGTAGTACTCAATACCATGAGAATTCCCAGTCTCGTTTGGAATACATAGGGAGCACTTGCTCAAGGTGATAGGTTAAGCAGAATGTGCTCGATGACTAATTACTGGCATCAATCTAAATCATGGACTGTTAACTGGTAGCGATGTCCATTGATTTCAGATGCTTCAATTTGTTTTGACATTTCCCAATTTAAGGTCATTTTTCATTGAAGAATACAGCATGTGTGGAAGGCAGTTTGTAACACGTAGTTCAGAAGTGGAAATCTGGAGAGAATTTGAAGATTTGCTGCTTTGTCTAGTGACTACCTAGACAACAGCCAAAGAAAGGTCTTTCTTTAAGCTGAGAAAAGAAAGCGTTTTAGGAGCTTTGGAAGCTGGAGAAAAGGAAGAGAGTATTGGGGTTAAGAAGGGAACTGGACCATTTTTCTCTCCCAGTTGCCAGTTACCCTGCCCCTTCATACTGATGGTATTTATCTTCATTTCAATGGTGCTTTGGAAGTGGATTCTTTTGGTTCCCTCCTGGGGGTTCATACATTCATATATATACTCTGGAATAATTTATGCATTTGGATAATTAATATATTGCTTTCAGATGGTAGGAGAGTAAATGAACAGAGTGATGCATGACTTCCTCTCTCATGGGGGGGTTAGATATTAGAAGCTTCAATGGAGGGCTTCATGAGATTCTGCATGCAGACTTTTGTGGTCAAGATAGAGTCATGAACACGGCTCAGTCACCTTAAATTTGACCAGTTGACTGACTTAGCCTTTGTTTCTTCCACAAGGCAGATTCACTGACTGGTTCCCCAGTCTTTGTTTGCCAGTAATTTGCAAAATGAGGAAACATCTTTTTTGGACAGGTTGAATGTGCTGAATTTCTGGCTAATACTTTGAACTATTTCAGTTTTGTTTTCCCAAATTAGTGTGTGTCTTCAAAGGCATATGCAACTGTCACCTCCATGGAAATAACACAAGAAGTCCAAAGTGCCAGGCTGCAGTCAGGAGAGGTTGATTGCAGCAATCTCCTCAACTACCTCTTCTCACTGCCACTGACTCCATCTTGGAAACCCCTCGGGAAGCAGCTGGGAATGTATACATGGGCGGGACCAAACAGGGAGCCTTACCATAGGGCTGCCTCTAAGGACACAGAAGGTGTCAGTTGTCACAGGTCCTTGTCCTTAGTCTCTGCCCTTCATAAGGTGATATAACTTCAGATAGTATCATTAAGGTCTGTTTTTAGGGGTATAGGGAGGGTAAGGGGAGGGGGACTATTAAGTATAAGGGGTAGAGGTTTAGTGATATGTTAAGTTAGAAATCAGATTGATAGAAGGATAGCCTATATATTATGCCATGGACTTTAGTGATGGGAAGGAACTTTATCTAGCAATGTAGCTCTACATTCTAACTTTAGTGATGAGGAATCTGAGACTTGGAGAAGTTCAGTGACTTTTTCACGATCACACAGCGTATCTGTCTGCTCTGCCAATTACATACCTATTTTGGGAAATGACTATCTATAAACAAAGAGCCTGTTTTGAAGAAAAGGCATCTTCCTAGTCTAGGGTATGCCTACTTTATGAAACTCTTCTTGGTTTGACTAGATTGTTTGGGGTGATTTGTTGTCTTGTCTCTGCTGGAGTGCCTTGTATGGAACTGTTCTTTTTCTCATCCCATTTCATCATTGAGCTGCATGAAATGCACCCCTAAGACATCAACTCAACTGGTTTTCCCTATAAAATCATGTGTTTGGGGTCATTTTTTGTCTTGCTCTGTGAGTATAAGATTGCCCTATTTACCTGTATTCTTGTGTAGTTCCTAATTACCTTCCAAAGGATTTATTTGTGTGTGTATGTGCGTGCGTGTGTGTGTGTGTGTGTGTGTGTGTGTGTGTGTGAAGGAAATGCAACAACTATTAGCTAGTTTTTCACATTATTAATAACGAAACGGTCATCCAGTCCATCAGTCTTCAGTTAAAGAGTGAATGCCAAATAGAAACGTGAAAGTGCAGTCCTGTGAATAATGCTCATTCACACCATTTTTCTGTTGCAAGGGAAAAAAAACTTCAGGCAGTAGAAGAATCAGGCAGCAAGCACCAGGAAAGCGACTTTCTGCCCAAGCTAATGAATGAAAATAAAAAACTTTTCATGTCCTCTCCCGATGACAACACATTGCTAGAATTTGGGCTGACTCTGGGAGCCATGATTCTAGTCACATTCTGTGAAGTGAAAGATATGGTACCTTCTTCACTGTGTGGCAACTATCTCTTTAAAATCATGTGTTTGGGGAAAGAAGAAAGTCCTTGCAGAAGTACTATTTGGAACTTTCCAGAACCTTTCTGGCCTACCACACTAGAGGTAGTCCTGCTCAGTATTCAGGCCCAGGCGATTTGCTAGAAGGACAGTGTACATCTAAGAAACAGAAGAAGACTGTGTTGGTATAGTCTGTTTATGGACCATACAGGCTCCACCTCTTGAGAAAATTTCTACTAGGTATCAGTTTAAAAATTCACTTATATGGGAAAATCTCAAATTAGCCACCTCTTCCCATTTGTGTGGATGTAGCATTTGGAGCCTCTTCTTGGACTTGCTCCTATCTACAGTAAAATGTATGCATTTTCCTGGCACCCTAGAAGAAGAGGGGGCATTTGTTGTCTTAACTTTTACTGTCTGGTGGTCTATGAGGATCTTACTATTCATTTGTTACCCACAATGTCCCATGTCCAGCAGAATTTCATCTGATTGAACTATACTTGATACAAAACTGTTAGCATTGTTGAGGAAGTAAACTCAGCTTGAACTTCCTTTGAAAGTCATGTATCGTGACTGTTGTCTTAATGAAGGTTTTAATTTCAGTGTTGCTTTTGAGCTGCAGGGTGACAGGGCAGTAGAAACTTGAAGCATCTGCCATGACCTGTGACAGGAAATATAGCATGATACCTGTCCTGTTCTCTTCTTCCTTTTGCACTGTTGAGTCGCTCTGACAAACTGATTCCCAAGCTACTTTTTATGAAGAATCTAAATAATGTGGCAGCTTAAAGTATAGATGTATGTGCTAACTTTAATAAATGCTCATGTCTGTTAGCCATACAATCTATTATCATAAATGCTCATTTATACATGGAATATGTTACTGAAAAATGTGTTCCTTCTTCCAAGGAAATACTTTCAAAGGAAGGTATTGGCTGTGGGTTCATTGTTACCAATTTCTGCCTGCCACAATCTTTAGAAAATCTTCTTCCAAGTGCCACCATTGACAGTAGAAGAAAGGTTGGAAACATGGACATTTTCTTCTGGTAGCAAGGGTGGGTTACAAGAAGCGTTCAAACCTCCCTCTGACCTACTTTATTATTAATGGCATGTGTTTAATAAAATGGCTAGATGGGGTTGGCAGATGGTTCGAGAAGAATTACTTTTGGTTTAATATATGTGGTCTCATAGTGGTTGTGATTCTATTCTGTAATCATGAGAGGTAGATCAAATAAAGTTAAGCAGGTTAAATCCACTTTGTGCCTATCTTTTCACTGACAATAAAGTTAGCTGTTTGAAAATGAAGCACCGTGTGGAAAATGCTTTGGTGTTTACTGGATATAGGCTTTTTGTGCTTAGTAATTACTTTCAACTCAGTACACAGTGAAATTGTCTTGTACCAGCAACAAAATTTGCATTTGCTCAAAGTATGGGAAGTGATTAAAAAGTCTCCAGATAACATAACAGGCAGTGTGTGCTAGTCCGTCTCTTATTTACAAATACAATACATAGTAAAAGGTTTTGCACCTTTTTGTTTCCTGGTTCTGGGGGATAAAATGATGGCCACCCAAAGCTGATAATTAATTGGAGGTTAGCATTTTGGAAGCACCATGCACACACACTTTGGGATTCCTTTGGTAACAATAGTAGTTGTGCCAATTCAAACATTTTGGTTGAGAAAGCTTGTTTTAAAGGCAAATAACACCCATGCACATACTGTCGACACTAAGGAGTCAGTGGGTTTAACCAAGAGCATATTAAACAGGGAGGGAAAAGTGGTGGGGCAGTATGGGACGAGTTGGAAAGGAGGGAGTAAAGGAGGATTTGATGAAAACACATAGTCATATATGCATTTAAATAGTGAAAATAAATCAATAAGGGCAAAAGCCACATCAGTTGGGTCATCACTAAAAATAAGACTACCCTTATACAGTCTTCTGTGCTTCATGTTTACTAGTGAGTTTAGAACCTAACCCAGAAGAAAGGATCCACAAGTACTTTGAAGTGACCTGTTTTTGATTGATGTTACAAATGAGGTTGATCAGGGAATTTATACAACTATAAATATGACTTGGGACTTGATTCCCTCCATATTTATGATGAGTTATTTGACAACTATGGATGAAAACAAGCCCCTCTTTTTCAGCACACACAAAAAAAGATGGTAATAAAAGCATCTTACAGAGCTTTTGCGACCAGAGCTTTCAGAAATAGCTCCTTCCTGGTTTTTAAATGGTTGTCTATTCAAGAGCCCATTCAAAACATGATATCACATATGTAGGAGCATTTCTAGGTAGTATGATTACTCAATTTGATGTCTACCAGTTTTTCACACCCTTTGGTGGAGAAATACCTCCTGAGAAAAGAAATCCCCTTTTCCACCTCTCCTGCTGCCATCTTCCCCTACAAGAATTTGGTTTATTTGTTCATACATTTGTTCGCTTGCTTTGAAAAAAAATTAATGCAAATTCTTTGATCTTAGAACATTTTACACATGGATTGATAATCCATCCTCAATGATAGGACCTACTCAGTACCGCCTCCAGAAAATGTTCCTTTCAACATCAGCATTGCATATCACATTACAAGTATGCACTCTTAGATGCACCAAATGACCAAAAGCATCGATTGTGCTACCCATGTATTGCCATTTACCAGTTACCTCTGAATTAAGTACATGTAATTTCCTGAGTACATACTTACTTGATGTTGGCATTTTGGGAAAAAAACCTAGAATAGGCAATTTTAAGTCCATGAGTCTAGGAAATTAAGGAAATGACACACACATGAGCACACAGTTAAAATTCATTGTGACAAAATCCCTAGTGCAAAGGAAGGGATGGTTACTGGGACAACTTGAGGGAAACTATTTGGGCATGAACCAGACAGCACGGAGGACTAGAAAACATTCCAGGCGAGAGGATCAGTGTGAGCAAAAAGATGTCAAGTGACTGTTTCCAAAAACAAAGGTCTTAGAAAATTGCTTTGACTGTTGAACATCTGTGTGAAAAAACTTCAAATTCCTGTTAGGTGGTAGACTGTAGTAAGAATGGCAGACTGCGTCCCGCCACCCGGCTAGCTTTACCCAAAATAATTACACAGAAACTGTATTCATTTAAACACTACCTGGCCCATTAGTTTCAGCCGCTTATTGGCTAATTCTCACATCTTGCTTTAACCCATATTTAGTAATCTGTGTAGCACCACAAGGTGGTGGCTTACCAGGAGAGATCTTAACCTGCATCCGTATCAGAGAGGAGAGGCATGGCGACTGACTGAGGCGTCTGCCTCACTGCCTTCTTCCTCCCAGTATTCTATTCTGTTTACTCCGCCTACCTAATTTTCTGTCCTATCAAAGGGCCAAGGCAGGTTCTTTATTAACCAATGAAAGTAACACATAGACAGATGACCCTCCTCCATCAGTAGACAGTGCTAGTGGAAGTCAACAGAGCACTGTGCTTGGGTACTATCTCTGCCAATAAATGGATATTTACCCGTGGATATGGATTTTTTTTTTTTTGGTAGGATAAGAAGAACCTATTGGTAAAATGGGAATAAAGAATTAGTTCCTGTGTACCTCATGAGAAAATAGTATGAGAACCACTCAACGGGAGAATGTTAAAGATAACAGTCAAAGCAACAGACTGAAATGTGGGGGAGCAGAGAAAGTCATGAGTGTGAGATCCTGTGTCAGTGTGCATTTTTGGCATGAGTATGGCCATGTCAAGGGCCATAGCCTCAAACCCAGACGGAAATGCAAAATCTTTCCTTCTGGTCCATGTGCACATGTTGATAGTGTATGCAGAAAATGTCCACCATAGCCACCAGATGTTATTGCCCAAAGACTGCTACCCTATGTAGGGGACTTACTTACTGAGATTAGGTAAGTCATCAAACTTCATCAAATTGTATAGCATAAACCTTGACCTCTTTTTTTCTGTATGTAATAACCCTGCTCAATGTTTAGCTAGATGCAATAATTCTTCTCTGTTTGACTCTACTTAATTAACAGGCTGAGCTTTTAGGGTGCTGTGCTTTCTCAAGCAGAGAGCCCAGCTGCTGACAGATTTCTGTCTGGTATGTCTGTTTGTTTGTCTTTTTCTCATTCCCTTTCCACCCAACTTGGGTCTGTCCCTGAAGCTGTACTGGATGTGGCAGTAAATATATGAAGAAGTGTTTTCTTTGACTTTTTATTTAAGAAAAATCCAGTGCAAAAATAGAATAGTCAGGGTACTCGTGGCAGGGGGAATGCATTACTGGGCACCAATAATTATCAACACAAGGCCAGTCTTACTTCACAAATGGCCCTTATTGACCTACTTTGCATTTATTACCTTTGAAGTACATACCACACACCATAGTACTTTCCCATAAATAATACCCATAAAGAAGAAATTTTAAGAATAAAAAGAAAATTAATAAAAACCCCCACCTTTTACATGAAACAAAAATTTATAAACCACTGAATAAAAATGACAATATTCTTGCTTTGGCATGTACAAAGCTCTTTCATTTGATTTCAACTTCTTTTGTAACCTAAATCTTCTGTTCTCAAAAACAGTAGAGGTTGCTGGAGGAATGCCTTGGTGTTTGAGAGTACTTATTATTCTTGTGAAGGGTCTGGGTTTGTTCCTCAGCATCTACATAGTGGCACACAACTATGTGTAACTCCATTTCTGGATCCAGTGACTTCTGATCTGTGAGGGCACCAGGCACACACATAATGCTCAGACATATGTGCAGGCCAAACATTCATAGATATAAGTATATCTTTACATTTTTCAAAAAGATATGGGTGTTCATTCTCTGAAGACCCACATTTCAAAATAAAGGATATTTTATTCAAAGGCTCCCCAATATAGATACTAATCTATCTCCACTCACAATGTTCCTGTCATCCAGTTGAGCATTCCTTGTTTATAGCTATTGATTTGGTTAGTATCGCAAGTGTACTGGTGATCTTGGTCCCTGGGTGACAATTACATCTTCGCTCCTAAATGATTTAAGTACCATCCTGTAATCTCCCTAGCATCTTTATCTCCACTAACTTCCATCTCAACTCCACTTTAGAATATTCTGCTTATGGCCAACCCAGAGCAGCCTATCACCACTGCTCCATACTGGACACCATGTCTGCCAGCACCCACCCTCTAGGCCATCACACATTTTCTAGTTCAGAATACTCCTATGTGTCCATTGACCTTGGAGAGTCCTCAAGGCCCCAGTTTCCTCCATTTATTTCCAGGTTCTCATCCATTACCTACCTGATCTGTACTTCAGGTTCACTTGCCTGAACTCTAAATATTTTTAATCATACCCCCAACTTCTCTCCCTTGTTACTTATATCCAGTCTGTTACTGATCAAATCAAAATAAAGCTAAAAATAAATCAATTTACTTCCAATTCTTCTAAGAACCTTCTAGTTTGGACTACTGCAATAACCTATTTACTGATCTGCCATACTCACACGTGTTCACTTTTCTAGTTACTGTTCAGCATCAAAGTTTATATAATACCATTCCATGCCTAAAACTCCTGCAGCAGCTTATTGTTATAATATAAATAAATATAAATAGGGCCTCCCAAAGCAAAAGCATTTACCCAAAGTTTGAAAAGTGGATGTGTTAGAACAAGTATAAAGAAATTTTGGATTCTTATTCCACCAGAATTGTTATCACATACTGTATATTATTTTTCTTGTGTTCAAAATTCATGAATTATATGATTTTTTATATTATCATTTTATTTTTCAGGTATTAATTTTCAGTGTTGTTTGTTTTGAGACAGGGTCTTGCCTTACAACTGTAATTTCTTTGTAGCCAAACTGACTTAGAGTCTATAATTCTTTGGCTTGAATTTTAACTGATACATAAACACATAAAATTTATACAAGTATGAAGACAGACGCGTAAATGAAATCCCACACTAGCTCAGAATTGAGTATAATAGAGGATTATTTATTTAGGAGTACACTCACAGATTACAGTCCTCTGCTCAAACAGGGAACAGCAACCGAATCCAGAAGCCGGAAAAGAGGCCAGACACACACTTCACAGCAGCATATATAGTAAAGAGGCCATGCTCAAGTGGGCAGGTAACTTAATGGCTACTGGCTGTAGAAATCCCTACAGTGCCTCCCCTTTTGTTTAAATAGGAAAGTTCTAAGATTAATACAAAATTATATACAATAAGTACAAATATCCGGTATAAAAATTAGAATTACAACCAGCACAAACAATATCAAGCAAGAAACGTGATAAATGTTTCAATAATTATTCTTACCTAAAGAGTTTAAGTCTTGTATTATAAATAACTTGGCCAAATCATGAGAGGAAAATAACTACAACTATCTAGGCTTTAACCCCATCAGAGACCTGAGAAGGGAAGCAATATTACTTGAGTAAGCAGGAAATGCAATCAGGCAACTTCCAAAATATGCCACAAATGACAGAGACACCTGGCTACCTGGGCAATCACCTCATTTGCAATGTTGGAGCAACCAACTTTGGCTAAGGCCTAGAGTAACTGACAGATCATTTTCAGAGTCAGAAAATTTTTCAAAACCATCGTACCCTGTCTTGGCAAGATTTGACAGTCTTTTTTCTTGTATCATGCATGTCCTGTCTGGACATCGTGCATTTTGTCAGTGGTCAATGCATGGACAGTTCCTTGCCCAGAGGCCAGTTTTGCCAAGAAGAAAGCAAGCTCCAAGTGGGGTGTCTTTGGTGCTCAGCATTCTCTTGGGAATAGATCGGTACTACCAAGAGCAATTGTGTCTCACTTTAACAGAACCCTAAATTATATAAATGGCATATTCTACAGCTCTTTGAAGTGGTTGAAGATTACCTATGAAGAATACAATCTCTATATATCTAAAGAACCTGATTAGTCTAATTATAAGTATGACAAACATGGATGACTATTGATGGATTACTTAATACCTATATAACTTAAATACTAAGACTTTGTATTAGAATATTAAACAATCTTTAAACAACTGTGCAGCAAATGAGAACAATAACTTCAAAATATAAACAATGTATGAGTATCTTGATCTGCGGTAGAAATGTATATTGTAACAAGATAAACATATCCCAAAATTATATCAATACATAATTTGTCTTAAGCAGAGGTAGAAGCATGCATGCATACAATATGATAAAGTAACTTTGCCTAGGTATACAAATATTGTAGATGAAAATAGGAACATATTCAATATAATTTAAGTTTGAATCAATATACAAGAATCTATAACAATGTAAATAATAGCTCACAAGTATTCACTCCATTATTCACTATTATAATTAGTGTGAGTAAGCTCATACTAATCTATTATCCCATCCAATTTCTCCCCTTTTTTTTCAAGAGAGATCCCTGAGATTACAAAATTTCCCCCTCAACACCCAACACTATAACAATTATAATCAACACTTAAATGATGTCCCTAACCCTGAGGACAAACTTTGTTGGGAGAGGGGACATCATCTTCTAGAATTACTTCTAGCTGTTATGGGTGCGATGTTCTTTCTATGGGATCCTGTAAAAGTAAAATGTTGGTTAAGTCCCAAGATTATTATCTGGTATAATTGAAAATAAACTCTGAGTATTTGGTAGGATTTTTCTGAGGTTCCTATTTAGAGTTCTGACCAGAACGTTGTAAAAAAAAAAAAAGTACACCATTTCAACTAACCAAGTTGAAACCATCTTGAGCAGCTGGTACCCAAAACAGGTCTTATAGAAGCACTATCAGCATATTGACATCACATGAACCAGGTGGGTATATGTGTGGCTCCATCTTCTTCCTGGAAACATCAAAGATTACTGCAGGAAAAATCATTTTTAATTTGGAAAACTTAAACATTATTTATACAGCTATATATATTCAATGACAGCTATGATAGACATAAAAATAGGTATGAAGAAAAGTAATTTTTTTCTAAATTCTTTACTATTTCTGTCCCTTACCATGATTCCTGACATGAGACAGAAACTCCAAATTTTTATTTTAACAACATGCTTGGATTTAGAGAAGGACAGAGCCACTGTCCAACTCAAAACCTAGCTTTTATTTTATTTTAAGTGAGTAACAATTATTATTTTATTTAGTATTCAGATATTCTTACACTCAGATGACATGTCCTCACAAGTGATAACTTTCTTTGCTTGGTGATCCTATATGGATAATTATCCTTTCCTCTTTAGGCATCTAGATGTCCAGGGCCTTTTGACTTTCTGAAAATGAGTATTTTCCTACAAAGACAAGAACAGAACCATGCCCCAACCCTTATAAGGTTTCCTTACACCCTGATTGATTGTCACCTCTGTGGATGATCTGTCATTTCTTTTTCTCAAGATATTTCTCTTTTTTATACTGAATCTTTATTAATTTTGATGGTATCCACGACTTTTCTTCTCCTGTTGAAACAAGAGCGAAATTTCTTCTCCAATGTAGCACATCTCATGGCTTCTATTGTGATGTCAACACATCCTTGAAATATAGTGGCTAATTTAATTCAGAAGAATTTTCTGTTATCCAATGTCTCTCTGCTGCTGTTGTCCCTTTCTCATTAGCATTAAGAAAATTCAAGGAGAATAAAGCATTATGCAATCTATTTCTGAAGGAATTTTCCATCCCTTTGTGTTTGTTTAACATATCCTTTATAGTTTGATTTGATCTTTCTATAACTGCCTGACCTGTAAAATTGTGTGCTATACCTGTAATATGCTTTATATTATACTAAGCAAAAAACTATTCCATTTTCTTAGAGACATATGCTGGACCATCATCTGTCTTATTTGTGCAGGTATACCCTGATGGCCATAACTTCTAATAAATGGGTGATTACTGAATCAGCCTTTTCTGAGCTCAAAGCAGTTGCTCATTGAAAACCTGAATAAGTGTCAATGGTGTGGTGTACATATTTTTATTTTCCAAATTTCGCAAAGTGGAACACATCCATCTGCCAGAATTCATTCATTTGAGTACCCTTTGGGTTAGTCCCTGCAGTTAGCAGTGGTTGGTTATAGAAAGAACAAGTATGACATATCTTTATAATCTCCTTAGCTTGTTGCCATGTAATAGAAAACTCTTTCTTTAAAACTTTGCTATTGCCATGAAGTTTCTTATGGAATTCTGAGGCCTTCAATATACTTCCAATCAGTAATCAATCAATTTCTGCATTACCTTTTGCTAGAGGACCTGGAAGGCCCATAAGGGATCAGATATGTGTTATGTATATGGGATAAAGCTATTTCTGATTATATCTTGAAGTCAATTCTGTATCATCTGGTATAAATTCAGTGGTTTCAATATCCAAAACAACTTTTCTGCATACTGTGAATCAGTAATTATATTAAGAGGTTCTTTAAAACCCATTAGTACTATGAAAATAGCATATATTTTGCCTTTTGGACAGAATTATAAGGGCTTTGTTCCATCTTACTTAAATCTTCTGATTTGTAGCCTGCCTTTCCTGATTTGTTTGCATCACTATAGAATGTACAGGCTCCAGTTATTGGTGTGTCCTGTACTATGTAGGGAAGGATCCAAGTAGTTCTCTTTATAAGGTTAATTCTATCACTTTGGGGATAATTGTTAATAATCTCTCCTTAAAATTAGCACAAACTCTTTGCCAAGGTTTATTGTCTTTCCATATTTTTTAAATTTCATCAGAAGTAAAAGGTACTATAATCTCTGCTGTGTCTATACCTCCTAGTTGACGAAGTCTCAATTTTCTTTTTCTAATTAATTCAGTGACTTTTTCCACATAAGTTTTTAATTTTCTACTTGGTTTATATGGTAAAAAAATCTATTGTACAATAATATCTTTCCATTGCATTAAAATTCCTGTGGGGGAAATTCTGGAAGGCAATATGACTAAAATGCCATCAAGATTTGGATTCAACCTATCCACATGTGCCTCCTGTAATTTTCTTCAACAACAATCAACTCCTTTCCCACTTCAGCTGTTAATTCTCTGGTACTATTTAAGTCTTTGCTATGATCTAAGGTTTTGTTTAAATGAACTATTAGATCAGGTGTTATCCCAACAGCTGGTCATAGACTTGAAATGTTTCCTAACAATCTTTGAAAGTCATTCAGAGTCCACAATGGTCTCTCCTAATTTGTGCCTTTTGTGTTCTAATTTTTTAACCTATTTTATAACCTAGGTAATTGACAGAATCTCCTCTCTGTATTTTTTTCAGGAGCAATTTGAGCAATCATTATTTTGGCAAAACTTTTTTATTTCTTCATTCTTTCTAAAGTATGTTTGAATCAGATAGCAAAATGTCATCCATGTAATGGTAAATTATAGATTTATGAATTTTTTGCGTATTATTTCCAATGGCTGACTTTCAAAGTATTGGCATAGGGTAGGGCTATTGAGCATTCCCTGTGGAAGGATGGTCCACTGGTATCTTCTAGTTGGCTGATAATTATTCTAAGTATGCACTGTGAAGGCAAAGTTTTCTCTGTCATTCTCTTGTAAAGGTATAGTGAAGAAACAATCTTTTAAATCAATAAGTATAAGAGGCAATCCTTTTGGTAATAAAGAAGGCAGAGGGATTGCAGATTGTAGAGGGCCCATAAACTAAATTACCTTACTGACAGATCTTAGATCTGTCATCATTCTCCATTTACCAGATTTCTTTTTAACAACAAATACAGGAGAGTTGCAAGGGTTGATTGATTCTTCAATATGGTGAGCATCTAGTTGCTCCTGTACCAGCTGTCCTAAAGCCTGTAGTTTTTCTTCTGTTAATAACCACTATTTAACCCATATTGCTTTCTCAGTTAACCATTTTAAAGGTAGTACTGTTGGTACCTCTAAAGGTTTGCTAGTTGCTTTGTGTTCTTGTACAGACTGAATGGCTGGTGACCTTTGTCTATAATACCTTATAATATCCTTCCTAAAATTATAAGTTTCTGGGACTGCAGGAATGTTAATCTGGATATTCCATTGCTGAAGCAGGTCACGACCCCATATTAGCCACAGCCTCGGCCTTCTTCTCTGTCCTTTTGTCCCTATGCATTCAACCCATCTCGTGCTTTGTTTAACTTGAGATAGGGTTCCAATTCCCAGTAACTGAACACCTGCCTCTTGAAGAGGCCAATT
Organism: Arvicola amphibius; assembly: GCF_903992535.2. Taxonomy (NCBI): domain Eukaryota; kingdom Metazoa; phylum Chordata; class Mammalia; order Rodentia; family Cricetidae; genus Arvicola; species Arvicola amphibius. The sequence goes on along the minus strand of NC_052065.1, from coordinate 97,792,402 downwards.
TGGATGCCAAGATTCTGGAGTAATAATACTCATGTCCACACTTACGTCTATCAAACCCACAGTTACAATGCCATTTATATGCACTCTTAGCTTTAGTCTTTGATCATTTATAGAAGTCTGCCAGAATATACATTTCCTATTTCCTGTTGGAATTTTTGATTTATTCTCTATGCTTATTCCATCATCTAGAAGAGTATGGTTTTTTTACAGAAGGTTCTGGATTTTTAATTTTTCCTTGTGAGATATGTCCTCCACAGTGACTGGGAATGACTGGGCCACTTTTGACTAGGGTGCCTGTGAGAGGCCCCCCAAGGAGTTTCCCAATGGTATCAGGTAGCCTTGTCTGTCTTTTATTGATCTGCATTCATTGGTTCAATGTCGGACTTTGCCATACCTTCTACATATACCTGAAGGCTGAGTCCTCCTATTCTTGCCATTCTCAGAGGAGATATTATTCCTAGGAATTCCTTGTCTACAATCCCTTCTCAGATGTCCTATTCTGCCACAATTAAAACTTTTGGCATTTTTATGTCTCTTCATTACTTTGGAAATTGCTTATCCTACCCCAAATTCAGTATTATAATCAAGTGTCTCAGTGTTCATTGTATGCAGGATCCATTCATCCATTTGTGCTGATCTAACCTTTAAAGGCGCAAGTATCTTTTTTGTATTCTAAGTTGGCATTTTCAAAAGCCAGAGATTCAATAAGTACTCATCTAGCAACTGTGTCTGTTACTTCTATTTGTACAGATTTAGTTAATCTTTGTAAAAAAATGGGGGGGGGCACTAAGGGATTCTCTCTGCCCCTGTTTAACCCTGGTATATGATTTAATTTATTTTCCTAGTTCTTAAATCCTGTCTCAAGCATTTAAGGCTGCTTTGTGGCATAGGGACAAGATCTGTTCATCATAAAGAGCTTGAGCATGTGGGTCAGCATAAGTGCCCTCACCAAGAATTTGATCTTGGGAAGTCTCAAATTCTTTCCCTGTTGTTCTAATATTTTAGCCTCTTCCCTGAAATAACATTTAAACATCAGTTTAGGCCCATCATATAGGACAGTTAAAACTAATTAAATCCAGTTGTGTGGCATCATTATATTGCTAGAGGTCCATGTCTTTATCATCTCCCCAACAAATGTAAAATACAAGCCATAAGTTACTACTACTTGCTTAATTTCTTTTAGATCATTCATTCCTATATGTATACATTTACCTTCTTTTGATCCTTTAGGGCCTTTAGAACTTGATGCTTTGTCAGAGTAGATTACAGGGTAGGAATCTAATACCCTGGGTAAGTCATCTCTGACAGCTACTGGCGATGGTGAATCCTATCCTTGTACCTTCTTTCCCTGCTCATCAGCTCCAATAATTTGCTCAATCTTTTTACTACTGTCTTTTGTAAATCCTGAATCTCCTGCCCTGTATATATCTCTAGTGATTTCATTGAGGCACTAGACTCCGGTCCTCATTCTGCACATGTGATTCCAAGGTCTGAAGTTTTTCCTTTAAAGATAATATCTCATCCTTGGACATTATTTGGATAGCATGCAGATTGCCTTCCCAAAGAGATAGTCTATCTGCTAACCTATCATAACTATTTATTAAATTTTGACTGTCAAATTCAACAGTATGAATTCTTTCAGATAATTTCTCAGTATCCTTTGACGTGGATTCAATCTTGTCTGTCAAATTAATGTTATCCTTTTCAATAGTATTAATTTTTTCAAGTATTAATTCTGTCAGCTGTTTATTATTAGTCTGTAAAGACTGTATCATTTCTAAAAGTGTCTGATTCTGGACTATCTTATCAAACCATTTTCTTAAGGATATAATATGAAGAAAAAAACAGATCCCCAATATCCAATAAATGGATGTATCACAATAACCATATAAGCCTTGCAGAATACAATATATAGTACTAGCAAAAACATTACTAAAATTTTCCATGGTATTGCTGTCTGCCATTATATAACTTTCAAGTTTATTGATTTAGTAATTACTGTTATGAGGTCTGGTAAATTGTTTTAGGTGTAATAATCTTTATTGTCCAGCAGATGTCATGGTTGCAGAGTTGCAACTAGCAGCACAACCCAGTGTCACAAACAGTCCTGAACTGCATTTTTTTTTTTTGCCTTGGTGCTGGTTAAATATTGAGAAATATGCTTTGCTTGACAAATTAAAAGCAATTAAATCAGTTCCATACATGGAGCAAGAAGCCCAGAACTCATGGGCAGGGAGCACACACTGGAAGCTGTGCAAGTCACCATGTGGCAGGAATGCCACAGTGGGGGAGTAGATGTACATGAGCTTGGGAAATTTCCAAGTCGCTGCACACAGTTAGCTCCACTGTGGCAGTGGTTTAAAAAACGGCTTAGGTAAAAGCAAACCAGGTGGGCAGGAGTGGGAGACTTTCTTGGCTGCAGTTAGGCCTTTAAGCAGGTCCACCTGGTAGGTGTGGGGTCAGAAACAACGTGGGTGTCAGATGAAGTTGGATGCTTAAAAGAAACCCACACTAACTCAGAAGTGAGTATAATAGAGGGTTATTTATTTAGTGGTAGACTCAGATTATAGTCCTCTGCTTGAACAGGGAACAGCAACTGAATTTCACAGACAGAAGAGAGGCCGGACATGTGCTTTACAGTGCCATATATAATATAAGAGGTCACACCCAAATGGGTGAGTAACTTAAAGGCTACTGGCTTTAGGAATTCCTGAAGCACAAGTAAGTTGATAGGCATATATATATATATATATATATATATATATATATATATGTGTGTGTGTGTGTGTGTGTGTGTGTGTGTGTGTGTGTGTGTGTGTGTGTGTATTCAGTGTATATATGTGTATATATGTATATACATACATTTCAGTAATGTACATACATATAAACACTGAAATGTTGAAGTTAGTGTTACATGAGTTCTAATTGGTCTTAAAAAATCCTGGAGCTAGATATCAGGGTAAATGCTAAAATATCAGAGAGACAAAGGAACAAGCCACAGCCCAATCTTACCTTGCTAACTCTTCAGTCAAAAAAAAGGCTGAGCTCCTGTCTCCTTCCACCTTATATTCCTCTCTACACCCAGCCATATCACTTCCTGTCTGTCTGTACAGACCTATAGACCTCTATGATTAACTAGTGTCTTGCTCAGCCCTCTGATATTCAGGCAAGAAGCATAAACAAAATATCACCACAAATTAGAATAAACATGTCTATCCCCTCAATAATATATACGATAACTTTTGTTCTAGCTTTCTGGAATACATAGCACACCATTCTTGTCCATAGACACCCTACAACATTTTTAGATTGCTAATACAACTGAAATCCAAAGCTGTGTTTTTAATCATCATCTCTGACACTTACTGAGTCTCTACTACCTGGCCTCGCATTTAGATGTGCTGATTTTATAGTTTAAACCTCACAATTTTCATTTTTATACAGCTCCTGGAAGACAGTAATGTAACCCCTGAGATCACATAGTTTTAAAAATAATTATTTTCAGTCATTTATTTTACTTCCCTTTTCTTAAGTTCTCCTACAATGCAATAGACCCCGATCTCACATGACTAAATAGTAAATTCAATTTGAGTGTTAACTACAGTGCATTCTGCTATTTAAGGAGATATTTTGTTTTCTTCATTTAGCCTTGGAAATAACTGCCCATACTTCTCAACAGCTATGACTCTAAGTAGTTGGATTTACTGCTACTATCAAACAGAGCATGTTGTTGGTTACTTTAGTTATTAGTTTACATGGATTAGAGTCCTTGAGGCAACTGCAACCACATTTGTGATTTTGCCCAGCTCATTTAGTGCCAGTGACCATTTTGTAATATGAAGTCACTGGATTATGATCTCTAATGTCCTTTCTGGCTCTTACCCTACATGATTCCATGAGACTAAATACTGCTTCTGAGGTCATACATTCTTTCACACAGATCCAAAGTTGACTATGAGGCACACAAAAAAATATCCTCAAATCTGAATATACAATAAGTGTTCTATATACCTGCAGATATACACTTTAAACTTCATTTTTTCTCTTAATTCTGTCCACACAGCACTGTTTCTCCCATTTTGACTTCACCAACACCATTTTCCTTCCATGGGTATGACTTTTCCTAGAAGAGAGATTTTCAAGAATCCTTTTCTAGAAAATTTGAGGAATCAAAACAGAGAGAAAACAAGGTATTTAACCTTTCTTTAAAGCCCCGAATGTATGATAGCTTGCATTTAGTTAGTTTTAGGGAACCAGTGGAATAAACAAGGGAGAATAAAAAGGAAATATTCAAGTTTAGGTTGTGGAAGATGGAGAAGAGAAGCATAGCATTTGCTGAAGCAACATGACACTTATGGGGATAATAAGAGATGGGAAAATTAGGAAGGAAATTTGCTATTCTGTGACCTGCTGGGTATTACAAGCTAGTGTAACAGATGTATAACTTATATATTTTTGATAATGGCTACACTTCTAGAGTAAGAAAACCCAGAAATAACCAACTATAAGATGAAAAAATAAAAAGATGGAGTTGCGTATATCCTTCAGTACTCTTCTTGCCCTCTTACCCAGGATCAGAGTCATATTTTTGTAAATGATGAAGCTGGAGCAATTTGGAAAGTCCTCTCTAGGTCAAACATCCTTAAAAACTGTGCAAACAAGACTGGAGATTGCTCACTGGGTAAAAGCACTCACTCTGAAAGCTTCAGAACTTAAAATTGAACCTCAGCACCCACATAAAAAGTTGAACATGTCTGCTTGTGCCTGTAACCCTCAAAGGGTGTAGATATAGGTATATTTCAAGAGCTCACTGAAATTGCAAGCATCCTACTAAATGAGAGAATCTGTCTCCAGGCAATAGGGTGGAGAGAGAGTGAAGAAGACAACTACTCTCATGCTGTTGCCTCTGCACACATATGCACAGATGCACACACTTATGCACACACCATATACATATACTATATACACACACACACACTACTATGTATGTACACACATGCCATATGCTTGCCAAAATATTGGGAAGACAGACACAGATATTCAAGCATTTTTAAAATAAGAAATCACATTTATGTACAAAATTTAAATCTGACTGCCCCAAATGCCACAATAAAAATAATTAAATGCAATATTTTCATTAAGTAACTTCAAATACACACACACACACAGTACCTTTCTCTTGAGTTTTGGCCTGTCCTAGTTTGCTTTATGTTTCTGTGATAAAACTCTGGCAGAAAACTACTTGAGGAGCAAAGAATCTCAATTTACAGGTTACATTCTGTCACCAGGGAAAGCAAAGGCATGAGCCTGAAGGAGAAACCATGAAGATACACTGCTTACTGGATTTCTTTTCCTGGCTTGCTAAGCTATGTTTTTTGTATAGCCCAGGTCTACCTGCCCAGGATGACATGGTCCACAGTATACTTGGCCATCCTTCATCAATTAGCAACCGAGAACATGTCCCATAGATACACCCATAGACCAATCTGATGGAGGCAATTCTTCAACTGAGGCTCCTTCTTCTTGTGTGTGTCAAGTTGAAAACCAAGATTAGTCAGCATAGAATTTAATGTATTTTTGCTACTACTTTATATTGCTGTTGTATGACAATACCAGGAAATCATTTTCTATTGAGAGAATCAACAATTTGTATTTCTATTAAAATGACTGATAAAAATACGTTATCCTATTGGTAAGTGAGACAAAAAGAATGTTCTAAATTCCATGTAGATATGTTCTCTATGCTTGTAGAAGATAGGTTTGTGCTATTTACAATGTAAGGAATTTGATAACTTTTATTTTATCCAAAATAAATAGTACAATTTATACTTGTATATATTGTGTTACTGAGTATGTTTGTAACAAGAGAAATTCTCTGGGAACAATACATTAACAACACCCCTTCATTATAATTTTACAGATCAGGTAACTTAAACAAGTTTCTGCAAACTAGCCTCTTAAATATTTTTATTTTTATCATGTATGTGTGAGTGTGTGTGTGTGTGTGTGTGCATGATATGTGTGAGCATGTATTCCAAAGCATGCATGCCCAGGTTAGAGGGCAACTTTGAGGAGTTAGTTCTGTTCTTCCACTCTCATGTATGTTTTGGGGATAGAACACCCATCTGCAGGCTTGCTATACAAGTGCCATTACTCCTAAGCCATCTCACTGATCCACAACCTAGTGTTTTCATTCACATAACTCCACTTTTACTCCTCCAGTACCACATGATTTCAATGCCACGTACCATAAGACACATTCCTATAGTGGTAAGAACTCTGGCTTTGCACCTTTATGTCATCATGCTGAATAAACAGAGTCAGCAACAGGTGTTTGGGGAATCAATTCCTTTATATACATGCATAAGGCTGAAAGGGAACTACATAAATCACAAAGATAAAACTGATCAAACACCACTAACTTTATCTCCCACCCAACTTCCCTTTGCAGGGTAACAAACATAAAAGAAAAAGGGATAGAATGGACTTTTATAAGGAACTATTTCTCTTGATATATGGCTGATAAATCTAGTATCTTTGTAGAGTAGACTGTCTTATGATCCAGAAACTTAGGTGAGAGCGGATGCCACAATTTTAGAGCTGAAATTTTTGTACCTTGGGAAAGCTAAGTCATTGGTTTTAAGGTCTTTAAGTGATTGGCTGGAGCCCACTTCCATTATGAAATATTTGTATAACCACACCAATACCTGTACCAGGAAAAAGAAATGATTTCACCCAGTTATCACATAAAGTCAATAATCACAATCATTTAAGCCAGTATACTAAGATGTGCTTTTTTTTTTTAGATTTTATAGAAATACGAAGCCATGCGAACTCATTCATATGGACCCATAGAGGATGTTAGAGTGGACACACATACTTCATATTTGCATTATCAACAAATCTCATTCATTTCATCTCCAAATACATCCAGGACCAGTACATCTCTTTTGAGTTGTGAATACTCAAATCTACTCTTTTCTGTTGGACCACCAATTTTTTACATGGTGCTCTAATCTCTGCGTTGTGTTCTTGATTTAAAGAATTGATTACTCTCATCATAACATTTCTAATGTTATGGAAGCATATTTGGACAGAATATTTATTTATTCTGTGGCAAAATGCTTTGTACCATTGGGGTTTTTATTATACAGCTCCATGTATAAATAAATACACTTATATCCAGTGTTGTGCTCAGTTCCATTTTAATTATCCATCTCTGGACAATTTGGAGTATCCTAACCTATATCCATTTAAAAGCAGCACCCGGGAAAATCTGTGACAAGACTCTTCCTTGCTTAACAATCTGTTTAAAAGTACTTTATACAAAATAAATTTGGCAGATTGAGGAAAGAATAAACACTTCCCAGATTGGGTATCCTTCAGAACCAGAGATTATTGAAGAACCCCACTGTGCAGTGTGGGTAGGAGGAACTGATATAGAATAGAATGGAAAAAAGCTGAAATACAGAATCAAAAGTGGATTGATTACGCCAAAAGTTGCTTTCTTTTTAAAATGTCAAGCAGAGCTGACTTCTTATGTTGGCTAAACCTGGTCTGTTTAAGATAATTTAGTTGTTATCTCTAATTAATCAGAAGCTTACATGAGTGACTTATGTTTGGTTTCTTGCCATAAAACTTTAGCAATTTCACCTTGCTTTGGTCCAGTGGAAAGCAGTGGAAAAGCTCAGTCCAAATCAATGGCCTTATACAAATGCTACTTAACATAATCAAAAGAAGTTCTGTGGCCACCTAATGGAAACTGTTACAATTTGAATGTAAAATGTTGCCCATAGGTTCTTATGTTTGAATACTTGGGCCCCAGCTGGTAGTACTGCTTGGGCATGTTGGGACAGTGAAGTGTTGCTGGGCCACTTGTGTGTATCCTGATGTTTTATAGCCCAGACTCACTTCCTGTATACTTTTTGCCTCCTTACAGTAGATACAGTATAATAATCTGTCCCTGATTCTGCCTCCATGTCTTCCCTGTCTGACGGAATGCATCGCCTTGAACTTAAGCTGAACTCATCCTCTCTTCAGTTGCGTCTTATCATGGATTTTGTCACAATCACAAGGAAAGAAACTGACAGAAACATTGACTTTTCCCCGCAAACATGTTTTCTTTGTGAGGCTTTTGTTTTCATCTTTCCTGTTGTGCTTATATAATTTCCAGGAGTGGAAAGGGAAAAGACAAATTTATGCAACCTTTCTCCTATGGCAATAACTGCCAATTCTTACTTGAATAATAGCTGATACAAAATAGTGCTCCATAAGACTGTTTAGATAAAAGAATTAATGATTAATCCAGCAAAGTGCATTCTGTACTCCTTACACTTAGATATTCTACTAAAATGTCTAGATTATGGCCTTAGGGTCACTACATACTCATAATCTCTAGTTTCACCTGGAAATCGTTGGGTGGGGAGGTTCAAGACAAGGATTCTCTGTGTAGACTTGGCTATCCTGGAATTCACAGTGTAGAGCAGGCTGGCCTCAAACCCATAGAGATCCACTGCATGTGCCTCCTGAGTGCTGGGATTGAAGGTGTGCACCACCGTGCCTGCCTCACTTAGAAAATGGTTTGTGCTGCCACTTTGGTAAGCCAGTTTCCTGTTTCCCTCAGTAACAATAATTACAAATCACATGACAGTTTGGTCAGATGTGGTCCACATATATGATAGCAGTTCCATGTGATTTAAACCACTGACTTTGTAGCTATCTTTATGTATGTAAGCACATTCTGATATTCATACAACGATGAAATAATATAACAGCAAAATTCTCAGAGCTTTTGTAGTCCTCTGTAAAATGATCCCTGATTATATTCCACCCACAGTCTTCTATTCACTCAGGCTATGAATATCCACCTGCATTGCTCGCAAATAGTCTTCAGCTCCTGATCCAACATGAAAACAGTTTTCAGGTGGAAATCTCAGGTATCTTAAGAACATACAAAATTAGGTGGGTGTAAATATAGTTAGCCACTCAGAATTCACTTTGGGTGTAAATCATTGCTTTTGACATGCTATTTTTAACTAGAGGAAAATCAACGTCACAGAATTCAACTTTCAGCCCCCTACACAGGTGCATTCATCCCACTCAATTCCTGCTCAGATCTGCAGGGTGCAGAGGAGGCAGCCTTCTAAACAACATCAAATTCCATCTTTCCCTTCCTTGCTCTACATCTCTTCATCACCTAAGGCACTTTGAAGTAATTACCCACAAGCCCCTTTACTCCTTTATATGGAACCTCTGTTTCCCTCCTCCCCTTTCTTCTCTTTGTTAAAGTGCTCAAGCTGAGATCTCCTTTTTTCCCTATGATATCCGTATTACAGCTTTTAAAAATTTATTTATTTGTCTGTTTAATTTTTGATTTTTCAAGACAGGGTTTCTCTGTGTAGTCCTTGATCTACTGGAGCTTTGTAGGTCAGGCTGTTGTTGAACTCAGACCTGCCTGCCTCTACCTCCTGTGTGCTGAGATAAAAGACGTGCATCACCACAGTCCAGTCAGATTTCAGTTTCTTTTTTTAAGATTTATTTATTTGTCATGTATACAACATTCTGCCTCGATGTATGTCCACACACCAGAGGAGGGCACCAGATCTCAGTACAGATGGTTGTGAGCCACCATGTGGTTGCTGGGAATTGAACTCAAGACCTCTGGAAGAGCAGCCAGTGCTCTTAAGCTCTAAACTATCTCTCCAGCCCCAGATTTCAGTTTCTTAACCAAGGCTTACGCTGTAATGCCAGAAAATCAGAGTAGAGGTCCAGGGAGAAAGCCTGTTGGGCACAGGTGGCAGAGATGCTATGATTCAGAAACTAAGCAAACATGGACGGTATCTTATTCAAAGCACAAGCAATTCAGAACTGAAATGACAGAGGCTGAATTCAGCCACTTGTGCACATTCAACCACAAACTTAAATTACTTTGGAAACGGGGGCAGGGAAGAATCCTTGGGGTACACTGGTCTGTTTCTCCTACAGAAAGACCAAGCAAGGGCTGAAACAGGGAAGCTGAGGGTGGCTGATGATGACAGTTGGATTGAAATACTTGATATGTGTTTAGTGAAAATCCTTGAGCTAGGCCTATAATGTAGGAGTAGAATGCAGAAGACAGATGTATCTGCAATGTGAGAAAGACTTTTCTATCAGAACCCTCAGAAAATGGAATGATTTAGCTAGAATATCATTATACTTTTATCACTGAAGAAGTTTAGCCCTAAAGCCAAATAATCATTTACTAGACAATTCTTACAGCACATTACTTATTTAGCCACAGGATTCCTTCCTTTAGTGAAGGGAAACATGGGATTTATTTTGTACCCTGAAGGGAGGGAGGGAGTACTGAGTACATGAAGCTCTGAGTGAATGTATATTGTTCACATGGGCCAAGCCATGACAAAGACCGAGGCCTCAGCTCTGTGGGAAATTGGCAAAGCTTTTCCTTATATGGGTCTGTCTTACTCAATTTGTCAAAGGATTCTTCCTCTAGTTTGAGTACAAGTATTTAAGAACAGTGTATGCAAAAACAGGCAACTGCGACTTTCTCCTCTAAGATTATAGCCCCAGACCTCTTCCTGGGTCTGACTAACCACTTACCCTGTGCTGTACATAAGAAAGATGCCCAAGATCCCAGTGTCAGTGGTATAGGTATGGTTCCATCAGACTGCACTGCCCATCTGATCCCATCTTTTCTGTGTCTATGTGTCTGTCATTTCTTCATTTCCTCATTGCCCCAGTCAAGTTTCCCCATCAAAGCTGAGTGGGTTGCAGCTGTACCCTCAATATGTTTTAGTGTCTGACTCAATTCCTACTACATAGTAGGTATTCAAATAGTGTGTCATTAATAATGAGAAATGGTAATCTCTCTGGGTAAATTGGGAGTGGAGTTAAAGGGAGTAGGGGGACATGGTAAATCGGAACTTGAGGGGGAAGCTGGCGGGGCTGGCTGGGTGTGTGGTATGCAGTTTGGGAGTAGAACGAAGGGGGCGAGTAAGGAAAGAGACAACTTGATGGGGGGCATTTCAGGGTTACAGAGAAATCTGGCATCAGGGAAACTCCTTGTAATCTACAAGGATGATCCTAGCTAAGACCCCTAGCAATAGTGCAGAGGGTGCTTGAATTGGCTAGCCATCTACTGGAATCAGATTGGAGACTATCCTAATTGCCATCACAGAGCCTTTATGAGATTAACAGCCAAGCACTGGGCTGAGCTCCGTGAGTCCTCCTGAAGAAAAGGATGAAGGATTGTATGAGCCAGGGGGTCAATGTCATGACAGGGAATCCATAGAGACAGCTCACCTGAGCTCATGGGAGCACATAGGTCTGGCCCAACAGTGAAGAAACCTGCACGGGACTGACCTAGGCCCTCTGCAAGTGTGTGACAGTTGTACAGCTTTGTCTGTTTGTAAGGCTCCTAAGTGGTGAGGTCAGGACCTGTGCCTGGTGGTTTGCTGACTTTGGGGAACCTGCTCCCCATGCTGAATTACCTGTCTCAGGCTTTATGTAGGGAAGGAGCTTGGTCCTACCTCAACTGGATGTGCCATGCTTTGTTCAGGCCTGTGGCAAGGCCTGTCTCTTTCTGAATGGAGAGGGAGGAGGAGTGGGTGGATGAAGAGGAGATAGATGGGAGTTGGGTGGGGGAAACATGAGGAGAAGAGGGAGAGGAAACTGTGGTTAGTATAAAAAATAAATGGAAAAATGATAACTAAATAAAAATGGTAATCTCTCAATAAATAATTCATTAAACTAATACATTAAAATAAAATAAAATGGGCATCATGAGTAAAAGAAGACAGAGAGCATCCTTTCCCAATGTACTGTTGTGTTGTGACTGCTGTAAGATATCTAAAAGAATTTGCTCAACTGAAAAACACTATTATCAATATTAAGCATTTTCAGGGAATTCATGCTTTTTATCTCAAATTTACCATTAGCATTATGTGAAAAACAATAATATACATTCTTAGGTTTTTAATTCTGAGAAATTAATAACTCATGAGGACGAATAAATTTATACAAAGTAATTGAAAGGAAAGCAAGAGCTATACTATGTGGTCCCATATACATAAGAACACTTCTGGTTCCCAGGGAGCCAATCTGAATGTATTATTTGGTTGGTGAATTTGACTGCTGACACTTATTAAAGCATCAGCATTAATCTCAATAATAGTATGGTTTGTAACATTGGGTACTGTCATGGGTGGTTTTAATCTCTTTGATTATTTGTCAAATAGGAACAATAACTCCCATTATAATGACCAACTGAGACAATGTAAAACAGGTTCTTCAAATTGAGTTGTACAGATAGTTCATTTTTCTGCTCTTTTGATATATAGATATTTATTTCTTATTATGCCTTAGTTGGCACCTAGCTTTATCTAGTTTGCATGTTTCCCTGGAGGGAAAATAATTGGGTCCTAGAGCATATAATTAAATTGGCTGGGGTGCCTGTTAAAATGTAAGTTAAAGAATGCATCCTTTGACAAAAAGGATACAACTTCCTGTTGAAAATGTCAGCTGGGTAGGTATGAAATGGAAGATGAGGGTTACTGGGGAGAAGCCTGATTGTCACTTTGGTAGTTGTTTTACTCTCTCACTGATATTTGCTTCTGTTTTATCATGGACCTTTCTAGAAGCTGCTTGATGCTATAGGATTCTATTTTTGATGATCCCAAACTGCTTGCCTGTAGGAGTATTCAAAAAATAGCATTGAAATCATCTAGTCTTCTGCATTCTTTTGATTGTTGTTCTCCATAATACATATGAAATGTTCTGGAAATACAACATTCCGAGGTAAGGAGGGAGCTGCATAGAACATACTAATCTCAGTTCTAGCTTCTCCTAGAAACAGTGTACTTCTCACTACTTTCTCACGGTTCTGGAGACATAAAATCCAGGGCAGATTGCTTTCGGGAGCTTCTCATCTGGTGTAAATTAGAGCAGTCTGGCTTCATCTACCACAAGAAGCTTTCTGGGCTAAGACTTAGAGCACCACCTTGACTTTTGTCTCTTGTTGCCTTTCTGTAAATAATAATGCTGCTTCATGTAACTTGTTATACGTGTGGGTATTCCATTTCCTCAGATAGACAAGTGGATACCCCGTCCACAGTGAAATGGCTATGCACTTCCTGCTATCTGAAATCCTTATACATGAGAAGGAATGGTTGACAACATGGGAGTGGTACCTAATCCACAGCAAGGACAGCTGCAACTCAACGTTAACTCAGCCGGATCAGCAATGGTTGCATAGCAAAGGACCATTTGTGCTTTAAAGTACCCAAATTTCTGTACAAATGGATAGCTTCCTGTCTCCTTCTATAGTAAGGCTGGCTGCATTGAATCGTGAGAAGCTGAACTACTGAGGCAAGAACAGTATCTTTTCTCAGTGGTCAAGTTCTGTGGTGGCCTTCTGGAGCAGACTGGATTATGTCTGTGTCTTCTGTTTGTATATTTTCTCCCTTTGCTCTCTACAACTAGAAGGAACATTTAAAAATAACGTCCATTTAAAAGTTAAAGCACCTTTATTGTCTTCATTTTAAAAGCTCCATTTTTTTCCTGTTTCTGATTCTGTGCGTCAATGAACACATTTATTTCCAATCACTGAGAGGAACAGGAGCTCCTTCAGCCTGTATCAGCTTACAAGTCAGCGTGCAAAGACAGGATGAAAAAAACCACAGGCTTATGGGATGCTTCCTGTAAGGGCCAAATTGCTTGTCACTCTTGCTTCACCAAGCTGTCTAGAAAAACATTTGGTTTCCAGATGTTCTGTATGACAGTACCCTTGTTCTTTCTCAGGGTCCACATGACTTGCGCTATGTGATATATCATAAGAATGTATTTACATAATGTTTTCAGATAAATATGTAAATGCTAGGACAAGAATACAAATGAGCCATGTAGGCTTGGAAGGATTCAATAACATCCATTAATTAACCTTGTGTATTTTTTTGAACGGTGTTGGTGTCATTTGGATAGATTCTTTAAAAAAAAATGTAGATTCCTTGACTTTCTTCTCCATTCTGAACATGATCTTGATGTAATCTGGGTATCTGCATATTTAATAAACTCTCCATATTGTTCTGATTCACAGTCAGGATTCTAAATAGAGCTTTCATAATTGGGAGGTAGATATATCTGTACAAATACACATCTCAGTCAGTCTTCCTTTCATCAACTCCAAATCCACAGGTTTCCATGTTTTGGGGAAAAAGTAGTTTCAAGATAATGACTGATATGAAAGTCAAAATGTGTTGTACTCAAATGAAGACCAATGGGGTAGGACAGTGAACTAAATAAAATGAAATATAGCCTTTTTAAGTTGACATTTATGTGCCATTTATTAAATACATAATGTCTTTTCAGAAGTAGTCAAGAGTTTTCTATTTCACTCTTCGGTCAATAAAATTGACCCCAGTGGTAGATGTTGTACTAGCTATAGGACTTCCTCAATTTTAATCCTTTTTATTGTATGTATGTGATATATATGTTTCTGTACGTGTGCATGTATACATGAGTGTACATGTGGGTGCCAGAGGGGAGGGAGAAATTGGGTGTATTCTTTAGCCACTCTTCAGCTTATGTTTTGAGACAAGGTTAACATGAGGCCAGTAAACATGAAGCTCCAATTCAGGTAGCCTCTCTGGCCTCTCTCTCCTATTCCCGGTGCTGAGATTACAGTCTACCAAGCCAGCTTTTTTGTTGATCTAGACTCAGGTTCTCATGCTCATAAAGCAAGCACTTTGCTTACGAAGCCACATCCCCAGCCCTGAAAAGTTTCATTCTTTTTGTTTGTTGGTATTTCACCTCAGACTCAATCATTTATCCATTACTGATAACTATATGCATGTGTCTAGCCATTCATCATACTGTGATCTGGAGTTTGCTGATTGTGGATGTGTAGAACAAAGAAATCAAGCCTGCCTTTAAGTAGACTAGTAATTGAAAATAAGAGGCAGCAGACTATCACAGGTGTTATCAAAACAAAGTTGTATTTTGATAAACTAGATATATGGGCAGAAGAGTGTTGGAGTAGTGAGCTTGTTGGTTTCAGCAGCTAGCTTAGACCTGAAATAATCACACAGAAACTGTATTGATTAAGTCATTGCCTGGCCCATTAGCTCTAGCTTCTTATTGGCTAACTCTTACATATTAATTTAACCTATTTAAATTAATCTGTGTACAGCAATGTGGTTTTGGCTTACCAGCTAAAGTTCCAGACTTCCCCCTGACTCTGCCCTTCTTTCTCCCAGCATTCAGTCCAGTCCTCCTCGCCTAGCTCAGCTCCATCCCGCTCTGCTCTGCTATAGACTCAAAGCAGTTCTTTATTCAGTAACAGCAATCACAGCATACAGAGGGAAATCCTACATCAGAAGAAGCAAAGGCCTCGAAGGAAACATATTTGCTATCATAAGGCAAATTTATGAAGCACTTAGTGTCAGGCTCTCTTATGTGTTTTATATGAGAACCATAGCAATTAATTCATTTATTATGAGGTAGGGCTAAGATTTGAAGTTCTTTTCTTAACTACCCTGTTATATTCTTTTCTCTTTGATGTCTGAAATCCCCAACATTAGTGTTATTGTTTTTAATAATTGTAACGGCCAACAAATTTATGAAAAATTTAATGTGTACCAAGTAGTACATGATTATCCTTAACATGTATTGCTTATCTCATTTAATCTATACTAAGCAATCTCAATTTTAGAAACAGAAAGCTAAGAGTCATACATCTACAGAGCATCAATTTGAACATCTTCTTTCTGAGCTGTCCATACTATTACCTATATCACATGTCCTTACACAAACTACCTACACAATGAAAGCATTGCAGTCACAAGGGGGCAGTAATAAGGAGCTTAACTTTGAAGTTAGCTATCTGAGCATGAACTCACTTTATCACTGATGAAGAGTGGTGTCTGTGACTTTGTATTCTCATCTATTAAGAACAGATTGTAACAGTGTCTATCTTACAGAGATATTGTGAATACTAAGTGGTTTACTAGAAGAAAACACTAGGATGCCTGCAACAAGAGAATATTCTATAAATATTTCTTAGCACTGGAAAAATTTTTCATATGACAAAAATAAAAAATCACATATGTTATAAATGTCTATCTTATATCAGCTAGCTTGTCACGTAGTGAAACTATGACAAGATGTATTATAGTAATTGTGTACATAGAGAGTTGTGAAGAACATTGCACACAGGGGCATGAAAGTCATAAGTAGTGTATGCACACACACATGTGTGTGTGTGTGTGTGTGTGTGTGTGTGTGTGATGTAGTGTGTGGAGGTACAGAGTCAAGCATACTTAGGATTACAGGAACAGAACTGAAAAGGAAACTGTGGAGGGCAGAAGCAAGACACGTAGTTAAAAATGCTTTCTTCCTTGTCAGATACAGGGATTTCAACTTGACTCTCTGCAAAGTGATAATATAGGGCTTTAAGGAAGATGATAGCATAGCTAGCTTTGTGCTACAGAGAAATCACTGTGGAAGATGCATGGAGGACAGGCTGAAAGAGATAACATTTTAAGTAGCTTGGTTCAGACCAGTTCATACCGGACCAGACCAGTCTAAACCGATTCAGACCTGCTCAAACCGGTCTAGACCAGTTCAGACTAGTTTAGACTGGTACAGACTGGTTCAGACTGGTCCAAACCAGATCAGAATGGCTCAAACCAATTCAGACCAGTCTAAACCGGTTCAGACCTGTCTAAAGCGGTCTAACCCAGTTCAGACCAGTCCAGACTGGTATAGTCCGGTTCAGACCAGTCTAAACAGTTTCAGACCGGTTCATACTGGTTCCAGCTGGTCTAGACCAGTCTTGACCAGTTAAGACCAGATTAAACCGGTTACGACTGATTCAAACTGTTTCAGACCAGCTCAACCGGTTCAGACTGGTTCAGACCAGTTCAGACCAGTTTAGACCGGTTCATGCCGGCTCAAACCAGTCTAAACCGGTTCAGACCAGTCTAAACCTGCTCACACCGGTTCATACCAGTTTAGATCAGTTTAGACCAGTCTAGACCAGTTCAGACTGGCCTAAACTGGCTCAGACTGTTCTAAGCCTGTTCAGACTGGTTCAAACTAGTCTCAACCGGTTCAATACAGTTCAGACCAGTTTAGACCAGTCCGGACCAGTTCAGACCAGTCTACACCGGTTTTGACTGGTTCAGACAGGTTCAGACCAGATCAAACCGGTTCAGACTGGTCTAATTCGGTTCAGACCAGTTCAGACCGGTTTTGACCACAACTAACATCATAGAGCCTTTATCCAGCAACTAACAGAACAAGATGCAGAGATCCACAACCAACCACCACGCCAAGCTCCAGAAATCCAATTGAAGAGAGGGAGGAGGTAATACATGAGCAAGGGAGGTAAAGATCATGAGGGAGTTTTGGGAGCTGTGAACCCCCAGATCCTGAAACAACTTGTTTTCCCCTTATCTGAGTGCCTGTACCTGCTCTGAACAGGAGACCTCAGGAGTTCCTATTGGCAGGAGAGTGGTTTCTGGTGGGTTTGGCTGGGGCATGGCTATCCCTATATAAGTTGCCCCTGAACACAATAAAGGGGGCATTCTTGGGGCATTCTGGCATCAAGGATGACCTGTCTCTCTCTGTCTGTGCGTCTTTGTGTGTTTCAATCTCCAGCCCCTTGCCCAGTTCACGAACTGTACGGTGGTGCATAGAGCACTGACAGGTGTGGTACGCCACGAGGGAGAAATCTACGGAGACAGCTGAACCAAGCTCACAGGAACTCACGAACCCTAGACTGACAGCTGTGCACACTGCACGGGCTCGGACTAGGTCCTCAATATGTGGGAGACAGTGGTGAAACTTGCACTATCTGCTTATTGGAGCCCATTCCCTATGGTGGCAGGCCATGCTCAGACTTAATGTAGGGGGTGGGGTTGGTCCTGCCACAACTTAACGTGTCAGACTTTGTTGACTTCACATGGGAGCCCTTACCAATTGAGAGAAGTGGATGGGGGTTGGCTAGTGGGGAGGCAGAAGTGGGCAGGAAGAGGAGGAGGAGTGGAGAGCCGTGGATGAAAAGTAAAATAAAATTTAAAATAAATTAAAATAAAAAGATAAAATAGTGCCTGTGGCAGATTGGCCTATGCCCACCCTGGTGCAAGCATTTCCCACGGGCAACTGAGTCTCATGTACCTGCTCATGGGAGTGCTTCCAAATCACTCTGCATGCCTGACTGTTTTTGCTTAGCATGCTCCTCAGTCAGGTTCTGCTCTACCCCGACACTGGCTCTAACTAATCAGATTTGTTAGGTGTAGTTACTTCCAGCTCTGCTAGGTCTCATAGTCATTCAGGTCCTGTACCAGGACCTGCTTTAGTGCCACAACCGTGACACCTGCAAACATCACTATTATATCCTAAAATTCTCATACAAACCTGCTACCAGACAGTGACTCTACCTGCTGGTCAATCAAGATCATCATACTTATGACAATCTCTGAGAATTTTAATGGAGGTAAATTATTTGATAACTTTAAACTTTAGACTGATTAATAAATAAATAAAATGTTTACAATTTGTAAACCATGTATATGAAGGAAGAAAACAAACAAACAAACAAAAAACCCAGCTGATTTAATGAAGGCTTTGGAAGCACTCACAGTTCAGGAAGTTCAGACCTTACAAAAGGCAACTACTAATAGATTTCAAGCCTTAGAAGAACTTATTAAGATTGATAGAAAGAACATTCAAACATAGATCATAATTATTATAGGGGAGACTACCTCCCCATTACCTCATAAAATTAGAGATGAGCTGCCTAAGGTTGTTAGCCCACCTGCCATGATGTGGACACTCACTGAAACAGCTTGCCTGAGCTAATGGAAGCCTTCCAACTCCAGCCTGACAGCAAGGGAGTGATCAGAGGACCAAACTAGACCCTCTGATTATGGGTGATAGATGTATGGCTGGGTAGACTGTGGAGCCACTGGCAGTGAGACCAGGATTTATCCCTACTTCTTGTTCTGGCTTTTTGGAATCCATTCTCTCTGGAGGGATATCTTGCCCAAAGTAGATATATTGGGCAGGACCTTGGTTCTGCCTCAAAGCAATGTGCTAGACTTTGTTGACTCCCCATGGGAAGCCTTACCCTCTCTAAGGAGTGGAGGGGGGAGTGGGGTAGGGGGTGGAAGGGGTGGAAGGTGGAGTGAGCAGGCAGAGGGGAGGAAGTGGGAAATGGAATTGGCATGAAAATGAGAAAAAAGTAGTTTTTTTAAAAAAAAGATTAAAATAAAAAATCAGAAAAAATGACATGGATTATCAAAATAATAACATTATGACAGTCCCAGTTAAGTTGATCATCCCTTCATTTAATTGCTCCATTTTTAAATCATGCATTTTATAATCATACAGAGACCTAACTTTATCATAATTGTGTTTCTCATTTTTTTTTAATGTTGGAAGAAGCTCTCTCTTTTTATGAATTTCCCCGTTTAAGAATTTCCAGTTCTTGGTTGAGGGGCATCTAGGTTGTTTCCAGGTTCTGGCTATTACAAATAATGCTACTATGAACATAGCTGAGCACATGTCCTTATAGTATGGTTGAACATCTTTTGGGTATATGCCAAAGAGTGGTATTTCTGGGTCCTGAGGTAGGTTGATTCCCAGTTTTCTGAGAAGCTGCCATACTGATTTCCAGAATGGTTGTAAAAATTCATATTCTCACCAGCAATTGAGGAATGTACCCATTACTCCACATTCTTTCCAGCATAAGCTATTACTGGTGTTTTTGATCTGAGCTATTCTGACTGGTGCAAGATTAGGTATCTCAGAGTTGTTTTGATTTGTATTTCTCTGCAAAGGATATTGAGGCTATAGTTCATGATTCTAGAGAAGCTAAGTAACAAGGTGAACCCTAAGAAAAGC
This sequence comes from Arvicola amphibius, assembly GCF_903992535.2. Lineage (NCBI taxonomy): Eukaryota > Metazoa > Chordata > Mammalia > Rodentia > Cricetidae > Arvicola > Arvicola amphibius. Next base: position 97,772,500 of record NC_052065.1, on the reverse strand, counting down.
ATACATAGATCTATCTGGAAAGGGGAAATGGACAAGACTGCCTGACAAAATTGGGAGCATGGGGGTGGGGGGAGTAGGGAGGGCAGAAGGGGAAGACGAGGGGACAAAGGGAGGAGGAAGGAGAACTTGAGAGAATGGGATAGCAGAGATGGAGTAAGGAGAAAGATGAGAGCAAGGTAAGACATATTTTGATTGAGGGAGCCATTAAGGGGCTAGCAAGAAACCTAGCACTGAGGAAATTCCCAGGAGTCCACAAGATGACCCCAACTGAGACCCTAGAGCAATAGAGGAGAGGGTGCCTTTCCCTGAAGTCAGACTGATCAATATCTTAAATATCACTATAGAAACTTCATCCAGCAACTGATGGAAACAGAAGTAGAGACTCTCATCAAAGTCCAGTTGAAGAGTGGAAGGAGTGAGAATATGAGCAAAAAGGTCAAGACCATAATGGAAACACGACTGAAACAGTTTATCTGAGCTAATGGGAGCTCACCACCTCCAGCTGGACAGGAAAGGAAACAGCATAGATTCAAACTAGTCCCTCTGAATGTGTATGACAGTTGTATGGCTGTGGCAGACTGAGGGGCCACTGGCAGAGGCACCAGGATTTATTCTTACTGCACGTATTAGTTTTTGGGAACCTATTCTCTTTAGCTGTATCCCTTGTTCTGCCTAGATATAGTAGGGAGGGCCTTGGATGTTCCCCAAAGTAATGTGCGTTACCCTCTCTGAGGAGTGGATGGGGGGCATGGTGAGGGGGTCAGGGGAGGGAATGGGAGGAAGGTAGGGAGTGGGAACTAGGATTGGTATGTAAAATGAAAAAAGATTGTTTTCATTTTTTTAAAAGAAATTAAATAGTGAAAAAAAAGAATTCCTAATTTTCTCACCGAATCTGCTGATGGTGATGATGAAGATGTGAGGCTGATGATTGCTGCTGCTTAGAACATTATAAGCCTGACCATATTTCAAGGCACCCAATTAGTTTTGGCAGCATCTGGAGAAGGGGGTCCAGGGAAACCCCACCAGGAGAGAAGAAAGATTAACCTAGGGGTGGGGCAGTGACTACAGTCGAGTGTAGCTCAGGCATATGCCAATTGCTGCAAAGCCTGTCCAGGCAAACAGCTTCCTCATGAATCCATACCCAAAAAGTTAGGCACCAGATATATCTTGAATTGTAATTGTTCTTAATAATAAAAACTCAGAGTCAGCTATCAAGGGGTGAAATCTGAAGAATCAGAGAAGCAGAGTGGCCAGCCACTAGAGTTCATACCTCTCCCAGTGCTCAGACCAAATGGATGATTCTGTCCTTAGGCTGCTTAAGACTGACGGCATCAGACTGACGGCAATGAGCTCCTGTCTCCTCCCACCTTATATTCCTTTCTCCACTCAGCTGTATCACTCCTGTCTCCACCTCCCTAGTGCTGGGATTATAGGTAGACCAGGGTGGCCTTAAACTCTCAGAGCTCTGCCTACCTCTGTCTCCTGAGTGCTGGGATTAAAGGTGCTTGCCACCACTGCCTGACCTTCATGGCTAACTAGTGTGGCTAGCTCTGCACTCTGATCTTTAGGCAAGCTTTATTTGATAGATCGTAAACAAAATATCACCATATAAGATTGTTTGGCCTTTTCTTCATCACTGGTTTATTGCTGTGCATAGACACTAGGAGCACAGCAACTTTTTTTAAGGATACCATATAATTGGGTCTTTGCTAGTAGCTCCAGAGGTTTTAGTTCCCTATTCATTATCATGGTAGTGGTATGGTGGTGCTCATGGCTCTGGAACAGTAGCTGAAAGCTACATCCTGATCCACAGGCAGAGAGACAGTGGACTTGGTATGTGCTTTTGAAATCTCAAAGCCCGCGTCCAGTGACACACTTCCTCTAACAAGACCACACCTCCTAATTCTTCTAATCCTTCCAAATTGTTCCACTGTCTGGAAACTAAACATTCAAATATAGGAGCCTATGGAGTTATTCTTATTCAAATCACCACAGGCCTCTTCTGAGTCCCTTGAACTCTCCATTGAACTTTAGGATCCATTTGGCAATTTCAAAACAGTGACTGCTAGAATGATGATAGAGCACATTCAGTCTGTGTATCTGTTTAGGATGTACTGACATCCTAAGAACATAGTCTTCTGATACATGAACACAAGCCATTAAATGACCATGCTAACGAACTCAGTCTATCTATCTATCTATCTATCTATCTATCTATCTATCTATCTTAGAGATATTTAAATACATATGTATAAATATATGTCAGTGGATAAAAATACTTTTGTTTGTAGAAGGAGCAGTGGGCTGCGTTCTCGCCTAGCTCCCACACAGCTAGCTTTACACCCGAAATAACAACACATAAATTGTATTCATTTAAACACTGCTTGGCCCATTATCTCTAGCCTCTTACTGGCTAACTTTCACATCTTGATTAACTCATTTCTAATAATCTGTGTAGCACCACGAGGTGGTAGCTTACCGGGAAAGATTTTAGCCACATCTGTCTCGGGTCGGAGAAGCATGGCAACTGACTCACTCAGCTTCTTTCTCGTAGCATTCTGTTCTGTTTTCTCCACCTACCTAATTTTCTGTCCTATCAAAGGCCAAGGCAGTTTCTTTATTAACCAATGAAATTAACACATTGACAGAAGACCCACCTATATTATTTGTTACCTTTTATAATTCTTTTTTAATCAGGGCTCATAATTAACTGGGTACCCATAACTTGGGTCACAAGGCTGCCATCATCAAATGTCAATGTGCAACCACACACACACACACACACACACACACACACACACACACACACAAACACATGTACCTTAAGGAGGCCACACATGAAATTTTCAGGCTCCCACAGATTATCCAAACTTGTTGAGAATCACTTTTATTTGGAGGATTTCGATTTTATGTTTTGAAAAGGGTAAGGATCTGGCTATGCTGGCCTTACAGGGCCTTTCTGATGAAAAGAATGCCAAAATGCCTTAAACTAGAGTCAGTAACTCTCCTAGTCTTGGCCATGGCAAAGGCTCAGTGTCTGACATATTCACCACATCTGTGAAATGGGAACCATAGGCTTAGCTTCTAGGCCTGCTGTGAGGATCTGGTGAGGAAACACATGTAAAACCAGCTATGAGATTCATAGTGATGTCCCAAGGGACCATTTTAACTGTCACATTGTTTGGTGACAGTTCAATCTCCTGCTTTTTCTCATAAGATCTTTCTCCAGACACAAAACCAGGGAACTTTCTGAAGTGGTCATCTTACAAAATGAGCCAATTCTCACATGCTCCATTAATGAGGTCAATTAAGGAGACCCAATTGTAATACCTGCGGATCTGCTGGATTCTCCTTCCTCAAAGCTCAGCATCTTCTCCTTCAGGCCTGTAGGTCCACCTGAGTCAGAATAAAATCTCTAGAGTTTGACTTTTCTTCATGTTGACCTCTGGGATAACCCCATGACCACTGTGGACTCGGCCCAGCTCTGAGAAACAGGAGCCTTTTTGGTTAGAACCCATATACAGCAAATAGCTTGAACTCACACATTAAGCATCTGATAGACATGTCAGATTCAGCCTCACCCCCAGAGGGAAGTTGCCAGTCCCAGGAGTTTGTTGCTTTTACCATTTACTTGTTGGGCAATCTTTCCCAAACTGCTCATGTCTTCTGGGTTCTTTATCTGTGCAATGGGCAGATAGAACTATTCTATGGAATCTCTAAGTGCTGCAGTCTTTTTAATTATACAGCATGTGCAATCCCTTGGAGCAGCCACGTGGCTCTCGTACGTATAACTCAATTGGTGTGTGTGTCTTTCCCTCTTGAACCCATTTCTATACATCTATAATAAAATCTCCATGACCAAAACCAACAGTGTCAGGGTGGCTGTGTCATTCTATATGTGACGCTCAATCACAGAACTGCCTACTTCTCTGTGAACCTCTATTTCTTCATTAATCCTTGTGGAGAAGCCTCTCTACCTGGACTCCACTGCTTCTCCAGAGCTGATGAGGATCAGCAACAGGATCAAGGAGAGTTGGGGTCAGAGATGTGGAGCAAGGCTTAGCACCACTGCAGGGGCCAAGGTCCTTCTGATTAGTGCCAATTGCCAATTAGAAAGGTGTAAATACACCAATCTTGACCAAAGCAATGATTGCAACACATGCCCTTGAACAGCAGTTGAGATTACATGTTATTATATAGTATTTCAACCAGCAAATTCATTACACTAAACAACTGCTAGAATAAAGTTCACAGGAAAATGGGGGTTGGTCATCAGGATGTGTAGAGTTCATAGCTTGTGTTACCTTCATTTTTTAATGCCATGATTCAAACTCTAGCCTCAAGCATTCTATTTACTCAGGTGCTATACAGCTGAGCCACATTGCTAGGCACTCTGGCTTTGTTTCCAGTACAATTTATTTAATTATCATTTCATAATTAACTTTTACTATTGGCTGTGTTTAAGGAGCAGCTCACAGGAATTCAAACCGCTTATCAATCATCACTCTCAGCAGGAAGTTCTTCTCCTAATGAATCCTTGGGAAACCAAAACACGGGCAGAAGGCAGGGATGGAGATTCCAGTTCATGAGCTCTGGCCAGAACTTGTGGCAGTGTGTAGACATCATGACATTTTATTCCTCTAGCCAGCCTAGAAGAAAAGAAGCTACAATTAGAATTCTATAGGAGAGGCAACCAAGGCAGAAAAACAACAAATTCAAAACTGCTCCAGAGCTTGATATATTTGGACTTAAATTCTTATTTGCATCTAAGATATATGAGCCTTATTGAGTGTTTTCTCACTCCAGAGGCATGGAGATGTCACTGCTGACTCCATGTTGATATGTCAGGTTGTGGGATGTTTTTACACTGTGAAGAGGTATTGATGTGATCTGTATAATAAAAAAAAAAACCTGAATGGCCAATAGCTACACAAGAGCTATAGGTAGGTCTTCTGGACAGATAGATGAAGTGAAAAATTGAGGCACTCAGGAGACACCACAGAGATGTGGAGATTAATTCAAGTTATAAGAGCTAGTGGGACAAGCCTAAACTAAGGCTGAGCTGTTGTAATTAATGATTATTCACGTTGTTTCTTGTGGGTTCTTGTCCCAAAGAAAATTCTGTCTGCAATGTCAAGGTTGACATCTTTTTGTTTGCCCTTTTGTTTATGTGCATGAGTGTTTTGCCACACATGTGTCTATTCCACATGCATGTCTGGTTCCCGAGGAGATCAGGAGAGAGTACTAGATCTTCTAGAGCTGAAGATACAGATGTCAGTGAACTGACATGTTAGTGCTGGGAACCAAACTGGGTCTTTTGTAAGCCCAGCAAGCACTGTTTCCTCAGGTCTAACTCTGCATCCCCCATTGTTGTGACATTCCAAGGGACTATTTCATATCCCTCAGTGCTTTGTAATAGCACAGCCTTTTGCTATTCCCCTCAGCTTCCTTCTCCAGACAGTAACCCAGAAAACTTTCTGTAGTACACATCTTAGTAAATGAGTCAATATCCACATGGCACCTCAATGAGGCCTTGTCAGCTGGAGGCCAATTAAGGAGTCCCTGATTTGTTACGACTAGGAAAGCTGCTTGCTCCCCCTGATTCAAACCTCACCATATTCTTTTTGAGTCCTATGAACCCACCTGCGTCAAAGGGAAACCATAGAGTTTTCTGTCTACATCTTGCTGACCTCTGGGATGGTCCCTAGACCTGCAGGAGTTGCTATCTGCATCGACAGAGAACTTGGTTAGAGTTGAGATGCAGCTATGAGCTTAGACAATTAAACATGTGACATACATGGCAGAGTCAGCCTCTACCCAAGAGACATGGTGAAGCTCTGGTGCTGGCTGTACCATTGACAGCTGTATGACCTTTGTCAAATCCTTCCTCTCTCTGTGGTCACTGTTTATTTATCTATGTAGCAGGCAGGTAGGATCATGATTGACAGGATCTGGTTAGCTCTTCTGTACTAAAGGACAGAGTGGCTGTTGTTTTAATCTGTGCTCAGGTAGGTCACTTCATGTCTCTGAACCTTATTTTCCTTATCTGTCCAAGGGAAGGTGAATGTTTATCTGGGCTGGACTGTCTCTTCTGAGCTAAAAAGTGGGTCGATGACCTGAATAAGAAGAGTTAGGTCTGTTGTCTGCAATTGATGCTTAGCAACAGCACTGCAGGGGCCAGGCCAGGGGCTGAGGCGTCAACTATCTTGTTTGGATAGTTGTGGTATAAATACACCATTCAATGTTAATGTCATGATAGTCATGAAGTGTCACCAAAGAGGGTCCAAGCTTATACATTGTTCCAAAGTCTTTCACCAAATGAACCCAGTGCAGTAGGTAGTAGCTTTTAGGCTCCAGATTGCAGTAAAATGTGGGTACATCATCAGGATTTGAAGAGACTTGAACATTCATTGCCATTATTTTGAGGGGTAATTTTCAATGCTATGAATCAAATTCTATGCTTCACGCATAGTCAGGTGCTATGTATCTGAGTTGCATTCCCAGCCACATTGTCTTTGATCTCAGCACAGTATCTTCAACTGCAGTTTTAAACAACTTTTATATTGACTGTGTTTCAGGACCAGCTCATGGTATTGCTAAAATCATAATCCATGGCTCTGGTGGTTTGTGGAGCATCAGGGAATACCCTTGAGTCAGATATTCTGGTGGCCTGTGGAAGGTCAGGGTATACCTCTGAGTCAGATTTTCAACTTTGGAATGTTTAGGAAACCAGGGCCCAGATAGAAGGTAGGATGAACATTTATGGTCATGGAATGTTGGCCATCTCTTTACCAGGTGCTCAGTATAATCTCATATAATTCTTCTAGTAACACCAGATGGGAAGAGGTTACTGTTGGCAATGAAGAAAAGAGAAGAGAAGAGAAGAGAAGAGAGAGAGAGAGAGAGAGAGAGAGAGAGAGAGAGAGAGAGAGAGAGAGAGAGAGAGAGAGCGCATAGGCCAGACCACAGTGAGTATAAGAGAGAATTCTTGAGAGGTCAGCATATCTGAAAATGAAAACCAGGACTTACTATGCACCCAAGAGCCTAATATTCCCTGGGTGAATTCCCTTGCTCTACTGGGAGGGTTCTGCTAAACCTTGGAATTGTGAGGAGTAATATTGAATCTAAGATTGTCTAGGTAATACAGGCTTTATTTTGGAGTACACCCCGGACTGGTCAGTTTGTCTGTCTCTTCCTATGTCAGGATTTTATAGATCAGCCTTATCGGCCTCCTTATGTTTCTATTATAGGAGAGAGAAAATGTTTACAGAGGCAGGAGAGTTGGCTGTTATGCATTGTTAGAGGAGTACAATGATCAGGAAGGAACAAGGGTAAAGATATACATCATGTTGATGGGGTTGCAGGTTTAGTGTAAGTTAAAAATATGTTTTGCCATTTACATCAGATTTAAGAAACAGGACCTTATTCTTAATTACCAATAGAAACATTAACCTGCACAGGACAAACAGAAACTTCAACTTTTCTTCTTCTTCTTCTTCTTCTTCTTCTTCTTCTTCTTCTTCTTCTTCTTCTTCTTCTTCTTCTTCTTCTTCTTCTTCTTCTTCTTCTTCTTCTTCTTCTTCTTCTTCTTCTTCTTCTCCTTCTCCTTCTCCTTCTCCTTCTCCTTCTCCTTCTCCTTCTCCTCCTCCTCCTCCTCCTCCTCCTCCTCCTCCTCCTCCTCCTCCTCCTCCGCCTCCTTCTTTCTTTAGACAGGGTTTGTCTGTGTAGCCTTGGAGCCTATCCTGGTGCTAGCTCTTTTAGACCAGGCTGGCCTTGAACTCACAGTGATCTGTCTGCCTCTGCATCTTGAGTGCTGAAATTAAAGGTGTGGGCCACCACCCCTTGGCTCAGGAACATAGTCTTAACTGTTTTAACTGCAAACAGAAACATTAACTTGCAAGATGCATTGTTTCTGTTTTGATTTCACACCTCCTTCAATTGTATCCTGTGTGAAATTTTTGATTCTGTAGTGGGCTTTTGGTTATATTGGGATCTAGTAACTATGCACTTAACACTAAGACTGGAATTTATGTGTCTAATTAAGGTATTACGAATGGAAGAACTAATAGTATTTAGCAGAAACAGAAGAGTCCTGTGATAGCTGAAATCAGAGTAACCAAGAGAATGGGAACTAGTTATTTTTCATCTTGGGTCCCATTTTTCTGCAACAATTTTGAATATAGCCAAATTATCTCTAATGATTCATGAATATATTTATATAAAAACTTTTATTTTAATTCCACAAAATACATCCTTTTTTCTATATAGAGTAGGTTGAATGCCCCATCATATTGTAGAACTACTTCAGAAAATAAATCTGTCTATTGATAAATCTGGGAATATTTGATTTTTACCATGTATCTTTCTGTATGCCAATTGAAAGTATAGGCAGACATTTTTGTCCCCTCCATCAGGAACATACAATTTTGACCCAATAGTCCAGCCTGTTGAAGACAAAGGGTCAAATGTAGATGGAGCGGTGGGCTGTGTCCCACCACCAGGCTAGCTTTACCCAAAATAATTACACGGAAACTGTATTCTTTTAAATACTGCCTGGCCCATTAGTTTCAGCCTCTTATTGGATAATTAACCCATATTTAGTAATCCGTGTAGCACCACGAGGTGGTCGCTTACCAGGAGAGATCTTAACCTGCATCCGTCTTGGAGAGGAGAGGCATGGCGACTGACTATGGTGACTGCCTGAAGCGTCTCCCTTCTTTTTCCCAGAATTCTGTTCTGTTTACTCCGCCTACCTATTTTTCTGTTCTATTAAAGGGCCAAGGCAGTTTCTTTATTAATCAATGAAAGTAACACATAGACACTCCTCCATCAGTCAAATACTCTCTTCTGTAACTATTTCCTGTTATAAACAGGACATCAGTATCAGGGCCCAGAAAGGGAATTTTTTTCTGTTTTAACAAATGCAAAAGAGCGCTAAACCTGGACAAGTATTAGCAGTGGGAATGGAGGGTTGCAGGATGCATTTCAGAGCTAATTAGGAAACATCATTTATGAAACATATTAAGTGGTTAACTGTGTTAGGGAAAGGTAGAGAGAGGAAGCCAATGTTACTTCCATGTTTCTGGATTAGACGACTTGAGAGTGGGAAGGGGTGTAATGCACTAAGACTACCCAGAAGAAACCTGGAGAGGGACTAGTAGAGCTCCTGAATTTAGTTTGAATTTCTTGTCTTCTAGGTCCCTTTGGGAACTCTAAGCTACTGTCAAAGAGGCAGAAGAATATACGAGACCCAAAGCAATCTACTATGGACATAAAGATTTTGTGTTCATCAACTTATATGCTAACTTTAAGACTACAGAACAGTACCATTGCTATTGCACAGGAATAGTACATAATGCATAAAATAGGAATAAGGACAAAATAGCAAATTACTGCGGCATTTAAGGGGAAACATAAGGAGAGGTTAGTAATGGAGATTGAGGTGGAGCAGTCGAATAGAATCAAGAGTGCTTGTTCCATTTTCATCATTAGCCTAACATTTACCAAATAGAAAATACTAACAACTAATGGATTTATTGGTATGTGCTACAGCAGTGGTTCTCAACCTGCGGGTCATGACACCTTTAGGTGTCAAACAACCCTTTCACATGGGTTGCTTATGAGATAGAATGTATATCAGATATTTACATTATAGTCCATAACAGTAGCAAAACTACAGTTATGAAGTAGCAATTAAAATAATTTTATGGTTGGAGTCACTACAACATGCAGAACTGTATTAAAAAGATCACAGGATTAGGAAGGTTGAGAACCACTATGCTACAAAGATCTCCATGTTTTCCTGTAAAAAGTGTTGTGGATCATAAAGTCTAGTCACAGTTATTCACCTCTGTTATTTTAATACTAAAACAATACAGACACTTTTTTATTGAAATGGGTGTGGGTGTATTTGAATAAAAAGTACTGTACATAAGCTCTAAAATTTGTTTTGAATGTTATGTAATTTTGTGGTCATCAAAGACTTTCTTCTTATAATTAAAAAATAATTACTACTGTATGTGTATATGATATGTGTAGTGTGTGTGTGTGTGTGTGGGGGAGAGGGAGGGGAGAGAGAGAGAGAGAGAGAGAGAGAGAGAGAGAGAGAGAGAGAGAGAGAGAGAAAGTAAGTCGGTACACACTTGTCCTTGCGTAAATGTGGAGGTTAGAAGACAAGTTTTGGGAATCAACTGTTTCCTTCAATTGGATTATTGGGGTCAAAATTAAGGTTGTCAGACTTACATGGTAAGCTCTTCTACCTATTGAGCCATCTTAGCATCTTGGTGTGATTAGTTTGAAAGCTCGTCTATGTTTACATTTTGGAAAATGTCAAGCATGCTAAAATTATGCAGAATTTTTGCACATCCATAACCCTGGTTCAATAATTGTCAAAGAAATACCATCATTATATTTTGTACAGATGTCCCTGAAAAACACTTGTTCTATCAAGCAGACATTAATGTGGGAAAGGGATTTGTAAGGTGGAGGGGGCATAATAAATTGGAGAAAAAAATAAGAGACAGTAGGTAGAGTGTTACAGTAGTCAGAATGTGGTATATATATAGGTAGAGTGTTATAGTAGTCAGAACGTGGTATATACATAGGTAGAGTATTACAGTAGTCAGAACGTGGCATATAAATGTGATTTGTAAAAAAAAAGGTTAAAGTTTCATAATGTTTTATGAACTCACAGATAATATTAAGATAGATTACTGAACAGATCTGGATCATGAACTCTAACATGTCAATATAGTATGAAAGAAGCAGCATATTTAAAATGGTAGGTAGTGTGTAGCTAAGAAGCAGCCCGCCCCTTGTTAGCACTTGTCATTGTCTATAACATCTGGGAAAGTACAGAACCTAGATTGAAGATGTCATTTCAAACAGTAAGGGTAGGATACCAGGAATTTCTTATTTATAAATACTATATTTGGAATTTCTAAACGAGAGGGCTGGGACACTAGAGAGATTAGGAAGCAAGGGCTAAAAGGTATCAGTTTTATTTTGGAGATTATGAAAATTCCCTAATGTTTATTGTCATTAAGACTGAATAACTTTGAATATAATACAACTCAAAGCCATTAAACTGTGCAGTTTAAATGGGTGACTTTTGTGGAATGTGAACTATAGCTATAAACTTATTAACTTATCAAATAAACAGAAAATGGTAGTGTGGTGGTTTGAAAAAAAAAGGCCCCCAAAGGGAACGGCACTATTAGGAGGCATTGCCTTGTTGGAGGAAGTGTGTCAGTGTGAGTGTGGGTTTTGAGGTCTCATATATGCTCAAGCCACACCCAGTGAAGCAGTTCACTTCCTTTTGCCTGTGAGATGTAGAATTCTCAGCTACTTCTTCTGTGCCCTGTTCGCTTGTATGCTACCATGCTACTGGCCATGATGATAATGGACTAAAGCTATAAAACTGCAAGCTGCTACCTCAATTAAATGTTTTTCTCTATAAGAGTTACCATAGTCATGGTGTCTCTTCAGAACAATAGAAATCCCAAGACAGGTAGGAAGAATACAGGACCTACAAAAGGCACCCATCTGAAACTATTAAGCCCCCCCCCCAAAAAAAAAAACTGACACCAGATAGTGAAACAAACTGGGATGACTCTATAATTTAATCTCTTTGACTCTCTTCTGATAAAAAATGGTGTGACTCTTCCCTAGGATTCCAATGAACAATCACCTGAGTATTTGTGAGTACAATCTAATAAATAAATATAATGTTCAAATCATCATGTAGCCAATCTCTAAAAATATACTTACAAAATATCAAGAGATATGAAGAAAAAATTGGTTCACTGCAACTTTGTAGCCAAAGAGAAAATTTTTAAAAAGAAGAAATAAAAGGACAAAAGACAGAAACAAATACTCAGTAATTATGAAAATGTCCACCATGCAGGGATCCATTAAATTCACACTGTTAGACACTTAACATTGGGATATTAAAAGTAATACTGAAAAGAAAAAGTTAAATTTGTATCTGTTGGGACGTTCCACTGGAAGCTCCACCTCAGACCCCACTATTCCCTCTCCAAACCCTGACCCTCAGAAAGTCCCCCAAGGGGTGGCTACTCCCCTGGAGCTGCTCAAGACCACAGCTGCAGGGTATTGAAATTCTGTTCCATAGACCTACCATGTGATTTCTTGTCTTCCCCTGAGATTACCCAGGAATGATTTGCTCAGATTAACCCTGGCCCTTTTCTTTTAATTCAGCTCAATTTGGCTTATTGCATTGGCAGAGAAACCTAATACCAGAGATAGAAAACACTTACCAATAACAACTGATTAAAGAAATATCTCATTTTATTTATTGGGAAAGAGACTCAAGTCCAAAATAGTGTATCTAACATCCCGCTTGTGCACATGTATACATAAAAGTACATATGTATAGAGAAGAGTGGAAAAGTAAAAGAGAATATGAACATAAAAGAAACAACTTTATATGCATTTATTTCATCTTGAGAGCTCTGAACATAGCATTTTTTATTAAAAATCTGGCACAAATTCATTTGGGGAAAAGCTAGATATGTGACTATTTGTAATCTTCAATTCCTTCACATAGTGTGAGCAAACACTTTGCTACATAAATTTTAACATGTTTGATGAATATGGAGCATGTATAATTTGTGTCATTGTTATCCTGAACCTCACTGGGAGAGTGACATACTAAATGCTGTAGGCAGTACATCATTATGTCAAAATCTTGAAAGTGTTGAGCTGTAACATACTTCTGTGACATATGTGCAAGTGTGCATGTGTGTGTTTATATTTTAGGAAGCTTCTAAAGTAGTATATTGATTTTTTGGAAAAGTTTTTAGTGTTAGTTATCCTTCCCCATATTGCCTTATTTTACAAGACTTCCCATCCCTCGTCTTATTTGTTGTACATTCATTCATTTATCAGTTAATTTCTTTTATTTATATTTAATTTTTTTCATACAGTATATTTTGATCATGCTTTCTCAGCTCTTCCCACATCTTCCACAACTCTCTACTAACCAACTTCTTTATGTTCTCTCTGTCTCTCTTTTTGTGTCAGAGTGTGTGTGTGAGAAATCACAAAACTAAAAATCATAAAAAGAAACAACAAAAATCACTGCAGAGCTAGTGAGGCTCTAGAGCCTGAACTCTTAACTACTATTCTATGCCGCTCAAAAATTAGAAGACAACACTCCATTTTGGAGCAAGAAGGCCATTGAAAGAGTCATCATAATTTAAACGGAAGGTGCCTGGACTTAGAATAGCAATGGAGGGGCTGAGGAAACGGTTCAGTTGGCACACAAGGATGAGGACCTGGGTTTGAATCTCTAGCACCCAAGGGTAAAAGCCCAGACACTGGCACACTACGGAAAGGAGCAGAGACAGACAGTTTCCAGGGGTGGCTGACTGGTCAGCTCAACCAGTCAATGAGCTTCAGGTCTAGGCTTCAGCCTAGTGAGTGTGTCTCTAAAAAGCAAAGTGGAGAACAATTGAGGGAGACTCAAGACGGTGTCTCTGGCTTTCACACACACGCACTCGCATACACGTGCACACACACGTTCGAATAGGCATACCAGACACACAGAGATGAAAACTGGTTTCTGGAGTGGTGCACGTTCGTGCTGAAATGCCTTGCCTGGCTGTGACTGCGGTAGCCTTCTGCTTTTTTTGCTGTTTGCCCCTGAGCACTTTCAGTTGCACTCAGGAAGCTCAGTCTGGCAGTTGGTAGCTGTCGCGGTGACTCACTTTGAGGAAGGCAGACCATAGATAAGGGAAAGGAGTGTTCCAAGGCTGGAGCGCCGGAAGAGTTCCAGCAGGTCTGGAGGTAGTGGAAGGGAAGGTAAAAGAGAGAAATCACCCAGCCGTTCCCTGGTCATGGAAGGTACGGGCATGTTCAGAAACCCAACTTTATAAATCAAGCTTTAGGGGCTTATCTTCAACTTCTTTCTTGGCTCCTTTTTGGCCACTATCCTACTGTTTATCTAGAAGGAATTTCAACTGTTACACAAAGCTGAGAGGGAACATAAATAGTTGATTACGATGAAACGGTGTTCAGCGAGGGAACGGCAAGGATCCCAGAGCCAGGCCTTGTTATAGACTTTCAGGGAGAAGAAGATTTCAAATGATCCTGGATCTGGAGCTGCAGGAAACTGGGCCGTGAAGCTGACCCTAGCCGAAAGGTCATAGTTCCGTTAGAAGTTATCACTCATTGACCTTTGGCTTCATGATATTGCCTAGTCTCTGGTGACTGTACGAATACTTGAGAGATGAAATACTACTGAAGAACGAAAGCAGACAGAGCAGTTTTTATGAACAGGAAACTAGCATGATCTTCAGTCATCACGGCAACGAGACAGAGCTGTATTCCTAAAATACTGGAATTGTCCACACCTGTCTTCTTAGCATTGGCCCTGGATAGCTTTGAATCTTGAGGAATTTTTTTTTCTCAATCTTTAACTATGCCTATCAAATAACTAAAAGAAACCTAGAAGGGCATCTGAAGCTCATTGGACCCACCCAGTTAATGTTAGAAACACCTTTTGATGCAAGTAGTAGATTCCAAGCTGAACTGAGGATTATGGTAGGCTCTATGAATTCCTTGAAAGGGTATTCACACTATCATGTAATTCAGACATGAGCATTTTTTAAAATATTTTTATGGTTTATTTAACTTTATTTTATGTGCATTGGTGTGAAGGTGTCAGATCCTTGGAACTGTAGTTATAAGACAGTTGTAAACTGCCATGTGGGTGCTGGGAATTGAACCCAGGTCCTCTGGAAGAGCAGTCAGTACTCTTAACCACTGAGCCATCTCTCCAGCCCCCAGACATGAGCATTTTTAAATACGCTGACTATTCACCTGGTGAGGTTGTAGTGAATTGTGTTTCCACCAGGGACCTACTAGGGCACAGTCGAAAGCAGAGGTCTTATAAAATTCGGACTTCCAGGTCTTCCACTTAGCAGCAGAGTAGGTTTCAACATGCGATTGATGACTGCACATGTGCTCTGTAAAATGGAGAAAACAATGGCGTCAAATGTTGAGGTCGTATGATATCCAGTGAGACTAAAGCTGGGATGTGTCATGATCTGATTACCATAGTTCCATAATTATACTTTTTACTATGTAGAGAACTATTTAGAAGGTAGCAAGAATGAGAGTGAGAAAAATCATATAAAATAATGACAGCGATCCAACTCCTGGACTAGAGTTTCTAATCTTGTCCCAGTGACACAGTACTGGGGTTCAAGTAGCACTGTGAAATCTCCTGAATTATTCATCTGTAAATAAACAATATCTACACACATAATTCTTTGCTAAATTTGACGCTGTCTTTTGTATTCTAGTATAGTCATGTAGTAGCAGGGATGAGGGATTTCAGCAAAATTAATGGGCAAGCATACAATTCCTTCACTTACTGCTTATTCTTTTAAAATTTTTGGTGAAATGACCATTTCATTTTATTTCACTTTCACTGGGCAGATACTTTGATGTACTTGTTTGCATATGAATACTATTCTCTAGGAGGTAGTCAGAAAAACATTCCTAAAGAGAAAGGAATCTATTAGACATCAAAGTCAATTTGATGCAAAATCAGGGTCCTGAGTTTCTTTACTGAGCCATCCAGATGGTTGTTAGAAATTTATTATTACTGTGAAAATGCATCCAAGGTCCAAAGGCTACACAGATAAGAAAACTGCAGATTTCCAGTAGAATGTATCAAAAGGAAATGGGACCAGATTCCAAGGTGGGGCCTTCGATCCCAATGTTTAAACATTTTCTGAATCTACCTGAAAGTCTGATCAGATGAGACTCCTATAGCCTTCTCTTGTACAGCTTTTGAGTGCAGGTCTCTGGACCCACAGTCCTTGGGCCAAGGAAGACTGTCACCAGCTCTAAAGTTTTAGCCTTGGACCAGAACCAGGAGCCAAACTGAACCTCTTCTATTTTAACGTACCCAGTCTATACATTACTGTAACTATCAACAGAAAATAGGGTTGTGTAAACTGAGACTGCTCATTTGTTCCTAGCCGCCCAGACCTGAATAATCATACAGAAACTATATTAATTACAACACTGCTTTGTCGATGCCTGAGGCATTCTGGTTAGTTCTTACATCTTAAATTGACCCGTTTCTATTTTACCACGAGGCTTGGGTTTGTAGCACCTTGGGCAGCTACATGGCATCTGCCTCCTTTGGCAGCTACATGGCATCTCCTTGACTCCACCTACTCTCTCTCTATATCTCTTCCAGCCTGGCTATATTCTGCCTTTTCATAGGTCAAAGCAGGTTTATTCTTTAACCAATAAAAGAAACACATATACAGAAGGACATCCCACATCAGGGTTGTAGTAGCTGGGAGAAGACTGAAGAGGTACTGTGCACTTATGTGCACTTAAGGTTTGAGGGAAGTTCTAGTAACTAAGAAACAAAGTAGCATCACTATCCCCTTTGGACAAACCTACATATATCCTAGTGGAGTAAGGCCTGTGCACTGCCACATTTGTTTTACCTAGCTGCTACATTGGTAGATTCTTTGGAGATGATGGAAGAGGGGGATAGGGAGATGGGAGAATAAAAGAGAGGGTAACAGGCTGCTGGAGAGGGCACCAAAATGGATAAAAGAAAAATCTTTTCAGTATTGTGAGGATATATTTGAAAAAGTGTGGAGAGCACAGAGTAGTCTGATTAAAGCAATTTTCTCTGGATGGAAAACATTCTTTCTGTAAAATGTGGCCCAGAGGACAGTCTTCTTTTGTATCAAATTATTATTTTAATGTCAAACATTTATTGAATGCCTTTTATTTGCCAAAACTCATTTAATCCTCACAATGGCATGAAGAGATCGAGGCTACTATGTTTGTAGTTCCAGCTAGAAAAATGGGTTGTGGAGAAAGGAAGTAAGTAATTCAAGGTCACATATCTGGTAAGTGGCTGAACCAGATTCAAGGCCCAACATTGCCTCCTACTGTACCAGTTCCTATCACCACTGCCCTCTGTGGGTGCTGCTGTGCTGTCAGCAAACTGCTCTGCGGAGAAGGCAGTCCTGTTTTATCCGAATCACCTCTGTTCTAAATTCTTTGCCCCTTCTTTGCTTCTATCCCATCCTCTCTGACTTTCAATATTGTGAATGCACACCCATGAGCACACATGCGTTGCACTCATGAGTATTAGGAGTGTGTCACATGTTTGAATGTGGGCATTTGTGAGAGACATGAAACACATAAAGGTCAGAAGACAACAGTGTTGCCTTTTACCTTCAACCTTATTTGATACAGGGTTTCTGATTGGTTTCCATTGTACATGTCAGGCTGTCTGGCCCGAGAGCTTCTGGGGATAGTCCCATATCTGCTTCCCATCTTGTCATATGTGTGAGCACTTGGTCTGCAGACACACACTACTCCATACAGCTTTACATGGCTTCTGAGGATCTGAACTCAGGACTTCATGCTTACATAGCAAACATTTCACCCACAAAGTCACTTCCTTTGCCCTTTCAGTATGTTTTAAGAAGACGAAAGGTTAGGGAATGGGAACAACTTGTAATGAGACTACAGCTAATTCACAGCAGAAAAACATTGAGTTCTATACTGAAGCACATATTAATGACTAAAAAAATCATAAGCTATCTTCATGTTAGCCAAATTCTTATGTTGTCTTTTCTGCGGAGGAAATGAAAACCCATATGCCCCTTTCATGACTTCTCCAGGGTCACACATCTGTTGGATGTGTTAAAAGCCACATGTCTTAAACTCATTGTCCTTTACCCTGGCTTCCCCTCTGATGGTTCAGCTCTGGAGCCAGGCATCTCTGTTCCCTTATGTTTTTCGCTCACACTTCTCTCACTTCCTCTTCAAAGTTACTTGCCAAGCCGTCACCAGAAATGGGAGCTATATTTTAATTTTCTGGATGATTTCCTGACTGGTTACATTCTCCTTCAGTGATTACTTCTGATCATTGTCTCTTCTCAGCAGCAACCCAGCCATGTAAAACCTCTGAAGGACAAGGAACTTGCTGCTTGCTGTTCTGTGCCTACGATGCCAAGAAACCCAATTCCTTCATGTCAAAAATGAAATGCCAATTAAAACCAATAATTCTCTTTTCTTTAAACACTTTCAGTTTATGACAATTGTTTTTCTTTCACACTTGATATTGTAAAATGTAATCAAGGTGTAACCTATGGATAGATTTCATTCTCTCTTTCTCTTCTCTGTATCTTCCCTTCCTCTTTCTCTCTCCCTTCACTCCCCCTTTCCCTCTGACAGGCAAGGGACTTACTCATAATCATGCTACTACAGAGCTAAGGCTGGGGATATGACCGCAAGAGTCAGCAAGCCGAGGCATCCCCTCCTTAGCTCCAGAGTCCTTTCTAGTCCTTCCTGAAGGAACTCTGGTTTTTAGGAGGCTGCTGTTGGACAGAGATGGTGGATGGTACTGTTGAGGGACAGCAGATGTCAATTAGAGGAATAAGGAAAGACTAAGGAACTGAAGACAATACCATATATGTAAAGTATCCATTTTCTGAAAGGCATTCCTGGGTCCCACAATTTTGTGAACCCTTTCAGCATCACTGGAGTAGGTTGCAGTAGCCTCTGAGGTTTCTTCCTAGCCAGCTTCATCTGAATGGGTGTATTGGGAGAAAGAGTAAAGGGCTATCATATCCATTTCTTTGTCTTTTAGCAGAAATACCCTTTAGGGTATTCCCCTCCACTCCTCTTTCTCAGTCACTTATTTTATAATTCCAACATGAATTTGCAGTTAGAAAGATCTTTATGCATCTTAAAATTTTTCTTCCTTTAAGGAATTCTCTTTAATGAAGTAATGGAATCTACAGCCTTCCAAGGGAATCAGGTTTCCTCACACCTGACATGAATGAGTCTAGAACACCCAATGGCTAGATATTGCTTGACTTCTAAATTTGGAATTCAGATAATGACTCTAAATTATTTCTCTTTATTCCTACTTAACAGGAAGCAGTACAGAGTGTGTCTTGCTTATGAATATATATATATATATATATATATATATATATATATATATATATATAATTTCTTGATACCATACAGTGATTTGCATTCCTTAGAAATCAGATTTCCAATTTTAAGTATTAATCATTCCCTCAGCTTGCCAAAAGGGTATAATGTCTCTCAAGATACATGGCAGCAACAGTCATTCAAAGTTCCAAGTCAGCCACAAGATTTCAAGACTAAAGAGGCAATACTTAGTGGTATGCTGTGCCTCTGTGCAGAGGTGTTTGGTAGACTGGGTATATCAAGTGCATTTAGGACCTGATATTTTCAACTTACACTAGGTTCATCAGAATATTACCCTTCCATCAATAGAGGAACATTTTTACCCTATTCTCTAAGGTATTACTACTCAATACGTATTACATCCTACAAATAAAATATAAACACTATGAAGTTCACAACTTAACAACTACTTAGATGACCTTACCTTCTTGAGTTCGAGTGTTAAAAGTTCTAGACTTAATCAGAGCTGGCTTTTGTCTTCCAGCTAGTAGCTATTTTTTTTTTTTTTGCCTTAATGGACCAAACTCTTTACAATCCAGTTTTCCTGTTTGTTGAAGGAAGCAATAATGATACTTAATCACCCCAAGTGTTAGGGGAATTAAATGTGTAGCAGGTAATGCACAATAAAGCTTTGTTAGGAACTGTTAGCTGTACTGTTGTACCTTCTACCGTACTATTATTTCGTTTTAAATAGCGCTCACTACCCATTCTGTATAGCAGAGGCTGGCAGAGGTGGAAAAGGTTTTCTTGAGACCACTCAGTGTCCTAGACCACTCTTGTCCTAGAACCCATAACAGTGTACTTTTGGCTTCTTCAGTGACAAGAGTCTGAGCTGCTAGCTGCCTGCGGATACTATAGGACACCACTGAATACTTTCTCAACCGTCTCTCACACTCCCTTTTTCTTCTTTTCTTTCCCGTCCTTCCTGGAAGAGGAATGAAGTTCAATGCTACAAGACACAGCAGAAAAAAAAAATGACATCTTGAATTTAGCAGGAAAATTGGTGGAACTAGAAAACATTATTTTGATTGAGGTAACCCAGACACAGAAAGACAATTATCACATGTACTTACTCATAGGTGGTTTTTAAACATAAAGCAAAGAAAACAGGCCTACAAACCACAATCCCAGAGAACTTAGACAACAATGAGGACACTAAGAGAGAGATGCATAGATCTAATCTACATGGGAAGTAGAAAAAGACAAGATCTCCTGAGTAAATTTGGAGCATGGGGACCTTGGGGTTGAAAGGGAGAGGAGAGAGGCAGGGAGGGGAGCAAAGAAAAATGTAGAGCTCAATAAAAATCAATTTTAAAAATTTCAAACAAGCTTTCTTTTCTCTTAATTTTGTATAAGCTTTCTTCTCTCTTTCTCTCATTTTTTCTTTTTCCATTCCCACTGCATTTTTTTTTTCATAGGGTAGTTGAAAGGTACTCGGGGCAGAGAGGTCTCCCCTAGGTTTCTAGGTAATTACTGAGATAGATTTTGTGTCCATGGAGAGTTACTTCCTTTTCGGTCAGGCTTGAAAATATCTCCCATTTTGAACTTCACACAGTCTCTGGTTCCTTTATTCAGAATGTCTGAGTTTCTGTTCAGAACGAGAAATAGGTTAAGCCCCCCTCCCTACCCCGGGCCCCTCTTCCACTTCTCCAGACACCCGTTTCTTTTATTGCAGCTGCAGCTGCTGTGTCAGCCTGGGAGCCTAAAACCCCTTCCTCACAACCCTTTTCCCCAGGTAAAAATAAATAAAATGTCAGTGAGATGATTGCTTTTTGGATTGCACCTCACCTCTTTCTTCCTGTTTTGAGCTTTCAGGTTTCTTAGTGGAAACTACAAACCTTGCCTTGACTCCAGGGTGGGTGTGATTTCCTCCTTCCTGGCTCCTGTCCCATCCCCCTACCCCACTCCTTCCTTCCCCAGCTTGACTCTCTTATCTCTCTAATTGGACTTTCTCACTAGCTAAGGGGGTTCATCTTCTCCCAAATTACTAAATGTCTAGAAAGGAAGATGGAACTTAATTTTCTATAACCCACCCAGCAATTTAAGCCAAAGAATGAAAACTTGTAATTTATGTTTAACCCAAGACTCTCTATGCATCTTTAAAGTCACTGTCACTGACAGTACATTTGGTTTGGGGAACCAAATTCATCAAGTTGCCTCAAATAAGTTTATAAAAAGTATGCTTGCCTTATAAACACACCTCAGGAAATAGTTCTTAATGTTCATGGGCCCCACCAATTTGCTTCATAGACATAGAAAATATAAACACAAATGGTAATGGATACATGGAGGGGAAGGTTAGTGTGGTTTTCAATATTAAATGAAGTTCAAATCTACAGATTCAACCAATTTGGATTAGATTTCTTTTTTTAATTCTAGAAAACTCCAAAAATCAAAATGTGAGGTTGCTGTGTGACAAACACTGCACCGAACCCACAGGAAAGAAAGCCTTTGAAAACATATCTTGCTGTTGCCTCATGCTATTTCATACACATGCAGCATCTCTTTAGCATTCAGTGTTTGTACCTTGCATCTCTTTGTATTCTATGTAGGGAAGCTTAAATCACAGATGTTGCTTAAGACCATCGGAAAACACAGGTATTTACACTACAGTTTGTAACAGTAGAAAAATTATATTTATAAAGTAACAATAGAAATAATTTTATGGTTGAGGTTATCACATGAGAAATTGGGCTAAAGGGTCACACCATTAGGAAGGTTGAGAAACACCAGTCAGAATGCATCTATACTGATGATTATATCCCTTTTTCTTGTCATATCCCAAAACTAATAGTCTAACAATCATTTATATAGTATTTGTTTGGCATTAGGTATTATAAGCAACTTAGAGATGGTTTAAGGTCTATAGGGAATGTGCCTATGCAATATATAAACAATATGCCATTTTATATTAGCAATTGTGGTTATATGTAAACTCAGTGATATTTTATGTTAGATATTTGGGTATCTATACCTTTTGGTACCCATGGAGGGTCATCACCTTGTGAATATGGAGGGACTACTACAATATTGGAATTCTTTGTCCATTGACTTTATATATGCTACATTACTTTCTAAAAATTGCAAAACAATACACACATTTAATATCATTAGAATGGACTTTTGATATTTGTACAATTTATGTTGTTTATGTGGGTCTCACATTGTGGTAATGAACATAAAAAGCCAAATAGTGGTCTGCGTGATGCAGTTGAAGTTTTAACTGTAATCATCATAAAACTATATAAAAAACAATAAATAAAACAGTGAGTAAAATTGCTTTTCAGCATGGATCCAGTTACCTTCCTGGCTGAAGTGCATCCAGACTTCCAGTAGGGTTCTAGGATGGATAATGGCATGGAGGCAGTGAGGACGAACAGAGCAAGTACCTGTTGGTTTTCTAGAAAGCACCTAGGAACAGCCCAAAGAGAGGATAGCTATTGTAGATGTGGGTAGAAGCGGTCCATCCTCTTATAGCAGTTCCCATTATGTACATGTGAAAAGTATTACACATGAATGAATAGTGTTGACAGTATGGTTCTAGTATTAAGTCACCAAGATTCAACCAGATGTCCCACTAACCACTTTTGTGACCCTGAACAAGCCATTTTTGTCTCCAACTCATTGTGCCTTTACCAGGAATACAGAGACCATATTTGTACCTAGTAGGTAGGACAAAGAAAGGAGTTCATACATGCAAAATGCCTAACACAGTTCATATCAACTGTTTATTTAGTGCCAACTATGGGCAAGACTGCTACATAGCTTTCCTCTGTTATTTCCTTCACATCTTACAAATCCTCTATAGACTAAACACTCATGCTTCATTTCCAAAAGAGGAAATGAAGGTTATGAGAATGAGACGATTAGAGTTGAGTATAAAAAAAATATTATAACAGACAATTGTGCCAGGAACACAAAGATGGGCATACCTAATTTGGACTAGTGGGAAGTTAAGAAAGGAAGTATGGGGTTGAAAGCACTTAATGTAATCCTCCAAAGGGTCTATCCAGAACAGCAGAGAGTAAGCGAAGATCAGCGTATTGTCATTGTGCATAGTTGAAGCACAAGTAGTGCCTGTGTAGGTATCAGCAAGGACAAGGCCTCAAGATTTGTTGTGGCAATTCTGTGATTGGCAAGCTAAAGAATTTAACCTTGCCCTCCAGAGAATCATTGAAAATTCCAATATCCAGAATGTGTTTTGTGAATAGATTGAGGTGAAATGATGCGGTTCAATACAACCAGAGTGGCAGTAATAACTAACCTAGAGAGGTAGAAAATAAGTATTCTCTCCCCTTCCTAGAAATAAATACGTTATTTAGTCTCGTGTGTTTGGGGGTTTTAGTCTTTACTCTCTCTTCAAAACATCACCATAAAATGCAGAAATAAGACCCAATCAAAGATGAGTCTGGGCCTGTAGATGTAACTGTGGTAAAGCCCACTTCACTAGTGCTGGAGAGGAAGTTCAGTGGTTAGGGAGCACCAAATTATTCTTGCAGAGGGTCCAAGTTTGATTCTCAGCACCAATATAAGGCAGCTCACTCCAGCTCCAGGCAAACTGACATTCTTATTCCGTCCTCATATGTAGACCTATATACATAAATAATAATAAAACATCTACAAAAACATATTTGACTACCACATGCAAGTTTTTATATTTGTTCTAATCCTCTGCACTGTAAAGTAAATCAAAGACCAATCAGCAATTACAGTATGATATGGTATGTTCTCTGGAGAGAAAGGGAGGAATGCAGAGAGAATGGATGCTGTTTTAAGGTTGGAGATCATGAAACGCTATCTAAAAAGGACCCCTCGCAGAAGAGTTTCAGCAAACAAAAGTGTTTGCAACAATGTGGAAATTCCAATAGTGAGAATCACACAAACAAGTTGACAAGTCTGCAAAAGTATAGGATGTTGGAGATGTTATAGGTAGGTATTTCCATATTTGTTGAAGTAGAAAGCACACCAGTAAATAGAATGGTAGATGGATGAAGCTAGAGAGAAAATAGGGAGTACATTCAGAAGATATGTATATGTCATGCCAAGGAGTCTGCACTAGTTCTAGTGTAGAGAAGGAAGCTATTGAAATGATTTCCATATGTATGGATGTGCCTATTATTAGACTGGTAGCAGAGTGGACGGTTTTACTGGAGAGGTTGCCATTAGAAGAGAGAAGACAAGAAGCAGGAAGATCTGACAAAAAATGATTGCAACAAGTCATTAATGATGGGGAGTGCCTAGATAAACGCAGGACATGAGGCATATGAAGTGATTGGAACGGAAGTGGTAGAACTGAGTACCTAATAAGTAATTTGATATAGTGGCTGAAGCAAAAGGAATTGGTGAAGTCTCCTAGGTTTGTGACTAACAATTGATGATGTTTCTTTCAACCAATTAAGATACAGCATGGAAAAACAAATTCTAGGGGGAAAATAGCAAATTAATTTGGTGGGCGTATGAGTCTCAGATGCTTATGGATACCCAAGTGATACCCGCACTTTTTAGTATATGAGTCTAGAGCTCCAAGGTGACAGTGAAAAACCATCACAGTGAGATTTCCTAGAAGGAATATATTTAGTGAGTCAGGAGAGACACAGTATAAAATCTCAAAGAATTCCTAGCATTCAAGTGACAGAGAAGAGGATTCAAGAGGTTGGTTACTGCCTTATACTACATCTTGGTAACTGTGGGACTTTTGATTGTTTTGCTTTTCAAGACAGGGTTTCACTCTGTGCAGTCCTGGTTGTCCTGGAACTTACTCTATAGAAACAAGCTGACCTTGAAATCAGAGATAACCCCTGCCTTTGCTTCCAGAGTGCTCGGATTAAGGGCATATATCACTATGCCAGGCCAGAACTGGAATTTAATGAGAAATCTCAAAATGGCAAGCTTCTGTCTATCAACTTGAAAGTTTCTGAAACTATTGCATGTCTTACATTATAGAGGATAAATATTGACTATATCTTTTTCTGAAATACTTCTTAATGTGCTGTAAACCAGAAGTGGTTTAGAGCTTGGATGCCGTGGAATATTTACCAAATACCTTCCTGCTGTGAAGTAAGGTCCCTCATTGTAAAAACTGTGGTATGGCTGGGTATGTATTCAGACCATTATATCTAGCAAGAGCAATCTTTCTTTCTTCCTTCTATCCTCCCTCCCACCCTCTTTCTTTTCTTTCCTTCTTTCTTTCCTTCTTTCTCTTTCTTTTTTTTTCTACCTTTCTATCTTTCTTTTCTTTTCTTTCAGTTTAATATATATAAGTGACCAGGCACCGTGTCCAGGTCGAAGCCTTTGTGGGTGGCCAACACACTTCAAGTGGCATTATCTGACTTCATTGTTTATATCTAAATATTCACATCCTAACCTGCAGTCATAGACATATATACAAGTAAGTCAGAGCTTTCTTAAATAACAATTGCTCAATTTGTCTTGCCTTTCAGGGTTTTGTTTTAATGATTTGGTACCAAAGGGAAAATTACAAAAATGGAAAAAAAATACTGGCATGTGGATTCCAAGAGGCTGTTTCCCTTTAGATTATTACAGCATGTTAAAAACTGATCACAGTTGATATACAGCAGCTTGCCTAAGTCTGCAACATACCTCAAATACAGAAATCCCTGATGATGGACGACTGGGGTAAAAAACATACATGCATCAAATTTCTTCTTTGATAGCTTCCAGACCCAGTTTTTAGTGGCTTTGGCTCTGGAGGCAAACTCCATTTGACAGCCCAGGAGTAGCACTCAGTCATTTCCCCCACATTTGGCCTTCATTCAGCAGGCGAGCTTGACTAGCTGCTTGCAACCCCGCCCTCCCAAGGGAAGAAGGGAAGTTAGAGAACTCCCTGGTGAGTGCCGAATTGCAGTCCATGCATGGGATTTTATAGGGAAGAGCAAAGCGCTCTGTTTTTCCCAATTTCATTGTAATAAATCTCTGAAGAGACTCTGTGGTGAGTGAGGAGAGGAAGGAGAAGGAGAGGGAAAAGGCTTAGAACTAAGGAGGACAAGGATGGAAAGTGTACTGTCCCCAATATGCAATTATTTGGGGGTACGTTGTGTTTGCAATGATTAGTTCCCAGCTATGTTCTAATCTCCTTGAAGCGATTTTCTTCTCTGTGACAAGTGGTGACATTTCTGATCTAATTGAGACTTTTAATTCTTTGATAAGCAGAAGACAGGGTTCATGGCTTCCTACATACCTTTATTCTCCAGTACACCATTGTTAGAGTTAAAAACAAACACATGTTCTAAAGCCTCCCCCCCCATGGCCTCTCTTTACAAGACTGCTGCATTTTGTGGTAAATACTGTTAGCCATTTGCTGGGCTTTAGGCCACCACACCCACCACATCAGGCTGCATCAGGATCAA
This sequence comes from Arvicola amphibius, assembly GCF_903992535.2. NCBI lineage: Eukaryota > Metazoa > Chordata > Mammalia > Rodentia > Cricetidae > Arvicola > Arvicola amphibius. The sequence continues at coordinate 97,746,116 of NC_052065.1, read as the reverse complement.
GTAAGTCCTTGATGTTACTGGCACTCTATGGAACTTTGTGTCTATGAGATGAAGGTAGGGGGCATTGTTTTTTTTTTTTTTTTTTGTAGTCTTTAGAAAAATCAGAAGATAGTTAAAATGTAAGAAAATCCAGAGAAGGAATAAGCAAAGACCAAAAGAAGACAGGAAGGCAGATGGGAAAGGAGAGGAACAGGGATGGGAACAAAGGGAATACAGAATAACTCCTGACCCCAATATCCTCAGGGTCCATGCCCCAGTGGTGTTGCTGTCCTTATTTCTCTTCCCACAAAAGCATTAAATAAGTGATCTTTACTTGAGCCACAGCTTTTGTATTCCCCTGCTGTGGCGTCAAGGAAAATATATGGTATGAAAGAAGACAGGCTTTGGAATTACATACACGTGATTCTCATTCCAGTATCAGTAAATATCTGACCCCTAATGAAATAGAGGCTCCTTTACTTAAGAAATGTGTATTTGAGCTTTGGTGGTGATAAGAATCCTTCTGAGATGTATATAGTACCTTTATCATCATGTCAGTAATATCTCACGAGAAGGCTTCCCTTCTCAAATATCTACAGCTATGAGGAAAATGAATGCCAATGGTGAAGAAAGTGTATGATCACTTAACACATATGGATAGCCTTTCAATGTGTATTTGGTAAAGAATTCAAGTCTAGTGAAAAGTAAACAAGAAAACGTCTCTAACGGCATCACAAATACTCTTAATTTTGGTTTTAAATGTAATATTGCACTCCTGCTAACCCACTCTATATTTGACAGTATACTTTGTCAAGGAGTGAAGGTTGGCCCAAGTTACTTGTTTTGTCCGGTTTACTTGCTGTGGACTTGGTTGCGTTGGAGTCTTTTGCACGGGTCATGTGATTAAAAGCTTGGTCCACGGAGTAGGGTTATTAAGATACTGAATACTCTTTAACAGCTGGAGCTGTGTGTGTGTGTGTGTGTGTGTGCGTGCGTGGTGTGTGTGTGTGTAGGGATTATGCCACTGCAAATGTGTGGCAGTTCTATGATTCCTTGACATCTTTCTTAAAGAGATGGCTATAAAAGAGTCAGGTCTGACCTCTCACACTCTTTATGTTTCTTAGTATTGTATGCGGGAATTTGTTCTTGTGCATACACCTGCAGAAATGTAATCTACCTCCAACACTAGAGCTTGAACCCTCTTGAATATGGAACCTCCCAAACTGTGAGATGAACTGATCTTCTTTCCTTATAAAGTTATTTTACTGAAGGTATGAGTTTAGAGTGGGGAAAAAACGCCTGTGTGCTGATTTACATTTAGAAAGCAGGGCATCAGGGCCTTGGGGTGGGGATCATAGTCTCAACAATAGGGAAGATGAAGGATTGGAGGGATGTCAAATGCTTCATAGCCTCACTTATCTCATGGTGTGGACTTTTAGACCCTGAAATAATTTATCTCATTAAAAATTCGAAGGGTCCTGTGCAAGATCATACACAGCCAAATTTAGTGCCAGAGAAGAGATGCAAAGCTCCTAAATCTCTAAACTTTCTATAATAGGGTTCTTTTGCAAATTCTCTACAGCCTCTACCAGCAGAATAATCTCCTTAGGATTTCCTCTTAACGCCACCTTCCACTGTTAATTCTTTCTGTGTCTGCAATGGGAGTCCACAGAATCATCAAAAGGAGGTTTCTTTCCTTTCAGGAAGACATGGATAGATAGCTTATGGCTATACAGAAATAGTTCTCAAAACTTGAGAGTAAATCTGAATTCACTTCTTGTTGATAATTAAAGATATCAGCCATTTCCACCCCATACTAACGTCAAGGAATTCTCTTTGTACTCTGGAAAAGGGCTATAATATTCAATGGAACGACCTGCCACACATGTAATTTTCTTCTACAGAAACCATATATGGTCTAAGAGGAAACAAATGTGGTTTTGTGTTGTGATTTTTCTGATTTGTTACAGGATTGATAAGCATTTATTGGTACATATGGGAAGAACATCAGGAAAACAGGTCAGCAAAGACTTGAAGTCCTTGCTAATTGTCAAGCAAATTCTCATTCCGGACACAAGAGGGAGCTTCACCCAAAAATGAAAAGTTTAATATAGGCTATACTGTCTTTAAGAGTTTTATTAAAAATGTTTTTTTTTGTTTCTTTTGGTTTTTTTTTTTTTGTATGTGTGTCTCCGAAATCATACTAGTTAACTTGTCAAGTAATTGTATAATGAGAGAGCTGACCAGTTCTCTGGTAATTACTAACCTCTTGCTATGTTAATATGGTGACCAAAACAGTGTGGGAAACTTTTCTTCCTGCCTTTTTTTCCTCCAGGTTGTTTTGGCTCCCTAACTATTACATTCTTTGTTATGCCCTCCCCAATATTTTGATAATGTATTTTCTTTTCTATCTCCTTCAATGTGGCTATTTTCCTGAGTCCCCTTGATCTCCTGCCTTCTCCTTTTATTCTTATCTCTATGCAATTGTCCTTGACTAATCTAACCTCTGAATTTTAATTTCATTAGTCATCATGCATGATATTGAGCCTATCTTATGTTGTAAATATACATATATTTTCTTGCACACTAGGTATGACTAGGAATGTGAGATCTATTTAGAGGATGCTCATTGGCCTGAACTAAAACTACCAAATACATCAGTTAAATGATTTCGTTGCAGTTTTCAGGGTCCCCAGAAAGGTCATCCTAAATGTGCATTTTAACACTAAACAGTGCTGTAGTGTGGAGCTGCGGGCTGCGTTCCGCCGCCCAGCTTTCTGCCTCCTGGCTAGCTTAACACGCGAAAATAATCACACAAATTGTATTCTGTTAAATACTGCCTGGCCCATTATTTTCTGCCTCTTCTCACATCTTGAGTTAACCCATATCTAATAATCTGTGTAGCACCACAAAGTGGTGCCTTACCGGAAGTTTCTAGCGTACATCCATCTTGGGGCTGGAGCTTCATTGCGTCTCTCCTGAGGAGAGGCATGGCGGTCTGTCTAACTATGGAGAGGAAGTGGCATCTGACTGAGCCATCTACCTCACTTCCTTCTTCCTGTTCTGTCTACTCCACCCAGCTAAGGGCCGGTCTATCAGATGGGCCAGGCAGTTTCTTTATTAATTATCCAATGAAATCATCAGATAGATTAGAACAGTGCTGAAATAGAAAAGGAGAGACAGAAAACAAACAAAACAAACAAAGGAAACAGTGATAAGAACTTCTTCTCCCTAAAAAGTATCAGTGTGGGAAATCCCTCCTGGCATATGTGTTGCTTTATGATTAATGAATATAAAGAAGCTCCTTTGGCTTGTGATAAGGCAGAGTAGAGCTAAGTGGGAAAACCAAACTGAATGCTGGGAGAAAAAGGATGGAGTCAGTGAGGAGCCATGTAGCTGCCACAGGATGATAGACGCCTTTGCTACAGTCGGCCAAAACTTTGCCAGTAGGCCCACAACCTCGTGGTGATGCACAGATTAATGGAGATGGGTTAGTTAAGATATAATAGCTAGCTAGAAATACACTTAAGCTATTGCCCAAACAGGATTGCAAATAGTATAGTTTCTGTGTTATTATTTTGAGTATGGGTGTCCAGAAACCAATGAGCAGCCTTCAGACAACAGGCTAGGGTGTCCACTACAACAGAACTAGTTGTAAAACTGTGTGTGTGTGTGTACCATTGTGTGCGTACGTGTGTGTGTGTATGTGTGTGTGTGAGTGCATGTATGTTTTTGAACTTGTACCACACCAGACATGTGGTGGCTGGAGGATAAACTTGCAGAAATACATTCTCTTCTTACACCACATGGGCTCCAGACTTCTAGCACACATCATTAGACTTGGTAGCCAGTGAGTTTAGCACCCTGATCAATCTTGTCAGTTTCCAAAAGTGTCTTTTAAGCATCTGACATGTAGCTGGTTGAACTGAGATGTAGAGACCACATATTCTATTTTAAAAGGGGGGATTTAATGTTTTTAACCAATCACAGTACAGCTCCTTGCTCATATGACATGCTCAATAAATGTTAATTGTTACCATCAGTAGACATTCAGTTCTCATCTGTTTAAATTTCTTTGATGTTGCCCCCAAACCTACCAAGAAACTTTGATGCCTTTCTGTCTCTGTAAATGCTATTTCTCCTTCTCGGAATGGAGTATTTCAAATTCAACATCTATTAAACTCCTATGTCACTTGTCAAGACCTCTAGCTTTAATCGTAAGCTGCTTTTTGAAGCACCCCACATTAACAGCAGCCATTTTCTCCTCTGTGGTAACCTATGTGCATATATCTTCTAGGGACACAGATCTTCCCTAGAAAGTTACTATAGTCTGTATATCTGTTTCCTCCTCCAGACTCTAGCCCAAGAACAGGAACTTGTGGATTTCTTCATCACATCTCCAGAGTCTAGCAAACATTTCTTACATAAGAGACCTTCAATAAATGTTTCCTAAGCCAAAAACAATATCACGAATCTATCTACATTTACAGCTTTAAAAAAAATGAAGTCCATGGAAGTTATGGGATTCTTTCAGACAATATTTAACTTTTGATACTATAGAATCAACAAAGCCTTTTCTTTTCTCTCTGAAATAACAGACAAAAAGGAGACTCCAAAGTAACTAAAAGTAAGAATCTGCATATTTAGCCCAGGGAAAGGTTCTGGCTTTAGACAAACACTGAACTTAATTCAGTGACATTTGATCCTAAAGGATGAGAGCTGTGAGGTCTAGCTAACATAATTAAATGCTTATCTCAAAGAGGACAGGATTAAAAAAGTCATTGCCGAAATTACATCCAGCAAGTTGTTTACTCTGCTAGCTGTCTATTCCGTATGATAAATGCTTATTTGAGAGACGAGCATGGAATACACCCAAATTAATTGCAGTGAAAGTTGAATTTGAGACAAATTAGCCAAGGATCTAATCCATATAACGAACCCTTTATGTTGAGGAATGAGGATATGGCCCACTTCTAAAATTACATGTGTATTTGTAGACAAGCTGTTTGTATCATCTAATTCTAAGAAGTAAATGTTTATGTGAAGGAAATATGGAACAAATGTCGACATCAAAGTTAATTCTAGTGATATAAGACCCTAGGGCAAGTTTATCGTGGCTTGATCAATGCAAGTAACTGCTAGATTGAAGAAAGAGCAAACAAAATCATCTTATGCCAAAATAAGTATAGTAATATTTGTTTCCAGACTGGTTACACTGGTTATAATTTGATATAACAGAGTGGTTACAATTTGATATAACAGAGTGTTTATATCAAATTGGCCTGTGGGTGTGTCTGTAAGAAACTGTCTTTATTGTCATATCAATGTGGGAAGACCTAGCCTAAAAGTGATCAGCACCTTTTGGTAGCTTCCCAGGTGAAAAGGACATAGAAGAAGGAAATCTCAGTGTGTTCTTTTTGTTGTTGCCTGTCCTTTGCCTCTTGTTGAGTTAATCTGTTCTGTTGCTGCTGCTGGTTATGATAAGATTGATGATTCCTTCCAATATTTTAAGGATTCCAAATGATGATAATTCATTCAATTATTTTTAAGGCTTTAAAAGCAGACAGAAGACCCTGCTAATTTCTTCACTGATGGTACAACCACCTTCTTCGGACTTCTGAAATGAATTGATGATCAACACCTTTCCATGGCTCTTCCAGGTCTTCCACGACCAGATTGAACTTGTGAACTTGACAAAACTGGGTTTATGACTTCTTGGGGTTATCTAGTATGATACAAATTTTCTCTATGACTCTTACTATCTATCTATCTACTCTATCTATCTATCTATCTATCTATCTATCTATCATCTATTCTGTGTCTATAAATACACTTTTAATATATATTTTAGTTAAGGTTTTATTGCTGTGAAGAGACACCATGATCATGGAAAGTCCTCTAAAGGAATCATCTAATTGGGACTGGCTTACATTTTCAGAAGTTAGTATTATCTTCATGGTGGGAAGCATGGGCGCATGCAGGCAAACATGGTATTGGAGAAGTAGATGAGAGTTCTAAATATGGATCCAAAAACAGCATGGAAGACACACTGCTATGTGACACTGGGCCTAGCTTTACTATGTAAAACCTCAAACCAACTCCCAGTAAACATGCTTCCTCTAACATACCAAACCTCCTAATAGTAATCTTATGGTGGTCATTTTCTTTCAAACCACTACAATAGACATTCATTATTGGTTCGTTTCTCTAGAGAACCCTGACTAACACACCTAATGTGAGAAAAACACTGTGAGCAGGTGGAGTCAGGGAGATACTACATAGCTCCCCAAGGGAGACAGGAGCCAGACAGAAACTTAGGGATAGGATACAACCTTGTGATGATATACAGATTGATAGAAATGGGTTAATTTAAGATGTAAGAGTTATTTAATAAGAAGCCTGAGCCCATAGGCCAAACAGTATTGTAATTAATATAATTTCTGTGTGATTCTTTGTGTCTGATCATCCGGGAAACAAACAAGCAGTCTTCTACCCTGGAGCAAGTTGGAGACATGGGATGGTGAGTAAGAAATTCGCAAATAGTAGCAACAACCAGTTATCTGGATCACAGTGGGGAAATATAAACAGCAAATGTATATAGAAAACCACAACAATAGTAGAGAATTGGTATTAAACCTTTCAGTGCTTTCTTATTGAAAAGGAGATATGGGCAACAGACAGACAGTTCAGGCTATGGTTGAGCACCTTAAGGAGAAAGCAAAATGATAGCCTAGGAGAGGGCAGCAGATTCTGCAAAGTCAGGAATAACAGATCAAATCTTTGAGTACATGAGATATATGCATAAAGTAGTCAGCCAGTTACTAGGAAAAGTTAGCCACTCAGAGGTAGAAATATTCAAGTTTGAACTTCTGGACTTGAAAAAGAAATGCTGGTGAATGCTAAAATCCTCTGCCTTTTGTTGAATAGGCATGGGAGTTGAATTTTCAACTAAAGACTTTCTTTCTATTAACAAATTATCTAAAAATAAGATGAATTATTCCAGTGAATTCTAAATTTGCTATTTACTTTATGTATATGAGCACTTGGCCTGCATATATGTCTGTGTAGGAGCATATATTCCTAGTGTCTGTGGAGGTTGGGAAACAGTAATTAGAGGCCCCTGGAGTTGGGAGTTACAGATCATTGTGAACTGGCATATGAGTGCTGGAATTAAACCTCGGTCTTCTGAAGACCCGTGCACATAACTACCATGTCATCTCTCTAGCACTTAGTCCAATTATCTTAATGAATGACTAGGGATAATTAGGAATTGTACTTCATTGTTTGTATAAGTATTTATGGAGGAGATGCAAGTTTGAAATACACTAAAGGAGAGGAGTCTGGGTAGGTCTAGAAATCATGCTATGCTTTAGATTTTTCTCATGGAGGTAGAAGTGTGAGTTTGGACCAGCAATATTTACAACTGTGTGTTAACAAGAATTTTTAGTCTACAGGTTTTTAAAATACTACTAGGATTTTTTTTGCATTCAAAACTTTTGAGATGATAATGCTAGTTATGTTTTGAATATAAACATTATTTCTAGAGATGTGCCATAGTTAGTTTCAGCAACCAATTTGATACAAACCCTAGGGTCACTAGGGAGCTAGACCCTCGTCTGAAGAATTGCCTGGATCAGATTGGCCTGTGGGTATGTCTTTGGGATATTATCTGAAATGCTAGTTGATAGAGGAAGGTCCAGCTCTCTATAGGCAATTCCACCCTTGGGCAGGTGTCTTTGGCTATATAAGAAAGGCACTTGAAGTACAAGAAAGTAAGCAGTATTTCTTCATTGGTTGCTGCTTCAAACTCTTGCCTTGAGCTGCTGCCTTGGCTTCCTTCAGGACTGATTATAACCTGAAAGGTAAATAATCTTTTTCTTTCCTCCACAGTTGGTTTTGGTCGTTGTTTTATCACAAACAGAAAAACTAGGATATATGTCTTGTTAAGATCATGTCCAAAATTTTGAAAAGATGGAATTCAAGTTGATGTAGGATTACCATCTATATACTGTGAATATGTTTTATTACCATTGGTTAATAAAGAAGCTGCTTTGGCCTATGACAGGGCAGAATAAAGCCAGTCATATATATATATGAGAGAGAGAGAGAAAGAAAGAGAGACAGTAGGTAGAGTCAAGAAGACACCATGATATAGCTGCTGAAGGAGAAAGATGCCAGAATCTCTTCAGTAACACACAACCTCATGGCGATACACAGATTAATAGAAATGGGTCAATCTAAGATATAAGTGCTAGGAAGGAATATGCCTAAGACACGTGGCTAAACAGTGTTGCAATTAATATAGTTTCTATGGGATTATTTGGGTCTGGGTGGCTGGGAAACAAAATCACAGTCTCCATTTACCTAATGGTACCCAACACGGGGCACAGATTCACATAGGACATTTTTTTTAAGAAAAAAAGAGAAAGTTTCTAGACTCACAAAAACAGGAGCCAAGCATGGCTTCTTGGTAGCCACATTTTTTCTTAGATAGGTTCTGTTTGCTGTTGGCAAGCAGAGGTACAGCTCCTTTAAGCAAAGGCTTCCTGACTCAGCATTAGCAGCAAAAAACTACACAGATCCTTTAATTGACAGCTTCCTGGTTCAAGCTTGTTTCTTGAATGGCTCAGGCTCTTTCAGGAGGTCTTGTTATGGGGCACTTAAAAGAGGTTTGTTAGCAACATGTTTAATGACAACATAGACCCACTATATTCCTGTAGCTAGGGCAGTGATCATGGCTAGCAGAGCTGGCAGTGAACATATTTCTTTGTTGGACTGGGTGGAGTGAACAGGCAAAGCCACACTCTTAGTCCTAGACACACCCGCTTAGCATTTTAAAAAGTGCTTCTGGTCAGAAAAGGATTACAGATACTCAATAAGTATAGATCAGACAAAAAAGAACTCTAAATGGGTTACAGTATTGGATAAATGCACATTGGGCTTAGGAGAAAGAGAAAGAGTACTGACAGTTATAGATTAAAGGAATAAAGATAATAAATATTAAAAAGTAATAGAGGTAAAAAAAGCCACATAAAGATGGGATCTACACAGTCTGTATTATGTATATTATTGTGTTTTCTTTGAACTCATTGACTGCAGAGAACATTTGACATCTGAGGGCTGTTAAACTAAGCCAACATATATATTTTAAAGGTATCTGAACCTCAAAATTTGAGTCTAAGGATATGCTACTTTGAAAAAGAGAGTCTGCCTTTGTTTCTACAGAAGATGAGAGCCTGTAGATTGCTTTCAGGCTAATGTGGTTTGATGGAACAAAACCCTCTGAAAGGTCTCCATGAACCCTAAAAATACTTCATCCAACAAACAGCAGGAAGTGGTTTGGAGAAAACTATTCCCAAATTCCTGAAATGATTGTTTATAAATATCTGCTTTCATTTAAAAGGGGTAGGGTATATATCTTTAATTGTCACAGTCAATCATTATTTTGAAAAAATTACCTTAAATTTGTATCAATAAACAAAAATACATACCAATATAAAGTATTCACCTCTATATCATATACCCCTCCTCTTTTTTTTTTTTAAAAAAAAAAGATTGACTGTGACTATTAGAGATATATACATATAACCCCAGTAGCACAGACAATAAGAGCAACAATGAATAAATGGGACCTCCTGAAACTGAAAAGCTTCTGTAAAGCAAAGGACACAGTCATTAAGACAAAAAGGCAACCTACTGAATAGAAGATCTTCACCAACCCCACATCAGACAAAGTTCTGATCTCCAAAATATATAAAGAACTCAAGAAACTAGACATTAAAATTCTAAATAACCCAATTAAAAAATGGGGTACTGAACTAAACAAGAGAATTCTCAACTGAAGAATTTCAAATGGCCAAAGATACTTAAGGATGTGTTCAACTTCCTTAGCTATCAGGGAAATGCTATGTAGCTATGTAGATCTAGCTTTTAATAACTTTGGTCTTCTGTAGACAAAGGTGTTAAAAGCTGTATTTATGTTTTATACACTGTTCTTTTAAAATTAATTAATTTGTCCATTTGTAGGTGCACATATGGAGGTCAGAGGACAAATTGCAGGAGATTGTTCTGTCCCTCAACTAAGTGGAGGATTAAACTCAAATCATGCAACTTGGCAGCAGATATATCTATCCCCATAGCTGTCCTTGGTAGCCCTGAAGTTTTGAATATTGCTCCTCTTTGTTGGTTAAAACCATGGTCTTAAATTTCTCAGGCTTGTATGAACTTGACATATAACTGAGGATAGTCCTTTATCTTCCTGCCTCTATTTCCAGAGTGTTTGAATTACAGGTATGTTGTAGTACATCCAGCATATACCATTTTTCTTAGACAGATATTTGGTTGTTGTTTAGCCTTGATAAAAGAATGAGGGGAAGTTTTACTTAAAATAAAAATAATGACAGTATGATACTTTTCTAAAAAAAGAAATGGAATCTGTCAATGGTTCTCTCTGTCTTTTTTATTTTTACTGTTTTTCTCCCTTGCCCTGTATGCTTTCTGAAAATTTCTTAGCTACTCTTCCCTAAGTAACTAGTTTATTCTATGCATACCATCTATATCCATGCTTTGAAAACTATACATATTTGGGGTACATTTGAGTATATAACCACTGTACACATAAAAAGATAACCAACATGTGCTAACATAACAGTGTTATTTTATTCCTTTACGTTTTTAGAGACAATCTCTCTAACTTGCACTGGCTCCAAACTACCTATGAACACAATAATGACCTTGAGCTCTTTTGGTAAGATGTATGTGTATATGTTGTATGAGTTCAGTGTGCATATGTGGGTGTCAGTCTAAGTATGTGTGAATGTACATGTGCCACAGCAAGTATGTGGATATCAGAGGATAACCTGTAGTCTTGGTGATCATTTTCCATCTTGTTTGATGCATTTGGCATGGGATTCTTCAAATAATATTCCTGATTTCCTGACTCACATCACTGTAAAGAGATTACAGGTCCATTCTACTGCATCCAGATTTACATAGGTTCTGATGGTTCAAAGTCTAGTACTCATAATCCATGAAAAAAGCAGACATTTATAACAATCAATCTTTTTCTATCTCCTCAAAAATAACTAATTACACACCAGCCATTGCAGAAATCTCTTTATTTTCTTGAATATTTCATCCTCAAAACATTTATTATTAAGCAGCAGTTTCATTGTACTTCATTGACCTCTAAAGGTCTTTTTATCTAGAGAATTTTATTATTTTCCATTTATACTTTATGTGTTAAAGCAATGCTATCATTTGTCCTCTAAGACCTTCCCCAGACTTGGCATCTTCTATTACCATTTGATGTGCTACTTTGTCCTACACTTGCTATAAATTAACACTTAGTTCTGTAAAATCAGATTTGTGTTGATTTTTATTCATTCTTTTAGCTTCATAGGTTGTGAATTATTCTATTTGGAGATATAAAAAGACTGACTGCCTCTTTTTATCTATGACATTAGGTGTCATTATATCAACAGTTTACATGTTAATGATGTCTTTCTAGATATTTTAGGTATTATATGAGCTTCCTTTAAAATAAGGGAGAAGTTATCAAATAATAGAGCTCCTGTTTTCACATACTGTTCAAATATCTATAATCTTTTTCTTTGAAAACAGGCTGGTATATGGAAAATAGTTTATGTTTTTTACTTAGGGGGTAGTGTACCATTTTCTCTTAGGATAAATATTGTTAGGCAGATAAATAGGCTGGTTTCATTTCTTTCATAAATTATTTTAACAATGTTATTGAGATTTTCTTTTGTTCAGTTACTTGAACGAGATTATATCTCCACATTGTGTAAAATGGAAAGCTAGTTTCCTCTTTTTATATGCAGTTTCAAAGTTTATTTCAGAGAAATTTTCATTGAGTTATGCCTTTAAAAATATTCTTTGTCTTCTTCCCTTTATTTTTCCCTTTGAGAATTGAGAGCTTATGAAAAATAAAACAACTTCAAATAGCTGGGGAGCTTTGTTGACATATGGATGATTAAGAAATTACAAAACAATATTGAAAGATGATATGACCGGGTGGTGGTGGCGCAACGCCTTTAATCCCAGCACTCGGGAGGCAAAGCAGGCAGATCTTTGAGTTTGAGGCCAACCTGGTCTACAAGAGCTAGTTCCAGGACAGACTCTAGAAACTACAGGGAAACCCTGTCTCAAAAAAACCAAAAAACGAAAGATGGGATGAAGATGAGGTGAAATATCTGAAATAGTTATTAATATTTAACAGTATGAATAATTAAAACGTATGTTGGTGTTTTTAATTATTTCCAATTCTCACTGATTTTTCTCAAAGAACCAAATTTTTGTTTCATTTTTCTTTGTTTTCTTTGTTTCTATTTTATTGATTTCAGCCTTCAACTTGATTATTTCTTGTTATCTGCTCCTCATGGGTGAGTTTCCTTCTTTTTGTTCTAGAGCTTTCAGTTGTTTTGTTAAGTCGCTAATGTGAGATTTCTCCCGGTTCTTTATGTAGGCACTAGTGCTATGAACTTTCCTCTTAGCACTGCTAAGGTTTGCTTTGTTACCGAGTATGACGTTTATTATAGAGATGGTTCCATAAGATGCTCGGTAGAAGGTATATTTTTTGAGTTTGGGTGGAATGTTCTCTAGATGTCTGTTAAGTCCATTTGAGTCATCTGTTAGATCCTATATTTCTCTGTTAAGTTTCTGTCTGGCAGTACTGTCCAGTGGTAAAAGTAGGATGTTAAAGTCTCTGAATATTTGTGTGTTTGGAGTTTGATGTGCTATTTAAGTTTAAGTCATGTTTCTTTTACAAATGTAGGTGCCTTTGTATTTGAGGCAAAGATGTTCAGAATGGAGACTTCATCTTGATGGAATTTTTCCTGTGAAGAATACGAAATGTCCCTGGCAATTTCTCAGAATTTGAGAATCAATCTACCTCAAGACCAAGCAATATCACTCTTAGGCATATACAAAAAGAATGCACACCTCATACCACAAGGACATTTGTTCAACTATGTTCATAACAGCATTATATGTTTATTATATTGATTTTTATTGAGCTCTACTTTTTCCCTGCTCCCCTCCCTGCCTCTTCCCTTCCCCCTTTAATCCTCCCCCAAGGTCCCCATGCTCCCACTTTACTCAGGAGATCTTGTCTTTTCTACTTCCCATGTAGATTAGATCTATGTAGTTCTCTTAGTGTCCTCATTGTTTCTAATTTCTCATGGATTCTGGTTATAGGCTGGTTTTCTTTGCTTTATGTTTAAAAACCACCTATGAGGTGAGTACATGTTTTAACTCTCTTTCTGTTTCTCTGGGTTACCTTACTCAAAATAATGTTTTTTAGCTCCATCCATTTTCCTGCAAAATTCAGCTGTTGTTATTTTTCTGCTGTGTAGTACTCCATTGTGTAATGTACCACATTTTCCTTATCCATTATTCAGTCGAGGAGCATTTAGGTTGTTTCCTAGGTTCTGGGCTATGACAAACAATGCTGCTATGAATATAGTTGAGCACATGTTCTTGTGGCATGATTGAGTATCCTTTGGATATATACCCCAAAGTGGTATTTACTGTGTCTTGAGGGAGGTTGTTTCCTAATTTTTCTGAGGAATCGCCACACTGACATCCAAGGGGCTGTACCAGCTTTACATTCCCACCAGCAATGTAGAGTGTTTCCCTTTCCCCCACAACCTCTTCAGTGTAATTGTTATAGTGTTTTTGATCTTGGACAGTCTTACAGGGTGTAAAATGGAATCTCAGAATTGTTTTGATTTGCATTTCTCTGACACTAAGAAAGTTTGAACAGTTCCTTAAGTATCTTTCACGCCATTTTAGATTCCTCTGTTGAGAGTTCCTCTGTTTAGGTTTGTACTCTATTTTGATTGGATTATTTGCTCTTTTGATGACCAATTTCTGAGTTCTTTATATATTTTGGAGATCAGACCTCTGTCTGATGTGAGGTTAGTGAAGATCTTTTCTCATTCTGTAGGCTGTCATTTTGTCTTGTTGACTGTGTTCTTGCTTTACAGAAGCTTTTCATTTCAGGAGGTGCACATTTATTAATTGGTTTCTCTCAGTATCTGTGCTGCTGGGGTTATATTTAGGAAATGGTTCCCTGTGCCAATGTGTTCCAGTGTACTTCCCACTTTCTCTTCTATAGGTTCAGTGTGGCTGGCTTTATGTTGAGGTCTTTAAATCAATTTGGACTTGATGTTTTGTGCATGCTGAAAGATATGGTTCTATTTCATTTTTCTACATGTTGATATCCCAGTTATGCCAGCACACTTGTTAAATATGCTTTTCTTTATTTCCATTTGACATTTTTTGCCTCTTTGTCAAAAATCAGGTGTTTGAAGGTATGTGGATAATATCTGGGAATTAACGATAGTAAAAATGGCAACCTACAGACTCAATGCAATGCCAATTAAAATCCCACAAAGTTCTTCACAGACCTCAAAAAGAATGGTACCCAACTTCATATGGAAAAAGCAAAAATAAAAAACTTGGATAGCCAAAAACAATTAGTAACAATAAAGAACTTCTGGAAGCATCACAATCCCTGACTTCAAACTCTACTATAGAGCTTCAGTACTGAACACAGCCTGGTATTGGCATAAGAACAGCATTATTTGTAGCAGCCAAAATCGGGAAACAACCTAAATGCCCCACAAAGAACAGTTAAAGAAAATGTGGTATATTTACACAAAGAGTATATCACTTAGGGTAAAATTTTTAGGTAATGGATGGAACTAGAAAAACAACCCCATCCCAAGTAAGGTAACCCAGACTCAGAAAGACAAACATAGTATGTACTGATGTGGGAATTCCTTTTGTATATGCATTGCTTTTATTGGTTAAGGAATAAGAAGCTGTTTAGGTGATTGTGATAGGGCATGGTAGAACTAATCAGGGTAAACTAAACTGAGTGTTGGAGAAAGAAGGTGGAATCAGAGAGAAGACATATAGCCCCACTGGAGACCAGACACCAGAAGTTTACCTGGTAGCCACAGCCCATGGCAATACACAGATTAATGAAAATAGGTTAATTTATGATATGAGTTAGCCTGAAATACCTTAACCTATTAGGCAAACAAATATTGCAAATAATATGATTTCTGTGTGATTATTTTGGGGGCTGAGCACCAGGAAAAAAAACAGTCTCCTACTACAAATTGGCTCTAATGTGGGCCAACTATAATCCACTTAAAACCAGAGAAATCTTAGGAAGGAATTCTAGACACAGAACAACAAAGTTTTAGCTGGCATTTTTTTTCTGAAAGGGTTTTGGCTTGCTGGTGGCATGCTGCAGCTCCTTTAAGAGAGATCTTCCTGATTCAGTGGTAAGCAGTGCAGTTTTGAAATGGTGGCTTCCTGGGCCATGCTCCTGGCACAAACTCTTAACTTCTTTCTGGAGGTCTGGCTATGAAGCATTTAAATGGGATTTATGAGCAGAGTGCTACAACTGGCTTATTGTAACACAAGACCTGCTGCACCCGACCCTTGATCTGGGGCAGAAAGAATGGCTCTCAGAGGCAATGAATGGACCTCCTCTAACATGTTGGACTGGGCAGAGCTAAAAGGCAAAGCAGCCTTAGTCATAGTAATGTCGCTTAGCTTTTTAAGAACCACTTCTGGTCAGAAAAGGATTACAGATATGCATAAAAGACAAATTCAGATTAAAAAGACCTCTAAATGGGTCACAGTGTTGGATAAATATTTGTAGGCGTGGGATAGAGAAGAAAAAGAGTACAGAGAGTTAGAAAAGAAAATAATCACCTTTTTGAAAAATAAACAAAGTCTGTAAAAGAGAACAGGAGTACACACAGTCATAGATTAAAAGGAACAAGAAAAATAAGCCATGTAAAGATGCAAATACATGGAGAGTCTAGATTATGTATTAATTGTGTGTGTGTGTGTTTTTTAACTTTTGACTGTGAAAGAGCTAAGTACAGAGAGACATTTCATTGTATGGGTTGCTAAGCTAAATCATCATAAAAGTACCTTGATTCCAAAATTGGGTCTATCTAAGGATTTTTTGCTTTGGAAAAGAAGTTCTTTGCTTCTGCAAAAGATGAGAACATATGGATTAATTCCAGCCTATGTGGTTTGATGGACCAAGAATCCCCAAAAGGGCACCTTGAACACCCTTCAAAAAATTACTTCACCCATAAACAGCAGGAAGCATTTTGGAGAGAACTATGCCCAAATTCCCAAATATTGTATATAAATGTTTGTTTAAATTTAAAGGGGGATATGCTATAGAGAATTTGGCATTGGTATGGATCTTGCCTTATTGTTATAAATTTAAGGTCAATTTTGTTATATGTATATTTTGTGGGAGAATTGTCTGTATTCTGTAAATCATGTTTTAAATAAACTCTGATTGGCCAGGCAGGAATTATAGGTGGGGAAAACCAGACAGGAATTAGAAATGATGGCAATGAGAACAGGAGAATTCTGGAAAGGAGGAGTTGATTCCTCCTACTCCAGACTACCAAAAGCAGCAGGATATGATCTGCCCCACTGAAAAGGCACTAAGCCACATGGCTAAAATAGATCAGAATAGGGTTAATGTAAGTCACAAGAGCTAATATGTAGCTTGTGCTAATGGGTGAATCATCTTTATAACTTATAGAGATCTCTGTGTGATTTCTTTGGGGCTTGCCGGCTGCGGGATACCAGGCAGGACAGAAACCTCAACAGACAGACATCCCCTCATGTTACAATATTTCTGCTCTTGATTAAGGCATTGGTGTTTATGGAGCTCATTAGAAATGTAAATGTATAATTAAGAAATATAGGTTAAAGAATAATCATCTATAATAGTCAAGCTTGTAGTCATGTTAGGTTTTCTAGATATATAGAGATATATTTCAATTAGATAGATAATCTTCAAACCTTTCAAAGACTATAGAATATTGCATTTATAATAACTTAGGACTTTTCATGACATGAGACACATCTGCTCCTGGCAGCACCAATTACTTCAAGAGGAAGATGAGCATTAAAGAGGCTTTTTATGGAGTTTGATAGCAACTTGTGCAAGAAACTGCTCTTGCCTGGACTGCTTGATGAACTGGACATGCAAGACCCACAGAGAAATGACAGATGAACTTGCCTAAAGGTGAGACATTCCTTTGGTGTTCCTGCTTCATGAAAGAGTCTGTCATTTTGGGCTAGAAACTGCTCTTGCCTGGACTATTTGATGTTATGCTATATCATGTGGACATGCAAAACCCACAGAAAAATGACTGTTAAGGTGGACTAAAGAAAGTGAGACAGTCTTTTGGGTTCCTGCTTCAGGAAAGAGTCTGCCAGACATTCTTCAGGATACAGAAGAAAGCAACTGATGAACTTTACCATTAGAAATCAGAATAGATCTTCAAATTTCCTCCTTCATGGAAAAGTCTGCCGGATACTATGGGCCTATAAGCTGAAGGTGGATGCTGCAACATTACAGAAGAACTTTGGGTGATTGTTCAGGCAATGAGATATCTCTGTCAATTCTAGAGTTTTGGAAGTTGCTTATAATGCACTTCCTGTTTACTTAGGTAATATTACATCCTTCTGTAATCTTTTATATAGTTGAAGAATAGATAGCTATAATTATAGTTAGTTTTCCTTAGTTATGATAACATATAAAATAGCTATAAATATTGTAACTATAATTCTTGCTTGATACCTGTTTTGTTATATGTATTTTTACTATGCTAATGTTAAAAAACCTTCCTTTTATTTAAACAGAAAAGGGGAAATGGTGTGGGATGTCCTTCTGTATATGTGTTGCTTTTATTGGTTCATGAGTAAGAAGCTGTTTTGGCAATTAGAAAGGGCAGAGTAGAACGAGGCTTGGGTAAACTAAACTGAATGTTGGAGAAAGAAGGCAGAATCAGAAAGAATCCATGTAGCTTCGGCTAGAGACAGATACCAGAACTTTACCTGGTAAGCCACAGCCTTGTGGCAGTATACAGATTAATACATATGGGTAAATTTAAGATATGAGTTAGCCAGAAATATGCTTAAGCTATTAGCCAAAGAGTATTGCAAATAATATGGTTTCTGTGTGATTATTTTGGGGCTGAGCAGCTGGGAACAAATTGGGAAAGTGGTTTTCTACAATAATATACTTATTCATAAGTGGATATTAGACATAAGCAAAGGATAACCAGCTTACAGCCCACAAGCCCAGAGAAGCTAGGTAACAAGTAGGGACCCTAAGAGAGAGACATACATGAATCCTCCTGGGAAGGGAAATAGACAAGGTCTCTTAAATGAATTAGATTGTAGGAGGGAGGAGGAAGGAGAGCAGAAATGGAGGGGTGGAAGATCATGTGGGAATGGAATGGTCAAGTTGGGGGAAGGATAGAGAGGGAGAACAAGGAAAGAGATAACTTGATAGACGGAGCCATTATGGGGGTTTAGAGAGAAACTTGGCGCTAGGGAAATTACCATGAATCCGCAGGATGACCCCAGCTAGACTCTAAGCAATAGTGGAGAGGGTACCTGAACTGGCCTTCCCCTGTAATCGATTGATGACTATCTTAAATGTCACCATAGAACCTTCATCCAGTAACTGATAGAAGCAGAATGCAGAGATTTATAGCTAAGCACTGGGCCAAACTCCTGGAGTCCAGGCATAGAGAGGGAGGAGTGATATGAGCAAAAGGGCCAGACCATGATGGGGTTATGCGCAGAAACTATGATTTGAACTAGTGGGAGCTCACTGACCCCAGACTGACTGCTGGGGAATCTGCATGGGACTGAACTAGGCCCTCTGAATGTTGGTGACAGTTGTGTTGTTTGGGCAGTTTGTGGGACTGCTGACAGTGGGATCAGAATTTATCCCTAATGCATGAACTGGCTCTTTGGGAGACCATTCCCTATGAAAAGATACCTTGCTCAGCCTAGATACAATCCTTAGTCCTGCCTCAAATTGATATACCAGAGTTTGTTGACTACGACTCCCCATGGGAGGGCTTACTCTCTCCGAGGAATGGATGAGGAGTGGGTTGGAGAGAAGGTGGGGGGAGCAGGAGGAGGGGAGGGAGGGGGAACTGGGGATTATTATGTAAAATAAAAAAGGTTGCTTAAAAATTTTAAAAAGAAAAAAATGCAATAAGTAGTTCCAATTCTCTTTTAAAATTACATATTTCTTATTATTGTATATGTATGTGTATATAAGAACAAAGCATAACTCTGTAGTATTGACTCTTTCCCTTTTCATTTATGTGTGCTCAGGGATGGAACTATGGTAGCCAGCTTGTCTGGCAAGTTCCTTTTTCCATGATGACCCCTTATTTCTAAATTTACAATTTTGTCTTATGGAAAGAAAATGTGGATGTATAAGTAATTACAATTTAATTTTTATTCATGTGTAGACTTTTCATATACATTAACAACAAACACTTCTCTCTGTCTCTGTGTCTTTGTCTCTGTCTCCCCTCTCTCTCTTCATATGTATTTTAAGACTGGTTCTCCCTATGCACCTCAGGCTGACCTTGAGCTCACAATCTTCCTGGCTCAAAAAAATTAGTCTTGGCAGAGAAACCTATTGATCTGTTATGAGTAGCAATGAAAATAATATTATGGTTGGGGGTCACCACAACATGAGGAACTCTATTATGGGTTAAATGATTAATTTAAATGTATTAAACCACAGCATTATAAAGGTTAAGAATAACTGCTTCCGAACACCCCACACCACCTCTCCTCATTCTCCTTCAAATTCATGGTCTTTTTCTTTATCAGTTGTTTTTGCATGCAGATACATACTTGGTATATTATATATATATATATATATAATATGTATATTTCAAAATATAAGATGTTGATTCCATATAATCTGCTGATTCCATATAATGTTGCTTCTATACATGTTTTCAGGGATGCTTGGCACTGGACAACCAGTTCTTGTGCTCTTTCCTGGAGAGAGCCATCTCTCCCACTCCCTGCTTTACTCAGTCACTTCAAGTTCTTTATGTAGGGAAGGCTTTTCCCTATGAAGTTTGTGGAGAAATGTGGAAGACTAAAATTTTGGACTAAAACGAAACGAATACTGTAAGTAGAGCTTAAATGGCCATTCTAGGTGGATCCTGGAATATAGTAGTTCTGAGGTCAATGAAGACTGTAGAGGCAAAACTGAAGAATTTTTAAGGGTCACAATACTAGCAACGAGTCAAAAAATTATTCATGAGATATTATGACAAAGAATTTGGCTTCCTTATTCCCATATCCAAAGAATTTGCATAAGCTTAAACTTACAAGTAATGGACTACTTTCCTCCACAGGGGAAATTTCAAGACAATCAAACATCGAACATGGTTATTAGCATTAACCATACTCATAATGTTAACGTAGGTCTACAAAGAAAAAACAAGTGGGGCAGAAAGAAACCAAATGTGCAGTTTGGAGAGAAAAACAGCAGTAGGAGGCTTAAAGTCAATGAGAAACCTCCAGATGGATACTAGAAAAAAATAGCAAGGATACCCTCAGGGCAGGACCCCACCAAGCTAAGCTTGCAGATTACAAAAGGGCTCAATGATTTTTCAGCTTCTAGAAAGTAAATAAAAGCTGCTAAAAATATGATATTATAAAAGTCAGATGCCACCCCAAGCAGGTTGCTGAATTTGGCAGCTATCCATATGGGGCTGGCTTTAGAGGCATGAAAGATGCAAGAATGAAAGGGTTCGTGGATTCTGCTGTGGTTTCAGTGAGGCACTAAGGCCAGACAATGTGTGACAGCCGAGTCGGTGAGTGAAGGCCCCTAGAGGGCAGGAGGCCTTCAGAGATTGTTTGTGAAGTTATGAAAAATGAGGTTAAGGTTGCTGGAGATGCCAGATCCCTGAGACATCTGCAAGAGAGGCTGCATGCAGTGAGTTGGACTAGTCAAACAGAATGATATATGTTGCAGTCAGCTACACTTGTGGGGCTACGTCATCTAAGTCATTGAGGACTAAATTTTCAGACATTGGTCATGGACCTAAAGCATTTGATATTTTCCCAGCTGGGTTTTGGTCTTGCTTGGATCCAATATTTGCTCACTGTGTCTCTATGCCTCCCTTTCGGAATGTTAATGTCATTGTATGTTGGAAGTATATAATTTGCTATTTGGTTTTATTGGGAGCTACAGTTAAGAAATTTCCTGGATGGGGTTTAAGGGAAGAGTCCATGGTTAAGAGAACTATTGCTGTTCTTGTGGAGAACAGGGTTGGTTTTCTCATCATCCATGTAACTACTTGCAAACACCCATGATTCCATGTACCCTTTCTTGGATCCAGTGGTCACTGGGCACACATGCATTGTACTTAGTATATGCAAGAATAATACTCATGTGCTTGACATGAAAATAAATAAATCTTTAAAAAAAATGTCCTTGCATCTCAGAAGAGACTTTGGAGAGTGTTGAAAATGATAAAAAAAATAGTATGAGAACATTTGCAGGTAAACTTAATGCATTTTACATTATGATATGGCATTAAGCCTATGGGGGTCAGGGAGAGAACTGTGGTGGCTTGAATGAGAAATGTCCCTCATACTCTTGTGTACTTAAACATTTGGTCTACAGTTTGGGGGTTGTGTTTTGGGTGGGGGTAACATAGGGAGTTGTGACCTTGCTGGAAGAACCTCACTCCTATTCTTGTTTGGGCTTGAGAATGTGATCACTTAGATTTGTACTCTTTACCAAATGTCTGCCACATGCTTTCATGATGCTTGCCATAATGAATTCTTATCCTCTATGAAACCATAAGTCAAAATAAATTCTTTTTTTCCACAAGCTGCTTTTGGTCATGGCAGTTGATCCCAGCAACAGAAAAGTAACGAATACAGACACTTTGAGAGGACTGACTAGTTCCATAGCCCTATGACAAAGAGGAAAAGCGCAACAGTAAGATAGCTCACCTGGAAAAGCACTGTACCCTTGAGAACAGAAAGTGAGTAAATTGGGTAAAACCATTGTGCCCTTGGGAACAATGTACAGTAAACCATTTCTAACAGAGGTTACTGTTGCTTATCTTACAGTATAAAAATGATTGCTGTGGCAACGGGACATTGGAGGTGGACCCACAGAGAGACTATTCTGCTTTAGCCAGAAATTTCTCACTGGGACCCTAGCATGACTTTCAGCACTCCTTCTCCAGTCATTTTTGCTGTTCTTCTATGACCTGATTTCATGATGATAATCTATCGCAACTTGTTATGTGTTTTTATTCAGACGCTTCACCTGAGGATTAAGACATTCTTAAGGGGACCCTGTAGAAGGGAGCGGCAGGGTTCGCGTCCCGCCACCCGGCTAGCCCCTTACACCCGAAATAATTACACGGAAACTGTATTCTTTTAAATACTGCCTGGCCCATAGTTTCAGCCTCTTACTCACATCTTGATTAACCCATATTTAGTAATTTATTTAGCACCAAGAAGGGTGGCTTACCAGGAGAGACCTTAACCTGCGTCCATCTCGGAGAGGAGAATCATGGAGACTCACTATGGCAACTGCCTGAAGCGTCTCCCCACTCCTGCTACCCAGCATTCTGTTCTGTCTACTCCGCCTACCTAATTTTCTGTTCTCTTAAAGGGCCAAGGCAGTTTCTTTATTAATTAACCAATGAAAAGTAACATAGACAGATAACTCTCCTCCATCAGGACCCTCTTCAGTGTTCAGAGGTTTCCAGCTATTATGATCATGAAGCTTTTCTAGTCGCTCCTGCTGTGTGATATAAATGTCTGATCTGATGTTCTGCTGTTTAGCTACTGCTTGCACTTCCATTCCTTGCTTGCTATGTACTTAATAAATGTATTCATTCAGATCAGAAAGCATGGCTCTCACAGGTTATTCTATCAGATAAAAATCAGCCTAAAACATAACAAGATATACACCACGGTGTATTTTATGTATGTTTTCCTACTTCTCAAAAATTGATCTATTTGCGCTGAATCAAATACACTTATCTTGATTCTTCTCATGGATTTTTTTTCAAGAAGAATTCTTAGGTCCTGATATACTTCCTTCTCAAGCCCACCTGGTCCTCTTGATAACTGAGCCCAGAGCCCCAGCTAGGGTCTTTCATTATTTTCCAATTAAAAACGTTTTATGTTTCTATTAAGTGTACCTCTGTCTGATCAGCAGTTTGAGTAATTGCATCTCCTTCATGTAAGGTCTTTCACAACACCAAGGCATAGAAGAATAAAAAAGACAGGGCCTTCTGCATCTTTCCTATCTGATCCTGTATGTTGTCATTGTCTTGTTGCTTTTATTCTTAATGGTGGGTAATAGGACCAAATAAAGCATACTGTAGGGGACCTGCTTCACACATAGTAGTATGTCTGTTGTTTCTATATTGTAATTAGGACAACTGTTTATTTTATGAGAATTTTGTGGTCACATATTGAACATACACTCCATAGCCATGTCCACCTAGGGTCACTGGATGTCACAATCTGTACTACTAACAGGGATGAGACTTTGCTTCTGCTACGCATTTTACTAGTTTTCACTTCCGGTGGAGATCATTCAGTCTCTCCATCCCTCACTGTCTCGCTGAATTAATTTATTTCAACATATTTATTCAATATGGTTCATGAAGGGAGGGGTGTGATAATGTTCACAGGAAAAACTTAAGTAAATATGAGAAAGATTTGGAGCAGGGGGTCCAGCAGTTGCATGATGCTTCATTTTAAAACTCTCTCTGTGTCTGTGTAGGGAGTGTAGATGTAGTATACATATTACAGTCTTCACTTTCACTCTTGGATATTAAGTAAAATTGTGACTAATAAAGCCCCATTTAATTCTGTTTTTAAAATTTTATATATTTTTCAGAATTTCAGATGTGTATTGCATTTATAGCATTTCCCCCTGCCTTTCCTCCTTCTAACCTCTCCTGTGCACTCATTCTCATTACTTCTCAAATTTGTGTTCTCTTATTTTTTATTATATTTACACATACACATACAGGGTAGAAAGTACTCAGAGAGAGAAAAGGAGAGTACAAATTACTGAGAGAGAGAAAGAGAGAGATTACACAGAGAGAGAAAGAGAGAGAGAGGAAGGGAGGTAGAGAGAAGAAGAAGAAGAAGAAGAAGAAGAAGAAGAAGAAGAAGAAGAAGAAGAAGAAGAAGAAATTACTCAAGAGAGAAAGTGAAAGAGATAGACAGTAGAAATCACTCAGACACACACACACACACACACACACACAGAGAGAGAGAGAGAGAGTAGAAATTGCACATTTGGCTGTTGATCTTTGTTCTGACACCTTAACCATTATGAATTCTGCTATAATAAAGAGGCTATAGAAGTTTCTTTGACATACTGATATGTTGGCTATATACTCAGTAATGGGATTGCTGGATCAGAAGTTGTTCTACATCTAATATTTTAATATGCTTCAAGACTGTTTTTTCCACTAATAATATGCTTGGATTCTCTTTTCACTACGTCATTGCTAACAGTTATCTTCTGTCTTTTTTATAATAACTATACTTTTCTAATTTTGCTTTTATTGTCATTCAGCATATGTGTCTGTGCACATATACACAGATGATGACTATGTACTAATGTAGGCGTGGACATGCCATGGTGATTACGTGGAGGTCAGAAGACAACTTTGTAAGTCAGTTTTTTCCTTCTATTTTGGGTTCCAGGAATCTAACTTGGGTGGTCAGGCTTTTCTGGCAAGCAATTTTACCCTCTGAGCTATTTCACTGATCCATAGTAGCCAGTGTTTTTCAGGCGAAGTGGCATTCATTGTGATTTTAATTTGTACTTCCCCAGTGGTTAGTGGTGACAGGAACTTTTCATATACGTGTTGCCTATTTTTATGTATTCTTTTGAGAAATGTCTATTGAGGTCCAATGATACCTCATCCTCTCAATATTTATATAGTATGCTGGGACTTGAGCAAAGAGCAAATGTATGCTAAGCAAGCTCTCTGACACAGAGTTACATCTCTAGCGTTTTTGTGTTCTCCAATTTTCCTGAATTGTTCTATTTTAGAGATTATAATATAATTACATAATTTCTCCTTTTCTTATGTCCAAAGCCTCACATATATCCATCCTTTCTTCTATGTTCATGGCCTTTTTCTCATTAATTTTTGTGACATGTCTATCTATCTATCTATCATCTATGTATGTATGTATTTATGTATCTATCTATCTATCTATCTATCTATCTATCTATCTATCTATCTATCTTCCTAAACATAACTTACTCAGTGTGTGAGTTATTTGTATATGTGCATTCAGGGCTGATCATTTGGTATAGATTACCCAAGCGATATGGTCTTTCTTGAGGACAAATATTTCTCTGACCCTCAGCATTTTTTTCTCTCACTTTTGTTGATTCTTTGCACATTGTCACAGTATGCATCTGTTCCTTCTTATTTCCCTCTCCTCTCGCATCTATCCTTATAAAACAAATCCAAATTTAAAAGAAAAACCAAAATCCAAACAAAACAAGAATAGAAGAATATTCTCATGGAAGCTGTACTGTGACCTGTTGAGACACACAGTTTAGCCTTTAATCTGTTCATCTTTACTTTCAAGTTTTCATTACCAAGAGTTACTGGTCAAGGCCTAACCACCTATAATGAGATCTTACTGGGGATTTCCTCTTGGATATCCTGTTGTGCTGTGTCAAGGAGATCCTGCTGATTTGGATCTGTAGGTTCGTCCCCTTCACATGCTCCAGCAGTTTGTGGGGGTTAAATGTTAGGATAGGCCAACTCACTGCCCAATTCTGAGCCTTGGTGGTAGCTTGATTGGTCAGCCTACCAGATTTCTCTTAGAGAAACTCTCCAGCACTGTCTACCAACACAGCCTGCAGCAAGGAGCAGGGCCAATTCTCCTACTCTACAGCCCTCCAGGTCCAGGTCTGCCTTAACTGATATTCCCAGGGAACACTCTACTGTTTTTCCCAGACCAGGTGCAGGGCCCTCTCTCATGATTTCTGTAGGATGCATAGTAGTTTGGGTGAGGTCTCCTGATCTCATGCTCTCGAGGCTGGCTTACCTGCAATCCCAAAAACAGGGTCAGGGAAAGATGCCCTCCCTGCTCCACCCCTTTCTACCTGTGGCAGGTAAGAGAGCTGGCCCCGAGGTTCACAACAGTGAGAGAACTAGCCCTGCTGTACATCAGTAACAGCACACAGGAGAGTGGATCCTGCATGCCACCTGGGCAGCACACTCAGCATTTCCTAATTACCCAAGGCTCTTTGCATAGGGTTGAGTGTAACATGAATAATAAAAACCTAGAGACCGATATCGGGGTTCAAATTGAAGATCAGAAAAGCAAATCAGACAACTAGAGAGACCTGGGAAGTCAGATGCAGCCTGATCTTTGTGAGTTCAAGGCTACCCTGGGCTACAAAAGACTGACCCAGAAACAGATCCAGGTGGTGGTGGTTCACACCTTTAATCCCAGTGTTTGGGAGTCACACACCTTTAATCCCAGCATTAGGGAGGTGGAGATAGAAGCAATATATCTGGGCAGAGAGAGGAATATAAAGTGGAAAGGACGGGAACTCCGTGGAGTGTGGAGTCTGAGGATTCGTAGAGATAGGATTTTGTCCTTTCAGTCTGAAGATTTGGTAGAGGTAAAAGGTTTTTCTAGTTGTCTGATTTTTTTTCTCTGATCTTCAATTTGAACTCCAATATCTGTCTCTAGGTTTTTGCAAAAGTTGAGGCCTTGTCTTCTTTCCCCTGACTACTTTAACTCTCTTTCTCTCTCTCTCTCTCTCTCTCTCTCTCTCTCTCTCTCTCTCTCTCTCTCTCTCTCTCTCTTCATCTGCTTCTCTCAGCTCTCTCTCCTCGTCCGTCCTCTCTCTCTCTCAAGAAGCTCTCCTCCTCTCTCTCTATCTCTCTCTCTAACTCTCTCTCTCTCATCTCTTCTCTCTCGCTCTCTCTCGTGTGTGTGTGTATTTGTCCTTGTTCTGCTCATGGTGGTGATACTTATCCGTGTAACTCTACGTTGCTAGAAGAAACTCATGTCATAGAAAACTCCCCAATTCTCTGTTTCTTACATTGTAAACTGTTGCATCCACTATGAAAATCAGTGTGGACAATTCTCAGAAAATGAAAAATAAATCTACCATATTACCCAGCTATCTCACTCTCTGGCACATGTCCAAAGGACTCAACGTCCTACTCCACAGATACTTGCTCATTCATGTTCATTGCTACCCTATTCAAAATATGTATGAAATGGAAACAATCTAAATTTCATTCAACCAATGACTGGGTAATGAAAATGTGATAAATACACACTATGGAATACTACTCAGCTTTATAGAAATCATCAAAATTGCAGGTAAGTGGATCTAACTAAAATGATCATATTAAGTGAGGAAACATAGAATGAGAAACGAAAATAATGCACTTTCTGTCATTGGAGGGTCCTAGCTCCAAATCTTCAGATGTGAGTACATATTCTAGAGTGACTTCAGAAACGAGGGAAGTAAAAAGGGACCATTGCTGGAGTAGGGTGGTTGGGGTAGAGGTGATCATATTGGAGAACTGAGGAAAAGGGTCTCTAGGGAGGGGAAGATATTCAAGGATGGAGGAAGACAAAATAACAGCACTGAAAAAACCATAAGGAATTATACATTAATTATTTACCCAAAAGACCTTATATGTGATAATACATTTAAGCCTGTGTATGAATATATACACATAATTTAAATGAAATATTCTCATCTGGGCTGACAATGTTTCTTCCCAGAGCAAAAGACCCACCTAAAAAAGTTCCCAAGACCAGGCATGAGAAGTTGTTTTGAGTTATTAGTCAGGGTTGCCCAAGACATCCAGGCTATTGCTGTTTCCCTTGTTTCCTCCCAGATGAGGAAGGTAAGTCCCTATTGCTGAAGACACCATATACTTTAGATATAGGGACAAGAAGTCCCTGAGCTGGAACTGATCTAAAAGCCTCTCCCCTGAGAAGTAGCTTTTTTTTTTTCCGCTGTAAAGCACATTATTTATTCTTTTCTCCAAATAGAAAAGTAAATTATGTTCAAAACAGCAGCCACAGCTGTCTGAGCTCAGCACCCAGAGGAGCTCACAGAAGGGCACGTGATCCTGGGAGCAGCTGGAGGACAGTGTGAGACTCCCGAGAGGCCATTGCCAGGCTCGGGAAGCCAGATGCGTGGCACCCGAGGCCTCAAGCACCAGCACCATCCCTCTCTGGCTAGGCTGGGCTGACGGAATGAGGGAAGAGCTCCAGCTGTACCTACTCTATCAAGATGCTATGAAATGATATTCAAAACAGTGTCCTAGGGCCACAGGCCTGAGATCCCAGCACTCATAAGGCTGAGGCAGGAGGATCACCCTTCAAGGTTAGCTTGAGCTATACAGTGAGACTGTTTCTAAAAGAAAATAAAAAAAAAGAACCCAAACCAAAGTGGCACACATCCATGGTGGCCCCTTCACATCATGCCCTAGAACTGAAGTAGGACAGTCAGGGTACAATGGTGCCACCCAAAGGAGGGCATATCAACACATGCTGCCATGTGTGTCCACGCCTGTGAAATGGTATATACTGAGCCTATTCCTGCTAGCTCACCTTATACCTGCCTGTGAACACCATGCAGGACGCGCAAGCTGCTGCTAAAGAAGCAGTGGCACACAGGCAAGCCCCTGACAGTCACAGCGGCAGTCACCATCTGGTCCTGCTCTGGTGCCCAGGAGTCCCCCGCGGCCACTTCTTAATGTGTAGAGCTCATCCCACACTTGGGGAGAGCATGAAGGCCATGCCTCGGCTTCCTAGGGATCCGACTGGCCTTGCCTTCTCAGCTGGGCATCCAGAGACAAACTAAGCCCAATGGAGTCTGAACCCTGTACACACTGCAGGAATCTGGGTCTTCTGCGGCAGAGGACAGGGTCCCAGTGGTGCAGGCAATGACGACATATGCTCAAGGAAGAGGCACTGTGTGTGTGGCACTGCAGGACATGGATCTGGGGTAGCAGGCAGCTCTGCTGGAAGGCTGTCACACTAGGTGGGTCTACTTCATCACCTCTAAAGTGGAACGGCACTCACCTCTGGGACTGCCAGAAGGGCGGAGTGAACCAAAGGAAGCCCAAGTGTGGTCAACAGAGGCTCAGCACACAGCAGAGAACCTGCTGCAGCTCCCCATTAAGCGCCTTTACATCAGCCTGCCTGAGTCCTACCCTCAGGGTGATCCAACCCAGGACCACTGGGATGACAAAGCCACTCACTCTGGCCAGCAGTGAGCAATCTCTTGAGGGTGCTGCCAGGACCCTGTGCAGAAGGCAGGGTAGTGTTATCTCGGCAAGCCAGCCAGCAAGAGCCTAGGGAAGAGGCCACACTGGTCCTCTCATGGAACAATGAGGGCCACTCAGGCTGCCTTTAATCACTCTGACACTATATGTGCAGACATCTGCTCTTCCGAGTCCTCAAAACGCAAGTCTGGAGCCTCCCGCGGTCACCCTGAAGTCTGGCTGCACGTTGAGCAGTGAGCATAGCTGTCTGAATTTCCCTCTGATTCTGTCCAGGTCTTCATGGAGCCTTTCGTAAGTGGTGTCATCATAGGGAAAGTGCTGCAGCGGTGCAATCAGCTTCTCTACCACCTTCATCTTCCTGCTGTCTTTCTCACCTGCACCACTGTGTAGGAGATACTTCCATGCAAGAGCAAAGCCACGGTAGCACCCAATCTCAGATCCAATTTTGGCTCCGTGTAACGTGCCATACTGCCTTCCTTCAACGATCCCCAAGCTGCTGCCTTCTTCATAGCCTTCCTGATATCCCTCCCCATGGAATCTCTCATCCGCCATCACGACGGCGTCGGACATGTCCTGCTCCACAGCCATGGTGGCGGCCCGGTTCTCCCCGGGCCCTCGCACTCCTGCCATTCTGTGTAGTAGTCGCCAGCCGCCGAGGAACGGCTACAAAGGCCCGGCTTGTCAGCTGGAGGAAACCACTTCCGAGAAGTAGCTTTTAAGGTGCCAAAAGTTGCCATGCAAGCTTCCAAAGGAAGAAAACAACCAATAGTCCTATCCAGTTATGATGTCTATGGACCACAACAACGACCAGCATGTCACCTAAGGATGCAATATGGGATTTCTCAAAAGTTGATGAAAATGCTTTAGATTCAGATGTTGCTGGTTATATAATGTTGTGAATTTACTAAAATCACAATATATTTCAAAGAAATTATGTTTTGGTATGTAAATTGTATCTCTAAATATCTATAAAGCAAAGAAGCAGCTCATAGAAAGGGGGTCTATAGAGTTAATTGTGATTGGAATTATGTGATTTTAGGTACAGTTCAAAGACACAGGAGAATGAAAATAATGCTGGTTTCTAATGATAACAATGCAAACAGCGTGAGAATGCAGAATTGCTGTTTATTGGTTCATTGGCAAGAATCATTTTTGAGATTATGAGCAATGTAACCATAATTACAGAACAATATGTATTGATCAATTAGGAAAAAACTTCTAAAATACATAGACATGCCATGCTTATACTCCCACATCACACTAAACTATGTTTTATCAGAAAATCCTAATCCCAGATATGTGAAGCGGTGTGCTACCACTTTGAGCTATTACAACCATTTATACCTCCCTCAACTCCCTCCATACTGCTGACCTCATAGACACTTTACTGAGTAAATAATTTTATCTTCTCTGTGGGGAAATGCCTCCTAAATTAGAAGTATTGTGAGTGACAAGGATGTCCAGAGGAGTTTCATTGCTCTAACCCCAGAAAAGATGTGTGCATTGCTATTTAGAGAAAACAGAGCTGACTAAAGTTGGTGAGTGTACCTTTGAGCTTTCAGAACCCACAGAGTATCACCTTGGCAGACCACATGATTTAATGGGCTATTGATGAAATAAAAGAAGGAAGCAAAAATACATTCAAAAATCTATAGAAAGGTATTATTTATATACTATACAGCAGGGAGTTGTTGATGAAGGTAATTTATCTTTTGGTCTCCAAGATCCACACAAGTTCAACCATTTAATCATATAATATAGAGACTATTATTTACATAAATGAAAAAAACATGTCTAAATTATTTTGATGAAAATGTTAAAGACCAAGAAAACCTTTTTTACTGCTGGACAATCATTTCTGAAGGCCACCACACTTATATGTAATTCTAGAACATAAAAGAAAAGACTTACAGCTCAAGTGACTTCTGGAACTCAGTAGTAGGCTTGGCAGAAGCATGGGGTATTAGAACTATGGTCAAGAAGGCACTGAGGCAAAAGACTCATGGTTTTGTGACTAGCAATCTGAAATACATGCAGCATTCTGTGGAGCTAAGCTTCTGATCAATAGCTTTACTGTTTTACTTCACAGTTCAGGGAAAGCAGTACTTTCAGGCTAAAATATTTAAGTATAAGCTACAAAGTCAGTGGTGAGAAGATCTCATCTGAATATGGAGCCTCTGTCTTTTGTAGTTCACTGCAAAGCGACATTCTTTTCATTTTTTTCTTTAGTGATGCATATTCATTGTCCAGAATGCTGGCTTTCATAAAGACAGTTTCAGCAAGTTTATCATATATTTTGACCATACTTATCCTCTTTCCTATTTTCCTTTTTTCTCTGCCCTCTTCTTCTCATTTTTTTAGTATCTTTCTCCCTTGAGTCTTTCTACTGTTTCTTGTCACATGTATACCTCTGTGTGATGATATGTCATATATCTAACACATAGATTGTTTTATTTGCCTACAAAATGTTATGATATACCTTTCTAAGTTTTGCTTATTTCACTTAATCTAATGATCACTAATCGTATCAGTCTCCTGGAAATGGAATCATTTCCTTCTTCTTTATGGCTGAGTAAAGCTCTGTTGTGTATAGGCAGTGCATTTTCTTTATCCGGGTAGCTGCTGACAAACACCTTGAGTCATTCTGTAAGTTGGCTACCGTGACCAGTGTTGCAATAAATATGGGTATGCAAGAATCTTCTGTGACATGCCACCTTAGAACCTCCTCAGAATAGGAACTTCTTTTAAAAAATTTGTTTCAACTAGCATACAAAGTATTAGGTTTCATTGTGGCATTTTCAAACAAATTTTCCTCAACTCTTCACTCGTTCCTCCCATCTCTCTGACCCCTTGTTCCCTTCTGCCTCTAGGAGGCTCCTTTATCCTTTCATGCCACATGTATTCTACTTCCTTCCTCACCACTTCCATTTTCTATCTCTGTTTGCTCCTCCTACACTGTTTACAGAGTCAGTTCTCCGGAGTGAACATATTCATCCTGTAGTGTGCCAGCATCTTGGAAGCTTGTCATTTCCCTAGCAAATAGATATCAGTTTTCTTGCCAGTCAGTGTGATTTTCGAAACCTTGGAGTACCCCCCCCCCCGGGATCATTTCACTCTGTGCTAAGGACAAGAAATCTGATCTTTTGCCTTTGACACAGGAGAGGAGAGTTTATTTTGAGATTTGGGGAGCTGAGGCACATGCAGTGAGGGACAGTACAAATGTTTGCTAAATTTCTTTGTATTTGAAAGTGACTTTGGTCTCCAAAATCTCACTGAAACCCAAGCTTCCAAGGAGGATACCCTTCATCTTTAGAAGGCCCATTGACTAAACTTAAGGCTAGGGTTAAGGGGAAGCATAATATTCAAGGCAAAATATTTAAGGCTCAAGAATGTATAGTAGTCCAAATGGAAGCACCAGAAACACATACTGTACACCCATTCTAGGTAACTCCATAGTATTGCTCTGGTTTCGAGGTATAGCATCTACTTCTCTACCAAAAAATGAAAAATAATGAATGGAAAGGGAGCCTAGTAAATTCAGATATCTTGACTATTCACTCTTAAAATTACAAAGCTACCTCATCTACCCTGAAGAGCTGAACCAGGAAGTAGAGTGCACTGTTCCTTGAAGATTAAAGAGAAAGCAAAGACCTGTGGGAAAACCTTTCAAGATCAAGTTTCTAGATACTACAGGGCTTCACCTTGCACAATTACACCAATTGTTGCTAATGGAACAAAAGCGACTCCTTTAATATAAAGGAAAACATTTGTAAAACTAAAAAGACACCATGGCAACCACAATTCAAAACTATTGATTCTAGGAAACGTATGTGAAGGTCGTTAATGTTTTTGTGCTTTGCCAGAACATTTACCAGAAAAAGCTTATAGCTTCAGTGTTTCTTACAGTGAAATCTGGCGACTTGCTTGGGAGGACTATCTCCTGTTTGTGTGGTGGAAGAATCATGGGAAAAATATCAGTTGAAAAGATTGTCAGAGTTAGGGGACAGATGGCCTCCCAGGATAGACAAATTCTTATTTGAAGCCCATTGTTGGTAATTCAGACCTTTTAAATGTTTTTATTTAATTTTTTGAGGATTTCATATTGAAAAGTTTTGCAGCCCAATAAACCTCTTCTCCAACACAATAATACAAATCAGACCAAAACAAACCAAATTAGAAAAAGCCCAGGTTTAATGAATACTAAGTGTTCCCAGGTGGACTTCCAGGCCCTCATAGAGGAGACAAAGAGGAGATGGGGAAGGAAGACTACATGTTTGTTCTCTGGGGAGTAGTTTAAATACCCTGTGGGAGTGGTCTTGAGCATCTCTGGGGAGGGGGTCATCGTTTGGTGGGCTTTGCAGGAGGGAGGTGGAGTATGGACTGTAGCAACTCCCAGAGGAGGGACCTTGGGATGGAACTTCCAACCAAACAATGGAGGTGGAGTCTGGACTGAGGCAACTCCCAGGGGAGGGGCCTGGGATGGAACTTTCCACCCAAATACCCCAGACTCTTTGGATATAGGGATGTCAGGGGCTGGGGTAGAGCCTTAACCCAAACACACATATTCCCATTACATTCTTTCCCTTCTCTCAATCACTCCCAGGTATTTATTCCTTTCCCTACCTATTCAACTTAATGTTTTTTTTCTCTCTCTAAAATAAAAAAAAACAAAAGAAACAAAAAACATCTTAACCCAAACCCAAAACAACAATACAAAACCAAGCAAAACAAAAAACCACATAAAGACACACACACACACACACACACACACACACACACACACACAGTGTGCATGCACCATGGAGTCTGGTTTGCATTGGCCAGCTATGTTTGGTCATGGGAACTGCCCTACATTGTGGTTGATATACCCAGGTTCACAACACTGCAAGAAAAACTGATATTTACACTCACAGCAGCTATCAATTGCAGATAGCTTGTTAACTGAAGATGGAAATTTCTGCCCACTTCCTCTCCTCTGTGCTCAGACTTGGTCTGGTTTAAGCTTGTGCAGATCTTATGCATGCTGTCACAATCTCTGCTACTTCGTATGTGCATCTTCCCTGCTAATTTATTCCTGAGAAGCCTGTGACCCCACTCTACATCCTTCTTTCAATGGTAGTGTTCGAATATGCATTAAAATTTTATCTGTGCAAGTTCAAACAATTTCATAGAAATTGTTTGGAATAAAAACGAATGCCTTGTCGTTACTAGACATTTGGGAATCCCACAAAGAAGGAAAAAATCAGTTTACATATATCAAGGATCCACCGACCTTCCAGAAAACATGAAGAAAATCTGATGCAAGTAGCTATTGAAGGCTTACTCCATTTGTGAGGTAATAATGTGATTGTCTTTTCATTCTGAGCTAAATGGAAGCTCTGAAGAAACAGCCGTTGTTTTGTTAACAATTCACATTTTGATGTTTCTAGCCAAGCTCTGTGCTCAGATTTGGTCTGCATTGTACAGATCTCTGCATGTTTTCAGAGTCTCTTCCCATGTGCTTAAACTAAAGCAAGACAAAATCCCAGTGCATAGGAAGGGACAAGATGGTGGGCACGAAGTCCCTCCACTAGCTGGGAGCTACTGATGTTGCTGGCTGCTAGGAGAGGGAGAGTCAGTTTTCTTTAAGGGTGTGGCTTCTCACAGTTGATAACACTTCAGGGAACGACTCCAAGCCCATCAGTAAGGACACTGTAGAAATTGGCCTCCTTGATCTTTAAAAGAGGAAGATAAGTATTTGAGTGGGTAGCAAGGCAGAAGTAGATCTTGGAAGACGTGAGGGTCTGATTATGGATCAAAATACATTATATGAAAGTCTCTAGAAATGAACAAAATATTACTTAAAGAACTTGAGTCTTAATAAACCCCAATATTGCATCATACCAAACAAAACTACCAGAATATCTAATAGTTAGCCTTAGGTCAGGGTCAGTAGCCAG
Source organism: Arvicola amphibius (assembly GCF_903992535.2). Lineage (NCBI taxonomy): Eukaryota > Metazoa > Chordata > Mammalia > Rodentia > Cricetidae > Arvicola > Arvicola amphibius. The sequence continues at coordinate 97,710,997 of NC_052065.1, read as the reverse complement.
CAAAAGAGAGGAAGCCTCTTGACCTTTGTGATTGTACTGAATGCCTTCTCAGGCAAAGTTGGAGTGGATATTTTCTATTAAAAGACTAAAAGCTTCCTCTCACTAAAAAAAAGAAAGAAAAGAAAGTAACTGAACACAAACAACACCACCCACCCACTACTCCCTATAAAGATAATACTAAGGAGGCTAGCTCACTGAAATCTACCCAAGATGTTTTTATTTCTTGTTGTTGTCTTTGTTATCTTATGGCAAGCTTAACAATAGTTTGTTTTGGCAACATGTCTTTTTTACTAGGAGCTTTCTTTTCTTCCATCAAAGCCTTAGATTCCAAGGGAAGCAATGGGGATTCCCACTCTTGGTTAAAGGAAACAAACAAACCATGGCAAACTGAGGAGGGGTATGCAAAGAACTTAACCAACCGCTTCAATCAGTCCTGTACTATGTTTAATCTGAGCTGTTTGTCACAACACCAAGTTTTATAGAAATTGTTTGGAGTAAAAATGAATACCTTTGGATAGCAGACATTTGGGGATCCACAAAGAAGCCAAAATCAGTTTACATATAATCAAGGATCCACCAACCTTCCAGAAAACCTGAAAAAAAAGCGGAAGCAAGTGGCTATTGAAGACTTACTCCATTTGTGAGTCAATAATGTGATTGTCATCTTATTCTGAGCTAAGTCAGGGCTCTGAAGAAACAGCTGCTGCTTTGGGTAGCAATTGACATTTTGATGTTTTCTAGCCAAGCCCAGGACTGATGACCTTCAACACAATTAGCTCTTTAATCACCAGGATGCCTCATGATTATTTGATGTCCTCCTGCTCTCTGCATTCACACAAAACTCTATTATTAGACTTTCTTTTCTCCAAGAGCACCAGGCACAAAGGAAAACCAACCTTAACAATTGCATTTCTAGGGAGATACTGATTTATTCAGTGGGGAACCCGGTGAGAACTGCATCTGACTAAGTGACGCGGGAATGCAAATGGACATGTTTATCAGATGAAGAGACTTAGATTCCATAGCTTCCTGAAGTGCCATGCCCCTGGCTTATCACATCTCCTCACACATAGCTGTTCTTTTTGTCATTCTGTATGAGAGAGTATAAAACTTGCCTTCTACACAGTTGACCTCTTTCTAGAAGCCATTATCTGTAATAGCTCACTGTCTACAATGTAACTTGAGGCTAATATTTTGTTCCTTGACTGAGTTTCTCACGTAGCTCATGATAATGGAAAAAACTGTGTCGGTTTTCTCCCCCTTCTTAGTATAAATGAATGAGTCTGACCTTTGGGGGAAGCTTTCTTCATTAAAACACATTAAATGGTTCTTTTTTTCTTTATTGTATTTTTCTTTTGGGAGGAGGATGCCTGGAAGGACAACTGGGTAACAACAGAAAGGCATTGGTTTGGGGAAGGAAGGTAGAAGAGCGATTGGAAGAAGGGCATGATGGGCTGGGGTATGGTTGGAAACAGCTTGTGCAAGGCAAGGAGGGGGGTATTTCAGGAAGAGTAAATGGAGAGTACAGAAGGACCCTGGTTGGCTTAGCTCATCTTGACTTTGGGCTCAGGTTGATAAAAATCCCTTTGCTTTTTTTCTCCCTTGGGTGCTTGAGTTCAGTTGTTGGTATCTGTAGTAAGCACTTTGAGATTGTTTGTTTTGTCTGAACTGATACAAACTATTGTCCCCTGGAAAGAGGGAACATCAATTGGAAAAAAAATGCTCTTATCAGATTGGCATCTGGGCCTGTGGGACATTTTCTTAACTGTCAATTGCTGTAGGAGGACCAACCCACTGTCGGCGGTACCATACCTAGGCAGGGAGACCTGAACTACATAAGAAAAGAAAACCAGAGGGAACACATTAGTAAGCAGTGTTCCTCCATATTTCTGCTTCAGTTCTCTCCAGGTCCTTGTCTTCAGTGCCTTCCTTAGTTTCTCTTGATGATGGACTATAGATGAAATAAACCCTTTCCTCCCTATGTTGCTTTTTGGCTCTAGGGTTTATTGGACCCTAACGTTCAATCACTGAGGAGGAGGAATCACCTCAAGAGACCATCTCTCATATCACAGCTGATGTAAAAGCATGAGGATTTTATTAATTCTGTCATGACAGGGTCTTCCAGCAGTCGGAAGGCTAGAAGACCCTGAATGTCTGGTACAGGCTATTTTTAAAGGGAAAAACCACAGAAGGAAGGGGTGTCTGGGAGTTGTTCTTTAACTATTAGCTTATTCAAAAAAGCTATTACCAATAATTGGCTAGAGAGTGGTTGCCAGGTCAGATGAGGTAAAGGGAAACTTCTGAGGGTCACTTTGCCCCTTCCCAGAGACTAAGTCAAAACATCAGTAACTGAGTCAACACCTAAGGGTTATCTTGCCCCTATTCAGGGAGATGGAAAGTTCCCAACATCTCAGTATGTGCATGCATAGCTGTTATGTCCTTGGTTCCCAGGAGAGGAGGGGAAGTACTGAGAGTTGTCAGAAATGGCTTCAGAATTGTCTTAAAGTTCTACAGGTTTATCAGAGCAACAGAAAGTAAACTAAGATGGCGGTAGTTTTGTGTCCCACTTTCCTCTATGCTTTCCCACAGTTTACCTCAGGCCTCCTGACCTCTCTAACTATACCCATATTCAGGACAGTGAGTGGCTGTACTCCTAGTCTATATTTTGTCAGGAACCCACTTCCCTGACAGTAGAGTCTCAAACTGGGGAAGGCTTAGACACAAAAACATTCTTGTTTCACTATAGGGAAAAAGAAAGGCAAAGAGATTCCCGTTTCAAAAACAAACATTGCTTTGAAATACGGCACTTGGTAACAGACACAACTACAGGCCTGGAACCTATGCATTTAAATATAAGCAATAATGTGCCCTATGAAAAAATAATAGAAGAATGTTAGTTGAGAAGGAGCAAGTTACAGAGAAGTTGCTTATAGATTTGATGAGAATCATTGTTTTATACTTTTCCTTTTCTTCAGCTTCACAAAAAATAATTTAAAAAATCTCCACTGCTCTTGAGTAAAACTGATGTAGACTATAAAGGTTAGAGGTGAATAGGGCCTCTTATTCCAACTCTTACAGTTGTCTGTGTCTTTCAGAACTTTTCTTATTTTGCTCTGTACTGTCACTCTCTATGTCTCAGGGGACTGTTGAGGTCTCTCGTGGCCTGTTCTCTTTGTCCACTTTCTTTAAATATTTATTTATTTATTTATTTATTTATTTATTTATTTATTTATTTATTGTGTATACAATATTCTGTCTGTGTGTATGCCTGAAGGCCAGAAGGGGGCACCAGACCCCATTACAGATGGTTGTGAGCCACCATGTGGTTGCTGGGAATTAAACTCAGGACCTTTGGAAGAGCAGGCAATGCTCCTAAACCACTAAGTCATCTCTCCAGGCCCTTTGTCCACTTTCTTGATCTTTTCTCTTGGTCTGCTCTCTTGGTCCTCTCTGTGCAGTAACAGCCTCTTGGTCCTCTCTGTGCAGTCATAGCCTGTGTTTCAGGGTTTCTCTGATGTCACAAAAGGGGGAAGAGCAGGGTTTAGCGGCAGAGTAGGACTTTCAGTTTATAAGGTTCAGTCAAGGCTCACTCACCGCCGTACCCGGCAGACCCACCCCCTCCTGTGCCAGGAACGTGCTGCCACTGGCACCATGCCCTACCCATACCCAGCACTAACCCCGGAGCAGAAGAAGGAGCTGTCTGACATCGCTCACCAAATTGTGGCTCCAGGCAAGGGCATCCTGGCTGCAGATGAGTCCACTGGAAGCATTGCTAAGCGGCTGCAGTCCATTGGCACTGAGAACACCGAAGAGAACAGGCGCTTCTACCGCCAGCTGCTGCTAACTGCTGATGACCGTGTGAACCCCTGCATTGGGGGGGTGATCCTCTTCCACGAAACACTCTACCAGAAGGCGGATGATGGACGTCCCTTCCCCCAAGTTATCAAGTCCAAGGGCGGTGTTGTGGGCATTAAGGTAGATAAAGGCGTAGTACCCCTGGCAGGAACCTATGGTGAGACTACCACCCAAGGGCTGGATGGGCTGTCAGAACGCTGTGCCCAGTATAAGAAGGATGGAGCTGACTTTGCGAAATGGCGCTGTGTGCTCAAGATTGGGGAGCATACTCCTTCAGCTCTTGCCATCATGGAAAATGCCAATGTTCTGGCCCGTTATGCAAGCATCTGCCAGCAGAATGGCATTGTACCCATTGTGGAGCCTGAAATCCTCCCTGATGGGGACCATGACTTAAATCGCTGCCTTTATGTAACTGAGAAGGTACTGGCTGCTGTGTACAAGGCTCTGAGTGACCACCATGTCTATCTGGAAGGCACATTGCTGAAGCCCAACATGGTCACCCCAGGCCATGCTTGTACCCAGAAATATTCCAGTGAGGACATTGCCATGGCAACTGTCACAGCACTGCGTCACACAGTGCCCCCTGCTGTCCCTGGAGTCACTTTCCTGTCTGGAGGGCAGAGCGAGGAAGAGGCGTCCATCAACCTCAATGCCATCAACAAGTGCCCCCTGCTGAAGCCATGGGTCTTGACTTTCTCTTATGGCCGAGCCCTGCAGGCCTCTGCTCTGAAGGCCTGGGGCGGGAAGAAGGAGAACCTGAAGGCTGCCCAGGAGGAATACATCAAGCGAGCCCTGGTAAGGCAGCCTGAAGGTGGGAGCGAGTGCCTGGATGTGAGGGAGGAGGGGCCACCCAGAAGAACTCTCACCTGGTTTCTCTTTCCTTTTAGGCCAACAGCCTTGCTTGTCAAGGAAAGTACACCCCAAGTGGTCAGTCTGGAGCCGCAGCCAGCGATTCTCTCTTCATCTCTAACCATGCCTACTAAGCAGAGGTGATCTAAGGCTGCCCCATCAACGCTCCAGGCCCCCGCCTACCCCCTTGCTTTTGAAGAGGGGGCCTTCAGGCTTTCCCATCACTCTTGTTGCCCTAGTGACTGGTGGGGGTGTTGTCTGTGAATGCTAATTCTGCCATCCCTTCCAGCCCACTGCCAATAAACTACTTAAGGGGGAAAAATTAAGATTCAATCAATGGGGTCCACTCTGATAATTTTTTCTACGACGTTGCCTCATTATTTGCAGCTCTTTTCTATTTAGAATTTTCTCACCACCAATCTCTGTATTCTGATATATCTGGGTCTCATAACAAATTTTACCTCACAGTGTTTCTTAAATATTCCATCTAATATAAAGTCCCCCCTCCAGCATCCTACTGGAAGATCAAATACTGTTTTTGTTAAAGAATGCACCACCTTGTTTCACTAATGGTCCATCTGTTTTATTGCATGTGTTCACCATTAGACTGTAAGTTTGTCTTTTATTATCTTTTTCAGTGCCTGCCGTAGTTAGATGCTAAAGAAATCATTGTAGGACAAATTTGGTGGTCTCATAGGTATTAGTAATAGTTAAAAAGTGTTCTCTAAATTATTTTTTCAACTAAATGAATGACCTGTTTCCTCGGTGTAATAGAATGATTTTAATGTTTTAAATTTCTTTTTTATACATAGGAAAATTAAGTTCTGGGTGAAATTACTGCTTAAAGTATAAAAGAGAGTCTTGGATTTAAAGTAATTCTCACAGCAGTAATTTAGCTTGTGGTATCCCAAAAAAGTCAGGGAGAAAGATACTGAACTTGATACTAGTTTTTTATTTCATTCCTGGAAATTTTTCTATGTCTGGGAGGGGCGGGAGATGACACACCAGGTGGTAAGAGAGAGCTAATGGATAGCCATCAAGAAAAGCAAGTTTCAATCCAGTACATTAGAACTCTTAAAGATGGAAAACACGTTTACACAAGTTGAAAATATAGTTGCATTTATGAGTAAGACTGTTTTCTCAGCTCACGCTTGGTTATCTCCGGATAACACCTGGTCGATAAAGTGCTCAAAATGGAAGGATTTTTAAATACTCTGCCTCCTTCAATCCTCTGCCCCCACCTTACCACATCCTTCCTGACCAGCACTTGTCTTTAAGAGGCTGTGGTGTGTGAGAAAGAGGATGGTAAGAATGCTGAACAATATTTGTCTCCTCTACAAGTCCTTGTCTTTTACCAAACCCTTAATTGTGGGTTTTCCTTAAAATTGTTTCTGTCTTTGGTCCTCATATTTTTTCATGTGCTTGTTTTGGAAAGACAGAGGCTTGCATGTATCTCAGGATATGTTCACTGACCATGTAGCTGAGGATTCCCATGAACTTCTTTTTCATCAACTTGCCTACCCGTTCCAAGTCCTGGGATTTCATCATGTCTTACCTCAAACAGTTTATGTGGTCCTGGGCACTTCAATCATAGTGGGCAAACACTCTGTCAACTGAGCTACATCCTTACCCTATTGACTCTTTTTATTTAATAGACGCCTTGATCATATTGTCTACTTTTAGGATTAGCATCTTGCATATGAGATTTTATCCTAGAACTTTCATTTTATCTCTAATTTCATGTAACGTTATATATGCTACACATCTCTTCTGAGAAATTTTAGAGACATTTTGAATCTAACATACATGCTGAACTCAATGCTTCATTCATGGACCTACTTTCCCATCATGAAGATGGTATGGAGAAGCAAGGCCATTGCGGTATATGGTTTTATTCTATCTTATAGAAGGATTCCTTTATGAAGTCATCTCCTAAAAGCAATGTCGTGTAAAAGGAGCAGCGGGCTGTGTCCTACCACCCGGCTCCCGCGCGGCTAGCTTTACATTCAAAATAATTACACAGAAACTGATTTCTTTTAAACACTGCTTGGCCCATTAGTTTCAGCCTCTTACTGGCTAACTCGCACATCTTGATTAACCCATTTCTAATAATCTGTGTAGCACCACGAGGTGGTGGCTTACCAGGAAAGATCCTAACCTGCATCTGTCTCGGAGAGGAGAGGCATGGCAACTGCCCGAGGCGTCTGTCTTGCTGTCTTCTTTTTAGCATTTTGTTCTGTTTACTCTGCCTACCTAATTTTCTGTCTTATCAAAGGGCCAAGGCAGTTTCTTTATTAACTAATGAAAATAACACATAGATAGATGACCCTCCTCCATCAATGTAGGATATATATATATATATATATATATATATATATATATATATAGATACATACTTCTCCCTTTTCTTCATAACCATTTTCACATTTCCCTTACATTCTCACTCAGCTTGTCTTTTCCCATGTTCTTTTCTGAATCCATCATTTAGGATACCTAAGAGTTCCATGGGTCTTGGTAAACCTTTCCTTTTATTAATTTTATGCAATATATTTTGATCATATTTCACCTCCCAACGCTCCTCCTAGCTCCTCTCCACAAACCCCTCCTGTATCCTCGCTGCCTTTTTAGCTACCCAATTTCACATTCATTATCTCTTACACACACCAATAAAAAATACAAACAAACAATAAACTTTCCTAAACCCTAGTTTCTTGTTCTAAAAAGGTGATTTTTCAAGATTGTTTTGAAGATTAAATTAACTATTTAAATTTTAGAGGATTCCTCAGGTAAGCCCTGTTGATACACATTAGATGACATTGGCTGAAAATTCCCAGCAAATATACTTGGGGACAGCCTTTTGGAAGGCCTTCCAGATACAGCATATTTAGAACAGTTTGTGAATCTATGATGTCTCCAGAAAGAAAAAATACAACAAACAAAGAGACAAAATGAAGTTTTTGACTATTTTTTTTTCTTTACATTGCCAAGAAAAAATGAACAATACTGTAAGTTACTAGACAAACTGCCCAAATGTTCCCTGGAGTAGTGTTAATCTAGCACAAAAAAAGTGTACCCAAAGTACAGAGGTGAGGTTCTTTGGCCAGAGCTTTTCTTATTGTATGGCCTGTTTCCAGCAGCTGTTGCTTTATGGTATTTTATGGGCAAATTATTGGCTCGTAGAGTTGTCTCCATTGGCTGGCCAGCTGTACTATCACATTACTACCATGGAAATGGCTGTTTTATGCATATTGATATGGAAGACTTAGTCATCTGTTTCCCTTCCTTCATCCCTTTCTCCCTCCCTCCCTCCCTTCATTTCTTCCTTCCTTCCTCCTGTCTATTCATGTATCCCTCCATTTGTCTATTCCTCCTTTTCTTCTTTATTCTGTACTTATTTATTAACCTGTCAAGCTACACCATTCAACAAAAACAGAAATGTGCTGTGAAGGTGTTACAAACTGATTGAATATCTAAAGATCTGTCTGAGTCATATGGGTCACCCAATTCTCAAAGCTCTGTGATTTGTCTTGGGAGATACAGGGGAAAATAATGATTAATTTGTTTCTGAATTGCTATCTCTCTTTTTCATAGGATTTTCTGAAACCAAATTACATTATTCTCTAGAAAATGAATTGGTTTGCAAAAAAAGAATAATCTCCTACAACATTTGGTATCATGTATGGTACTGTTTGAAAGGCTTCAAAAGAAAGTATGTTGAAAAATAATGATATATGTGTTTACAGATGCAATATAATGAAACCAAATACTTTGTATGCTAAATTTAAAATGATAAAGTAAGAAATAATAAAAAGCAATATGAAGATTTTTTTGGTGAGTGGCCTGGGGAGAGGAAGAATGACAGGGAGAATGTTGTTGAGAAAGTAAGTTGGGAAGCTATTTTCTTTCAGCTCTGAACTATGATTTAGGTGGCTGCTTTAGAAATAGAATTCTATAGAATCGTTCACTGACTGGAGCTTAAGAGAGGGCTGACTTTTTCTAGACAAAGCAAACCAATAGCCAGTTCATTATAGGCTACCATAAATGCAGAAATAAAAAAGCATACAAAAACTGAAGTTTAAGGCTTCTAAATGCAAGCTGATCACTAAGAAAAAAAAGAAGTGTTGAGAAACAGAAAAGTGTAGTCTTGAACTGCCTATATTGCAGCTTTCTATATTTCCTAAAAAGATAGCTTCCAAATATGTTAGAGAATAATTTAAGTCACTCAGTGCCTGCTCTTTAGTCTGAGCTATGCCATACCTGAAAGCCAGGCAGAACAAATACTGCTAGGGATAATGACTTTTATTATTAACCAAACACATTAATAGAAATTCCTAGAAATCCCAGAGATGAAAGGGCAAATGGATAGATATTTTACTGTTGCTACTCCAGTTTCCACAAAGACATGCCAGAGGTCATGTGGTCACTTTGAGGGTTGGAGCAGGGTACAAATGACATTAGCAGCTTAGGATTTATCCTGTTTAGACACAGCTATTTATTTGTAAAATTATTATTTTTGCCACACTGAGATTGCACACAGGCATTCAATAGAAAATAAGGTTTTATCAGTCCCTGTTTTCTCTGTCATCTATCTTTCCACTCCTAGTGGCCATTTCACCATGATTGAGCCCCACTGATCTTATAATTTCTCAGCATGCCAAGACCCTTCACTTCCTTGAGTCTTTGGATTTATAATTGCCTCTTGGTTTCTTTTAGCTCTTTACTGCTTCTAATCTGTCTTAGTTACTTTTTTTATTGTGATGAAATAAAAGTCTTGAATAAGAAAACAAAAACAAAATCAAAGCAAAAAACCTTAAGGAACAAAACATTAGTTTCCACTTCCAGTTTCAGAGGGATAAAGTCCACCAAGGTGAGAGAGACATGAAATCTAGTATAGTAGGGAAGGCATGGTGGCAAGAGGAGGTGGATTCCTGGTCACATTGAATCCATTCTCAGGAAACTGAGAGAAAAGGGACCTTGGAATAAGCACAGAAACAAAATTCTCAGCACAAAGTTATTTATTTACATTGGAGGGGACAAGTTGGGAACTGCTCCTGGATCAGACAGCATGTGTCCCTGCAGAAGTGGTTTTTAAGGAAAAAAATGGGAAATCTCTGCTAGGATAAGTTGATAAGTCCTGATTGGACATGTTAGCATATGTAGCCATATAATGAATTTTGTTTAATGAACCTTGGTTATTTTGTTAGTTGCACTTTGGTGGTCAGCCTCAGGAGTGAGTCAGGCATAAGAAAGTGGCCATATAAAGGAATGAATCTTAATGGCTAGCTATATGAGTGTGGAAGTACCTAAATAAGGGAATCTAATGGTTTAGCAAAGGAGAGAAAAGTGGGAAGGGAAATGTCTGATGCTGTACTTCCTGACATCCCAGCTATGTCTCCAATTGTAACACCTGTATCTGTGTTACCCTCTCAGTACAGTTCACGCACCAGTGTACTTTACACAAGCTGGGCAAGGGCCTGGAGATTGAAAGAACACACAAGAGACCTGGGTCATTCAAAAGGAGATCAGCTGAATGCCATTTATTCAACCTTGGGAAAATCCTTAGCTTGGGAAATACCTAGCTGCAGCACAAGGAATTCCCCCCAGGCAGGTGGGAAATTGCCACACCCAAGATGGAGTAAACAATGCTCTACAGTTTATCACCAGGTGGGGCAGTGGGAACACAGGAACAAGCAGAATGTTTTAACTGGTTGACCAGAAACCGTCCTCAAGATGAACTCCAGGAGCAGGGGTAGACCCATGGGCCCTACATGCTGCTACCTATGCTATGCTTAGGCCTCAAGAGCCCTTCAGCAAATAACCTCTATGTGGTAACAGTATATAAAGCATCAGTGATCACTCCAGTGGACCATCTACTCCAGGGATCCTCCATCTTTTAGAGTTTCTGCAGCCTTCTTAACAATAGCATGACTAGCTTAGGACCAAGTATTAAAAAATTTTATGCCTATATATGGAATTTCACATTCAAACTACACCATTCCGCTTGGGATCACCATGCACTCATTGTTATCTTTTGAAACAAAATGTGTTCAGTTTTAACTTCCAAAGTCTTCATAATGATGTAGGATTCCCATCTGTATGCTGTAATTATTGATTAATAAAGAAACTGCTTTGGGCCTATAGCAGGACAGAATAGAGCTAGGCCAGGGCGGGTGGGGGGAATAAACTGAATGCTGGGAGAAAAAAGGCGGAGTCAGGAAAGCCAGGAAGCCACTGCCAGAGACAGATGTGACAAATAATTCCTGGTAAAACATGAGCCTTGTAGTAAAGTTAAAATAATAGAAATGGGTTAATTTAAGATATGAGCTAGCTAAAAAGATGCTTAATCTATTGGCCAAACAGTATTGCAAATAATATAGTTTCTGTGTGTTTATTATGGAACCAGGGAGGACGGAAACCTCCACAACATTCATAGTCTTTAAATCATAGTCTTCAACAGTCCCAACACTATTCAAAATTCAAAAGTCTCTTTTGAGACACAAGGGACTCTATTAGTGGTGAAGTTCTGTAAAATTGCATACAATGACATAAAGTATATTTTCTAATTCTAAACTAGCCAGGAAAAATTCAGTCAAAGCAAGGCCTCATTTGAAAGATAGCTGACCCAGGTACACAACTTTCCTTGCTTGACAATACCCATAGTTTTATTCTCTGCAGCATCTTAGGATGTCCACTGCAATTTAAATATCACCTTCATAACTTCACACAGTGGTCTCTCAGGCACTTAGTGGTCTCCTTGCAGGGACTCTTACTCTACCACATGTTACTTGGCCTTATCAATCCTCTAAAACTAAGGTACAAGATCCCATTACTTCTCAATCTTGGGTTTTTTAATCTTGAAAAAATCATTGCCATGTAGATCATATTGCCAAATTCTGCTGCTACCTCAGGATAGAGTCTGGTTGTCATGGACCATAGTAGCTTGGTGGCAAGAGTCTTTACTCATTGAGAAATATCACTAGTTCCCAGTTCTGATTTTTATGTAAAGTACACATTTAATTTATAAGTTTCATAGTAGAACTAAAAATTTTAAAGAAAATCTATATGTGTTTGGACAGGACATTCCAGGGGTACATGTGTCTCTACATCCTCCATGATAGGATTCTAAACATACAACACCATAGAAGATTTTTTTCCATGGCTTCTAGGTTTCCAGCTCAGGTCCTCATCCTCGTGTCATTTTCCTAGACTCTAGAACCAAATGTTTTCCATTGATCTGATAATCTTCCTATATTCAGTGTCCCTGGGTGTTGGCACATGGAACTTGTGTTTAAGTTTTAGAAGCATTTACATGCAGAATTCAAGGTTAATTCTAAAAATTCAAGGTTAATGCGACTCTTTAAAATGTAAGCTTATGGGACCATTTAATATTCAAACCATTTTATCCTTTGAGTTTGTATCTCTGTGACACATCAGAGAAACCTCACCTAATGGATCTAACCCACATTACATTATCAAATAGCTATTTTAAACCACCCATAGTAGAGCTCCTTACTATTTCTCATGTTAATTATTTTCTTGTTTCTTCATCTACCTGATTATAAAATAAATATTATAAGGTCAGGGTCCCCACCTATCTTCTTAACCCTGTGCTTCCTAAAGCTCCTACAGTGTTGAATGTAAGTTGAGGATTAGCAAACTTCTTAATGGGTTTGTATTGATATAATGAAATTTCTCACCTTGTTATTTGTGATGGACAGAATATATTTTCTCATAGTTCTGGTTGATCAAATGTCTACAAAGCATTAGGTGGTTGAGTTTCTGGAAGGGGTTACTATCTGCTTTGGAAATTGGCCCTTATTTCTGCATATATTGAGCAAAAGAATGCAGTCTTCACATGACAAAGATCAAAGGGCTAGAGGGCAGGATCATTGTGTACTCACACTGCACAAAAGAAAGGCTAGAAATTTTAATACTACCTAAGCCACTTCTATAATCATAAATTTCTAAAGCTTCCACCATATCATACCAACTCATTGTTAACACATGAATTTGGAGCACAGACATTCAAATGAAGGCAGCAAGTAACGGCTCATTGGTTGCCTTTGGCAACAATTAACATGAGTGATAAATCCTTGCAGTGGATATAAGAATTTTTAGAGAACGTAACAGCCCAATGGAAATTTTTACTAAATTTACATTTCAGTATAAACATGCAGTCATAGCAGTTAATATAATGCAGTTTATTTTGACTTATTCTATATAATTTGAACCAAAAATCTTGTACATGGGTTAAGTTTTTAAGAAAATGAGTTCCGGTTTATTTTTATCTGTTATAAATATAATAAATATCTTCATTCAAAAGCTGTTAAAACAAGCAGCAAGAAACATGAACAATTTTATTGTTGATTTACTTCCAAATAACACAGAAATTGCATACTAAAAATTGGTACCCAGTAAAACATCTTTCAAATGTTTTGGTGCCAGCTAACACATGGTGTGGTGGAGCAGAAACCATGTGTACCTGATGAAATGATAACAATAGCTATCCAATTTCAATAGTGTATGTAGCTTACAAATCTATATAGATCAAGATGTGTGTGTGTGTGTGTGTGTGTGTGTGTGAGAGAGAGAGAGAGAGAGAGAGAGAGAGAGAGAGAGAGTTTTTTAAACTCTCACGTCCTGTAGTGTGTTGGAGCTAATTTATACTAGCTTTTTAAAGTTGACTGCTATGCCTTCTCAATATCATCCTCACTGGCATCAAGCTAGTAACTTGAAATTTGATGTGACTGGACTATAAGAATCAGTGTTGTCAAAAGTCAGAGCTTTATTGCACCTCGTCTTCAGACTCTGAAGGAAGTTACTAAACATCTCCTGTTACACTATGCCTTGCAGTGATGGATAATGTTCATCTTTATATATATATATAATGTGTTATTTGGAAGTAAATTAACAATAAAATTGTTCATGTTTCTAGCTGCTTGTTTTAACAGCTTTTGAAGGAAGATATTTACTATATATATACATAATATATATATATTATGTATAGTGTCTGCCTGCATGTGTTCCTATACACCAGAAGAGGGCAAGAGGGCACCAGTTTTCATTACAGATGGTTGTGAGCCACCATGTGGTGGCTGAGAATTGAACTCAGGACCTCTGGAAGAGCAGGCAATGCTCTTAACCTCTGAGCCATCTCTCCAGTCCCAGGTTAATGTTTATCTTTAACCTGGTTAGATATATATATAGTGATGTACTTGAATATGGTTGGTACCATTCCATGAGTGGTTAAAACCTTTCCCGTGCAAGCATGAGGACCAGAGTTTGGATGTTCAGAACCTATGTGAAAGATGGATGGGTCCTCGGAATGTAGAGAAAAGGTCAGTGGAATAAGTTAACTAACAGACTAACTGTCAGAAAGTTCTGGGCTCAACTGAGACTCCCTGTCTCAGTATATAATGTAGAGAGTGTTCAAAGAAGACTCTCTGCATCAACTTCATGCCTCCATATGCACATGTCCATATACACACATACTGCACACACATACACATGGAAGAAAGAAAGAAATGGAGAAAATCACATGAGCACTCTGCTTCTTGATACATGTAGGTATAAGCAAATTTCCGTTGCCATACACTCCCTACTGCATTTAATTCTGTCAGTCATACACTCCTTACAATAATCAATTGTATAAGCCAAATTCTAAACCAAAATAAATCTTTCATCTTTAGGTTGCTGATAAAGGCAATGTAAATACATGTTATTAAATTCATGATAAAATGTATCTAATTACAGCAATGAGACAAGTAGCTGATTCAGCTTATGGCTAACATCATCCATTCACCTGCTGAATTGATAATCAAATTGAGTAAAGAAGTTATTATTTCTGATTTTTTAAAACATTTTTACATTATTATTTATTTAGGTATGTGTACACACATGTACGAACATATACCGTGTCACACAAGTGGAGGTCAGAGGACAACTTGCAGGGATTAATTTTTTCCCTTCACCATATGGGTTCCAGGAACTGAACTCAAGTTGTCAGGCTTGGTGGCAAGAACATTTATTCACTGAGCAACCTCCACAGTCCCCATTTCTGACATTCCTATACAAAAAGAGCATAAGTTTAATTTCTGGGTTTTTAGTACAGAGCTAAAACTTTGGGGTAAATATTCTATGGTGTGTGTGGCCAGCCAGCCCCAGCAATTCAAGCGTTCTCATAGCCTTAGCCCTGGGCTTCTAAGCACACACCACCATACTAGGCTTTTTACCTGATCGATAGAATTCAGACAAGGTGTTTATGTTTGTGTGGCAAACACTTTATCAGCGAACTCACTTTCTCAGCTCTGAGCACTGAGACTTTTTCACTGGCCTGCATATCTTCCTGTATTCGACTCCCATGCGTGACAGATCATGGAGTCTGTGTGTGTTTAAATTTTGAAAGCACTTACATGCCAACCTCTCACAATTCAAGGACAATGGGACTTTACAAAATAACCTGAAAATAAATGTGCTCTTCTTGGAACACATATAAGTATAATACATTTTATAAAACCCCAAACAAGAACATGGAAGAATAAGCAGCTCTAACTAAAAAGCAAAAGTTGAAATGTGAGAAATCTGGATAGAGATTCAAAGGATTAGTTAACAGAGAACGTTTCATGGCACTACTAGCTTTCTGGCTTATAGTGAACACTAGAGTATTGTTGACTCTTAGCTGGTAGAAATGAAAGAAATGGTATGGATTGGTTGGTACTATACCACAGCTGGAACCAAGTGGCGTTTCTGCTTTGTGCACTTTCCCCTCTTCCGTTTTTACCTCTTTCTCCTTACAATTAGCACTGTGTCTCTGCTATAATCTATAGATCAGGAGTCTATACCAGGAGTTAACACATTTTCTTTCAGTAAAAAGGCAGATAATAAACCTTCAGGCTCTGTGCACCATAAGATCTCTTTTATAACTACTCACGTCTGCCATGGTAGCATGAAAGCGCCACAGATAATACAGAAATGAATATGCTGTGGCTGCATGCCCATAAAGCCTTAGACAAAGAGACAGCCTACTAGATTTGGCATGCATGGGTTCTGGCTTGCTGACTCCTTGTCTAGACAACAAAATGTTGTGGGAGTATTACTCTTGCTTGGGAAATGCTGCTGTATGCATAAGGCAATGTTTGAGAAACTAGGGATAGGGATGGCCATGTGAATTAGAATCACCCATCAGCCATGTGTTCTCTTTGTATATTTTAGATAGAAGATTTAGATGTTCCATAATCAGCAGGAATTTTAACGTTATTATAACTCCTGTACAACATCCCATTGCTTAAATATAAGAAGTGTCTACTTCTCAGTTTGTCTCAAATATCTTATGGAGGCATGGCTTAAAGGCATCTATTTTGTTTTCCTCTTGCTATGCAGGGAAGATTGGTAAGAAACTTGGGATCTTCCTGCTTTAGGCTCCAGAGCTCTAGGATTATAGGTGTGATTTTCATGTCAGCTAAATAGCATACTTAATAAACAGAAATCCAGTCCCACAAGATCAAAACTATTCCTGAGTCCGTTTTTCAGCTGTTAGGTTAAAAATAAGAAAAACAAACATTATCATTATTCAGTATGTACGGAAGTACCTCTACTATCCCATTCAAGAGAACTGGAGGCCCAATGTAAAAAGATTAAAAGAGGGTAGTAAAAAAAGGTAACCCTCTCTGAGTTTCAAATAGTGACAGTTTCCCAAGTGATGGGTATAGTTCTTAAATACAAGATAATATATGCAGAGTTCGGAGTACAACCAACTATTTTGCACCTGCCAAAGTTTTCAGCCATATCTTTTACAGGTTCTATATGTCTGCACATATTGACTTGTTTTAATGAAAGAAGGCATACACTCCTCTCCATACCAGAGGTTCTCAACTGTGCTAATGCTCTGACCTTTTAACACAGTTCCTCGTGCTGTGGTGACTTCCAACCATAAAATTGCGTTGCTACTTGCTAACTGTAATGTTGCTACTGTTATGAAGCATGATATGCATATCTGATATGAGACTCCTGTGAAAGAGTCATTTCACCCACAACGGGGTCTCGACCTGCAGGTTGAGAACCACTGCTCAACATGGTCCTGTGTCTGAAGCAGTGACTCCTAGCAGGTAACAACTTGGAGACTGTTGACAATTTCAGATGAGTGTACACTGCCAAAAGTCAGGCATTCTATGAGAGAAGTTAGCTGTACCTCCCTGCAGGAAGCACCTCAGTAAGCTCTTATTAAAGATGGGAATGTGGTTTATCAGGGGGTTGAGGAAGAAAAAATATGGTTAAAAATTGCTGGCAGGAAATAGCTTGGTAAATGAATGTGTGCATAAATATAGATGATAAAAGACAGGGCAGGATTTATGTGTGTATCCAGGCAGACAGTTTAGTAGGCTCATTAAATAATTATAGTACAATGAATATATCAAGCTACTAATTCATTTACCTTTGCCTTTTGTATTTTTGCTGTAAGATGCAGAAAAACAAGACTGACAGCTTTAAGAGCATCCCTTTGAAGGTTATTGAGTCATTGTAGAGGCACCTTTAGATCATTCAAGGATGCTCTGCTAAGCCTTCCTCCTTATAGCTCATTTTGAGCCAAATTCCTTGTTCACAATGTGTCTAGATAAAAGGTGAAATAAGATCCATATGCACAAGTGTACAAGAGGGATGCTGACAAGTTTCCGAAAATAAATGCAGTGTGCCAAGGATGCTCAGAGATGAGAGAGATGGTGTTCGGCTGGAGCAGGGCTTCAGGGAAGTTAATCATCTCCACATCCCTGGGTTCTTTTCCCAAAGAGAAAAGAGAAGTTCCTTGTGCTTTTAGATAAGTTGGACATTGATGTTTGGTGCTACTGCTCTTTCAGAAGGTATTACAACTCTTTTAATGTATGGCTTAAGTAAGCCTTGGACTTGTGATCGCCCTGCCTCAGTCTCTGGCATACTGGGATTACAGTTGTGTGCCAGCACATCTGGAGCTTCACAATTTCATCTTTTGACATTTTAATTCTATGCATTGCTATTACTGTTTGTGTGGGTGTTATGGGGCTGTGAATGCATACATATTTGTGCCACATCATGCATGTGAAGTTCTGAAGACAACCATCCAGAGTCTGTTCTCTCCTACAATAGGATCTGAGGATCAAACACAGATCTTCTGGTTTGGGCAGCAAGCATTTTTACACATGAGCTCATCTCTTCACTCCGCAGTATTTTTCTTAGAGGTTAGGTTGCATCATCGCATAGTCAATGATTTCTCTATTGTAGTATTATTTTCCCCCAAATAATTGACATCAGTTTAAAGGAAAATTCTGCTTAAGGGTGAGTGTGTTCTCTCAGTTTTTTATTTTTCAACTATCTAATCCCTGTGGTAGAGATTATTCTGAGATTTGGAGAAAAAGTTCGGGAGAATCTCAGTTCCTCACCTGGCTTCAGTAGGTGAGGAACTGAGCAGTTGAAAAGTAGTTTAAGAGTGAGTATAGGAGCCGGGCAGTGGTGGCGCACGCCTTTAATCCCAGCACTCGGGAGGCAGAGACAGGCGAATCTCTGAGTTTGAGGCCAGCCTGGTCTACAAGAGCTAGTTCCAGGACAGACTCTAGAAACTACAGGGAAACCCTGTCTCGAAAAAACCAAAAAAAAAAAAAAAGAGTGAGTATACACACACACACACACACACACACACACACACACGAGGTGGGAGAGATGAGGGGAGAGAGAGAGAGAGAGAGAGAGAGAGAGAGAGAGAGAGAGAGAGAGAGAGAGAGAGAGAGAGAGAGAGAGAGAGAGAGAGGAGAGCTGACTTCAGCAGCTGGGAGGTAAGAGTAAGAGCTGAGAGCTTAGTGCCAGCTGAGCTGGTTTCTACTTCAAGTGTCTGCATGTCAGAGGCTGAGTTTGAAGCCTCCAGCGTAGTTGGAGTTAATTCCCATTACACTGGACTCCGCCCCTCTCTCCCAAAGGTACAGCTAGGTTTTCAGGCGTCACTGCAAAGAGCAACTGGGATTCCCATCCCTGTCTGACAAGCTGTGAGAAGTTTTATTTTTTTTCTTTCTTCTCAAATCTGAACCAGAAGAAAGGGAACAAGTCAATCAGCCTTCATGGGTAGAAGGTAAATATGCATCTCGGCCAAATGCAACTGAAGCAGCTGGACAAAACCCCCTGCTTTGCTCCCCTTGCTCAGCTCTTCTTTGCCGCTTCCTTTCTCAGGCTTCCTGTCCTTTCATGTCAAAGCTCAGAGAAGCTGTTTTTCTACCCAAGGGCAGCCTGGTGGAATTTTCTTTCCTCCTAGTTGGTTGTTTGC
Organism: Arvicola amphibius; assembly: GCF_903992535.2. Classification (NCBI taxonomy): domain Eukaryota; kingdom Metazoa; phylum Chordata; class Mammalia; order Rodentia; family Cricetidae; genus Arvicola; species Arvicola amphibius. The sequence goes on along the minus strand of NC_052065.1, from coordinate 97,692,012 downwards.
ACAGTCTAAGCGGGATCAGTACTGGATTCCTATTTCATATAGACAAGGTTTGAAGGCCTAAGGGTTAAGAGCTAGCTGCTTTCCCCCAAGGGAGCTGGTAACTTGAGGAGAGGAGAGGCTCTGGGAGTAGAGGGAGGGATTTTGTTCTGACTTGTCCATCCAAGTAAAAATGGATCTGATTTCCCTATGTGGTAGGGCAATGTCTTAGATTTGCCTCAATTGAAATTACGGCACTGAAACAATGATCAGGTTAAACTGAAACACAGATGTTGAGAGCAGTAGGGCCGGCGTTAAATCACGGCACCCATTCTGAAGATGTTTATGAGTTCCTACTATGTGCCAAGCAGGATGATTTACAAGGAAGCTGAAAGAAGTTAACTGCTAAGCCATGCTAACGAAGAACACGCAGCCAAGTAGTTTAGCTTTATAGTGGGAAAGGAGAAGTTAAACAGCCCAGCGGCAACAACTGTTAGAGAGGTTTCGAGGAGAGAAGGAGGGGGGCCGGACAGAGGGTAGGGGGAGGGCAGAGGGTGGGAGGAGGGTAGGGTGTGGGGGGGAGAATAGAAGAGATTTCGTTCTTCTGAGTAATATCAAGTTATCTCTGGTATGAGACAATGTTGTATTCTTTGGCAGCACAAAGAATGACTGACAGCTACTCTGGTGCCAGGTAAACCCGGCTTCACTTGCACTTTGTGCATTATTTCCAGAAGAGATGAAACAGAAACTCAGAAGTTTGAAGTGATTTCTCCCATAGTCATGTCACCTTTAAGGGGAAAACCTCAGGTGTCTGCATCAAATTTGCTTCCCAAATCTCACTCGTTTCCACTAAAAGAGGATTCCTTAGTCCTGAGTTTCCATCAGAATGGCAGAATGGTCTGAGGTTTTGAAAAATTGCAAATTGCAGATTCTCATTAAATAGAATTCAGTGACAGAGAGAGAGAGAGAGAGAGAGAGAGAGAGAGAGAGAGAGAGAGAGAGAGAAGAGAGAGAGAGAGATCTTTGAAAGAGCATCTAGAGTGATCCCAATGCAGGGGAGTTAGAGCTCCCTAATATCAGAGACTTTTCAGTATACCATGCTGCATCCCAACTATTCTGAACTAAGCGGAAAACCAATTAGCCTGCTTTCTGTTCAGATGTGGTGGCATTTTATTCTGTCTGAGGACATGTAAAAAAGTTTTATTGTATAGCAATAGAAGGCTGCCATTTTGAACCTAAAGGTGGAGGAGAATACATGCTTTGCTAGCCATTCCCTTGATAGGGTTTATCCTTATTTTGAAAGAGCAATTGAGGGGCAATTTTGAATGAGCGGATAGTGTGGGGAAGATTCTCTATGTGACTATTTGATCGTTGAAGATGAGGTACTGGCCTTCTGCCTAGCTATTGTCCTTGCTGGTTGACAAAACATTAGACAGATGGGTGTTCAGGAAGTAGACTTCAGAGTCAGGAGACACTCGTATGAAATTTGGAAAAATCATCCTAGTACCCGCATTTTCAACCTCAAACTCTTGAGAAGGAGAATGACTTAGTATATGTGCAACTTATCTGTGTTTTTTCCTTAGCAATGTATGGTTAACTCTATTATTTAGAAGTGACCTTCTAGGTTTTTTATTAAGTTGATTGAGTGTACTGCAAAAGTTCAGAGAGCATGGCTGTATCAGAACAACAACCACCTCAATTTTCTAGATATTTGATTGCTCAGGTGGTTCTCTGTATCCACTTACTGTCTTGCTTCCTGGATTTATTCTCAAGTTTTAGTTTCAGAGATCTGTACTTAGGGATGGTTATGTACAGGCAAATAAGCAAACTAACCCAACACAGCTGCGTTCACAACTCTTTCCATGCCAGACAAAAAGATGGCTGGGGCAGGCGGCCTGGAAGAAGTTCCAGCAATCTTGAGAACTAAAGTAAAAAAATAGAGTCACAAAGGTACCAGAAGAAAATACAACCCATTTAGTGACATTTTCTTGAGAGGGAGTCAAGCACAGAAGACCTTGGAGCACTTGTTATTGTGGAGGAGAAGCTTCTAAGAGTGTAGGTGGCAGAAAAGGTAGTCAGGAAATGATTGAGGCATGGTAGACTTTATTGAGGTATTGTTTAAAAGAGAAAGGTCTAGAATGGGTAGACTGACTACATAGTCAGCCCGATACAAGAGAACTTCACCTATTAGACATACATGTCTGCACATCTTGCTCATTTCCCAGTAATGTGTCAACACTGAAGAAGACGTAGCAGGATTGGCAGGTAGCCAGTACAAGCTGCCTGGGAGTTGAGGAGAAAGATTTGTCCATATCTTTTACTCACACTAATGCCAATAAACTTACTTGTCATACAAGCATGATTGCAGTCATTTTTGCTCAGCCCCTGCAGCTCACAGTCTCTTTTGTGTGAATACTGTTGCCCTTGGGAACTGTTTTATTTATTTTTAACTCAGAATTTATACACTATACTCCAATGGGAATGAAAAGATTTGTGAGCTTTTCTACGAGGACTGGGGAAGAGGTGAGATAGGTGAAGATGTCCCCTTACCCTTTCCATTATGCAAAACATAAGCACAAAATGTCTCTAATTTAATTGATATTAAGTGATCACATCAGAGTAGATACATGTGATAGCAAAAACTAAGAAAAACCCATGACAATGGTTGCTATAGAGAAAAGGGGAGTACTCATTTTGAGGGATGCAAAAATATACTAATAAAAGAAAGCATCATACTACAGGGAAATCTCTACCTACCAATGCTTGGGTAATGGAAGCACGGTAGTGATGTCTGGATTTCTAAAATGCACTGTGTCTGTATAGCTAGACATTGCAGGACAGGGAAACAGAGGTAGCTCACATACGAAATGTATGGGACATTAGGATACAATGAAGGACAGCATTGTTTGTGATATTTATTGAAGTGAGAATAAAATGACTGAACCAGTTTCTGGTAATGAACTCAGATTGCTTTAGAAGGCTGCCATCAAGGGGATTACTCTGTTCCAGGTGATGTAACTAAAAACGGTTGCTAAACTGTGCTTCACTGCCCAACAACTGGGAACATGCAGCAATGTGGGTGCACAGACTCCACGTACATTTCTGGTTCTCTGTCCAGCTATGGAAAGGTAGGCTCGCTCTCATTATGTGCTCCAGGAATAATAGACAACCAAACCCCCACAACCTAAGCATTAATCTGATAAGGTCAAGGGTCCATGATTAAGAGAGGCATGAGGCAAAATATATACATTTCATCTTTCCAGTGTTGGCTTTCTTGGCCAGTTTTAACTTCATATCTTTTGAGTCATGGAGAGAGCCCGTTAGAGAGTTAGCGATGGCAGTGATTCTCAACCTGCTGCCCACTGATGATGCTGGCTAACTACATCTCCAATTCTAAATATGGATCGTCTCACCCCAGGTAGCTTTGGACTTTTCGGAATTTGTCACAGACAAGCCCACATTACTTACAGAAAATCCATCAGTTCCAGGCAGCTTTTGTTGCTTACTAAAGTCTCAATAAAAATAAGGGAATTCGTTTTTCCCAAAGTTTAAAGTATTTAATTTAAGTTCTAAAAGACAGTGAGTTTTCTTTAGCTAAATATATTCATACTAAAATTTAAGTTCTAATTTCCTACATCTTGGTTTCACAACTCCATATTTGTAATTAAATCATGGTGGCAGTGGTTGGTAGTATTATGCTTCAATTAACAGCATTTGCTTTTGCTGATGAGATCAATGTTATATGAGAATCTCCCCTTCCCCTATCTAGTTGCATATATCTGAGACAGTGCCAGGATGGCCTTAAGCTCTCAATCCCCATGCCTTTCCCTCTCCAGCACTTGTGAGTTTATGTATGGACTCTACAATGCTGGGTTTCTCTTCCACCACCATCTATTACTCACTGATGCTACTGTCTTCCTCTGCCTTATATTTTCTGCCATTCTTCCTAGTCATCATGCTGGATGAACTCAAGGTGATGACGCCAGGCTGCAAGTGCTGGGCTTGAAGCAGTTGACGCTCTTGTTATATGTTATGTCTTGAGAAACGGACATTCCTCTGAACTTCTCTGTCTTGGCTTGTAATTTTTGCCCCATTCTGAAGTACTTTTGTGAATATGACATCATGAAGATTTTTAAGTGTATTAATTCAGGATGATGCTATAATTATATTGGGCTAACACTGTGCAAGAAGAGAAGGTTGTAGTCAGTTTGGATGCTCACCTTCCTAGACCTGGATGGAGGGGGGAGGACCTTGGACCTCCCACAGGGCAGGGAACCCTGACTGCTCTTTGGACTGGAGAGGGAGGGGGAGGGAGAAGGGGGAGGGGAAGGAAAATGGGAGGAGGGGAGGAGGTGAAAATTTGTAGTAATAATAATAATAATAATAATAAATAAAATGAAAAAAGACGAGAAGGTTGTGTGTAGGTAGGAGAGTGAGAAATGGTAACTTTCTTATTGAGTCATCGTGTATCCTTGTGAAAATCATTTGACTGTCTGACCCTCAGTGTGCTTATTTGGAATTGGAGAGCTAATACTTACAAACCCGAGAAGATTTCTGAGCACAGCACATGAATTGATAGGTTGAGAAAGGGTATTGATGATGATGCCAGTAGCTGTTTACTAGATTTCTCTTTCTCCCCATCTGGTCTCGGCAAGAAGTCTACAACGGAGCACTGATGGTGCTTTTCATATTCTTACAAACGCCAACATAACACGCAGAAGCATTACCTCATTGTGGCAAAGGATACCTGCCTTCTAAAAGCAATTACTCAAACCAGTTCTACTCCTTCCCCTGTTGGCCTCCAATCCCTCAGCACATCTTTCTTTCATTTTCCCAACTCTCAGGCAGAAAGCCTCATCCTCAGGGGACCAGATCATGGTACTTTCTTTGCAAACCTTAACATTCCAAAGTAAGCACCTGCAATTTATGGTCTCGGCTCCCTTCCTGCACAAAACACATATGTTTCAAGAAGGGAATTGTGATGGAGTGGAAAGAGAGCATAATACTGGGGAACAAATCACTAGACCCTAGCTTGTTCTGTGTACCCCTCTAGCTTTTCCCTCTTGGGTAAAGAACTTCCTCCACACATTCACATCTGTAAAATGATAGGCGAGGTCAGGTTAGTACTGCGTGGTGGTCTCCAACCTCTGGATTAGTCATCTTCAGCTCCAGTTTCTGGTTCCGGTGTGTCTGGTTACTAACTGTGACTGAAAAAAAATCACTTCCTGCTTTGCTGAGCCAAACTCACCCACATGTAAAGCAAGAAGGCTGAATTAGGTGATTCATTAAAGTCTCTGCCAGTCTGGGAATTGGATGTTTTTTTTTTAAAAAAAAAAAGTTCATTAAGCAAACATGAATTGTACAGAATGCCTTGTCCAAGCGGTATCTGATGATGCTTACAAATCACATACAGCTAGATCCTGACACCCTAGATACAGGTGAGGTTTGTTCCTGTTGATCTCCCAAAGTGACATTATCGTGGCTTTATACAGCTAGTCCCTATACTCCCTGTGTTTTGCCCTCGCCCTTTCCAATATCACCACAACTTAAAATTCTAAGAAGTGGGGGTGAGCCAGAGAGGAGTTTCTGAAACATTCCACCATCTGCCTGCTAGAGACATTTACAGCGCTTTCATCAAGCTACAGTGTGGTCTCTAGCTGCATTAGTGGAGAAACTAGCCAGAAAGCAATGGCAGGTTAATGGGTTGGAAAGGAAGTGGTTGATTTTTGACAGAGGAGGGTCTGGGAAAGCCATTTGTGAGCTGGGCTGAGGCTACTTGCTCTGGAAAGCCAGTATCCTGAAACTGAGCTTACTTGTTCCAAAGGGAATCTTGAAAGTCCCATGTATGTTCCTTCCCCGGAGAAAGCCTGATCTTGATATGTTTCTGGGAGATGAGAAGCTTTATTAACTGCACCCAGCATAGGATGTGGATGATTTTCTTGGTAGTTAATCTAGGCATAAGTGCTGCTGGTTGGCAGGTTGCTGCTCAGTTCTTGTGTGGGATGTGACCCAGTAATAGTTATACAATACAAAACTAGGCAACTTTTATTTTATCTTACCAGTTTAGCTTTGCTATTTCTGTGAAGAGCATACACATTGTTGGACACTCTAAGTCAAAATGGAACATCTTTCACTGCCTCCTTCCCTCTAAAATAGGGGCAGGCGCATGACTTTTGTTCCTCTTTATTTTCTGAAGAACTGTGTCAAAAACTCATCTAACTAGAATCCCCAGGGAGTCTTGCGACAGACTTACTTTTATACTCTCTTCTCATGATTGGTTCCATATTGTGTGACAAGAGTTATATGCTGACTGATCAGGCTCCATTCACATTACCACAGAAGTCACTAATTCAGTTCTGTGACTCTTCCGCTGCAGCCTAGCGACCGCAGAACTCTGAACTAGGCAGAAGGAAAGGCTGATGGAAAGCAGTATCCCACAAAGACCCAAATGACACTTGAGAGAACGATCTCCTTCAGAAGCAAGAGCCACATGGCACACCTGTGAGTCCCAGGACCTGCCAACCTGATGAAAACAGGCCAGTGGAGCCTACATCGTGACTTGTTGCTTTTGCTGCTGTGAACCATCTCATCTTCCCATCCTTTCGGAGAAGCCTGAGACAATGAGGAGCAGCCTCACCCTGGTAGGCACCTTCTGGGCCTTCCTGTCCCTAGTTACTGCTGTGGCAAGTTCTACCAGTTACTTCCTTCCTTATTGGCTGTTTGGATCACAGCTAGGGAAGCCAGTCTCTTTCAGCACATTCAGGAGATGCAACTATCCCGTGCGAGGAGATGGGCACAATCTGATCATGGTGGAAGAATGTGGGCGCTATGCCAGCTTCACTGCCATACCAAGCCTGGCATGGCAGATGTGTACAGTGGTGACAGGTGCCGGCTGTGCGCTGCTACTCCTGGTGGCACTGGCTGCTGTCTTAGGATGCTGCATGGAGGAACTCATCTCTAGAATGATGGGGCGTTGCATGGGAGCTGCACAGTTTGTAGGAGGTAAGACTATCTCAGGGATGGAGTAGGTTGTGGAGATTTGGGGTGATGGAAGTGGGGAAAATGTCAGTATGGGGAAATATACTCTCACCTCGTCTACACTTTTTTTTTTTATTAAAAATTTCCACCTCCTCCCCGCCTCCCATTTACCCTCCTCCCCCTCCACTCCCCTCGTCTCCTATCCAGAGAGCAGTAAGGGTTCCCTGCCCTGTGGGAAGTCCAAGTTCCTCCCCCTCCATCCAGGTCCAGGAAGGTGAGCATCCAAACAGGCCAGCTCCCCCCCCCCAAAAAAAAACCAGTATGCGTAGTAGCATCCAAATCTAGTGTCATTGTCCTTGGTTTCTCAGCAGCCCTCATTGTCCGCCATGTTCAAGGAGTCCGGTTTTATCCCATGCTTTTTCAGTCCCAGTCCAGCTGGGCTTGGTAAGCTCTGACTAGATCAGCCCCACTATCCCAGTGGATGGGGGAACCCCTCGCAGTCCAGACTTCCTTGCCCATGGTTTCCCTCCTTCTGCTCCTCATTTGGACCTTGGGGGCTCAGTGCGGTGCACCAATGTGTGGCTCTGTCTCTATCTCCATCCGTCGCCAGATGAAGGTTCCCTCACGGTCCTGACTTTCTTTCTCATGTTCTTCCTCCTTTTGCTCCTCGTCAGGACCTTGGGAGCTCAGTCCGGTGCACCAATGTGGGGCTCTGTCTCTATCTCCATCCATTGCCAGGTGAAGGTTCTATGGTGATATGCAAAATATTCATTAGTATGGCTATAGGATCTGGCCTTTTCCGGCTCCAGCGTGAAGAGGAGGATGGGGAGAGCTTGGGGGAATGGGATGCTTGGGATATAGGAAGGGTGGATATGGGAGCAGGGAAGCATACATCCTAATTAAGGGAGCCATTTTAGGATTATTAAGAGACTTGACTCTAGAGGGGTTCCCAGGTATCCAGGGAGATGCCCCCAGCTAGTTCCGTGGGCAGCTGAGGAGAGGGAGCCGGAAAAGGCCAGAACCTCCTCTACTCTTAATCTGAAGCTATGAATGAGATTTCCTTGAAATTCATTGAGAATTCACAGAAAATTAAGGTAGTAGACAGAGTTGCTATAAATAGCTTTGTCTCCTTTTTCTCACTTACAGGGTGTCCACTTAATAATATTGTCTAAAATAGACATCAAGGTATAAGAGAAAAGAACAGTGATCAATAGAGGTAGGGCAGTTGAGATTGAATAATGGGCACCAAAATACAGTTGCATAGGAAGAATTCATTCTGTGTCTATAGGTAAGTATGGAGACAGTAGTCAACAGTACTTTATTATATATCTTCTAAATCTATAAACTAGAATGAGAAGAGCCTTAGTGCTTCTAGACATGTGTCAATTAAAAATAAACTAATACCAAACAGAAAATATATTTCATTACATAATTCACAGTTTAGTACACAGTTAAAGTCTATACCATAGAACACTTCTGAATGTAATAAAATTTTGAAGAATTTTATCCATTCTGACTTCCAATAACAGCATAATAGTCCAGTATAATATCCGTGCTCCTTAATAAAGGTGATCTCTATGAACTTTTTTTGGTAATTGCTTTAGAGGACAATGATCAGATAGACATATACACACTTGCTAAATATCAATTATACTCACCAAAAAATACCTCTATTGGTAGTAAATGCTATTTATTTTCTAGACAGTCATAAATACTTTTTGGTCTACATCCAAGGTTAGCACCATTTGGTAGCCATTAAATAAATTTACCCAGATTTCTTGTGGCCTTGACATACCCTATTTTGTTCTTTGCCTTATTCAGGCTTCCCTTAATTTTATTTTAGTGCAGTCATCCTAGGATGCAGGTAGCTGGATAGTGGTCTAAAAAAATTTCAAAGCTTGAAGATTGCAAGAAGTTGACGAGATTAGCTTAATTTGAACCAAGAATAAAAACTCAATTTAGATAGGCAAATGTATGTAATATTTGTACTATTTTGTATGTTTCCACAAGGCACTGGAAAAACTACTGTAGAACAACAAATTTTGGAGTTTTCATCCACTCCATTAACACCATCTTTTCTACTAGTATCACAGTGTGGTAAGAAAGGTCAGGATGCTTGGATTCCATTTGTTTGTGACATGGACCTGTGCCTACCTATGCAAATGATATGAATTTTTTTCTATTTCACTTCCATTGAATATATCCCCTGGAAATATGATTCATATATGCATTTCGTTCTTCTCTCCAATGACAGGCTGCATTTAGGTGGTCTTGGAGTAAGATGGTCATGAATTTAGGCAAATATTCTCAATGGAGCAGTGATGGGAGAGACTTGGTTCTGTATTTTCTTTTCCACAGAGGGTATTTAGCTTTGTCTGGAGAAATTTTGGTTAGTAAAACTCAGGAAAAAAGTGCCCCTGAGAAGCCCTTGGCTTTCTAGTTCCTCCTTTATTCAGATTCACTATAAATCTTTCACATATGTGTTATCATTCTATTTGCTCATATGTCTCAATTTTTCTAATTTTTTGCAGCTAAAAGGTTTTCTAGAGAAAGAAAGAATTAGATTACTGCTGAATGCCATGGTACCAGACATGTTGCTAATATTGCTAATATTGCTAGAAACCAGCTGCTTGATTTCTCTTGGAGAGTTCCATGAGTATCACAAATCAGCCTCTGACTAACTTTTCACCTACGTTTGTGGGCATGCTAAAGTTAACCCAACATTTCCTTGAATATATTTCCTCAGCAAGTGAAAGTTGACTGATAAGAGAGGGTGATTGCTGTCTTCTGGGATAATGTGAACATGTGAGACTTGGGTTAGTTCCCATCTGTTCATTCTTTTATAGACATTTTGCTTGTTTGTTTTTGTTTTTCAAGACAGCGTTTCTCTGTGTAATAGCCCTGGCTGTCCTGAAACTCACGCTGTAGACCAGGCTGGCCTTCAACTCACAGAGACACACCTCTCGAGTGCTGGGATTACAGGCTTAAACCACCATTGCCTGGCTCTTTTCTAGACTTTTATTATGCCTATTATGCCCCGAGTAACCATCTCTTCTGACAGGAGAGTGACAGTTTAGCTCCAATTGCATCTCTGAGAGCACCAAGCTGAAAGTTAGGAGGCTGCAAGTGGCAGAAACCAGGAGGACTGTAGCAACAGCCTCTGCACAACTGCGTTATTAGCTCCTTGTCCTCTACGCTTGCTTCCTCTTTGGAGCCCAACTGAGGCTTTTATAACATTCAGGCTTCTCTATATAATGCCCCTCCATTGATCTCATCTACAAGATCTAGAAACTTGAAGAAAAATTTTGAGGTGAAGTGTGGAATGATAATGGGGACTTTGACATTCCTCAAGATGTCTGGAATAAACTTTGGCTTGGAGACAGGTACCATTTGGTACTCAGATGACTCTGTCACCCTATATTCCTTAAGGTTCTTGTTCATGGGAATATACTTGCCGTGTTTACATCTAGTTGAGTATTTTTTTTTTTTTTGGTTTTTCGAGACAGGGTTTCCCTGTAGTTTCTAGACCCTGTCCTGGAACTAGCTCTTGTAGACCAGGCTGGCCTCGAACTCAGAGATCCGCCTGCCTCTGCCTCCCGAGTGCTGGGATTAAAGGCGTGCACCACCACCGCCCGGCTAGTTGAGTATCTTTAAAACCACGAATAAAGTGGCATCTACAACAGCCTTAGAAAGGTCAAATGGTAGGCTAGATAAAATTTAAAAAAAAATCTGCACAGCTAAAAAATCCTGTCACTGGAGTGATTAGAAATCTTATAGAATGGGAGAAAATTCTTTGCCAGTTATGCTTCAGACAAGGAGTTAATATCTAGACTATATGAAGAATTAAAAAAGCAACACATACATGCTCACCAATAAACTGTCAACCAATAAATAGCCTAATGAAATGACAAGGCAGTTCTCAAAAGAAGAAATACAACTGGTCAATGAATATTTTAAAGTGGTCCACATTCTTAGCCATTAGGAAATGCAAGTGAAATTGATTTGTGAGCCCATCTCTCCCTGGTGATAAAGGTTATCATCAAGGAAACACATAACAACAAATGTTGATGAAGACGTGGGGAAAGATGTCTTATCCATGGCTCATAGGAATTCACACTGCAGAGACCACTCTGGAAATAAGCTTAGAATTTTCTCGAAAAATTAATAATAAGAAATACCATAGGATCTAGCTATACTACTATTGAGTATACAAGTACAGGACTGTATTTCTACCACAGAGACATATATATATATATATATATATATATATATATATATATATATATATCCTTGTTTGTTCCTGGTCTTCCTGATATTGAGAAAACAAAATCAACTTAGCTTCTTATCAACATATGAATTCTTAATGAAAATATGGGTATATAAACACAAAAATTTATTTCACGGTGAAGAAAAATGAAACAATGAAAATTCCCGAAAATAGACAGATCTTGAATTTATATAAAGCAAGAGAGCCCAAATTCAGAAGGCAAATGCCGTATAAGCTCTCATATGCAGATCCTAAATTTTAATGCATATTTATATGCATATGTGCATGCACACATATCACACACACATGTACGAGTGTGAGTGTGGATGCAGACAATGAAATGTGCAAGAAGATGACAAGAAGGGAAGGAGTAAAAAAGAGGTGCAAAAGAGGCAACTGAATGAGTGTGCCAGGTAAGTGAACAGAGCATTGGAGGTGGAAGGATACAAGGCTAGGAGTCGGTGGTGAAGAATAGTCTACAAAGATCAACACCAATTGTATATGACGACGGCAGAATGAAATGGAATATGTTGTATGCTAGTTTAAGGAAAAAGGAGCCAGGATGTGTTATCAGGATTCTCCCCAGACAGTGCAATGATATTGCAATAGACTGCTAGACTTGTGCTGTTTCCCTGTCTGTAACCAGCCAGATAACAGCCAGCCAGGCCTCCTTTGCTGACTCTGGTGACGGTTAAATTGTATCCCATGTGAAGGGATAGGGAAGAGTGTTTTGGATCACCAGAGTTTCTAGGATTCACTTGGCATTTGACCACTCCTATGTCTCTTCAAATGTCTTGGGTCAGACACTAAGAGAGAGGCTTCCTCAGTGGCAGGAGGCCAACCATAAGCAGCAATTAGAGCTCCGTGGCTAGCAGACAGATAAAAAATAAATAAATATAAACAAATAAATAAATAAGAAAAAAAGACATGTAAGCGTTTGATCTGTGCTTCTCGTGCACCTAGGGGAAATTGATTTTGTTTCCCTGAGACTGCCTTGCTTCTCGGCAGCTATTGCATTAACCGAAATCCATCAGGGGAGGAGCCAATTTGGTTCAGGTCTGGATTATCTCTGCCAGACCCCAAACCACTGAAGAGATGGAGGATCCATTAAGAAATCCCTCCTCTCCCTGCCTGACTCTTGTTCCCTGCTCTGGCAGCTGCCCACAGAGATGAGTGGTGGGAAGTGGGGGAGACAGGAAGAAATAAAGAGCTGCTGGCCTGACTCATACTCAGCAAGGTGACCTGATGGGGCCCTTGGGTCCCATTTGCTCCACCTGCAGCTGATCCAGCTGGCCAAGCTAGGGTCCAGAGAGTCTTCCACTGGGACCTCTGTGCCCTATTCCAAACCGTGAAGGAAACATCTGGTCAGAAGATTATTTCAACACTGGGGATGCTGAGGTTTCCAACTAGCTTGCCCTCGGTCCCCAAGAAAACGATCATTATTCACATTCCCCGGTGTATACATATGTAAGATATTCATGAATTATCCTTTCTCTTCAGTTAGAACTAAACAAAGAGAGAATAGGTGAGAAGTAAATATAAGGAACTTCTTGGCAGGGAAAAAAAGTGTAAGATGTTGGATCAGGTTACTCAAAGTAAGCCAAGAATCTTTCTAGAACAGAAAATGTATTGGAATCACCTGGAATGCTTAAAAGAACATGAACTCTCCAACTCTCCAGTTTATTTTTCCATTCTTATATACGCAGCAACAGGTGGAAAGCTCTGTGTTTTTATTTAAATATCCCCAGCCACTTTGCTATGGAGCCTTTCCCAAACCCAAAAGCAACCCATTACCGTGGACATATACTTTTTGTTAAGGGGAGCCTTTTACACATCTGACAGTCACCAGTGCACTTTTGTGTGTAATCTCACAGTATTAGATGATCCCAGCTGGATAAATGTTGGCACCGAAGAGAGATAACAGAGAACTTGATCTCGGGAATGATACTGTCTTTCTGAAAACTGTTATCTTTCAATACGTGTGCACATTGTGTAATAACCCAATCAGAGCAATGAGCATTTACATCATCTCAATCCTTTTATCAGTTACTGGGGTTAAAAAAATTGCAATCCCACTATTTTACTTATTTTGAAACATAATGTATAGTTATTACATGTCTTGTTAGCTTGTTGCAACACTACCATAAATGGTCAGAATCTAGGCTAACTGCAACCCCATGAATTGATTCCATACAAGTGAAAAGAAAACCACTAACTTTTCTTAAAATTATTAATTTCTTCTGATGTTTCACCAGACTTCATTCCATTTATTTTTCCTATGCTGAGAAAAGATTTTAAAAGTTGCCATGAGTTTGTAAGATAATAAAGGAGGTTTACCTACCAGCCAAAAGTCAAGTAGCAAAGTGATTTAGATTTTTCTAACTTCCAGTTTGGGATCTTAAAGAACTTTTTACACCCTATTTATTTTGTATATCTGTTTCTCTCTGCCTCTCTGCTCCCTCTCCCTCTCTCTCTCTCTCTCTCTCTCTCTCTCTCTCTCTCTCTCTCTCTCTCTCTCTCTCTCTCTCTCTCTCTCTCTCTCTGTGTGTGTGTGTGTGTGTGTATGTGTGTATGTGTATACAACTTAAAGAATTCAGTTCCCTTTTTTTCTCTGCTTCCACCACGTGGGTCCTGGGCATTGAACTGAGGTCAGTAGGCCTGGCGTCATATGCCTTTTCCTCTTGCACCATCTCAGGGTTTCGCAGATGTTTTTAATTTTTCCTTATTTCCCTTTTAGAAATCAATGCTAGAATGTTGATTTGTGGAGTGGACCATGAACCATGCGCATATGAAGTACCTGTAGTGTTTGTTAATACAGATTTCTGGTTGTTTCAGCTCTGACCAGGGCCCTGGTTATCTGTTTTTCACACAACCTTGCAGACTGGTTTACTTTTAACATACTATAAAATGTGTTATACATATGCACAAGCCAGAACTACAATAGTACAGTATAGTTGAAGCATTTTACATACCCTAATTGCATTCCTAGGTCTCTACTGAGAAGGCTCTGAGCAAGATTTCATAATACACTAAAAGTGTTGAAGGAAACGGTCTCACTTCTGTTCATGAAATTACATCTTTCTGCAATTATCTCTGCCTGTAAATATTTACTCATTGCTCAAAGGCCAGTTCCAATTTAATGGCTGTATGTAAAGTTTCCATTGGCCTTTTACCATCACTAGCAGATATAAGCTATCCTATAGCTCTGAAAGAGGATATCAGGTCAAATGAATGGAAGTGAACTAGAAGGAAAATATACTCAGAATGCAGAATTGTCAATTTTCCAGAGTTACATTTTACTTGAGATTTTTGTAAGGGTAAGAACTGAGCAAATTAAAAACCTTTAACACCCACTATGCTTTTGTTTAGGATAGTACATTTGAGCCTACCTAACCAATCTTGACGATAAAGGTAGGGGACTTGGTGGTAGTTGTTGGGAATTAACAAAATGGCTGCTCACTTATGGATGGGGAGGAAGGATGATACAAGTTTGTAATACCCAAGAAGAAGGCTAATACTTCCCGTAAATAAAAATCAGGCACAAACCTATTGGGGATATGTGTTGGATGGAGGGTTATACAGCTGCTGGTGGACTATGGGAAATAATTTTTCTGGGTGACTGAGGGCCTGGGGAAGCAGTAAGTTAAAGGGAGGGTTTTATGTGGTTTTAGATCTTTTACCTCCTGAGAGGGTTGTTTTGATATGGACGTTGTTGCAATGTCTGAAGCTCATCACTCCAGGACTCTGTGTGGTCAGTACTGGGAATTCAAACTACAGTAATACATTTGCCTTCGTGTTAGCCACTACATTAGAAGGGGACGAGGTGAAGGGATAGGAGATGGTGTGATGGTGGTCCATTGGACATCTGCTTTGCCCAGCAGAAGATAGAAAGGATAGCAATACCCTCCAGAAGGTCCTCTTTGCCTTCTTACTGGCAAGTGAAACTAAGTTGGATAGACAACTTCTTCTTTCCCCTTCTTCATCCATCTTCTTCCTTCTTCCTCCTTCCCCTTCTTATCTTTCTTCTTCTTGATAGGCTACCAGTGCATAATCCTTACTGTCCTGAAACTTGCTAGTAGAACAGGATGTGTAGTGATGAGCTGCGAGCAGGCCTGCTTTTCATCCTGCCTGGATCCCACACGGCTAGCTTTACACGCAAAATAACAACACACAAACTGTATTCTTTTAAATACTGCCTGGCCCATTATTTTCTGCCTCTTACTCACATCTTGATTAACCCATATCTAATAATCTGTGTAGCACCACAAAGTGGTGCCTTACCGGGAAGTTTCTAGCGTACATCCATCTTGGGCTGGAGCTTCATTGTGTCTGGCATCTCTCTCTCTTAGGAGAGGTATGGCAGTCTGCCTAACTTAAGAGAGGCGTGGCATCTGACTGAGCCATCTACCTCACTTCCTTCTTCCTGTTCTGTCTACTCCACCCACCTAAGGGCCAGTCTATCAGATGGGCCAGGCAGTTTCTTTATTAATTATCCAATGAAATCATCAGATAGATAGAAGACACACCTACATCAAGGATGGCCTTGAACTCACAGAGACCCATCAGCCTCTGCTTTTGCCTCTGCCTGCTGAGTGCTGGGATTAAACATGATCACCACCATAGCCAGTAGGAGCAGATATCTTGTGGTTAGAAAGGCAGTAAAAGTAGGAGTTAGTAAGAACACACTGTGGTAGTACAAACCAGAGCTACTACTCAAATGTGGAAGGGCTAGGATTTTAAACTAGTTTTCCCCCCCGAGAGCTGATCACCTGCTTTTGTGAATATGATTGTGTTTTTCTTTAGTGTTGCTACCAGAAGCAGATACATCTACACACAGGGAGTTTTAACAATGCATATTCCTGGTATGCATCTAAATGCCTGGTGATAAAACCCAAGAATCTACATTTTTATTGCTAGTAACTTTAAAGTTACTTTATATAAAACAGAATGGAAAATAATGTTTTTCGCTATGATTTTCTCTCACTTCCCTACCTTGTTTTTCTGATCTTTAGATCCTTTCATTGCCTGACATAGATGCCCACCTGCAGTTTGTTCTACATATATGCTTAAAAAATAGGTACTTTATATGAAAAAAATATATATCTGTCTTTCTGAGTCAAGTTTTTTTGTTTTATCCTGATGATCTCCACTTCCATTTTCATTCAAGTCTCATGATTTTGTTTCTCTTTATGACTGAAGAAAATTCCATTGTGTGTACATGTGTTATGCTTTTTATCTATTTATCTATTGATAAACATCTAAACTGGTTTCATATATTAGCTATTGTAAATAGTGTTGAAACTAACCATGGGTTTGTAGATGTCTCTGTGGTATGCTGATTTAGAGTTTTTTATGTATAGATACAAATGCACATTTTTACTTATTTTATTTTCTTTCATTTAAATTATTATTTTTAAAATTTACACACAATACATTTTGACCATATTCTTTCTCCTTTCCCAGTTCTTTCTAGATCCTTCCCAACTCCCTACCCACTTAACTTCATGTTCTTTTCTCTCAAATAAACCTCCCAAACTGAAAAATGCAAATCAAAACAACCAAAAAAAAAGAGACAATAAAACAAAAATAACAAATGTACATTTTTAATCAGTTGCTGCTGTCTTGGAAAGTTCCAGCACTGTTGCTAGTAACAATTCCAAATAGAGAAGGAGAACTGGTGAGGACAAATCTAACTGAGGAAGAATTACCCTGTGACTTCATTTTTTCTTTTTAATGTGTCTCCCTGGGACAAAATTTTACAGCTATGATAAAATGTATTGAGTCTGTTAGTCGCAAGGGAAATATGTGCATGAAGTATGTTTACACTCTAGTGTACTTACCATCTACAAGACAGTAGGAGAGACATTGGGGGAGCAGCTGGAGTAGAGCATGATTGGATGTGTGTTGGAACAGGACCTATGCCTCAATGAGAACCTCTGCCTGTCACTAGGTACCTCTGAAAAATCATAAAATAATGACTTCAATTTGGCAGCTTTTGAATGGAGTACTGTTCAACTTTTGGCTTTTCAGATGTTTGTTGTGAAGGCAAAGCGAGGAAACAATTAACAGAGGAATATGGTCAGAAATTGGGAGACGAGCCATGGGGAAAAGCAGTTGCTTAATAACAACAAATCTTAGTTGAGTACTTTAAGTATCTGTCACTTGATATTTATTAATCTCGTTGGCTATTGAACTGTCTGTAGGCAGAGACTGCTCGTTTGTTTCCCAGCTGCCTAGACTCAAAATAACCACACAGAAACTGCATTAATTAAAACAATGCTCAGCCTATTAACATATACATATTTCTAGCTACCTCTTACATCTCAAATGAACCCATTTCTATTAATCTGTGCATCACAATGAAGCTCATGGTTTACCACTTCCGGCATTCATCTCCTCTGTCCTCTGTCAGGTACATAGTGTCTCTGACTCTGCGTTCTCTCTCTCTCCCTCTCTCTCTCCCCTCTCTCTCCCTCTCCCTCTCCCTCTCTCTCTCTCTCTCTCTCTCTCTCTCTCTCTCTCTCTCTCTCTCTCTTTTCTCTCTCTTTCTATATATATCTTCCAGCCTGGCTATATTCTGTTAAGTCATTGGCTGAAAGCAGCTTCTTTATTAATCAGCAGCAGTCACAGAATACAGAGGGGACTTCCACATCAAATGTCTGCATAGGATATGGCATTGATATTATTTTCATTTTAAAATGAAGGTAATTAAGGCAGAGAGAGACATCAAGTAGCTTGACTGATGTCAGGTGAACTTTCAACTGAGGTTTAGGAAGATTCTAGAGCTTGTTCTCTTAAAGTGTCATGTTTTGTGGTTTGTCCAGATTTCATGCTTATGAAATACCTAAGGCCTGGTAGAACTTGTCTTCCCCAACAGTAGTCATTCTTGAAAAGTGAACTCTGGAACAACAGATACTCTAATGGTTGATCAATTTTAGATTAGAAGTATCCTGTCAATGACCAGTTGCACAATCTTATGAATACAGACAAAATATCTAAAGGTCTTCAGCATTCTATGATAGGAGCAGTTGGAGCGAAGAAATTGAGGTGGGAAATTATGTCAACATAGTACCCATTTATGACATTCTCAAGCTAAAAATACCAAATAAATTTAAAAATAAACATAATGTCTTAGAATAGAAAAGATGCTATTGATTATACCAGATATCCAGAATTATCTCCCAATCCAGCTGAGGAAATTCCTTCAGAATGCTACCCTTAGAGAAAATAGGAAAACTCTGTTTTTCTTTTCTCTCTTTGTTTGCCTATCTACCTGTTTTCCTTCCTTTCCTTTCCTTTCCTTTCCTTTCCTTTTCTTTCCTTTCCTTTTCTTTCCTTTCCTTTCCTTTCCTTTCCTTTCCTTTCCTTTCCTTCCTTTCCTTTCCTTTCCTTTCCTTTCCTTTCCTTTCCTTTCCTTTCCTTTCCTTTCCTTTCCTTTCCTTTCCTTTCCTTTCCCCCTCCATACATCTATCCATCCCTCCTTCCTTCTTTCCTTTCTTTTTCTTTCTTCCTCATGTTTGATTTCCTTGAGATAGGGCCTTATGCTGTAGCTATCCCTGGCCTGGAACTTCCTGTGTAGCCTAAGCTATGCCATCAGGATGATCTTCCTGTTTCAGCCTCCAAAGTGCTAGGGTTATGAAAAGCTACCACACCCAACGTCTCAGTTTTTAGTCACTATTTCTATCACAACAAGAAAGGGCTCAATTTTCCTTTCTACTTTTGTTTCTACCCATTGTGGGTATTGTGAACTGTCTCATATTACAGCATTTCAGTTTAGCTAGAATTTAAATGAAGGGTATTGTTCCATTGTCATTGGAGAAATTCCAAAATCTAGAAAGGTCTCTAAGTGACAAGTTTCATTTCCCGGAAGACAGGAAGATAGATAAGGATACTCTCTAATTTTGAGCTTTCCATTGAAGCAAGATTCAAGACTTAATTGGGCCTCTCTTTATTTTACAAACTTCTTCTCACTGCTAGTCAGGAAAGTTCTTCCTCTTTCCATATTTAAACTATTTCTTTCTATATGTTAAGATCCTTCATTTCTCCCGTAGCCTCACTGGGGATGGGGAAAAGCCAATAGCCATAAGCCAGACAAACTATCTTGCTCAATTTGAGACCTTCTTTATGAAAAGTGGGCTTCTTGAATGCCTTCGGGAACCTATGAGTGAAGAATGAAAAGTGAAAATGAGCCTTACTTTCCCTGTCTGACTGACACCAGGACTCTGGAACTTGCAAGCTTGTCAATTAGTCACCACCGTTCACACATCTGCCCCTGTATTCTACATGTCTGCTGCTTCCTTTCAGTGCATTCTTTACAGGTGTGTCCTTTCCTTGTCTCTTAGGTGTGGCATACGTGCTCTTGAAATCAGGCAATTTTGGAGTAAAATATACAGATTCACTTGAGTCTTCTCAGGGGAAAAGGAAAATACACATACATTAGGAAATCGCGACCAGACACTTAACAAAAAGAAGCAGATTCTGCTTTTTATGTTTTAAATGTTATCAGCAGGAAGGGATTTATCTCATGATGTGTCTGATTAATGTCACTATTCTACCTAGTTACTTGCTCCACCAATTGCTTTGCCTAACTTTCTCAGATTTCAATCATAAACTGTAGCTTTAGCTTCATAGAGACTTGAATCTACCTCCTCAACTTTTCTTTTTCAATGCCGGTGCTATGTGGGAATTATGCCAGCAGTTCCATGTTTTGTTTTGTTTTGTTGCCTGTTTGTTCTTCCTTTTCATTTCAGTACAGGCTCTCCATAAGTTGTCAGACTAATCCTTGGCACATGCCAAGCAACCCAGCCTGAAGCATAATTCTCCTACCTTAGGTTCTGAAAGTACCTAGATGACCATTACACACCACTATATGTTATTTAAAAGTTTCATAGGTCAAAATCTAGTGCTGTTTATTTCCTGAGGTTTGGTTATGACGGCGCCCATTACTAGATCGTCAATGAATCTGGTTTCATTTAGTGTCAGGTACCAATGTTTGTTCTAAATTACTGCAGTTAAAGGCCTGGTAGGGTCGCGGGTTGTAAAAATGAGTCAGGCACACCTAGAACACTATGGTGGCAAGTAAACCCAGACAAATAGCTGTGGTTTGAATAGTAAGGTTTTTATTAAAGTTCCACAGTGTTCCCCGATCACGACCAAGAGGCCTAAGCCAATGGAGATAAGTGAATGGGGCTTTACTAGTTCCATTTGGTGTTTCTGTGAAGAAATACTTTACGAAACCTTAAGGAAGTTTTTATTTGGTTCTCAATTAGAGGTTGTGGCACCGAAAAGTTCCCTAGAAGTGATGGTTTGTGCGTGAGGTTACATGGTATCTGCAGTCAGGAAGTGGAGGAAGATGAACGCTGCTGCTCATACTTTGTCTTTTTTCAGACTAGCAACCAAGGCACAGAATTACTGGTATGACCTACATCCAGACTAGTTCTTTCCATCTCCGTCAAACCTCTCTAGAAAGGGTCACACAGACAGACATGCCCAGGGGTGTGTCGCTTAGGTTAATATAAATCCCACCAAGGTGACAGTCAAAGTTAATCATTACAGGTCAAAGCAATTGTTAGATATCAAAGAAGGCTCGGGTTTGGTTGAAATAATATTTTGAAGAAGAGGGAGTACAATACCCTGTTTATCATGCAAAGCATCCTCAACATGTATGAAGTCTGTAGCTCTGTTGGGTAGCTTCACCGAGAGTTTGATGTCAGAATAGGCCTCATAGTGAGACTGTCTGTGACCAAGAAAGAAAAAAGTGGCTGTAAGTGTAATATTAACCTATCTTAACTTCATTCTGTCTTAATGAGTTGTCTACTTAACTATCTATCTATCTATCTATCTATCTATCTATCTATCTATCTATCTATGACACTGTAATTGAATTGACAATATAATAGAAATATTATATTTTAGAGATAAGTGTCAGGCTTGAATAGAGGAGGCAGAATTTAATGTGAAGCAGTCCAGGGAAGTTGTTAGGATGATCAAAAAACTGCTCTATTTTATTACTTGTGTGTGTGTGTGCTTTTCTTTCCAGGGCTGCTGATAAGCTCAGGCTGTGCATTATATCCTTTAGGATGGAACAGTCCGGAGGTAATGCAAACATGTGGGAATGTCTCCAATCAATTTCAGTTAGGTAAGGTAGTATGGCCAGAATGGCAGTGATGGTTTATGGGAAAAGTAACTTCAAATGTTTAACTCTTGGAGAGTCCTCTGTGACTAAATTGCCCTTGCCCATATCTGTCATATTGTAAACTTGTAGGAGGCAATGGGTTTGTCTGGGTTCCTTTGTCCTTTTAAACTTGTAGGTTTTGGCTTTAAAATTCTGCTTCTTTGATTCTCTCTATATGTGATCGGTGCATTTTATCAGGGTCTTTTGGCCAATGTAGAGAAACTCACGATAGAGAAATTTGAAGTATTTGGCATACAGACAAATTTTTGGTATGTGTTTTTTTTAATCATTTACCTGAGGAGGAATTTAAAAGAATGAGACAGACAATGTGACAATGATTCCCAGGGTTTATACTCTTTTCTAGTTCACCTTTGTGTGTGTAGAGGAGAACAAAAGCAATGTTGATAACGATTAAGATGTTTTTGAGAATTTATTTTATTTCATGCATTATATTATAACCTAGGAGGACAATGAAGAGGAAATAGGTAAAAGGTGGTTTTGACTTGCCCATGGGCATATAACTTTTAGCTAACAGAATCATGATTTAATTGAAGTTCATATATGTTTGTTGCTGTACTATTCGCAATAAAGAATAGAATCAACCTAATTTTCTTCACTATAAGAATAAACAGTGAAAATTCTGTACAAAATGAATATGTAGATCAAAATGATCAAAATAAAACCAAGAAAATGTGGCATAGAAACACAACGGAGTTTTTCACCCATGAAAATAGAACAAAATTTTGACGTTTTCAGGTAAATGGCTGGAAATGGAGATAATTATGCTAAGCAAAATAAGTCAAACTTACAAAGCCACATATCATATATTTCTCCTTTACCCGGAACTTAGATTTAAATTTAGGTGTGGCTACGTCTGTTTGAATAGAACACAAAACAAAAATAAGAGGATTTTGAGAGGAGAAGAGGAGGTCTAAAAGGAATGAGAAAAGTGAAAGAAAAGATAATGGACTGTAACCTGAAACCAGGAAACAGAATGACTGGCAGGGAGGCTGAGTACTCACAGAGTGGGAAGGGGTCAGAGGAAGACATTGGATAAGAAGATTAAGTACAAAGTATATTGACATATATACATTGGAAAGGGCCACAATGAAAACTATTAGATTAAATACTAAATAAATAGTAATAAAAGGAGAAGACACTTAAACATTTGTTTAACATATCCTGTCCTAATTATATCTCCCAATGCCTCCAGCAGAGGTAACTATTATCTGTAACTTACTTTTTTTTTTCATTTCTGGAGACAGTGTTTCTCTGTACCTTTGGAGCCTGTCTTGGAACTAGTCCTTGTAGATCATGTTAACTTCGAACTCACAGAGATCCACCTGCCTTTGTCTCCCAAATGTTGGGATTAAAGGCATGAGCCACCACCACACAGCTAATTTTCATGCTTTAAAGTTTATATATATTCAAAGTGGTGATTATACTATGAAGTTAATATTTATTATCAGATTTTATTCTTCAGACAACTCCATGAGTAGGGGTTTTAAGACTTTCATTTCCTTTTACAGAATACACGAAGAACTGGGTATTAGTTTTAATGAAGCTTCAATTCCCTATACAGTGCTTGGAAAATTCAGCATATTTTTACACAGAATCATAAACTATTTGAACAAAAAAAAGGCTTAGCTATTGCTTGGCTTAGGTTGCTGCTTATTCTTCTTATCCTTTATATTAAATGCTATGATCTCTGATTTGGGAGGTGATTCAATTGATAATGTGCTTGCCATGCAAGCCCAAGAACTGAGTTCAGCTCCCCAGCACATGCGTAAAAAGCTGGGCATAGCTATGCTCATCTGCAACTCCAGTACTGTGGAGAACACATGGAGCCAGACAGATCTTTAAAGCTCGCTGGGCAGTATTCTTAGCTAATGGGTGAGCTCTAGATTCAGTGAAGAAACACTGTTTCAAGAAAAATAAGATGGAGGATGATTGAGGAAGACACTCCAACCGTTGACTTCTGAGCACACTACACATTAGCACATATGTAGACCCTCTACATGGATGCACTTTTCCACATGCATACACCATAAACACACACACACACACACACACACACACACACACACACACACACACACACCACAACTTGAAAAGTCCTTCACCACCATATATTTACATATTAATTTCCTTTGTAGCACGAAACATGTAGTTGTTTGGTCTTATTTGACCACCTGCTTTCCTTAATGGAATGGAAGCTCTGTGACGGAAGAGACTTCATGTTTTTTCATAATCAAATGATACTTTTTGCATGAATAAATCTGGTCTCATCTCTTCAATTTAAAGACAAGGAACCAGAGGTCCAGAAACTAATCATGCAGTCCAAGTTTCCTGACCTCACACCCCTGTGTTCTCAGGCTAGGATCCATATGTTTTGCATCTGTTCTGGATGGGACAGAGACTAGTGTGGCACGAAACTGTGGAGCTGTCACTGCTCTGACTAGGAAGACAGTTTCTGTGAGAGAGAAAAATAAAGGACACTCTTACCTCAACAGGGGAAACATTAGGGAAGACCTTCCTAACGAAGTGTAATAGTTTTAGAAAGAAACTGAGATTAGTACTATTAACAAGGTAACTATAGGAGGAAGAAAGTTCTACACAGAGAAAAAGACAATACTCTCTGAAGTGGGATTGGCATGACATAGATGCTGGAGAACTGGAAGGTCAGTGTTGCTGAAGCTGAGTGAGTGGCAAGAAGTGTAACAGACAGCTGAAGGATTGTGAACAGCAATCCGACTTTACAAAGCTTTGTGTTTTATTCTACCTACAGTGGGAAGCCATTGCATGACTTTGTGAAGGAGAGAGACAAGATGTGATTAACATCCTGTAAATTTGCATCCTGTTCTTCTGACAGAGTTGCAGTGGATACCACTGGAGGCAGTGGAGAGAGTGAAAGGTGTCAAATGGGAGGATAGTCTTAGACTAGGCAGAAATAAAAGCATAGGGATCAGTTATCTGAATAAAGTTGATAGACCGAATATAATAGAGTTGTCCCTTACCAGCACCAGTTGACGTGCGAGCATGGATGCAGGAAATCTCACAAGGCCCAATCTCTAGATCAATAGTTATAGGCAATTAATAGCTCCTGAAAGAGGGAGAATCCATCTTTTTTCAGGATGAGTCCTCAATGGGTTATCCAGTCCCAAGTGGTCAGTCCCCAAATTATATACATATGAGCAATGCTAAATGAACTCAGGAGATTGTATTTATATATTAATGCATATACAATGCATGCATGTATGTGTGTATATACATAAGCATGCATAAAACAATAAAAGTTTTAAAAAGGAGAGCATGGATTTAATGGGAAGTATGTAGTGGAAGACTTGGAAGGAGGAGAGAGAGGGGAAGATGGTAGAAATACAGTACCCATATATGAAATTTTTAATGAAAAAAAACCCAGTTGTTCATTGCACCCTTGGGTTAGCGTTTATATTTTTTCATTCAACCAATTATGGAAAATTAAATTTGATACAAATTGTACCTGTACTACAAATGCATATTTTGGTCATTTATCTGTAAATAATGCAGTATAGCAAACTGTTTACAGAAACTTACATTGTATTAAATAAATAACATAGAAATTACTGAAATATATAATGAATTTATAATTCTTATGCAACTACAATGCCTTTTTATATCAGGGACTTGAAATTTTTCAAATTTGTGTGGGTTGCTAGACCCAATCTCCAGGAAATAGTGAGGGACAGATGTGTATTTTAAAATGCTCAATGGATTGTAGAAGGTATTATGTTTGATGAGGGTAAGAGAAGACAAGAAGTAGGAAGACAAGAGGAGAAACAGCTGTGGTTGGAATGGGAGGAGGAAAACAGGAAACTCAGTTCAGTTGTTTGTGAGATATCTCTGTGTAGCTTAAATGCTAATGTCAATATGTGGTCTGAGTCTCACTGAGGAATCCGGTCTCAAGATTAGAAACTGGGAGTTCTTAGCATATATATGATCTAGTTATAAGGATAAATGATTATGTTAATAATGAAGATCTCATTGTGAAGGTGAGATTTAGAAACAGGTGAAGTTACTTTTACAAGATCTGTTTAGCTCTGGAAAATGAGTAAAAAGAAAGGTTAAGTCGAAGTCTTGGAAATTCTCAACACATAAAATTGGCAAATACAAACTCCTGCGTGGCATTCACTATGCACATAACCACCCTTTACATCAGTCTGCTAGGAAAGGATTATCAGCCTGTGTCTTAGACTATCTTGTGTTGTTAGAGCAATCTCCCATTACTGGACAATATATAAAGACAAAGTATTCAACTTTGAAAAATATCAGTGTCTGAATGTGTCAAGACATTGTAGAGAAACAGAAAAAGAATTGGATACGTGCAGAAGGGTCATGTATTTGTGTAAGGACAAAAGGGCGTAAAGATTGCTCATTTATGACAGCCTGCATTTTCTTGGAAACTAGTCTGCTCTTGGATGGTCTGAAACAGTCCTTTGAAACACCATTCATTCATTTATGGTGGTAGAGTTCTTATAACCCACTAAGCCTCACCTCTTAAAGGTTCTGCTACCTCAACACTGACCTTGGGCAACCATGTTTCTTGCACACGATTTTCTGAGGGACAAACAGGATCTAGACCACAACAGCCTTACTGTTTGCGTGGGGATTGTGTATATTGTCATAACCATTGTGAGTACTTTGTAGTCATTCTCTGATGCTAGATCCTATAGGTGAGAATGGTGCCCACTCTTATTCTCTGTTTGAGGAAAGGTAGACATGAAATCCTACCACTAACCAAGGAGATCCCAGCAAGAGCTTAAAGAATCCAAATATTTCTAATGGAACATAGCATCTTTTCATTAAAAGACTGCTATCATAACACTTAATTCTTAGGTAAATTCTTTAGCATCTATAGATAAACCATGTTACTACATATTCGCATAGTCTAATTGGTACACAGCATTAGCTTGTGAAGGCAGTGGGATTTAGAGCAGGGTCTGAAGATGACTTGAGATGCAAATAGGAGGGTAATTATCAGTTTATTTATTATGATATATTTTTGCTTACTTTTTATTTTTTTAAAAGATGGTCATATTTAAGTACAATAATATCACTTTGCTTTCCTTTTCATTACTTGTATTTGTTTTATGACAACAACATCTTAGTAAATCTTCATGAAAATAAATAAGCAAGGAAAATGTACACATAACTGATCGTAACATGCTGTTGTTATAAAGACATAACCCTGGAACATGAAGAGGTAAAGTGATTTATGTGAAGTTGTAGCACAAACCATAAAAAACCAGAGACAGAAATTGGGATTCAGCCCAAAAACTAGAAAAGCAAAGCAGCCAAGCCATTAGAGAAATCTTACCTCTACCAAGACTGGGTAACCACAAACTAAGCAGAATAAGCCTCCCTCTCCCATTTATATTCCCTCTAGTGCTGGGATTAGAGGTGTGTGACTCCCTAGGACTGGGGGATTAAAGGTGTGAGACACCACCTGGATTTGTTTCTGCATTGATCTTGTGTAGTCCAGGGGGATCTTGAACTCACAGAGATCCATCTGACTTTGTCTCCCAGTTAAAGGCGTGTGTCACCATTGCCTGACTTCTAGTAGCTTTAACTTTGGCTCTGGTCTTCAGGCAAGATTTATTTATCAAAATACATCTAATATATCACTACATAAAGTTATTCAGGAACGTAAAGGCAGAACACTGACTAGAGTTTATTTGCTAATGCACTGTCCTGTCCACACTGTGATGGCCATTTTTCCTGTATACTGCTGAAGACATATATTGAGACACTTGAGAATTTATTGTTTTTACCTATAGTTATGTGAAATATGGAAAGTACCCAGTTCTGCACCATGTCTCTCCAAACCTACTTTCAAACTCAGTCTCATGTCAATCTTTTAGTATAACCAAAGAAAAATAAACAACCAAAGGTTGTTGGAAGAAAGTACCAGTGGAATGGATATTTATTGGTAACTTTAAAATGCCCAATGGATGGGATTTAGTCCCAAATTGTACTGATAAATTTCATTTAAAAAGACATATAAATTTTTATGTTCTGCACATTTTTTTGGACAGGGTTTCTGTGTTGTCTTGGAGCCTGTCCTGGAATTAGCTCTTGTAGACCAGGCTGGCTTCAAACTCACAGAGATCCACCTGCCTCTGCCTCCCAAGTGCTGGGATTAAAGGCATGCACCACCATTGCCCAGCTGTTCTGCACATTCTAATTTCATACAAACACAGTCTTTCTGGAACTTACTCTTGTCTTTTGGAATATCTACTTATGCCTTCCTTGTCTCAGTCTTTTTTCCTAAAAGAAAGTGATAAAGTGGATGAATGCAAGGGTGGCTCTGATAAATGACTGGAGAAGTGTTATACAAGAACAGCCCCCAAAGACTAAAGCATGCTATTGCAAGTTAGGTAGAGTGGTGTGTACATACAATTCCAGTACTTAGGTAGAAGGAACAGGAAGACTGAATTTCAGGTAATCCTGAGTTACAGAGGGAGACAATGTCTCAAAAATCAATCAAACTAAACAAAATACAAAAGTGTCACACAAATACAAAGGGAGTGTTAAACCTCTTCATTTACGTTTGAGTCTTGCCTACTGCTTTTCCTGCTTCTAAGATTTTATCTTGGAATGTTTCCTAGTCTACCAATACCCTTGATGTTCCAATAGTCTCCAGTGTCTGCACTAAACCCACTCTACTGACTCTTACTCATCAATGCCTTTGGTCAAACAGTTTAGGAAACTAACTCTTTCTTCTTTTCTTCATTAAAAAGGAAAAAATCAAATATTTAAAGCACAAAATCAACAAACAATAGCTGAATTTGCACTGAAGCACAAGGTGGAATCCACCTTCCAGATCAATCATTGTAGCTATTGAGTTGTAGTAAAAGCAGATGAGATTTTTAAGTGACTAATGACTTGAAACTAGCTTCCTGATTGCTCTCTGTCATGCTGTTCAATGGTGATCCAGTATCTGGAAGTTGAGGAAATTACTCATTCATTAAGAAGAGGGAAGGCAGGTAAAAGTTTCAAACAACAACCTTGTCAAGTACAATGCCTTTCTCTATCATTATTTTATCAATTAAATGAAAACCGAGGAAAGTGGTTTGATGCTAATTGGACTCTTACCATTAAATGGAGTTTATGGAATTGATCTCACAAAGAAGAATGTCTATAACTCTAATGCTAAGATAATCTATTTATCTACCCTCTCCAGTTATTCTTCATCTAGGCTTGAATTGACACCAAAAGCAGTAGGAAGCAAGGAACAGATCAGAACTCTGAGGAAGATGAATGAATATTGATTGGTTAAAGTTAACAGTGTTACTCTTGGAGGCTGGAAGTGGCTAGACTAATGGCTCCATGGTTGAGAGTATTGGCTGCTCTTCCATAGGACCCAGATTCAATTCCTAGTACCTACATGGTGGTTCACAACAATCCATGACTCCAGTTTCAGAGGATCCAATGCTTTCTTCTGGCCTTCATGGGTACTAGGCACACATATGGTAAATAGACACGCATGGAGTCAAAGCAACCAAACACATAAAAAAGAAATATATTTTTTAAGTGAGTGTTTTTGTTTTTGTTTTTGTTTTCCACAATGAAATAGACAAATATGTGACATGGGGCAAATTGTTCAATAATCATGAGCTTGTTATTATATAGGTTTTGTGAGGGTTATATAATTTATGAAATACACTCAGTACAGTGTTTGGCATGTAGTAAACCTTCAATATTTGCTGTGTGATGTCATCATTATCATTACACTGATGCCAATTTTAAAATGAAAGTATTCTCATGTGTGGTAGTTAACACTTATTACCAACTTGACTGAATTTAGAATCACCTAGGAGACACATCTGTGCACATCTGTGGGGTGTTTCAGAGAAGTTAAACTGAGGGAGGAAAACTCACTCTGAATGTAGTAGAACAGTGCAACAGACTGGGGTTCTGGCCAGAATAAAAAGAAAAAGAAAAAAAGAGTAAGCTAGCATTAGTAAGTAATACCAGTGTTCTCGTTTCTGTGTCCTGATCTTCCTAGCTGTGAGTAAGTTGCCTACCGCCATGCCTTTCCTGCCCCAAGGGACTATGCTCACTAAACCATGAGCCAAAAGACTTCTTTCTTCCTCTGCAGTACTTTCTTTCAGGTATTTGGCCACAGTAATGACAAAAATACCCTAATATATCATTCTTTAGTTTTCAGAAAAATAAACAGTTATATGAAAGAAATATTCTATGTCTATAGGACTTCTTAAATTTTCTACTTAGGAACCATTTCCCTGAAGAAACTTTCATGCAATTCCAAGTATTTAGATATAAAAGTAGATATATAAGTAGAATTGTTGATAATAATTATTTTAAAACAACCTTGATATATAATTTTTTACCATTTATTACAGATGAAACAAATTTGCAAACTAATGAAAGGATGCATTTGTTTTTATATAAAAATAAGTTTTAGTTGAATATTAAATATGAAAGGACTTATAACATCTTCCACAGTTTTCATTTGATTGGAATTTTGGTTCCATAATTATAAATGCTTGGAGTACAACTCCACATAAATATGTAGCACAAAATAGAAAAGTGTCTTCAGGGCCATTTTAAAAACTGTTGGGAATTCTGTTCTAACACCAAGTGTAACCCACCAGCGGGCCAGCTATTCAGGGTTCCTAAAGAGGAGCTACCTGCAAGAAATCATGGGTGTGAGAGAGACCAAGCATGATTCTATTGTCAAGGTCTCATTTATTAGTGTAATTGTTGTGGCTATATAGCCCTTGGATAAGGGGGGGGAGGTAGGGGTAAGAAGGAATTTTGCCGGAATAGCAAAAGGTCACTAGTCAGCACACCTGGTCAAACAGCTCTCAATGTAGTTGGGAGATGAGGGCTCTGTAAACATTCTTAGGACAATGGTCCCTGCTATCAAGATAGTTGGGATGTGAGGTAGGTTCTGTCAGTAAACAGCTCTCAAGGTAGTTGGGCTTTCTGCAAACATTCCTAGGACAATGGTTGCTGCTATCATCTTTTAGGACTATGGTCCCTGTCAACCAAGTCAAATTCACTGGCTTTCTCTGAAATTCAATTAAGCAACTCAAGCAGTAGCTTTCACCTTTATTTTCTTGCTATATCAAATTCTTGCTTAAAACATATTTTTCACAATTTTTATTTAAAACATGTTTTTCAAACAGTATATTCTGAACATGGTGTCCCCTTCCTTATCTCATCCAAGATTATTCTTGCCACCATCCCACCCATCCATGTCTTCTTTCTCTCTCTCTCCAGACAGCAGACAGGCAAATGCAAAGGGACTAAACAAACCATACAGAAAACAAAGCAAACAAGCAGAGCAAAAGCTAAAGTAGCACATACGCACATAGAGACACATATGCACGCACACAGATTCCTTAAGAAAGCAAAATTGGTAACTATAATAGATAAACAAAAGATGGGTAAGGTAAAAACATGCCCAAACAAAACATTATGAGACAAAACATCTCTAAAGATACCACTGAGTTTGTTTTGTGTTGGCTGGTCAGGCAACCTGGCCTTAAAAGTGGTTTGTATACCCCCCGAGATGCCACTGGAGAAAACTGTTTTTTTTTTCTTTTGTGAGCAACTGTCAATTAAAGAGCTTCTTGATTAGGGATGGGGCCTCATTTCCAGTTCCCCTCTCAATGCTGGGACCTATTTGGCTTGAACATCTGTAAAACCCATGCACAAAGCAGCAGTTTTTAAAAGCAAACTTTGTAACACAATATAATCCATAGATATACTACTTTGATGGTTACATGCTAAAGAAAATATGAAATAGGTCGGAAAATATTAAAAGATTCTGATTTCCTTAATTAAGCCAGAGTTTCTGCATTATCAGCAAACATTGCTTATATAGTAAAATCCCTGCAGTTTATAACAAGCTACAGTACTGAATCTGAGCCCATGTTTCAGGCTGTGCTTATTGCCATCACATGGTGTGAGGTGAGGGCACAGGCAGTGCTAAATGTACCATGTTTTAAACTCAGAACCATGACTGCAGTGAAGTTGCACAACGCAGCTTGGGCAAAGTGATGCCAGAAACACCTTGAATTCATCGCATGCTTGATTTTGAATCAATTTGTGTGCATTGTGAATTCAAAAACCATTTGCTGTTAGTAAGTTTTTCATTTCCCTCCTATAATTTGTTATATGACCCTATAGGGTGATGACAACAGTTTTAGAATCTATGACCTATTTGGCATGAAGAATAAACACACAGGTTAAGTGTGCAAGCGTGGTGTTCCAATGTGAGTCCTGCCACTTACTAGATGTAGTGTGAAGCGGCGGGGCTGCGTCCCGCCACCCGCCGCTGGCTAGCTTTACCCAAAATAATTACACGGAAACTGTATTCTTTTAAAACACTGCCTGGCCCATAGTTTCAGCCTCTTATTGGCTAATTCTCACATCTTCCTTTAACCCATATTTAGTAATCTGGGTAGCACCACGAGGTGTGGCTTACCAGGAGAGATCTTAACCTGCGTCCATCTCGGAGAGGAGCAGCATGGAGACCCCTATGGCGACTGCCTGAAGCGTCTCCCCAACTCTACTTCCTTGTTCCCACAATTCTGTTCTGTCTACTCCACCTACCTAATTTTCTATCCTATTAAAGGGCCAAGGCAGTTTTCTTTATTAATTAACCAATGAAAGAAACATAGACAGATAACTCTCCTCCATCAACTAGATGTAGATCTGGCCACATGCCTTAACCTCTCAGTATCTCCTTTAATGGAGATTGGTAATAGTATTTATCCTTGTAGGATTATTGAGGTGATAGAAGAAAGTAATAGTTACATACAAAGCACAATGTTGCATTAGTATAACTCATTAGTGGACAGTAGACCCAGTTGTCAGAGAGTCCCTTTGGATGGGATGGCCCAGACTTGGTTTTCAGAAAGGAGGGAAGCAAGGAAGGACCTATCCAACTTGGCAAAAGCTTGTCATAGAGGCTAACCAAAGGCCACGTGTGTGTTCCTTGCATTCCTTGAATTTCCTTTTCTGGGATTCATTTCCTTTGCTCTCTCAGTATTTCTGTTCATTCTTGCCAGTTCAAAGCCTTTTATGGGGACTCCCCCCCCCCCCCCCCCCCCCCCCGTTGCTTCAGTTTCCAGGCATTTCCTGCTACCTTTCCTTTCTGTCAGTGTCCTTTTGTGTGGCCAGTCTGTTGTCTTGTGCTCACTAGAGCACAATCAGGCAACTTAGCAACTATCCTCATGTCCACAGAGGGGCAGTAGAGTGTGGGAGAAATCAGCCTCACCAGCCTACCTGCTTATGCTGTTTGCGATTTTCCTAAGCTTGCTAGGGCACATCACTTTCTCATTCTGAGACCTGGCTTCCCTGTTTTTATACAGAGAGCCCTGAGCTAGATGGGTGGATAACTATGCTACCAGCTCCAGTAACAAAGCCTGGCTGAGGGTCTGAACGTTTCTCTGCCTTCAGAAAAATCAAAGGCGCTATATGCCTATTCAGCTCCCTGTTGGGATTTGCTTTTCATTAATCACAATTAATTCCATGATTGCCTTTTTTGTTCTCCAAGAGAAAAGTAGATTTTCAAGTGATTTTAGCATACATAAAACTATAGTAGGAGATGAATGTGTTCATTTGTTTGACAAGGAATTATTTTATTACAGAAAGATCAAAATATCATGTCATATACATCAAAACATAGAGCAAAATATGTATTTAGGATAATCCTCTTATAAGCACGGATACTTCAAGGATACTGCTGGTAGTTGCCTGTAAGAGAGATGGATTTAGCCAAGGGCATTGCCCGGAGCCACTATCCTTTGGGGTAACATTAGCTGGAAGTTGACAGTCCTTGAAAATTTGAGGCTGAAAATCGCATTGCTGTCTGCACTAACGACCACAGAGATGTGTCTCCATTGGGGAGAAACTGGGCTATGCTGGAGGACGCAGGAGAAAATCAATGGGTGAGGGAACAACTTCATTCAATTGCTTATCTCTGGTGCCTAACAAACGTTTACATAGTGCAATAGCTGTACCCCCATCTAACCATCTTACTCTCTGTGCTATAGATGACCCATTTCTCTTCTTTAAGCCTATTTTCCTATAGACAATGAGAGATATCAATTACCTTCAGAAATGGTTCTGGCCATGCATCAGAAAATTGGGCAGAGAAGTTTTGAAACACTATGTTTGTGAGTGAGGGGTGAGAATTAGAAAGCTGATCTGTTAGATCTCGCTGATCATCTTCTAGATTCAAAATAATGAGACATTTAAAGCAACGGCACCCTACGCATCCCAGGGAACATGAGGCTATTTTTGTTCTGACTAGGAAAAGTAACAAAGGTGCTTATAAGCAGTTTTCTCCTTCCTGAAATAGTCTGCCAGAGAAACGGTGTTCAGCCCCGAATTAACTAGTAGTTCCAGTTCCAGTTCTGCAACTCCAGAGGAAGAGAAGGCTCTCGCAAATGCCCCAAGGGCAGATCCTCTGCTAGCCCTTATTTCCTGTTGTCTTGCTGAGGGCCTCCTAGGCTCTGTAACAAAACAGGTCTATGAACTGGTTGTTATACATCACACAACCACACGATGGCAGTAAAGCAAGGCAAATTCACTTTGTTTAGCACTCCAGGTCTTCACTGTGACTCACACAATTTCTCTGCTTCCATTTCCTGCCCTGGGGTTGCTTCTGTAAGCTTCAATGCCAATTTCCACTTCCTCTTTCACCTTTATTGTGTCTTAGTCTTTTCCCTTCTCCTATAGGATGAAACTCTATCTTCAGCCTTTGTTTCAAAGCAGAACCTCAGACTATTTTTAAGAGTAGATGTTAACCCGGCAGCACCCAGTCACAGGATGCTGACAGGAGGATGGAGTGAGATACAAATGATGCTCAGTGCAGTGCCCACACTGTGCAAAGGAAAACGGCCACGGGGAGGACTAGGACTATTGTTGTTATAGGTCAGACTAACCCAGAAGGGTGATTATCAAGTGGAACGACTTGCAAAGAAGAAAAGCAAGCCACACTCGTGGGAGCAATTCCCTGATGATGTGACAGTTACAGGGGCAAAAGGATATGTTAGGGTTACGTCATGTGGTTTCCTGTGTACAACTGACACTAAACCTCATCTAAGTGAATTGTCAGAAATGGTGAGAAAGATAAAAATTTATCTCTCGAGTGAAAGCCCCTAGCACAGCACCAAGAATAGGGTAAATTCTAACTAAACTGGATTCCTTTCAACGTTTTCTTTCATGGGCTAATGATATATCCCACTTCAGGCCCCAGTGAGCTGGACCTAAGAATCTACGGATTCTTCCCCAACGATACAGGTTCAAGGGATCTGTAAAGAAGCCTAGAAGTCTGCATCTTTATGTGGTCTCAAGTATTTGCAGGGATTGTGACTGAGAGAGAGGAGCTGCAGACTACTCATGCTGGGCTCGGCACTAAATGTTTTTTTTGGTTTAGGGTTTTTTTTTTTTTTCTATGTGCCGTCATAGTTGATCCCCTCAGTTGCGCTGTAAAGCAAATAATGCCACTTCTGTTTTCCCCGTGAGAAAGAGAAGCTCGGAAAGGCTAGATGACTTGCCCATGGCGATCAGTTTGGAAGGGGCAGGGCATGCTTTCAAATACAGTTCCCTACAACTGCCATGCCAGGTGGTTCTCCCTGAACCACACTGACTCTCCAGGTCCAAAACAGCATAATTCCAGATGCTATACCTACTGACTAAGTCGGGGACTTTGAGAGCCACTTCATCTCTCTGTTAATTCCTTCTTGGGGAATAATATTTCTGCCAATAGCTATGACTTAGTGAATGGATAAAACTCAGGAAACAGGATTAACTGGAATAGTGGGAGGAAAAGATATGTTGTTGATTAGTAAGCGTCGTACTCATATTGGATGGTAGAAGTTGAGGAATTTGTTATTACTGAGGGTTTTGGGACTGATAGGCATGAGCTCCTGTGGTGTCATGGTTAATGCTCTAAACTCTCAGTCCAGTGTTCGTATCTCAGTGGAACCTTTTCTTTGTGGAAGGGACCTGGTCAGTCATTCTCATCAACTTAGACCATGAAACCCAATATAAACATACTATCCATGCATGTTTCAGCACTGCAGGGGCATGTTTTACTTCTTCACTTCTTTTGGGGCTGATTGACATATTTCTGTTAGGTGATAAAGACTGGATAAAAATAGCCAATGCTGTCAGGCAGTGGTGGCGCACGCCTTTAATCCCAGCACTTAGGAGGCAGAGGCAGGAGGATCTCTGTGAGTTCAAGGCCAGCCTGTTCAACAGAGTGAGCTCCAGGACAGGCTCCAAAGCTACACAGAGAAACTGTCTCAACCAACAAACAAACGAACAAAAAAGCTAATGCTTAAAGCTTTAAAGCTGGCATTGCCAGGATACGTCCCAGGAAATTGCTTGAATAAGGATTCACTCATTCCTGATTCCTGGGATAGTTCTAGTTTCTGGTCTGGCCCTTTAGCATTTTTAGTATTTAAGGATATATAAAAATAGAGGTAATACTTCCTTATATCTTGCATGTTCACTATATATAAAACATTGAATAAATCACTATGAAATGCAGAGTCCAAAGAGCTTGTAGTTTGTTTGGGGAGACAAACCACACAGGTATAGAACAAATAACTGATGATGATGTTAATCCAAATGTATGACATTAGCAGCAACAAATGTGACAATTCGAAGGCACACAAAGAAAACTCTAGAATCGTGTCTTTCTTGTCTTAATATCTACTCCCACTTGGCTTACTGGAGACCTCTCTTTCTTTCCCCCTTCCATCTCTTTCTTCCTCTTCCTCTTTTTCTCCCATGTCTTTAGATTCCTAAAGATCCTATAGACAATTTCCTTGACTTCTCTCACTCTTTGGTTCAAGTGATCTTTATGAAAGGCAAATCTAATGTCACACTTCTTCTTTACCAATTATGTCTTCCACATTACTTTCAGGATAGAGTCTAGACCCCACAACAAGGCCTGCATGGACCACACTCAGGATTTCCACTCTTGCCTAGCTAGCCTGAAAGCACCAGGTCCTTCCCACTGTTGTAATTTTGCGGTTGTCACTCTGTTCCCTAAGAATGTCTTTTTCCCCTATCTGATATGACTAAATTCTTAATTCACTTGAAAGTCTTTTCCCCTTTAAACAGGATTCGCTCGCCTGCCTGCATCCTTGTATGACTCTGCATCATAGCACTTGCCAAATTACTAGACCATTTCCTCACGCTACTTCCTGGTATTGATCTTACCTATGAAAAAGCAACTGGTTCAAAGAGCTTACCACAGTGCCTGGCATGTGGAAGTATTTGACAGATATTAACAGTTTCTGTTTCAGTTACTGGCTTATGCTGAGAAAGTCCAAGAGGATGCAAGCAGAGGACTATTGAGCAGATATGAGAGGAGAGGGATCAATAGCTTAGAAGCCAATTGTCTTAGAGAGCTCATGCTGAATGAATGCAGTCCAATATTTGCTTAGCTAGTTTTTGACTTCTCTCCTTAGGGAGGATGTCCAAAGTTCTTCTAAGAAGCTGCTCTAGGTATAATTAATGGGATGTACAAAGGGCAACATGATGATACGGGCAATTTTGAAGGGGTGCGAGGTCAGTCTGAAGAAAGACAGAGAAACACAGTGTAAATTGAAGAAAGACAGAGAAACACAGTGTAAATTGATCTGAGACATGCTTCTCCCCTCTGAAGAAAAAGATAAGCAAAGACTGATAACTATATAGGAAATCAAATAAAAGGAAATGCAGGTTGGCAAGGGAGATTTCAATAGGAATGTGTGTCTGGGAGAGGAAAATCAGACAAACTAGGACATTTCTTTCTTCATGAAGATTTGGCATTTTTGCAAATGCCACAGGTCAGGTCTTTTCTCCCCTTCAGAGCACTGGGTTGGATCAAGATGAGTTTGTGAGCCCAGAATGTCTTAATCCTTAGTTGATCTGATTGGGTTAAAGTTAGTACTATCAACAATAATGTGCTCACCTAAACAACTGGAATTTTCTGCAATTTTTCCCCCTCTGCCAAGAGAGCTTGGCAGAATTCTGGAATATTCACTGGGTTCTGGGCCTCCAATCTGGGCTGCTGGTGACATACATAGCCAGCTTGGAGTGTGAGTAAAAAGATGTTTTCATAGACTTGGCTGTCTTTTTA
The DNA here is from genome assembly GCF_903992535.2 of Arvicola amphibius. Lineage (NCBI taxonomy): Eukaryota > Metazoa > Chordata > Mammalia > Rodentia > Cricetidae > Arvicola > Arvicola amphibius. The sequence continues at coordinate 97,654,458 of NC_052065.1, read as the reverse complement.
CTGGGGGCTGTGGTGGGAGAGGTAATATGTTTGGCAATTGTTCTTGAATTCATTGACTTTGTTTTCTCTTTGAAGATTATTCATCTGTGTTTGCTCAAACCTAGTACAGAAAGTTCTCTGTTCATTTTTCTTTTGTTCCGTTGACAAATTTCCTTATGTTGCTTCCTATAGAAGCCCTGAAAGTCTAAAATCTAAAGCTATCATAAGACAAATGAGATCACTGTCTTCTTCCAAAACCTCACAGCTTCTGTTGCCACAAGAGTCAGGCCATTTTTTTGTCAGGTGATCTTGTCTGTTTCCATTTTCCTGGTGGATCTAGATATGTTTTTGTTTGGGTTCACGTCATTACTTAGCTTCTCTAAAATCATGAACTCAGTGTCCTTTGTTTATATCTAGTATCCACTTATGAGTGAGTACACACCATATACATTTTTTTGGGTCTGGGTTAACTCACTCACAATAGTGTTTTCTAATTCCATTCATTTGCACGCAAAATTCAAGATGTCATTTTTTTTTTTTACCACTGAGTAGTACTCTAATGTGTAAATGTGCCACATTTTCTATATCTATTCTTCAGTTGAGGGGTATCTTTTTTGTTTCCATGTTCTGGCTATTACAAATAATGCTGCTATGAATATAGTTGAACAAATGCTTTTGTAGTATGATTAAGCATCTTTTGGGTATATGCCCAAAAATGGTATTGCTGGATTCTGAGGTAGGTTGATTCCCAATTTTCTGAGAAACCACAATACTGATTTCCAAAGTGGTTCTACAGGTTTGCATTTCCACCAGCAGTGGATGAGTCTTGTCCTTACTCCACATCCTCTCCAGCATAGGCTATCATTGGTGTTTTTAATCTTAGCCATTTTGACAGGTGTAGGATGGAATCTCAGAGTTATTTTGATTTGCATTTCCTAGAAGGCTAAAGATGTGAAACATTTTCTTAAGTATCTTTTGGCCATTTGAGATTCTTCTGTTGCGAATTCTCTGCTTAGTTAAGTACTCCATTTTAAAAATTGGGTTATTTGGAATTTTAATGTCTAATTTCTTGAGTTCTTTATATATTTTGGAGATCAGTTCTTTGAATGATGTGGGTTTGATGAAGATTTTTTCCCATTCAATAGGCTGCCTTTTTGTCTTATTGACTGTGCATGGGGGTGGGGGAAAATGGAGAGTAGAAGGGAAAGAGGAGGGGCGAAGGTGAGGGTTGAGAAGAACTTGAGGGAATGGGATAGTAGAGATGGAGGATATACAGAGATGAGAGCAAGGAAAGATAGATATATCTTGATTGAGAGAGCCATTATAGAGTTAGCAGAAACCTGGCTCTAGATAATTTCCCAGGAATCCACAAGGATGACACTGGCTAAGACCCTAAGCAATAGAGGAGAGGGGACCCAATCTTGACTTGCCCTGTAGTCAGACTGATGAATATCTTAAATGTTACCAGAGAACCTTCATCCAGCAACTGATGGAAACAGAGGCAGCGACCCACATCAGAGCACTGTACTGAGCTCCCAAAGTCCAGTTGAAGAGTGGAAGGAATGAAAATATGAGCAAAGAGGTCAAGACCATGAAGGGTTCACTCACTGAAACAGTTTACCTCAGCTAATAGGAGTTCACCAACTCCAGTTGGACTGGGAAAGAACAAGCACAGGACCAAACTAGTTCCTCTGAATGTCATGGTTGACAGTTGCATGGCTGGGGCAGACTGAGGGGTCACTGGTAGTGGCACCAGAATTTACCTCTATTGCATGTACTGGCTTTCAGGGATCCTATTATCTTTGGATGTATGCCTTGCTCAGCCTAGATATAGTAGGAAGGGCCTTGGACCTTCCACAAAGCAATGTGCCTTACCCTCTCTGAGGATTAGATGGGGATGGGGTGGGAGGGTATGTGGAGGATATGGGAGGAGGGGAGGGAGTGGGAATTTGGAATGTTTTTTTTAATCTAATAAATATATTAATTAATTAAAAAAAGTCAGGCCATTGTGGCAAATGTATAGCAAATGAGAAAATGGCAAGCTTTTGTCTTTCTCATTCTCATGTTATGCACCAACAGCAGTTTGAAAGAGAGGTTGTGACCAAGTGTCATAAATTTAGGTGAGCCACGGTGATGGGAAGAGCAGTTTGATTTCCTGAACTGAACTGGTTTTGGAAAAATAATGTAGTCATTAGGAAGAAGTCTGGTGTAGGGCTCAGTTCTCACTTCTTTCTCCTTATGTACCATGGTCATGGATGGTGTTCTAACCCTCTTTTGCTTGCCTCAACTGCCCTCTTTAGTCTCTTCCTAGTTTTTGATCCCTTTCAAGTTCTTCTCCTTACCTTCTACTTCATTGATTCCTATGGGATGTTTAGGTATCTTTTTGTAGGGAGCATCTTCTTGGGATCAATATTAACAACCCAATTTGACATGGGGGACACTGTAAAGCTACTTGAGTTGGCTGACAAACAAAATTCTATTTATCTGTCTCCCTTCTTTATACTGGAAATGTGGTTAAAGGAGATATGAAATTTTTTTTTATTCTATACTTTCTTCCGCTTTCTTGTTCATCTCAAGCTAAAACACAGCCTCTTCCATTTCCAGTCTTTTGAGAATACTAAATGGGAAAAAGATATCAATTTTGTTCTTGGCATTCTGCCTGAACCACTTTCTCATTCTTCTAATGTCAAGAATCCTTACAGTTTGGAATTCGTCTTTTTTGTTTTGTTTTATTTTGTTTTTATTTTTGAGAGAATGTCTTACTCTGTAACATTGGCTGTCCTGGAACTCACAATGTAGACCAGGTTGGCCTCTAACTCAGAGAGATCTGTCTACCTCTGTTACCCTACTTCTGGGATTAAAGTTATGTGCCACCACACCAAGATAGATTTCCTCTACACAGAAACACAGATTGCTCTGTATATTCTTGAATTATTTGCATTTTTCTCACAGCTTTATGCTTTCTTGTCCTATTCTGGAGCTCCAGTCTCCATTATAATCTTATCCTTCCTGCCACTGATATCCGGGACACCTTACCTCTAATGTTTGGGCACCATCATGGTTTTCCCTATAGTAGTCATGCTCAGAGCTTGACTCTTAGTAACACTTACACCTAGTCAAACTTTTATCCAGCTGAAAGTTTTTATATATCGTAGCCCTAGTCAGTTTGTACGATTTAGTTATTATGTACCTGCAACATTCCTGCTTTTGCATCTGTTCCTCCAGACTTCCAGGGACTTGAAATAGCATCAGATAATTTTCTTCAAGAGAAGAAACAGAGAACTCAAAAGACAGACTTCCCTTGCTCAGTGTGTATGTCTGTAACCATCATCATACTTCCCTTTGCCCTCTGAAGACATTTTTTTCTTTGCGCAAGTTCTAGAGAATTATTTTTAATACTAAATTGACATTCTCAATTTGGCCCTTTAAAGGAGTAGACTTTCTCTCAGACTCTGTCTTGTTCTGATTACAAAGTCCGATGCCCACACCACTAATCCACAATACCCACTTCTATTCCACAGTATCCACTGCTAATCCACAGTACCCACTGCTAATCCACAGTACCCATTGCTAATCCACAGTACCCATCGCTAATCCAAGGTACAAACATTAGTTTGGTTCTAACTTCTCGGAGGGGCTCATCACAATTCTGTGGCCACTGTCAGGCATCATTCTTCTGAAGAGCATAGGACTGGGGCTTCACAGGGGATGACCAGTTTAAGTGGCATTCACTGCTTCCCTCCCATCCATTCACAGTAGACAGCAACAACTTAATGCTGAATCAAAGGAAACAGTCACAAACTCCAATTCAAATTGATTTGCGACTTGGAATAAAAGCAACATGTCTTGATTTAAATGTCAGGCCCACTGCTGAGTGATGATTTAATAACTTTTATGAGGGATTCTGTCACAGCAAATTCAACACTGGAATAGAATGACTCAGAAAGGGTGTTAGAACTGATGTAGGAGCACACAGAAAGGAACAGACTTATCTTAGTGCTCATCCAGAAATTTTGCATAAAGCTAATTTGCAGTAAGAGTTGATTCTCTTCCCCTATCCTGCCACCCAAGCTTCCTCTTCACAGACACCCTTGTACGGATGTGAGGGAAATCTCTAGGTGTGATGCCGACTCACTAGAGTTGCCTTCTAAGGACACAGGCTCTGGAACAAGTTTAGAACAGAGGTTCAGAAGCAGCACATTCGATTCAAGGGCAAGGAATTTTAAGTGTTCTTACTGGAACTTACAAGGAACAGTACTGCTTCTCAAGAGATTTTTAAGAACAGATCTGGTTCCAGTGTTCCATCTTTGGGGAGCTACTTAATTCCTTTTCCCCATCTTAATGGAGAGTTTACACCTGTGAATTTAAGAGATATTTTCCTAACTCTACAGTCTCCAAGCTGCAAGGAAATTGGTATTTTCCCCTAAATACTTTAAGAAATTTCTTTACTTGATGTTTCCCAGACTTCCTTTTTGCGCAGTTACTTCCTAAGTCAAGAAGGAGTGAAGCATAGCCATTCAGAACTGAGAACATCTCTTGTTGGGCTAACTCCTCAGATATCAAGATGCATTTTTGAAGGAAACTTAAATAGTCAACATCTGCTATTTGCCTAGGTGAAGGTTCTTCAGACTTGATAACAATGATATTTTGATTAGAACATTTTTGTCATAGAAAATGAATTTGTGTGTACAGTGTGTACAGTGTGCTTGACTGTTTAGATTAGTGGTTATTCTCTGAAGTCGCCACACACTTCAGTCTTTTCCATAGAAGTTTAAAGTTCCCAAACTATGCTTTTAACATAATGAATCTCAAAGGGAAGCAACACTCTTCTCCCCTACTTATAACTGTAAATATATGTGTGTATACAAATGTATATTTACAGATATATATGTAAATATATTTCTGTATATGTATGGACAAATATATGTAAATATGTACATATATATTTAATTTTGAAACTGGAGCAGGGTAAGTCAAAAGTAACTCTGTACAACTAATAGACAGAAGCCAGAGAGGTACAATGATTAGAATAACTATTCTCGAAACATCCCCACTCTAAACAAAGAATTGTTCACCCTGAAATATAAATATAAAATATAATTGACAAAGCTTGTCCTTTCAAATCATCCCTTGGTTGCTTGTTCATTTCCTGGCCACCCAGACTCCTGAAATAATCACACAGAAACTATATTATTTAAATCATTGCTTGGCCTACTAGCTCTAGCTTCTTATTGGTTAACCCATTTCTATTATTTTATATTTTACCACAAAGCTTGTGGCCTACCGTCAAGGTTCCAGCTGACACCTCACGTCTTTCCCCTCTGGCAGCTCCATGGCATCTCCCTGACTCTGCCTTCTTTCTCCCAGCATTCAGTTTAGTTTTCAGCATTTGGTTTAGTTTTCCCTGCCTATCATTATTCTGCTAAGCCATTGGCCAAAACAGCTTCTTTATTCATTAACCAATGAAAACAAAACATATACAGAAGGACTTCCCACACCACTTGGTTAAAAAAATCCACCACCACCACTACCACTGACAACAAAACAGTCCATTGTTTCACACTACTTGTGAGAAAGGGTAGGAGCTATCTTCTCTTCTAATGTAGATTTGCCTTATCATATTAGTTACTTTGCCTTGCTGTAATCAAGATATAAGACAGAAACAAGTTAAGGGAATAGATGTCTATTTTGGCTTGCAGATTTGGTCTATCATGTTGGGAAAGTATAGTTGCTATGCCTATGTCAACTATGAAAATGTCCAGGACTAGAAATCAGGCAGAACAGGCAGAAACTAGGTGTGAGAGCCTTCAAAATCCTGCCATTAATGATAATTTTGCCAGCCAGACCTCTGAAAGATGCCACATTCTTCAAAATAGCACCATAACTTGGGGACCACACACACCCATGCCAGTTTAATCTATAACTGCATATTATTTGCAATTTTCCCTTATGTCTGAGTGGTAAAAATACTTCTAAACACATCATATTGTTTTAACTCAGGTGACTTTTTTTCTCTGCCTAAAGTGCTTACTTCCCACTAGATGGAGAAGATAGAAACAGGGGAATCTCTAGATCTTTCCAAACTGATACACTCCAGGTTCAATGGCAAATGATTGAGGAAGACATCTATGTTGACTTCTGGCCTCAACTCTCATTTTTGTGCTTGCACGTGCACACACTCACAGATACACAGACAGACAGACACCACAGGGGGTGTGGTACTGGAGCTCAAAAAAGTGACATGATTGATTGTTCCTTCCCATAAAATTTATATAATAGTAATTTGCATTGCCTAACTTTTTTTTTCCTGATATAACTGGAAGGCATCTGAGGAATTTTAAACCATATCTGGCCTGGACACCATGCCTCTGAAACTTTTAAGTTGGCCAAGTCATTTGCCTTCCTGAAACTCACTTGAACAAACATAAATATGATAGCTGTGAGAATCAAGTGAAATTGCAGTATTGGGTTCCCAATATTGGGTTCTATCTAGGGCTGATAGTGTATTCCTATGAGGATTGCAAATTTGAGGCAAGCCTGGTCTATATAAAGGGTTTGGATCCAGTATGGGCAACAAAGAAAGACCATGTCTTTAAAAAGTTGATACATAGTTGCTATTAGGTAAATATTTGTGAACAGAATATGAGTACCAACAGTCAGTACATCTGATAATATGGTTAAGGAGTTGACGACAGTCTGGTGGACATCTTTAGAAGTGGTTAGAAGTGAAGAGTGGCATCGCATTGGTATTGTTCCCTGTTTCTTCATCTTTCCGTGTAAGACTCTTCTATCATTGTCCAAGCAGTTGCTGGAGTGACTGACAGTGATTATTAAAGTTGAATAATAGTTCTAAAATATATATTTTTGTTTGTTTTCTTTTGGTAACACCAGATTTACATCTCCTTTGTTCCCTCAAGCAGAAAGCATGCAGGGCTGTGAGGAGGGTATGGGATGAAAGCTCTGCATCTTTTGTTTCTCTTTAGCTTCCTGTACATCAGAAGCCTGGGACTTAGTGTCTTAAAGAAGGTGTTTGTGAGAGGAAATTCAGAATGCACTTGGGATGGCTACCGGGGCACGTTGGCATTGGCTTCTCACACAGTGGTAACTGCTTCTTCCCTTTGAAAGGTTTACTTTTGTCTTTATTGATGTCTCTTTACCCGATAGAACTGTTCACACTGGCCGTTTGATTCCTGATTAAGGCTTTGGGGTAAAGTCATGCTATGCATATATTCTTTTCATCTAAAGCAACAAATCTTTTTTCTGGTCCCAGAGTGCATTTACCTAATAAAAATATTCCTGCTGCTCTAATGAGGGGATGACCTGGTAGAAGAGAGACGTGGAAGTGTGATGTCTTTTCTATGGTAGATAAGGAAATGCTGAGGGGCACGAAGTTGCTTAGCAAAGGGTACACACCTCAGGGATGGCTCCATCTCAGCAATGGCTTGTGCCTATTCTGCAATGTTAGCACATTTTAATTGGTGAAGCAAGAAGAGAGGTTCAATAGGAGTATTTTGTAAATTGATTCCAGAGTTTGCTCTTTAGAGCTGATCACGTCTTAAGAGGTAACCTTGTGGGAGATTAAGAGTAAGGCTAAGAAAACCATAAGGGATTATATGAGACTGAGGGTTAGAGATTTAGTCTAAATTCCTGCCTCTGCCTTAGGAATTTGGGACAATTCCAAAGCCTTTTGTTTATTTCTAAACCTTATATTCCAGTCTTTAAAATTGTTAAAATAATTTATATAACATAATGATTTCTGAAGAAGCTTTCCCAACTCCATTTTCAATGTAATTTCCCAAGCATTTATTTAGAATGTGTTAATGAATTTAAAAAACCACACTCTCATATCTATGGAAAACTAAGTTAAGAAATAATATAGAAATATTGGTGAATGACTTCAAAATAAACTGTACCCATACTCCACCATTTTTTTATCATGTTGAAACCTCTTTGGAATTAGATGCATTCTTTTATCTAAGGAGTCATCTCTATTAAAACTACGTCCTTTCAAGACAGGGAGCATTGAGGAGGGTAATGGGGTATGTGTACAAATTAGAACACAGCATAATGATATGCATATATGAAAATATAATAAAAAACAATTATTTTGCTTGCAAGGTCATACATCCTACTCCTTCCCAAACAGTTCTACCATCTATAGACCAAACATTCAAATATATGAGCATATGGTGGCCATGTCATTCAAACCACCATAGATAACTTGAAATAGCAATTTAAAAAGTGTTTTAAAATCATCTCTCATCTCTCCGATAGCATTAGTAACCTGATTTTCATTATTATTTTGCCTTGGGCTACAGGAGTTTAGGAAAAATTCCATTGCTGGTGGATAATCTTTCTGTACATGGTAAATATGCATTTCTCTTATTGGTTAATAATAAAAGCTATTTGACCAATAGCCAGACAGGATAAGGTTAGGCAAACAATCAAACTGAGAACTCAGATGAGGAGGAGTGAAGTCGAAAGAGATACTGACTAGTCAGTCACTGAACTAGCCAGAAGTGTAGAAAATGAGGTAACAAGCCTTGAGACACCCGGCAAAAACATAAATATAGATATAAATATAGGTTAATTTAAGCATAAGTGTTAGCTAGTAATATGCCTGAGCTTTTGGTCAAGCATTAATAGTTAGTATTAGCCTCCAAGTGATTATTTAGAAGCAGCTATAAGACCAGGTGGGACAGAGAAACTTGTGTTTACTCTCTGTTGCCTAGGTCTATTGGCAAAGTAGTACTCCTTGGAATGACTGACATTCGGCACAGTCAGGATAGGAGATAAGGGAATGGCTATTTAAGAACAAAAGAAAGGAAGGGAGGTAGTACGACATCCTTTTGTGAGGGCATTTGACTTAGGTAGTTCAGAAAAACACTCCTAGGAAGTAATTAATGAGATCATATCACTCATAGAACATTGATAAACAGAGAGTGTGATGGGAAGTGTATGTATACACAGATTCACAAGAAGGAAACATTTTAGGAAGAGGAAATGTGTTGGGGCAGCTGGCCCAATCCCTGCGTTCAGGGGCGTGGCTGCCCCAGGGGAGAAAGGTACCTTTAAAAAGAACCGGGTTGGGGATAGACGCCCTGTTTATTTCCCCCACTTGACCCTCTGCTTCGCTGGAGCCTTGGCTTTGTAAGTGTGTCCCTCTTTCTCCTTTTATTAAAACTGATTTATTCTAAAAGGACTATTTTTAGTTATTACCAAATTCCTCCGACCGCCATTACAGAAATATAATATGCATATATTTTATAGTATAAGGGCCATGGGACATTCAAGACATCAATAGATTATTACTTTGGGTTTCCAAACTCAGTTGAAAATTTAGATGCGAGTGTTTTGCGTTGATGTGTGAAAGTAAAAGTACACCAAGATTCAAAATACTACTAGAGTAGATCTGACATAGTGAAATTATATCCACCATGGTCAAAACACTGAAATCATCAGCAAAAATATATCAAAGTCCCCTTTACTGTGAAGGGAGGAACTGGCAGATTACAAACTATGTGGAATGTAAAGTTTACTCCCAATATTTTCTCCAACAGCAGTAGCCATATATGAGAAGATGCTCAGATGGATTCCTGGATCTTTATTGGTTGTGATGACTTGTTTCCAGTAGGTGCCAAGTCCTGGACAGTATTCTGTGTATGATATGAATCCGTGAACAAGAGGATAGAAGGTGGTATTTTTCACAGGAGAGATAGCATGAGTGCTGTCTTAGGGTTTCTATTGTGGCGATGGAACACCATGACCAAAAAGCAAGTTTAGGAAGAAAGGGTTTATTAGGCTTATATTTCCATACCTCTGTTCATCATAGAAGGACTTCTGGATGGAGACTCAAACAGGGCTGGAACCTGGAGTCAGGAGTTGATGCAGAAGCTATGGAGAAGTGCTGCTTACTGGATTGCTCTCCATGGCTTGCTCAGCCTGCTTTCTTATAGAACCCAGGACCAGCAGCCCAGAGGTAGTACCACACACCATAGGCTGGGCCATCTGCCATTGATCAACAATTGAGAAAAAAGCATTACAACTGAATCTCATGGAGGCATTTATTCAGTTGAGTCTTCTTCCTCTATGATGAGTCTACTTTGTGTCAAGTTGGCACAAAACTAGCCTGTACAAGCAATGACTTAGTAGTGTATGGACAACTGAGGTGGGACATTTGCTATAAACTAGAAGGCAAAAAAATGGAAAAGCAAAGCATCGTAACTTGAACCCATCTGAAACTTTCCATGACCCATCAGCAATTTTGATGTGAAATTTAAGATTTACTGAGTACCATGTGAACAAAACTAATTGGTATTTGTTCAAATGTAGGAGGTTTGAAAATGAAAGTTTTTATAAACATCAGTATTGGTATCTTTGATGCCATTTAGCTTTCTTCAAGACTAGGTTAGAGAAAGATCACTACCTATTTCTCTTCTCAGGACCAAATTTGCATAGTTAGGCACTTATCACCATTTCTAAAATCCTACTAGCTCAAACACTTCATTTTAGCAGTTAGTCATTCTAATAACTCATTAAAATAATAGCTCTTTCTCTGGGAGTTAATATTTCCTGAAAGATTTTTACTAAAAGCATAGATCTGTCAAACAAGGTGACCTACTTTTAAAAAAATGGCAGGAGGTGAGGTGTATGTGTTTAAGCACATGGCACTTTTTTCTTATCTTTCAAATGCAACCTACTCCATTTTAAAGTTAACTTTGATTACAATGTATACTTTCTAATAAGTACTGAGAGGGCACGTTAAAATAGAGACACGTAGTAAGAAGGAAGGGACTTGATTTCAGCTGTCTGAGCTCCTGACGATTCCAGACAAGGATCTTTTGTAGAAGCAGATGTACAGTAATAGATCTCTTTGGTTAAAAAATGTAGTGCTTGTGAAACGTCTTGAAGCATGGTCTGTAGTCCAACTCTACCGCTTTCTAGCTGTGGAAGTGTTCACAGCATGTACCGTGTCTGCCACATCATTTATAAGATAGCAAGAGTATCTGGGTCATGAGGTTGCTGTGATGATCAATGAGGTCTATGTGTAAAGAACTTAGTATAACGTTTGATATTTTATTAGCTTTCTCCTGTCATCATTGCAATTAATATTGCTGCCGTGTCACCACCCGCACCATTCCCCGGTTCCTACTCTAATAGGAAATATGGTTTTATAAGGTCTTGCTAAAACATGGACCAGCAAACAATAAAGGAGGGAAGGAGGAAACAGAAAACTTAGCTTACATATCTATTTTCTTTCCTTACTTTAACCATCACATCCCAAAGAAGATGTGTCAAGAATATATTTTTATAAGGGGAAAGATTCATGGGGCCTCACTCGTAGATAAAGACCTTCAGAGAACTAAGGGGTGTTGAGAGTAGGGGAGAAATAGTCTTCGCCCATGGAGGAATCCCTTAGTTTGTTATCCAATTTCAAGTGGTCAGCCCTGAAATCATGTACACAGACACACATATGTGCATGCACACACACAGACACACAGATACACACACACATACACACACACACACACACACACACACACACACACATTGGTAGAGCCTAGGAAAGAGACAAGAAAAAAAGGGGAAAGTAGAGCTTGGGAGAAAGGAGCGGTAATAGGTAATAGAGGAAAATTATATAACTATGTTGTAGGAGGCCACTTGTTTCATTCTTGGCTGTTTGACAGCTCATACCTGAAATAACCACATAGAAAACTATATTAATTAAATCACTACTTGGTCTATTAGCTCTAGATTCTTATTGGCTAACTTTTATATATTAATTTAACCCATTTCTATGAATCTGTGTATCGCCAAGCAGCTGTGGCTTACTGGCTAAAGTTTTGTCTGGCTCCAGCGGGGCTACATGGCTTCTCTCAAACTCTGCCCTTCTTTCTCCCAACATTCAGTTTAGTTTTCCCTAGCTAAGTTCTGCCCTGCTATGGGTCCAAAGCAGTTTATTTACTAAATAATGGTAATCACAGCATACAGAAGGAAATCCAACATCACCTCTTATTTTCTGTTTAAGAAGAAAAGGAAGGTTTTAACTTTAACATAGTAAAATTACATAAAACAGTTATCAAGCAAGAATTACAGTTTTATATATATATTCTTTTATCATAACTAAGGAAAACTATAACTATAAATTTTTCAACTCCATCAAGACTCCAGAAGGATATATTATTACCTAAGTAAATAGAAAGTGCATGATAAGCAATTTCCAAATCTCTAAAATTGACAGAGACATCTTACTACCTGGACCATCACCCTAAGTTCTTCTGTAACTTTGAGGCACTTATCTTCAGCCTACAGGCCCATAGTATCCAGCAGACTTTTCTATGAAGCAGGAAATTTTGAAGACAGTTCCACCTATATTGGCAGTTTTTAGTAATTTTCTTCTGTGTCCTGCAGAATGTCTAGCAGACTCTTTCATGAAGCAGGAACCCTGAAGGACCATCTCATCTTTAGGCAAGTTCAGCAGTCATTTTTCTGTGGGTCCTGCATATCCTGCTCATCATGCAGTCCAGGCCAGCACAGTTACTTGCCCAAATGGCTAAGCAACTCCATAAGGAGCCGCTTGATGCCCATCTTCCTCTTGAAGTAGATTGGTGCTGCCAGGAGCAGATGTGTCTCATTGTCATGAAAAGTCATAAATTCTTAAACATTTTAAATGCTTTATCCTGTAGTCTTTGAAAGGTTTGAAGAATGCCTGTCCATCTGAAATATATCTCTGTACATCTAGAAAAACTAACTAACATGAATACAAGCCTGACTATTCTAGATGATTATCTATTAACCTATAGTTCTTAATTATACATTACATTTATAAATGAGCTGGACAAACACAATACTTTAATCAAGATCAGAAACACATATACACAGTATAACAAAATTGACCTTAAATTTGTATCAACAAACCAAAATCTGCACCAATGCAAATCTCTATAGCATAATTATATTTTAATAAAAATATACTTTCAAAGATTGTGTTTACAGTTTATTGCCAAAAAGGATATATGAAAAGACAAATCAACATTTATACCTCTATCCCTCTTTCCACAGGAACCTGTAGACTTGGCTGGGCCTATTACTGTGCTGGGGGCGGAGCTGCTGCAGCCATGTTGATATGTACCTGGCTCTCTTGTTTTGCTGGAAGAAATCCCAAGCCAGTCATGTTGGTGGAGAGTATCATGAGGAATACCAATTCTTATGCCATGGAGCTTGATCACTGCCTCAAACCTTAAGCCTTGAAGAAGATCATCTGAAGAGGGTGGGAATGGGAGGGAAACAAGCCCTGAAAAGAGGTACTATGCTAAGGCAGCCACCTACTGGTAGGGTAGCCTAGTGCTTGCATGCTTTGTAACCACTTGTCATTCATTTTCACGTCCCCGTAAAACTCTAAGTCCGTACCTATTTATACAATTCATCGGGCACAAGGATGCTCTCAAATACTCACTGGACGGAGTTGCCACTGACCACCCAATTCCCACTGAGACCTTTATACAAAATACGACTCTCACTTGGAGGTTAACTGTATAAGCAAGAAACCCCTCAGAGATCTGTAACACTTTCCACCAACTTTAAACCATAGAGAAGTTTCAGGAGCAGTTTTACTCAGAGGTACTAGGAGATGGATTAAGCTGCTTCCCATACATTCATTTGCACGGCTCTCCCACAAATATATCTCGAGTATCAATATGCAAATTATTTGTGACTTTCTTTGGCCTGTGCTTGGTCTCATTTTTCTCTCTCCTCAAGCATAGAGAAGTTTGGTGAAAGGGTAACTTCCAGTGGGGGAGAACATTAATCATGTTTGTTTGCACATAATCTGGGGCATCTTCCACATTATGCTTTAGAATATTCATAGGACTTAATTTTCTACTCTTTCTGGGCATATGGTATCAAAATATTACAATTGCTCCCCAACCCCTTCTAGATAATGAAATGTTGTCCATTGAATATTTTGAGTAAAGTCTAACATTTGTGAGGTGTTCAATAAATACACAATCACAGTGATGAAGGCAAGGATGTTCTTTGTTCTATTCTATTTGAAAATTTTATCTGAGTTTATTATGTGACTAGGAAGTCTGCAATAACATTTGTCCCAGTAATCATCTATAGTGTGATATAAGTTTCCCTGTCTGCTTTAATGACTGCTCTTCGAATCTTCTCACTTCCATCTGGGGTGAGTTAGATCTGAAAGCATACAGCCATGATGTCACCTAGGGCTGAAGTATTTTTAGGTCTGACTTCTATCCCATCTGTGATCAAGGCAGACGGATGGTGTAGAATTTGGTATCTCCCAGGGGGAAATTAGCCTCACCCCTTCCCTCAGCTAATTAAGGCCAGTGCTATTATTCCCTAACTCTAGTTTTAGAGACTAGAGAGGGACTCTGATGCAGCAAGCCAGCTCATCTGTTTCTATTCCTAAGCATTCTATCATGGATTTTGTCCACCTAGAGGGGAAAAACCTAACAAAGCTGGCTTGATTAATTGTAGACCATCCCATAAAGAGTCAGAGTTTTTATACTTGCCTCATGTATGCAACTGAATTCATATACTCCATTCATAATCACTTATAATTAACTCATTTAGTCATTCATTTAGGAAACATTTCTTAAACATTCAACATTCTGTTCCAAGCACTAGGCTTAAATGATGAAAACAGTTTCTCAGCCTAAAATGAAGAGTGAGGAGTTATCAACAGGCATGTCAATAAATAATTGCCAATGTGTTAAGTGCTAGGAAATTGAAGGTGGGTGAAGAGGGGCTAAAGGATCACAGAATAGCCACAAAACTGAATTGGTGACTTAAGGAATCGCAGGAAAGTTTTTTTTAAGTGATGACTAAGATGGGTTTGAAAGATGAAGAGCTGGAGCTAATCATCAAGGGTAAAAAGTACACAGGAGCAAAAGTACAGGGACAGAGTGAGGATAAAAGCCAAGCTTGAAAACAAATGGATGAAGACAACACTGTTAGGGAACAGTAGCCAGATTCTCTGCCACCCAAAGTAATGAGTTTGAATTTTAACCCAAAGGATGGATGGCCAATGAAGAGTAGATGACATAAGTACATTTGTGTTTTTCTAAAGGTCTACAGCAAAGAATTAAAGAGGATGGGGAGAGGATAGAAATAGTTACATAATCTAGGTGCAAAATGAATTCATTGGGAATAAGGATGGAAAGGAAGGTGAATACTACAAAAGATATAGATTGAGACTTTCTACTTCAAAATGCTTCCAAATCTAAAGTAATTTAAAATTGTTGTGCTCAAAAAGATGTTCCAGATCATTTGTAACATGAAGGGCCTGTTTGTTGCGCTTTCTGTCCTGCCTGGTTTCTGTCCTCCCACCTGGTCCCACAGCCATTCAGCCCCAAAGAAATCACACAGAGAGTCTGCATTACTTGTTAACTGATTGGCCCATTAGCTCAGGCTTCGTGTTAGCTCTTATAATGTATATTAATCCATTATTCTTATCTGTGTTAGCCACATGGCTCAGTACCTTTTCAGTGGGGTAGGCCACATCCTGCTTCTTCGATGTCTGGGGAGGACTGGGAGGAATGGGCTTCCTCCTTCCTAGAAGTCTCCTTTTCTCATCGCCTCGCCTCTTCTTCCTGTCTGGTTGACCTGCCTATACTTCCTGCCTGGCTAATCAGTGTTTATTTAAAACATGATTGACAGAATACAGACAATTCTCCTGCACCAATCATTTCCATTTAATGGGTTTTTTTTTTTTTGGCTTAACCCAAACAACTCTGAAAATTCAAAGCCAGCCTCAGCTGTATAGTGAGTTGAAGACCAGCCTGAGATACATGAGAATTTGCCTCTAAAAAGCAAAATAACAAAAATTACTCTACAAAACAAAATATGATACCTTAAACAGGTATGTTTATTTTATTGTTTATTATTGTGGGCATAGGCAATTTGGCCCTCACTGAAGTATACTAGCAACATCTTAAAACATAGGTGCAGTAATTTGATTTTATATTTCAATAGTTTATATGGTTGTGTGTTTTTTATGATTTACCATGCCACTAAAACATTTGACTAAATTTGTGTTTCCAAAGTTTCCAAAGGGATCTTAATAGTGCTAGTCTTTTAAATACACTTTTAGTTGGATTTAAAATGTTTAATATGTAATTTTTTCAATTGAAAAAAGGAACACTTACAATTCCAAGCATTTTGAATAAGATGCATAATTCTGTGCCTAGAAAATCAATTTGTTGTCAACATATGTAGGTAAATCCAGGTAACAGTTTAGAATGATCACGCTTACATGGGTAATATCAATATGGGTATTATGGACCATAAACAACTCATGTTAAAATTCACGTTAAATATGAATTCTTCCTAGGACACAGATTGATTAAATGTATAAAGTAAAGCATCGTGACAAAACTTTCTGGAAAGCACTGTATCTTGAGGTTCATAGCATCCACTTAGCCAAGTAAGGTGACTCAGTATAGGTAAAACAAATCTATAACCAACTCCTTTCTCATGTTTATTTTATAAACATTGCAGTGCAATCTTAGTTTAAGAGAAGGCAGTCCATGGAGAACATGTTAAATGGTCAGGAAAAGGCAGATCACTCTCTTAGGAAAGGTAACTCAACTAGGTGATCTCACATTTCAAGCTGTGGAAATTTCTGGAGTTCTATGGGATAGAATTTGTGCAGGTGAATGTGTACACTAGTTCCTAGGGGCAAACACCAGCAATACAGAAGGAGTTTAGGTGGAACAAGTGCAATGAAGAACCATTTATGATGGTTTGTATAGGGTAAAGGGCACCTACAAGCAATAAAAGTTGATATGCATAAAACCCCTAGGGAATAGAAGGGTAGCCACACCCATTTTTAAGACTGACTGGGCAAAGGGAAGAAATGGCATTATTGGAACCCAATGGTAACTGTATTGGAAGAAAAGGAAGGCGCCACCTGGTAGGAGTTATGGCTTGAGATAGCACCATGCAGTTGCCGCCTAAATGAAGGACAAAGGAAAGGAGACAGGGTATGAATACAAGTCTCACTCTCTTCCTGCTCTCTGATATTCATCCAGTGCTCACCAGAGTCAGCCAGATGCTAGATGGTAAGGAGATCTTTGCTATTGTCTACCGAAGTAACTTCCTTTGGTGCAGATCATGGCAGGTAAGGTCAAAGTATGGTGCTTGGTGATATGTAGGTAAAAGGAAAATAACAGCTCTATGGGTGGTTTGTATTCCCCCAACTGACATTTCCTATTACAATGCCTCCAGAGAAGTGTCTGTTTAGCTGCCCTTTCAGACCAGATAGCCAAACACAGTAAAATAGCTGCCCTGGCTGGGGTAAGGATTGTGGGAGGGGCTAAGAAGGAGGATGTTAATTTGAAAGAACCTCGAGGAGGGGGGACTATAAGGAGTGGAGGAACAGGAAACTGCAGTTGAGTTGTATTGAAGACAAAATAAAAAAAATAAGAAGCATTTTAAAAATGACTTGTAGGTAGAAGACTACCTTTGTTTTCAGAAAAATGGGAGCATGTTCGAAGAGGATTTTCCTCTTACGAAGCAGTCAGTCCTGCACAACCACGTTTTCAGTATGCATTTAAAATTTCCCTCCATACACCTAGTTCCACCCCACCAAACCTTGTTTTGTCATTAGTATTAGGCTAGCCTAGTTTCTCCCTACCTTTTACCCCTGCCCTGTGGTCAGATTAGACTCTTGGATACTAAATTTGTGTCTTCTGGCTACAATGGTGTGGAAAGGAAAAAAAAAAACATAGGTTTTGTGGGATTCTGAATGAGCGAAAAGGGGATCTCAGAGACCCCATAGTTTGAGAAAGGCTTCTGCAAATCAGTCACTTCACAAAAGGTCAAAGGAGCCTCACTATAGAGGACACTGGTCCCTTCAAAATGTTCCAGGGATATAGTAGTAGCCAACATTTTGTCTCTATGGTAAGATGTCTAAGCCTGACTTTTAGTTAAGGAAAGATAGTTAGCTCACAGTTGCCAAAGTTCAAGGTCAAAATGCTTGCATTGGCTCAGCTCTAGTCAAGGCTCTATTAGCAGTATCATATGAAAATGGATGGCAACAATTAAACTTAGTGTATACCTTGTTACAGGATCTGGAGACTCAAAGTTTGAACTCAGGTTTTTATAATACTTTACTCTCATGAAACCTGCAAGGAAACCATTTTAATTCTTTCCAAAAGTATATATCACAATACCCAAGAACATCCTCATAGGTCCAACCCATTAAAAGACCCTTCTCCCTAAACCAAGTTCTCCATTCATGGACCTTTGGTTGAGAGAAAAACCACCACATCTTAACCACAGCAAATGTTTTCTTTAGAGTCTAGGATTCATCCTCCATAGCAATACAAATGTATATCAGTTTCAAGATTGATTTTATCCCACGACAGCTTAGTGATGGGGAAAACAAGAAGTTTCAAAGACAATAATCCTGGATGCATTTTACAAGTGGTGAAAGATATACTACTTGGTAGCCTGGGGGGGGGGGAAGGTGTGCTATTTCTAGAACTCACAATCAATCTCCAACCAGGCCAAGTAAGCAGGATCCTTCCAAGGAGTCATCTCCACTCCATGTCCTTGGATTGAGAGTATTTTCAGAACTGGAGGGGGTAGAGCTAAAGAATAATTTATCCCTGGCTTGCCCCTCAGATGTAGGGAGAAGCATTTTCAGCTTCAATTTTCTTTTTGTCTACTTATGAGATTAGACTCTCCCAGGGTTGATCTCTTTTCTAAACGCATCAAACCCCCACTGAGTCCTCAAAGCTAACAGCAAATAAACAGTTGCTATGTGTGCACACAAATGATTTAGTCTTTCATTATACGGAGCTGCTGATATGTAAGGAGGCAGAAGTAGGAGGAGACAAAATGTTTGTCTGGTTTTGACTGCGGCACTATATGCTGTGCCTTCTCCTTCTCCAAAATGACACCCTAGAGGACGGTACTTGGGACGGGGAACATTGATACCAGGCTTCATGCACAGGGGAAGCACCCTGGTCCTGGCCCCCTTTTATATAGAGTCTCTCTACTCTTAAGAGGTGCTGAGCAGTTGCAGATGGGAAGCAGAAAAAGTTCAAGAAGAATAAAATAGGGTAAATGAAGAACTAAACATCTTCCTTTCATGAAAAAGCAGTGCCGCCTCCAACTCTTCTAGAATGACATTTGAGCAGTTTTCTTAATAAGGTATCGCTTGGTACCGTGTGCATTAAAGGACTGTCCTCTATCCCACAGAGACAGCTGACCAGAGCTTGTAGTAGCTCATGGACTCTAGACAGACATCTGGGGAGACTGCATGGAACCAAACTAGGCCTTCTGCATGTGGGTGACAGTAGTGTGGTTTGGTCTGTTTGTGGAGGTTTTGGCAGTGGGACAGGATCTGTCCCTGGTGCATGAGCTGACTATTTGGAGCCCATTCCCAATGGAAGGATATCTTACTCAGCCTTGATGCAGAGGGGGAGGGGCTTGGTCTTGCCTCAATTTGATATGACAGATTTTTTTTGACTCCCCATGGGGAGGCCTTATTCTTTCTGGGTAGTGGATGGAGGTGGGGAGGAGTGAGGAAAGTAGGAAGAGGGGAGGGAGGGGAAACTGTGGTTGGTATGTCAAATGAATAAAAAATTTAAAATTAAAAAAATACTTTCTTCTTAGGCAACAAAGAAAAGTGAACAAGCTCAGGTTTTACAGCCAGACAGAAATAGTTGTAATCTGAAATATTTCTTAGTTCCTTGTTCTATGGTTAGTTTATTTAACTTCTCGCAGTTTCTAAACTTTCTAAAACATGGAATCTGCTATTGACACTCTTGATCTCCATTCTAGCAGCTCTAGAAAGTTCTAGTCACACAGAGGCATATCATCAGGCTCTGCAACAAGTTATATGCTTTAATGTATATCCATAAATGATAACTACTGAATAAAATATTGATACCCAAACTATTGGTTCAAGGGAAAATTTCTTTGAACCCTAGACTAATGTGTCTAGCTTCCTACTTCACATGGCTATTTGGATGTCTAGTAGGCTTGGTAAGTTACATGTATTTACAACCAAGATCCAAGCCTCCTGTCTTAGATATTGTTCTATTGCTGTGAAGAGACACCGTATCCATGGCAACTCTTTTTTTAATTTATTAAAAATTTCTGCCTCCTCCCATCCCCCCATTTCCCTCCCACCCCTTCACCTCCTCCTCCCCCTCCCTCTCCAGTCCTAAGAGAAGTCAGGGTGCCCAGCCTTGTGGGAAGTCCAAGGCCCTCCCCCCTCCATCCTGGTCTAGGAAGGTGTGCATCCAAACAGACTAGGCTCCCAAAGAGCCAGTACATGCAGTAGAATCAAAACCCGGTGTCATTATCTTTGGCTTCTCAGTCCGCCCTCATTGTCAGCCACATTCAGAGAGTCTGATTTGATCACATGCTCGTTCAGTCCCAGTCCAGCTGGCCTTGGTGAGCTCCCAGACACACCGTCTCTGTGGGTGGACACACCCCTCGCGATCCTGATTTCCTTGTTCATTTTCTCCCTCCTGCTCTTCATTTGGACCTTGGGAGCTCAGTCCAGTGCTCCAATGTGTGTCTCTGTCTCTATCTCCATCCATCGCCAGATGAAGGTTCTATGGTGATATGCAAGATATTCATCAGTGTGGCTATGGGAGAAGGCACCCTCTCCTCTGCTGCCCAAGGACCTATCTGGGGAAATCCCCTTGGACACCTGGGAACCCCTCTAGAGCCAAGTCTCTTGCCAATCCTAAATGGCTCCCTTAGTTAAGATATCTTCTTCCCTGCTCCCATATCGACCCTTCCTCCATCTCAACCATCCTATTCCCCCAAGATCTCCCCAATCCTCCCCATTTCCCTTCTCTCTCCCCATCTCCCCTTCCCCCCAACCTTCCCCACCCCCGTGCTCCCTATTTTTACCCAGAGATCTTGTATACTTCCAATATCCAGGAGGATAAAACTATGTTTTTTTTTCTGGGTTCACCTTTTTATTTAGCTTCTCTAGGATCATGAACTATATGCTCAATGCCCTTTATTTATGGCTATAATCCACTAAATGAGTGAGTACATACCATATTCCTCTTTTTGGGTCTGGGTTATCTCACTCAGTAAAGTGTTTTCTATTTCCATCCATTTGCATGCAAAATTCAAGATGTCATTGTTTTACCGCTGAGTAGAACTCTAAAGTGTATATGTGTCCATGGCAACTCTTATAAAGGAAAACATATAATTGGGATGGCTTACAGTTCAGAGATTTAGTCCATTATCATAATAGTAGGACCCATGGTGACATGCAGGCAGATATGGTTCTAGAGAAGGAGCTGAGAGTTTTACATCTGGATCCACAAAGAACAGGGAGAGACAGTGACCCACTAGGACTGGTTTGAGCTTCTGAAACCTCAAAGCTCACTCCGCAGTGACACACTTCCTCCAACAAGGCCACAGCTAGTCCAACAAGGTTATACCTCCTAAGAGTGGCACTCCCTATGGGTCTATGAGGTGCCATTTTATTCAAGTCATCTAAACCTTCTTTCTAATTAATGCTATCTTTGTAAGTAAATGACATGAACCTTAGCTGGTTTTCTAGGCTAACTTATTGCATAGCACTTCACTTCTTGTTGTCTCCACTTAATGTTATTTTCTGGGAGGGGGGTTTTTGATGATCACATCCAGAGATTTGTTCATGCTAATCTTGCATTATATCACTGAGCTACACCATGCGTTCCCTATACTCATACTGAAAATTTCCAGTGAACATAGTTTGTCTTGATATACAAAATATATTCAAGATATCTCATTTACATCTTATGAGGCAGTGGCTTAAGTATATTACATTAACCTGTGCTAAAGGAAGTTAGTAATTTTCTTCACTATTCCTTCTATTATTCCTGCAAAAAAAGAAGATTTCAAAGAGACATCATAGGCTGTCGAATAAAATTCTTATTGCCTTGAATGGTTATCTCTTTTCAAGACCTTGGCAACTGGGTTATTGTTTCAGTTTGCTTCCTATTGATCTGATGAACTCAGTGACCAAAGCCAAGTAGGCGAGAAAGGTGTGTATTTAGATTAAATATTCTGATCACAGTCCATCACTGAGGCAAGCCTATGCAGAAACTGAAGTAGGGCAATAACCTAGAGGCATAAACTGCAGTACAGACCATAAACTAATGCTGCATACTGGTTTGTTCTCCATAACTTACTTAGCTTGATTTATTATATAGTCCAGGAACACATGCCCAGAAGAGGGATTTCTCACAGTGTGCTGAGCCCTTCTTCATCAGTTATTCATCAAGAAAATATGTCTATAGACAAATCTGATAGAGGCATAGTCTCAATTGAAGTTCTCTCTTCGTAGATGACTCTAGCTTGCATGAAGTGGACAAAAATTTAACCAACAGAGGTCTCATAGCGAACCCCTCCAATATTACAGGATGCTGCTGTTGTTTTTGGTTGTCCTCAGGGACATGATAGAAAGAGTCTGCTGCTGAAGATAGCACACATTTGAGGAATGGAACATGGAGAAATTAAGCTGGTACCTACCAGGAAGTTTCATCATGACTGGATAGATTTCAGAGTTCTGAAAAATGCTGTGTGCACTACTGGGGAGAAATGTCAACAGTCATATCCAGATATGACCTACAATAATGACTAAGTTGTCAAGATATCTCCACCAGCTCCATAGTGGCATGAGTGTTGTAGGAGTAACCAACCACTTTCTGATTCTGCACTACAGGACAGAACTCATGTCTGAAAGTATTAACTGGGTCCAAAAGCTATAACTGAATCGATAGGATGTAAGCCCTAAGAGAAAAACTCATATTGTTCTATTTAATGGACCTATTATTTAAGTAGCCCCAAAGCCGTTATCATCATACACTTTGATTAGAGCATTTCTCATGCCTTATCAAAACTTTTGCAGTAGCCAGAGACTAATACAGAGATTCATGACTGATCAATGTGCAAAGAAGAGGAGACCTTGGAGTGTAAAGCTCTAAATTGGATACCTAAATTAACACCCACCCCTACCAAACCTGAGGATCAGTCATGATCAAAGAACAGGGCACAGAGATTGTAAATACCAGGGCATGATCAAAGAACAGGGGACAGAGATAGTAAATGCCAGAGGGAGTGGACAACTGTAGACAACTTGTCTATTTGCTAGAGAAGATAGGGTCTTTTGTATACATAAAGTTGCAGAAATGTGACAAGCACAAAATCAAAATGCACAAAATCCCAGCATGGATAAAGGGAAGGTCTTAGGGGTCTCATCCCTTTTTGAGAAGCTTTTAGCAATTAATGGCTGTGGTGGGAATGAAGGTATGACAGACCTGATCATGGAAGGAGTTTGGAACTTTGGGGCTAGAAAAGCCATTTAGTGTTGGGAGCTCAGTGGGATGTTCTGAGGGAACCTGGAATATAAGAATGCTGAGAGCAGTGTAGAGGATGGAGGATGGCTTGAGAAAATCCAGAGGAAACTTTAAAGACTCTATCATGGCCATTTGCAATTTTGCTTTAAGATTCTGTCAAGAATATCAAGATACCAGAACTACTAAAATGAATCATTTGCTTTGCCGGGCTGTCCCATGCTAAACAGCTGGAGCTGAGAATTTAGCTGTGATTAAGAAGAGACCAGCGTCTTCTGGGCAGTGTTTCCAGAGAGTCAGCACCCAGATACTGTGCTCCAGAGGCAGCCAAGGTTGTATCTCAAACTAGCAGCTGAACTTGTTAGTATAAATGTTAGCCGAGCAATCTAGTCTACTTCCAATATCCAGGAGGATAACTATATGTTTTTCTTTGAGTTCACCTTCTTATTTAGCTTCTCTAGGATCAGGAATTATAGGCTCACTGACCTTTATTTTATGTCTAGAATCTACTTAAGAATGAGTACATACCAAATTCATCCTTTTGGGTCTGGGTTACCTCACTCAGAATAGTGTTTTCTATTTCCATCCATTTGCATGCAAAGTTCAAGATGTCATTGTTTTTTTACCACTGAGTAGTAGTCTAATGTGTATATATTCCATACTTTCTTTATCCATTCTTCAACTGAAGGGCATCTAGGTTGTTTTCAGGTTCTGGCTATTACAAATAATGCTGCTATGAACATAGTTGAACAAATGCTTTTGTAGTATGATAGGGCATCTCTTGGGTATATTCCCAAGAGTGGTATTGCTGGATCCTGGGGTAGGTTGATCCCAAATTTCCTGAGAAACCGCCACACTGATTTCCAAAGAGGCAAAAAGT
Organism: Arvicola amphibius; assembly: GCF_903992535.2. Taxonomy (NCBI): domain Eukaryota; kingdom Metazoa; phylum Chordata; class Mammalia; order Rodentia; family Cricetidae; genus Arvicola; species Arvicola amphibius. The sequence continues at coordinate 97,630,254 of NC_052065.1, read as the reverse complement.
GGGATCTTGGGGCTGGGGGTGGGGTGGCAGTAAGGAGTGATGGGGAGATGTGGAGAGAAAAGTGAGGAGGGGAGGATGGGGAGACCCTGGGGGAATGGGATGGTTGGGATGGAGGAAGGGTGGATAGGGGTGCAGGGAAGAAGATATCTTAATTAAGGGAGCCATTTTAGGGTTAGCAAGAGACTTCACTCTAGAGAGGTTCCCAGGTATCCATGAAGATGTCCCCAGCTAGTTCCTTGGGCACTGAGGAGAGGGAGCCTGAAATGGCCCTTTCCTATAGCCATACTGATGAATATCTTGCATATCACCATAGAAGCTTCATCTGGTGATGGAGGGAGATAGAGACAGAGACCCACATTGGAGCACAGGACTGAGCTCCCAAGGCCCAAATGAGGAGCTGAAGGAGGGAGAACATGAGCAAGGAAGTCAGGACCTCGAGGAGTGCGCCCACCCACTGAGACGGTGTGGCTGGTCTAATGGGAGCTCACCAAGGCTAGCACCACCTGGACTGAAAGAACATGGGTTCAAACCGGACTCTCTGAACATGGTGGACAATGAGGGCTGACTGAAAAGCCAAGAACAATGACACTGGGTTTTGATCCTACCGCATGTACTGGCTTTGGGGGAGCCTAGTCTGTTTAGATGCTCACCTTCCTGGACCAGGATGGACAGGGAAGGACCTTGGACTTCCTGCAGGGCAGGGAAACCTGACTGCTCCTTGGACTGGCAAGGGAGGGGGAGGGTAGTGGAGGAAGGGGGAGGGAAATGGGAGGTGGTAAGGAGAGGTAAATTTTTAATAATAATAATAATAATAATAACAATTATAAAATAAAAAAATAAAAAAATAATCTCCATTGACCATAGCTGACCATATCACTCATTTTCAGGAGTGAGTTCTCATTTAAAAAAAAGTTAATATGTTGATGTAACCTCAAAAGTCAGAGAACTAATGTATTCTTTCAATAAAGCCACACTTGAAAAGTTAAAAAAAATGTTAGCCGAGTGGTACTGGTTTAAAGGCATGAAAGGGGTCATGGAGAGCATGTGAAACTTGGCATTGTGAGAAGCCAGGGGAAGACATTGGTGAAGGTGCAGCCAAAGTAGCAGTGGGAGCCTCAGGATTGAAGAGGTCGTGGAGAAAAGTTGAGGCTTTGCACCACAAAGATTGTCAATGAGAGGCTATTGGTAAGCATGCAGTCTACTTGCAATAGAAGACACTAGCATTTTGGGGATGCCGGTACCTTGGGGTTACCACCACAGAAAACAACAGCAGTGGAATGAAGCTGGTCAGAGCCTAGAAGACAAGTTGTGTGTGTTGCAGAGGGCAGAGCCAGAGAAGTGGCCCACGCTCTTTGGAGGAGCATAGAAAAATCACGAGTGGATGCCTAACATTGGATATTGAGTTATTTATACTGCTGGGGTTTGGTTTTGCTTTGTTCAGATTGTGATTATACCTGATTCTCCCTCTTGAAATAAGAAGGAATTTAATTTATTTTTGATTTTTCACAGGATCCCACAGCTGAAAGACAAGAGATTTTAGATTTGGAGAGATCAGACATTTTAAAGTGACTGAAATTTTAATGTACTTGAATGTGTAAAGACTATGAGACATTTTATTAAACTTATGTTTTTGATGTGAGATCTTGGTGATGAATAAGAAAGGAAAGGTAGTAGCTTAATAGTGGTATGTTTGTGTGTCAAGTTGACAAGGGGTCAGTTGTGCTGGCTAGTCTTATGTTTACTTGATACAGAAACTAGAGTGGTCTGAAAGGAGAGAACCTCAATTGAGAAAATGTCTCCATAAGATCCAGCTGTAAGGCATTTTTTTAATTAGTGGTTGATGGGGGGAAGAATCGACCCATTGTGGATGGTGCCACTCCTGGGCTGTTGGTCCTGGGTTCTATAAGAAAGGCTGTGCAAGCCATGAACAGCAAGCCAGTAAATGGCTCTCCTTCATGACCTCTGCATCAGCTCCTTCCTCCAGGTTTCTGGCCTGTTTGGATTCCTGTCCTGACTTCATTCAGTGATGAACAGTGATACAGGAATATAAGCCTTATAAATCCTTTCTTCTCCACCTTGCCTTTCATCAAAGTGTTCATTGCAGGAGTACAAATTTTAATACAGGAGGTATCCTTCAATGATTGTGATCTTCATGCTCCAGCAGATTGCCCTACATCCATGTACACATGAGTCCCTGAATTGATTCAGTTGGTTGTTTTTTTAAAGAAAGAAATAAAATGAAGCGAGGAGGGGAAAGTAGTGAGATAGAAGAAGAATTACAGTGGAGGCAATAGGGTGAATTTCATTAAAACACATTATATGTATCTATAAAATTCTTAATTTAAAAATGCTGGGAGGAATTTATGAATCCTCCATTGCCTAGACTCCTACCTTCTATCCACATGCAAGTCTATCAATTTTTCTTTCAAGATATAATTATTATCTGCCTACTTCTCTTATCTGTACTACTACCAGTCTAAGACATGAGTGATAAAAAGAGGTCTTAACAGAGCTCAGACTCAAATGGAGTATTCTATCCTGATAAAACATATCTCTCCAGCTTCAGGAAATATCAGACTAAAAAATACAATTTTAGAAACATTTTAATTTGAATAAGAGACAAGGCAAGAAAAAAATTTCCATTTATAATAGCTTCCCGAATCTTAAGACCCCGAAAAGCAAATTTTACACAAAATGCAGCAAAACTTATAAAACATTAAAGATAAAGAGCAGGCTTCAAAATGGAAAGGTCTGGCAGAATATTAGTTATTCTCAAAGGAATTTGTTACTTAAATGTCATTCCAATAAACACCCATTTTTTTGTTCTGTGTAATTTACATTATAATCTCTACATTTATGTTCAGATATCAAGACAACATAAAGCTTTAATGATTCACAAGTGTAATATTGACCCAGGGATGAACAAATAAATGAAGAGATTAGAGGATCCGGAAACAGACTCACAATTAAAGGAAAATAGATCTATAAGAAAAAAGTTTAAGTCAGTGAAGGAAGGCTAGACAAATCAATAAATGATAACTGGGATGTTATTCATTTGGACAATAAAATTATATATATAAATCCAGTATACCTACTTATAAAAATTTCAAATTCAGATGTACAGAAAACATAATATTTGTCTTTCTTTTCCCTCCATTACCTTTTGTTACTCCCACTCTCTCCCTTTAGTAGCCATGCTCCTCCTGAATAGTTCTCCTACTTTATTGTGTGTGTATGTGAGTACATGTACATGTGTATGCACATGCATGCAGGCATATGTGTGTGTTTTAAATTTCACATGTGAGAGAACATATTAGAAATGTGTCTTTTTGAGTCTGTTTTATTTTGTTTGACATGACGATCACCAGTTCTAATGATTTAACAATTCAAATGGAAATAATCCTCAATTTACAGAGAAAATATAAGCAAATGGGTTTATGAGGTTCTGGGAAGACAGTTCAGCAAGCAGTTTCCCAACTGGACTGTCTTTCCAGACCCTCAGCACTGGGATGGCAGATGCCCGCCACCATGCCCAAATTTTACAGACGTGATGAGGGTCTGAATTTGGGCATGGGTGTGTGCACCTGCAATCTCAGGGCTGGGTGGTTGGAAACAGGAGGGCAGCTGATCAGCCAGTTTAACTGAATGGCCACATTACAGGTTGAGTAAGAAATCCGATCTCAAAACTGAGAAGAACAATAAAAGGAGACACCCCATGTCCAGAATTCTGACCTCTATACACAAGTGCACAGAAAAACACACACAGACAAGTCCATAAATAAATAGATCACTAAATAGAAAAGAAAATATATTTAAAATGGTTTGTCGAAAAGAATTTCCAAATAAGACACAAAAGGCAAAAGCTGTATATCTAAGGACCAATCCATATACCTAATTCTTTTAAATAAATAATAAAAGTCCCTTCAGTGAAAATGTCTGATTGATTTTTTCCCAGCCTCTGTGGTGAGGAAGAAAACGTGATTAGTTCTGGCCAGTGTGCTGTGAGGAACTGTGACATATGCCACTTCCAAAGTTAAGTGTTTGCATTTTTTTGCCAGTATGAGTCCTTGCAAAGCTTTCTTCCCATTCTCCCATGTTGCTAGGCAGCATTCTGCTTAAGGCAGCCTGAGGCAATGAGGATGAGATCGAGGCGTGCTTCCAGCCTACCAGTACTGCATATTCATAAACAAAAAGAAAGGGCCAGCCGAAGACTGGAAAGAAGATATTTGTAAAGAAGATCTTTACAACAAAGGTTTAACAACCTAAAATATTTAAAGAATTACATATCGAAAAGGAAAAATGAACAATTCAATTGAAAGTGCAGGCAAAAGATATGATCAAGTACTTTAGTGTTGAGAAAAACCTCATATGCTTAACTGTCTAAAACTCAGGAAACCCAAATCAATGTAAAAGTAATTCAGTGAGCAGTGTAAATGATTTAAAAGCAAGGAAACATTATTTTATAATTATTCATTTGTTATATTTGTGAAAATATAGTGATATTATTGGTGAAAAATAAGAATTATCCAAGTTAGTTGGAATATAAATTGGTTTTCTCTTTTCTTTTCTCTTCTGTGGTAAAATACTGCAACCAGAAGCAAGTTAGGTAATAAGAGGGTTTATTCGCCATATTTGTTCAGGTAAAGTTATTCAATGAGGGAAGTCAAATCAGAAACTTGGAGTAGTGCTGTTTCCTGACTTAAGACTCATGTTAAGTTATCCTTATGCAGCCTAAGACTATCTGCCTAGGGAATGGTAGCATCTACAGTGCACTGGGCACATCCACATCAGTGGACAAACTCCCCCATGAATATGTTTCAGGTCAGACTGATTTGGGAAAGAAGGTTGTAGTGATGAGCTGTGGGCAGGCCTGCTTTTCTTCCTGCCCTGCTCCCACACGGCTAGCTTTACACCCGAAATAACAACACACAAACTGTATTCATTTAAACACTGCCTGACCCATTAGTTTTAGCCTCTTGTTAGTTAATTCTCACATGTCTTGCTTTATCCCATATCTAATAATCTATGTAGCACCACGAGGTGGTGGCTTACCAGGAAGATTCTAGCATACGTCCATCTTGGGCTGGAGCTTCATAGCATCTGACCCAGAGAGGAGAGGCATGACAATTGCCCGAGGCGTCTGCCTCACTCCCAGCATCCTGTTCTGTCTACTCCACCCACCTAAATCCTGCCCTATCAAAAAGCCAAGGAAGTTTCTTTATTAACCAATGAGAGTCCTCCATCAGAAGGTGAGTCTAGACTGTGTCAAGTTAATTGCAAAAAACTAACAATTGCCATGGACCTGTCACAGGAAAAAGGTCAATACTGTAAATTGAAAATGTAGGTGTAAATATACCTAAGTCTGGAAGATTTATCTTCATAAACACGCTGTAGAATAATTAGTTGAGGAGGCTAGAACCACATGAAATAGTTATTGGCAGTGCCATTAATTTTTAAAATGGAGCTATCAAATATATATTTAAAGAAACAAGAAAGTAAATTTGATATAATATTTGAGGGAAGTTATAAACAAATGACTTGGAGTCACATGTTGGGGTAGCACTAAACATTATTTTCAGCAAGGTAACTTGCAGAATGGCTTCTGTGTACCTTTTACACAAAGTTCAGAAATATATGAAAATATTTTTGTTAGTCATATATTTTACTTTTTTCAGAATATTTATGTATCATCTCACCACTTTTATTGGAATAATATTATAAAACTTAAGAGATAGCATTATTTGGTGATGTTATTGATATTGGTTCAATAGAGAAACCTAACATTCAAAAAAAGGAAGCCACAGACATGTATGTAAGAGGAAACACACCAACAAACATATTCACGAAAATGAAAAAAAAAGAATATTTGAAGATTGTTTTAGTAAGGGAAACTTTAGTCATGCTTTGCTCATAGTTTTTGTTTTGCCTCATTTTCTGGTGCTTATGATATATAAGCAAGATTGGATATTTGTAAAAAGTGTTTTATGGTAGGGTCTCCAGTGTTCCATGTTCTGAGGACTATCTTTAACTCTTCAAGTCACAATCATCTCTTCCAATCTTGTTAGACCTGCCATTAGATATCAAACTCAAAGACTCCACAGGTATTATTAGCATCGTGTGTTCTTAGGCTAGGGAATGCTATAATATATTTTCATGATTATAAGGCTGCATATTTTCCTGAGAATAATTCTCATTGATTCATAAACATTACAGAAGTACATAAGAATGCTCATGCATGGTTGATTAAAAAACTAAAACCGCATATGAACTTACAAAGACTGTGCCAGCAGTAACAAGACTACACAGGTTCAGGCCAGACAAAATCCCAGCCCTGAGAGGAGGAAGTGAACACAACGTCCCACCCCTAACCCAGAATCGATTTCTAATTGATATTAGTTGGAAAAAGGAAAGCCATTTTCTACAATGAGGTGTCAATGGATATATCAACCACATTCCATGGCAGGTTCCATGCTAGGTAGCCAACAGCAAAAGGACCCCACGTGTTTTGTGTGTGTGTGGGGGGGTTGTTTTTGTATATGTCTTTGAATTTTTATTTTCATTTTTGTGGTATATATATATATATATATATATATATATATATATATATAGAGAGAGAGAGAGAGAGAGAGAGAGAGTGCAGAGGATCTAGTAAAAGTTGGGAGAAGGGAAAGAATATGATCAAAATATATTGCATGATAAAATTTAAATAAAAGATAAAGTACTTTAATTCTGTTTTTTAAACTTTTTTTGAGGTTGTAATCTAATTACAATGTTTCTCCCCTCCCTTTCCTCCTTCCAAAACCACCCATATGCTCTTCTCTGCTCTCCTTCAAATTCTTTACCTTTTTTTATTGTTGTTGCATACATATAGGTATATGCATATATATATATATATATATATATATATATATATATATTCCTAAATATAGCATGTTCATTTAATATACTGTTAGTTGGGTGTACGTTTCCAGGGTTGACTTACTGACACTGGACAAGCAGTTGTTGTGCTCTTGCCTCTGGAAGAACACCTCTCCCCTCTCTGTTCTCCTGAGTTGCCTATAACTGTGTGTGTTGAGTTGAGGCTTCATGGGCTTTTCCCCATCCACTTTGGCGTGCCCATTGGTGTTGTCCTTGTTCATCTCCTATTGGAGCAGTCATTCTGGAGATATTTTTATAGGTGTGGCTTCCTTTGTTAGTAGAATCTCTCCATCCTCTGACTCTTTACAGCCTTTCTGACCCCTCTTCTGCTGTCTTCCTGGAGCCTTAGGTGCAGAAGTGTTTTGTGCATGTATCCATTGGAACTGGCCTCCACACCTCTGCCTTCTGATTGGCTGTGGTTTTCTGTAACTCTGAAATTCTCGTGTTTTAACTGATGTTTTCAAGCAGGCAAACTCTGCAGTGACATTTAAGTTCAGGCTTTCTCCCTTCAAACAAATTTTTGTTTTCACAAGGCTTTAATTTGTATCCTATTCCCTTCAAGGTATCATTTCCACTGTCCCAGTGAAAAGGCTGAATTTTCTTCTTAACAATTTCCACGAAATGACTCTTTCTGATACAATGCTATACCTACGGAGCGGTGCCTGGCTCAGCCGCCATCAGAGCAGCTTCTTCTGACAATAGATGAGAATTCAAAAAGAGTCCCACACAACTGAACACCACACGGAGAGTAAGACACAGTGGAGCGCTTGGATACTTTTCCTCCGCACTCTTCTTGTCCCAGATTTAAAAGTTTCTCACATAACCTTCCTCATTAGACATCACATTTTCATTTTATTTTTCCTTTCTTACCAGAGATATGATTCAGAACACTGAACTGTCGCTCTGCCACAACCTAAATGCTCAAGAAAATAGTCCATTAATGTTTCATTTACCATCACATGACTTCTGAGGATACTAGCAGATTGCAACCGGGTTCTTTGATGGAGTATAGCAAGAATGGCCTTGATCTCAGTTTCCAGTAGTGTCTCCATTACCTCCTATAACCTCATGAGGCAGGCCTTTATTGTTTCAGCATTCCAACCTTCCACCAGATGGCCTATTAAGGTCTGCTACAGTATTCAAGATGGTTTAAACTTTTACACATTCCTCCCATAAACCAGGTCCAAAAGCCTAAGAATCACATGTTAAGTTTATCACAATAGAGCCACCACTTCCTGTACCATTTTTCTGTATTAGATACTTCATATAGTTATGAGACAAAATGCCTGACAAAAGTAACTTAAGGAAGGGTACACTTCCCCTCATATTTGAGACTTAATCCAGGAAGAAAGTCAAGGGGACACAGCTTGAGGCAGGTGGTCATCTTGCACCCACAGTCAAGAAACAGTGATGGATGCTGGTGCTCAGCTAGTCTTCTCAGTTTTTTTCCAGTCCTAGAATCCAGCCAGTGGATTGTGCCACCCTCATTTATGGTGGGCATAATTTCTACCTTAATTAACTCACTGTAGACAATACTCATATATGACCAGAGTTTTGTTTCCATGATGAGTCTAGAGCAAATTAACAATCAATATTAACCATCCATCAAAACTACCAAACTCAATAAATCCAATGACTTGGTTCACTAATTTATCCACTACATGTAGTATGTCTGACAAACTTAATGGAGGGGTCTCTTTCCTTCTCCTTTAATGTTCTTATCAATGTTTTACAATAAAATACACTCAAGATACGTTGCTTTGGGGAAGGCCCATGTATCTTGAGTATATTTTATTGGAAAGTATTGATGAGGGCTGGATGTGGGTATGGTGAGGTAAGTGAAAGGAATGGGAGGAGGGGAGAGAGTTAGAACTGGGATTGGTATGTAAAATGAAAAAATATATAGTTTGTTCTCTTTTTAAAAAATAAAAGAAATAAAGTTATAAAAAACAAAACAAAGCAAATACATACCCAAGATAATGGGTCTACAAATGTAAATGCCTTTCAAGAATGGCAGTGAACTACTTTGGATCTCACTGATTAGATGTGGCTTTGGTTACACTTCTCAATCAATTTGTGTCTTTGCTTTATTTCCTGGAAAGAAAATGAACGATACCTGCCTGTGAAAATGAGTGACTAGCTGGCCTCCCCTGAACTGCTTCAAAGCCTCTCTTCTAAGCTAGTGTTTATTTTCTATGCTCCTGAGTTTTCTGCCTCTTGGAGAACCATGCTACTGAGGGGCTCAACCCTTTTCTCAGTTTCAATGGTACTTCTGTTAAAGAATGCTTGTGGGAGTTCCAACTCATAGGTCTATAGCACCTCCTAGAAACCAGTATTTTAGTAACCTTCCCAAAGGATTTTGGGCCATGGGATATATATAACTGGAAGATTATCACAGCATACACATATTTCATTTCCTTCTCTCTCCCTCTTCTTCCTTCCTCCCTCCCTCCTTCTCTCCCTACCTTATTTCCTTCTCTCTCTCTTTCTTCCTCCTTTCTGCCTTTTTTCCTTCCTCCCACCTTCCCTCCCTCCCTTCCTCCCTCTCTCCCTCCCTCCCTCTCTCCCTTCCGTCCTTCCTTTCCTTTTTCTTTGTCTTTGAGGCAGTCTAAGCTAGAACTAGTAATTTTCCCATTTCAGTCCTCCAAATTCTGGGATTACAGAAGTGTGTTACCATTCAGGGTTCAAAGTATACTTCTCAGTAAGAATGTGCATGATAAATATCATTAGTGAAATTAAAGGCACTTGATTAGTAGTTTACCTTCAGCCTACTGTAGTTTGAGATATGATAATATCCTAACAGTTTTCCTTTCTTCTTGAAGTTTCCTTGTGTGCCCTCCCCACGTGCTACAACTCTTGTCTCATCGACACTGTCCCCATGAAGGCAAAGTCCTTTTTGTCTGAACTTTGTGTAATTCACTTTTCATTTCTAGGTCAGACATGCTCTCATTATTTGTACAGAATTCTGACTCAGTAGCATTCCAGGATCCTGAAGCAAGCTCTGAACCTTTGGCACACAACCTTGGCAAAGGGCCCTTTCTCATAGTTATGCAAGCTTTCCTCTTCTCTGACACTCGGCTTCCCTTCAGGTCTCCGAGCTCTTTCGTACTTCTGCATCCCAAGCCAACGCTAGCACATGGTCCTCTACTGCTATCTTTTTGCGTCTGAGTCAGCGGCTGTGTAGAACATTAACTCATTAACAATGCAATTATCTTTCTTTACTTTAAACTCTTGCCAAACTAGGTTGTTTTCAATTAGCAAATTTGGAAAGAGATTGTTTTAAATTTGCATTATCGTTCTTTTTATAGGCTAGAGGAGAAGCTCCAAGGAGTCCATAAAATGTACACATCCTCCGTTACCCTTTGTTCCACCTCTTCTTCCTTACCTTTCGTCTTCCTCCTCCCCTTCCTTATTTTACTCTTCCTCATCAGCCCACTCCCCATCTTTTTTTTGAGGAAGACTGGACTGAAACTCACAATCTTCCTCTCGAACACTGTGCTAAGTGTGAAGCACAATGCAAATAGAGGGCGGAAGTCTAGCAGAGGTCAGATTCTCTAATTCATTCCTTTCCTTTTGGAAAGGAAATGACAATAATTCTCATTAATTCAATTTTCATACGACTGCACAGGCATCATCATATTTATTTTGCATCTTAGGTTCTGAAGAATCAGCCATACCTTTTATTCTCCTATAACTCGTCATTACAGTGCATAAACTTTAGTCCCAACAGAATCTCATTTTCAGCCATGTCACTACCTCTACCCTATCTTAATTGGTATCTTCAGCCACGTATACTGCCTTCTCCTTACACTGATATTCTAGACTATCAAGTGAGACCATACTCAGGAATTAATCTATTCCTAAACTACTGGAAAATAATGACCATGTTGATAAATCGAAATGTGGGCAACTGAAAAAGATTTGGGCTTTCAGATAGTTTACCATGCATAAATGAATAACATACTAGCACTATGTATGGTTGAACAATTTCACAAATACCAAGCAAATTTTTTTTTAATTATTTGAACAACTAAGGGGGAGGTGTTCTTAAAATAGTGTTCTGCCTCAGTTGTAATTCAGCAATTCTTGTGTTTTAAATTCAAGGGCAACCCTGGTTTCTGAAATAATGGGAACAGTAAGACCTATGGCTTACTGTTACTATGATTTCCAGAATCATTACCAAAAAAAAATGAGATATTGGGGATAATTCTCACTTGGAAAGGTTAAAGACTGTGCAAGCTTATATACATGCATTTATGCAAGTTTCTTTTATTATTTGTGGTAGAATTCTAAAAATGCACCTTCATACTCCTGGACAAATGGTGCTCCATAATATTATAAACTATTCCTTCAATAGTCATGTTATAGAGCACAGTTGATTTTGAACTAGGAAGACTATTCCAGACGGTCTAATCTAATCACACAAACCCTGAAAACACTTTCTGGTGGAAGAAAAGGGAAGCAGATGCAGTAAATCAACTTTACAAACTGGGAAGGACATAAAGTGCTGTTACCAGTTTGAATATGGAAGAGTTTATATGAGAAAAAAAGTGCTGCTGGCCTCTGACAACTGAGAGTGGCTGATTGGCCGACAGCCAGCAAAGAAATGCTGCACCTGGAAGAAACTGAATTCCTCCACCCCTAACCTTCAGACTCTTAAAGAACCCCCCTCCTGCCTTCCAATGAAAACGCAGCTCTGCTGAGAATTCGATTCTGCCCTTCCAATATACTCAACAGAGCTGATGCTCACACCATCCTGCACGTTTTACTGTGATAATTTTGCGTGCACTTTACTTTTGAAATTATATATATATATATATATATATATATATATATATATCTTTTTGTTCCCACATCCAATCCACTTCTCCTCCATTTCTGTTCAGAAAGGGGCAGATCTCCCATGAGTATCAACACAAAAAACATGGCATATCAAGTTGCAGTAAGGCTAGGCACCTCCCCTTGTATTAAGGCTGGGCAAAGGGACCCAGTATGAAGGGTTGGCTCCCAAAAGCCTGTAAAAGCGTCAGAGACAGTCCCTGTTCCTGCTGTTAGAAGTCTCACAAGAAGACCAAGCTACACAACTGTAATATATATGTAGAGTGTCGAGGTCAGTCCTATGGAAGTTCTCTGGTTGTTGGTTCAGTCTCTGTGAGCCCTTATGAATCCAGATTTTTCCACCCTTTTTCTCTGAAAACTTCTGCTTTTCTTACCTTCGTTTCTACTGTTGTTTTTCCATTTTTATCCTCCACTTTTGGACTGAGAACTATGAGCTAATACATGAGTACCATTTTGAGCTATATTTGTTGTGATTGGTTAAAAAGCAATAAAATACATTCTTGATTCATCTTGTCCTAAGATCATGGAGATGGTGAAATGATAGGTTATGTTCTCCATGGCATAGGTCTACAGTCCCCCATGCAAAGTCTTGGTGTCTAGCTAGTATTCCAGAACTGCTCAATGATGAACGAGAAACAATTGCTCAATGTGGAAGAAGGCCATGGAGATGCCATATTAAGCTTCGCTTTTCTCTTCTCCCTACAATGGGTAGAAAAGGTCCCTCAGGCACACACGAGTTTAACAGCCACATTGTGTGGTCTTAAATAAGCCATGCTGGGCTCCCTCTGGGATCAGGAAGATGATATCAGAAATAAAAATAAACCACTAGGTACTTGCTGACCTCATTCTTGGGCTGATTAGGAGGCAGATGATGAAATTATACTTTTAATACAACTGTGAGAGTAGAAAAGATGAGAGTCCTCTTTCAGTTCCCATTAGGGTCTTTGTCCAGAGAAAAGCTATCTTTATGTATGCTCTACAAAATACAGCCAGGTTCTTTCCTGTTCTCAGAAAGTAGTCACTGTAATCTCTGGCCATGCTTTCCTTCCACCTCCATTCTTCCTCTTTCTGCTCTTCTGCTCTTTATCCCTAATTTCATGGCTTCCTTTTTATACCTTTTCAGAGCTGTTTAGTTTGGAGAGTGAGAGTTCCAAAGTAGCACTGAAAATAAAAGACCAGCATCTCAAAGTGAGATAAATGCCCTTTATTCTTATTTGAGTTTCTCACTGCTTAGAGTGTAAGGGTAGAAAATAGAACAGTCTAACAGAAACAGAGAGCAAGACCTTTTCCATGGTGTTTGAAAAAAACTGTGAAAGGGGGACAGAGAGGAGAATGAAGTGACCCTGTTTCTGTCCCTTGACAGTGCTCGGTCAACAGTTCTGGGCTACCATGACATTTACTGTCATTTCATGCCATTAAACAGCATAAAGGTACTTCAGTATAGGCGTTCATTGTATCTAAATATATTTTGCCTGTTTGGGGGGAAGATTTTGCCTTTGAATGAGTAAAGAGGTTGTTGGAGAACATTAGGTTCACATATGAAAAAGGCATGAAGAAGACAAGAGTAACCACAGGATTATTGGAAAAACCTACAGAGACTCAGTGTAGTAGGGTTGGAGAAAAATAGAGAAGACAAATGACTTAGTGGGAGTTCATCAGAGGTATGGAAGGAAATTATTTATGCCATGATTTTGGGAAGAAATAAATGAAATGTTTTATGGATGCAGACTGTGTTGTGTGTTCATTGTTGATGTTTTGAACTAAACTGCACCCTTTACCCAAATTCATATGTTGAAATCCTGACTCCCAGAACCTCAAGATGTGAGTTCATATTGGATACAGGGCTTTAACAAAGTCAATAACCTCAGTGATGGGGGTGTAGCTCAGTCAAGGAACCCTTGCTTGGATGCTAGTTTCAAACCACACAAAAATTACCTAATGTTAAAAATGGCATAAATGTGAGGATCTAATTAAGGATGATTGATATTCTTAAAAGAAGTTAAAGAGATAGAGACAGTTGCACAAGAGAAAGGCCAAATGAGGACACAGTTAGAAGGTAGCACTCTGAAGGCCAAGAAGAAAAGCCACAGGAGAAATCTGATGTGTCAACTTCTTGTTCTTGGACTTCCAGCTGCCAAGGCTGTGACACATAGATGTTGTTCAATCCCCTAGACTGCAGTACTATGCTGCAGCAGCTTGATCAGACCAACACACACAGAGAAGCCTCTGCTTTATGCTGGATTGCTTTAAATCACTGTCGCTCTTGCTCAAGCCTTTAAGTAGGCTAAGTAATGGGTGTGTCAGCGCTTGAGGAGCCTGGCAGATTTTGGCATGACTCTCAGCTGGGTGACCTTTAGTAGGTCATGTTACTTATCTGGGCCATTGTTGCCTCTTCAGTGAATTAGGAAATTAATAAGAATGACTTGCTAATTTAAGAATATCAAGTTCAAGGTGGGGATAATTATAACTTTGGTAATTTTTCTATACTCTTCTGCTTTGGTCCATGCTGCTGTTGAGAATCTTTGGTATTTTTATTTTGTGATTTTATTGTGGTAGAGGAAAAGAGGGTGAGATCCGAAGAAATTTTAATCTCAGTAAAATATAACTGACTCAGAGATTTTATTTATGTGGGGTAGCAAAAATAATCAAACTCACATAATAAACTCGAGGGATTATAATCAGGGGTGAGAGGGAAATGGAGAGCTATTTATCAAGAGCTGTAAAGTGTCAGTTGTTAAGAATAACAAGCTCCAGAAAAGCTGGCTTTTCTCCTGAAGGCCATTGAAAATCTATTATTCCAAAAGTCTGCTAATCTTACATACCTATGTATCCTATGCCCTGTTATCAGTAATTCTTCAAGTAGTGAGAGGAAAACAGTACCCCATATCTTTCCCATAAGTAGACACAATTTAATTCATCTTGTGTTTCTAGAGTCAGTTGCTAAGTAAGAGGTAAATTCTTCTGCGATGAAAGTTGAGAAGGACTTAGGTAGTTCTCAGTGGGGCCCTTCAGTTCTATTTTAGATTGTTTATCAGAAAAGAGTTGATTAGTGAGCGCCAATGCTTTCACCTACTTCTTTGTAGTCACTTAAAGGGCTGTCCCTATCTCTGAAGGAGGTGGAATAGAGTCGTACTTTTTATGATCAGAGACAACCCTGATCCTCGGTGCTTTTTGTTTTCCCTTAGTCAGGCTTGCATGTCTTGGCTGTTGTACATTCAGAGAGTTTAAATGTTTAGGAATGTATAAGGACCAGGAACCTATATAAGAACAGAGTTCCCAGTTTGTGAGCGCAATTCTCCTTGCCATGCCCCTGTTACTAAGTTCAGCTATCTTTCCTGGCATTTTCCCCATTGCTATTATTTAAACAAATGTGCTATCCTCCTGATGCTTGGCTGGTAATGCCAGAGCATTGAAGTACAACTAAGTAACAGAATGAAAAGCATCTAATTCTTCTGCTTTGATGAACCCTAGCCCATCAAAGAGATTTATTTCTATTGTCAATGTAATTTCAGGGCTCATAGACCAGTTGTGTACCTGCCTCTTCAGCCAATTATAGAGAGGGATAAATAGGGAGTTGACAGGCAGTAAGGTCCACTGGGTTATTTTTAGCTTATGTTATTCTTAGCCAGTATCCTAGGGCAGGGTATCTGCACAGTATTCAGTATTGCCTGGTGGTGGTCGCAGCGGGATACTTCAGGTGCTTGGTGTTCAGGAATGGGAAAACACAGTTTCCTAAAAGCTCAGCCTTCAGGTAGATTTTTTGAGGACCATGTTGAAGACAGTCTACTTTGTTAGAAGACACAGATGTGCCCACACCCACAGGTGAGCCTTGTGCACTAACAGGAAAACAATCTGCCTGGAATGCTACTCTGTCTGCCATTATTTAAAGGTGCAAGACAATAAAACCATCATTCTGAAGTCTATCCAGTGACTCAATAATGGTAAGAGAGGAGAAGTACTGGTCAGACTAGTTAGTATTTCCTTCACTCTTGGTGTTCCACATTGTGAGAGAACAGTGATAGAGAGCCAGGTCCTTGATCATCTCAGTGCATCTAATACTAGGTGATAAGTTATTTTGATTTCCAGAAAAGTCTTCCCCATTGTGTGTACCTATCCAAATCCTTAGTGTACTAAAGTAGTGAGTAATCTCAACTCCCAGGGACTTTCTGTTCATTGCTCATTGGGATGATGAGAGAAGTGTTGGCTATATAACAGCTCAGCGAATGTTGGAACAAGTAGTCTACATTAGGGCTTTTCATACTTCAGAACTCAGCAGAAGTTTTTGAGAATAACTTTAATCTGAAACTCAGCAAAGCGGAACTCTAATTATTCTAGGGACAAGAGGTAGGGGGCAAGGTGTTAAGGAGTTAGGCCTCTCAGTCTTGCCTTCAGTATCTTATATGGGCAAGCAGTCAAAATTTTGAAGATCATTTCAACAAGTATTTATTAATGTTTATGATTTCAAGGCCTTGTAAGTATCCTTCTAGAAATAAAAGTAGAGTAAAGTTTTAATTTGGGGAAGCCAGAGTTAAGGGTGGACAACAAAATGGTCACATTATATATACATGGACAAGAAGCAATGGTGCAAAATTTCTCAGAACAGGATCAGGAAAGTGTGGTCTAAGATGCAACTATGGTATAAGCAAAAGTATAAAAGTAGGATTGAGCAGGAATTGACTTTAAAATGGAAAAGGGTCATTTCTTCATTTCTCTTCCTGTTGTGATAAAACACCCAGACAAAAACAACTTAAAGGAGAGAGGGTTTACTTGGCTCACAGTTCCAGTTTACAGTCCTTCATGGTGACAAAGTCAACGTGGTAGAAGTTTGAGAGAAATGGCCACACTATGTTCATAGCAAAGAGCAGAGAATAGTGATTTACTATTTGCTAGTGCTTAGCGTTTCCATTTTCTACAGCTCCTCTGTCTAGGGAGTGACCCTATCTAAGGTGGATCCTCTGATATCAATTGACATGATGCTTCTTCACAACTGTTCTCAGAACTTAACTTTTAAAAATAATATTTTCTATTTATTCTTCAAATGTTTCACTAATGTATATAATGCATTTTGTTCAAATGAGCCTCCCACAAACTCCCAGAAGGGTCACTAGAATATGACCTCACATGGCTTCTTGTTGTTATAGGAAAACTCACTGAGCCCGACTAGTGCTGCCTGTATGCATATGGGTGTGAGGTCATTCATTGGAGCTTAAGCAACCCAACCAAAGAAAAATGACTCTCCCTCCCCTAGTAGCCATCAACTGCCAGTAAACTCCTCAGCTAGGGGTAGGGCTTAGTGAGCTTCACCTCTTCCATGTTGGAATTTTGTTTACCACGTAGGTCTTGTTTAGGTAGTCACAGCTGCTGTGAGTTCATACATGCAATGGCCATGACTTCTCAGAAGATATTGAACAACACTTTCTCTCATCCTCTGGCTCCTACATCCTGTATGATCTTTCATGGTATCCCCTGTCCCATGGAAAAGTGTGTGATTTTGATGCAAAGTTTAGAACTGACTAATCAACAGTCACTTATTCTCAGTACTTTGATCAGTTATAAGCTTCTGCATTCATTGTTGCTGCCTTAAGCAGATGCTCCTCCGTGCAAGGTTCAGATTTGCACAGATTCAGTCAACACTTTGACAATGTGCTGACATTTAGCAAAGAAATAGTGGATTTACCCCATCCTAGTAATGGACTTTTGATCAAGTTTACAGCACCAGTATGAATTTCATCCTGTAAATCAGGCCTTATATGTAATCACAAAATGATTGGTTATGCCCATTGTAGTTATGCCAATATTACATCAGTGGTCACAATTTGCATGGTAGTTTGCTATTTCACAATAAAGGGTATATTAAATAGCCATTTAGAAACTTACTATCTCAAAATAGAAATGAAAAATATAATTGTTTTTCTGGAGCTAAGACGTGGCCCAATGGTTAAGAGAACATGCTGAAAAGTGCTATTTGTATAACACGACTGCATGGCAGACTGTCCTGTGTAAATTCAACCAAATGTTAAAGAAAGCAGTAGCCTTTCTCTACAAGAACTTCATCCATGTGACTGGTCCAGGGTGATCAGTACATTTCTGGTATAGAGAAAGTTCAGCAAACGTATCTTCTCAGGAGGTCGTGACTGAATATTGCCTTAAGTCAACAGAGGTTCAATTTAAGACATCAACTTAGTGCGGCATTCATGCTGGGGGCACCTGAACTGTGCATGCATTGAGTACTTGTTCTAAACTGTGTGAACCTAGTTATACATTACAATTGGGCTGTAACGTTTGTGAGTCTGTTTCTTAGAATTCAAAGCCCTTGAAAATGGCTTTAAATGTCATAGTTTGTACATAAGCAATGAGTTACATTTACTTCAAGGAATGTGATCAAATTTGTTATCCCTGTGTACCTTCCACCTTGTCTTTTTGTTGCTATATGTTACCTTTGGAAGTTTTCAGCCTGGCCATAGTTCAGATATTACCATGTAGAGTTTTTGCTGTCATGTCTCCTCTACAGTATTATGACAAGGAGTAAAGTTGGTCCCAAACAGCAGGTTTAAAAGGCACAACCTTCCCCTCCCAAATGTAAAAGGACAGAGAAAGGAGTGTATTAGGAGAATCAGATGTGACTGGCTAAGAATATTCATGGGCTCCTGAAACTATGAAAGATTTATTTTGAATGACTATGCCTCTTTTCCAGATAAATAAAGTGTAAAGGGTATAGGGCTAAGTGCCTAACAATATAACATAAAAACTCTTTACATAGCCTATGTTTTGTTTTGTATGAGCAATCTAAGGATGATTTGAAGTATAGAGGAGAATGTGCACAGTGTGTATATAAATAATCCACTATTTTATATAAAGGTTTGAGTATCTATAAACTTTGATATGGGGGATTCTCCCAACAATAGTAAGAGATAAATGTGTTAATGAGAAATTTACAAGATTCTACTGTACATATTAAATGAATTTTTAATAAGTGCAGTTAGCAAACGACACCAGAGAATTGATGGTTAATACAACATCTTGTAATAATGGAACTTACATTCTAGGCATGAGCCAACAGAGAGGCTTGGAACAAAAATATAGGGGCTGGAAAAATGTTTAAGCAGTTGAGTATCTACTGCTTTTGCAGAGGATTAGAAGTCAGTTACCTGAACTTGTGTCAGGTGGCTTACAATTGCTTACAACTTCAGTTTGAGCAGACAACTTTCTTCTCATCTCCAAGGCCAAGGGTACTTAAATTCACTTGGACACACACACACACACACACACACACACACACACACACACACGTTTTTTAATTTTAAAACTTAAAAAGTTATAAAAAGAATGATCTCATTTAGCTTTATGGCTTTATTCCTCATCCATGTTCTGATTCATAAATTTATAGATAGCATCTCCAAGTCTCCCCAGGATTCACTCGCTCTTTTTTTTTATCCACTTGTAACAAATTTTACTGTGGCCAGAACATTACACTTTTTATTAATTTTATATGCTATTTGAAAATTTTATGCAAGGTGTTTTGGTCACATTCATCTCCAAAACTCTTCCAATATCCACCTCTACTTCCCCATCCACTGAAACTCTATGTTCCACTTTTCAAACCTGTCAAAACCAATTTATGCTGTCCTTATGTTCTTGGATATATAATCTACCACCAGACTAGTTGAGTTAACAAGGACCACACCCTTGAGATAAAACCATCTCTTCTTTTCCCAGAAACTATCAATTGCCAACAGCTCCATGGCTAGAGGTTAGATTTCATGCCCATTTCCCATCCCCATGATGGAATTTGGTATGGATCAGATTTGCAAAGGTCCTATGTATGTCACAAATGCTGTGAGTTCATAGGGTACAGTTGCTTGTTATGCCCTAAAAAGATTGTTTCCTTATAGTCATCCAACATCTTTACCCCTTGTACTTTTTCATTTTCTCTTCCACAATGACCTCATATCCTTGGAAAGAGGAGGTATAGTATATATGTTCTGATTATGACTGAGAATTTCCTAGTCCCTTATTTCCTGTGCCTTGTTCAGTTGTGAGTCTCTTTTACTCATGATCTACTAGAAATAGAAACTTCTTTGATGAGGATTAAGAGGTACATTAATCAATAGGCATAATGATAAGTCGTTAGGAATTGGTTGGTGTAAGAAAATAATAGTAATGTGTTTTCTCCTAGGGCTATGACCTATGTTGCCACATGTTCTTGGCCTGATAATGGTGCCAGGTATGGGTTTTATCTTGTGGATTATGACTTGAATTCAATGAGAAATTGATAGGTTATTCCCATGAGGTCTGTGTCATTATCGTACCAGTGGGGATGCCTTACT
This sequence comes from Arvicola amphibius, assembly GCF_903992535.2. Taxonomy (NCBI): domain Eukaryota; kingdom Metazoa; phylum Chordata; class Mammalia; order Rodentia; family Cricetidae; genus Arvicola; species Arvicola amphibius. The sequence goes on along the minus strand of NC_052065.1, from coordinate 97,610,170 downwards.
AGGTTTGTCATTATTGTAGTTCACAGAGTACACAGCTGGATAAAATTGATAATTACATTGATGATTACTTTTCTTCTCTGTTAGCATTCTTAACACCTTCTAGTACTACAAAAGCTCACCAAAGGTGATGACACCTTCAGATAATTATCTGCTTGATTTCTCAGTGTTATATGACCAAAGTACTTGATGTCTTCATCAGTAGGGTTTAATTCTGAATTCTGAATGGCACCTAACAGCACTAACAATGGCCTGTAATGTTTGGGAGGGAAGTCCATGAAGCCTCAGTAACTGACAACTCCAAAAGAAATAACCCATGTGTTAGTCTGTGCGAAAATTGTTGCCTGTTATGGAGTAACTCAACATTAACTCTTTTGATATATGTATTATACACAGACAGACACACACATACACAAACAACACACACATATCTTAGGAAGCTTCTAAGTAAGTTTTAGGTATTTTTCAAATGATTTTTAGTGTTATTTATATATCCTCATATTCTCTCCTTTATCCTGATCTTCATCCCTCCTCTACCCAAATTTAACCCATTCTTTTCCACTTACTCCCTCTTAACTTTTTATACCAGGGCATTCTATCTCTCTTCCTTGAAGGCTGCCCCTCATGGCCGTTTAGTAATTTCCTGATCTCTATGAGTCTTTTAAAAGAAACACACATATCTGAAGATTCAATGCCAATATCTACAAATGAGAGAAAACAAGTGATGTTTGTCTTTCTTCATCTGAGTTAGCTCACCGAGAATTCCTTTTTCCAGCTCCATCAATTTACATGCAAATTACTTGAATAATTAAATAATTTTACATTGTGTAAAAATACCACATTTTTTATTATATATTCATTAACTGGTGGGTATCTAAACTATTCTTATTTCTTGGTTATTGTGAATTTTGCAGCAATGAACATGGAAAAGCAGTTATTTCTATATTAGGATAGAAGTCCTTTGGATAGATGCTCAAGTAGGATAGCTAGGTCATGTGATAGATTTATTTGAATATTTTTTTTGAGGAGCCTCCATACTGATCTCCATAATGGCTGTATCAGTTTGTATTCCCACCATGAGTGAATAAATGTACCCCCTTCCCCACATTCATGCCAGCATTTGTTGTCTTTGTTTCTAAATTTCAACCATTCTAACCAGGGTAAGATAAAATGGCAAAGTAGAGTTCTATGTTGCTTTATTCCCTGCCTCATTTATTTTGTTAAATGCAGCCAAATCCTTTTGTTGCTCAGGTCAAGGCCTAGAAATCATCGCTGATTACTCTCCTTCCCGTCTTCATTCTCAGTAAATCTTATCAGTTCCACCATCATAGCACATATTGTTTCTCAGCATTCTTCCCCATCCCTTTCCTGTCTCTGCTCCTCCCCATAATTCCAATTTATCAGCTCTTAATTGAAAACTGTGGGACACTCCTAACTCATCTTCCTGCCTCTACTTTTTTTCTTTGTGGAAATCAGTTTTCCACTAGCAGCCAGAATAGCTTTACACGATGTGCCTCAGCTCACAAATTTTTCTTACTTAAAATGTAGGGCAATTCCATGATTACATGATTTATGAATTAAGTGAAGACAAATTTTCAAGAACAGATACAAAATTTCCAGCACTTCCCCTACATCACTCTCTTGCTCTCTAAGCTCAAGGTACACTGGCCTTTCCATTGGTTGAACCAACCCAATCTCACTAAAACCCCCTGTCTTTGGCATTTTTACTACCTCTGCCTGGCTTATTGATTCTCTGGCTTTACACACAGCATGTTTTTACCTATCTTCCTATCATAAAAATCTCTGAGAATATTTTTGTTTGGGCTCACAATTTTGTAAGTTTCAGACAATGTTTGGTTTTCCCTTTTGCCCTTGGTCTGTGGCAAGGCAGCAGACTCTTGAACTACTCTGTCATAGAATCATTCACCTCATGACTAAGATGGAAATGAGAGGGCGAGCAAGGACCTGTGGTCCAAATGTCCCCTTTTATGCCAACCTTCCAAAGACCAAGGGTGTCCTACTGGTCTCCATCTCCTGACAATTCTACAGCTTCGCAAAGAAGTGGCCATCAAGTCTACAACACATAGGCCTTTTTTGGTAGACACTTATTCAAATGATGGAAGCGGTATTGACTCGCTGTCTAAATGACTATATTTTTTGTCACATGAAACCCTATGAATTTCATTCACCATACTTATCAAAACTAAAAACCATTTCACTCATTTGTCTTTGTACAAAAATAGCAGTGCACATGTGTATGATTCAGTTTGTGTTTTTGTGTCTTCCATTAGAATACAAGTTACAAGTTACATAAATGTTTGAGAAACATCTTTAATTATTTGCTGAACTTCCAGAGTCCAGTTGAAGAGGGGTAGGAGTAAGAATATGAGCTAAGAGGTCAAGACCATGATGGGGACACCCACTGAAAAAGCTTACCTGAGCTAATGGGAGCTCACCAACTCCAGCCAGACAGGGAAGGAACCAGCATGGGTCCAAACTACTCCCTCTGAATGTGGTTGACAGTTGCATGAATGGGGCAGATTGAGGGGCCACTGACAGAGGCACTAGGATTTATTTATCCCTACTGCTTGTACTGGCATTTTAGGACCCCATTCTCTTCGGATGGATACTTTTCTCAGCCTAGATATAGTGGGGAGGGCCTTGGACCTTCCACAAAGCAATGTGCCTTACCCTCTCTGAGGAGTGGATGGGGAGGGGGACTGGGAGTAGGTGGAGGGAATGGGAGGAGGGGAGGGGGTGGGAACTGGGATTGGTATGTAAAATGAAAAAAGATAGTTTGTTTTCTTTTTTAAAAAAAGAAAGAAAGGAAAAGAAAGCAGGCTGAGCAAGCCTTTGAGAGAAAGCCAGTAAGCAGCACTCCTCCAAGGCCTCTGCATCTGTTCCCACCTTAACTTCCCTCAATGACAGACTGTAACATGCCATAGTGAGCTGAAATAAATATTTTTCTCCCCCACAAGAAATAATTTGTTACTGAATTTCTAGTTTTCAGCATATTGCACCAGAAAAATGTTTTAATGGATGATTAAGCAGAGGAGGATTCTTGATATGTCTCTAAAAACTATGAAGTTTCTGAACTCTAGACTGCCATAGCAAGGACTATTGAATTAGACACAAGTTTCCAGGACAGAGTTGAAGCCTGGTATTGTGTCCAAGGACCACAGTGAGAACCAGAATGGTGATGTGTCTGTATCAAATCAATACAAAAAAAATGTTAAGAATAAATTAGAATCCTAAATACAAAAAAACCCACAGTTTTCTTCATCAGAATCAGAATACTACATAACAGTAGGAATGAGTGTGTGGTGTGAATATAGCTCAAACACTGAGAATCTCGCATGCTAGTCAGTTTTGTTTTTGCTTTTAGTCAAACTGACACAGGCTAGAGTTATTTGGGAAGAGGAACCTTAATTGAGAAAATGTTTCCATCAAAATGCTTATAAGCAAGTCTGTAGGACATTTTCATGATTAATGATTGATGTTGACAGAACCAGCCTAGGGGTGGTGCCAGCCCTGGGCAACTTGTCCTAAGCTGTATAAGATTGGAGGCTGCACAAGCTGTGAGCAACAAGCTGGTTAACACCATTCCTCCATAGACCCTGCGTAGGTCTCTGCACTCAGGTTCTTGCCTTCAGTCTCTGCCCCGACTTCCCCCAGTGATGAAATATGACCCGAATATAAGCAGACATAAAGTCATTACTGCACAATTGCATTTGGTCATGGTGTTTTATCATAGCAATAGAAACTCTAAGACACTGGGTGAGTTTGAATAATTTATTTTATCTACCCAACTATGAGGGCTCTCATTAGTAAAGTGTATGATAATATTGCACATTGAGGAGAACTTATACAATATGCACATGTGATGAATAAAAGGGAGAGAAAAAGGGAGAGGGAGAAAGAAAAGGAAAAGATGTGAGCTGTCAACTGCTTATGCAGCCTTGGGATTGTCTGTCTTTCTCTCTGTGTGATTACCTTGACCTGCTATGTAGGACAAAACAGTTTTTCTTCTCTTCTCACACTCTGAAAACACAGATCATTTTCGCGTCCTCAAGAGATATGAGGATTTTTTTTTCCTGCCAGCAGGTAAGCAATCAGTTCTACAGTAGATACCAGCTGAGTTTTCTAACTCAGTCCAGCTCTGTCTGCCTGATTAAAGCATTAGAGCTCATAAATTGAGGTCTTAGTCTCCAAGACTATCTGTCACCCACATTTTACATACCAGTCACAAACCCTAAGCTGTATACCTGTGTTTCTCATTAGCTGATTATAAATCAGAGTTTTTATATCCCTTCCCTTGGATTGATTAATAGGTTGCAATGGTTCCTAGGACTCAGGGAATTATGTTTGCTGCTTCATTATAAAGGATATTACAAAGGATATACTTTGAGATATGCGAAAGCTGATATATGAGGACAAAACACAGAATTTCTTTGTCCTCTCCTGGTGATTCACCTTTTATGAACCTCCACGTTTTCAGCTTTCTGGATATCTCTGAGCCCCAATATTTTGGGTTTTATACTAGTTACTTTTCTTGTTTCTGTGACAAAATCCCTGAAAATGAGACATTTAAGGAAGGGGGGCTTATTCTCTTTGACTCTTTTGCTTGCCCTTGAGATCACTTTCCTTCTACTGAGTGGCCTCATCCAGCCTTGATACGAAGATTTGTGCCTAGTCTTACTGTAATGTGTTATGTCATGTTTAGTTAATAGTCTTCAGAGGACTGCTCTTTTCTGAAGTGAAACAGAGGAGCAGTGGATCTGGGGGAGAAGGGAGGTGAGGTGAAGGACTGGGAGGAGAGGAGGGAGGGAAAACCATGGTCAGGGTGCGACAAATGAGAGAATAAAAACATAGAAAACAAAACACAAAAAAGCAAAAAATAAAATAAAATAAGACAAAGACTAGATAACATAATTTATAACATCAAACCTGATTTCTTAGATGAATGTGATGATCTGTAGTTTCATTCCTAATATTGTGGCCATTGTTCAGTTGGGACACCAAAATCTTGTCAGTTCTTTGGGAGAAAACAAATCATTCCAGGAAATTACTTTCCCCAACGCCTAGTTCATGAACAAATGGCAGCCTACCAATTCGGCATTTTTATACTATCCAGATTCACAAAGGTCACTTGAGAAAGAAAGCTCCTCTTTGGTGGAATGGGTGTATTGACAGAGCATGGAGTCTCACAAGGCTCTGGATACAACGAAGTTTTAACATGAGTTCCTTCAAAGAACGTTACAACTGCAGGATCCTGATGGGTGGGGGCAAAGTGTTCTGTGAGGGAATCACACCAGTAGTTTGTCTTGATGTACAAAATAAACAGAAACAGCTTTGAGTTACCAATTTTAAAATTAGAAAATAATATTTTCTATGAATATTTTTAGTTCATTGTTGACTTTTGAGGCTCATTATACATGAACTAAAATATGGAATTTTATCATTACGCTGTGTAATTATGCATACATAAGGAGCGCCAAACTCTTTAAAGTTGTGGGAGATGTGCATGAGGAATGAGAGATAAAATTGGTCCTCCATTTATTTTTCAACTTTGCATGATGTAGAATTCAATGTTTCAAAATGATGAAAGTCTCCTTTTGTTTTCAAATGGAAGCTGAAGCTCAACAGCAGTACTGTATTTATACAGCTGCTTTCTTCCGGGCTCTCAAAACATTTTGAAGGTATTCAATTATTTCCATAATGGAGGGGATAAGTGCTACTGAACCCTACATTTTCCATACAAAGAAACTGGTGGGGGGCTTCACATTAGCTATTAACAATAGCATAATAATTATTTGTACAGTTGTCTTCCCCAAGTGTGACTCCAACTGGACTGAGAGTGAATGAGCATGGGATTAAACTAGTCCCTCTGAATGTGGCTGACAGTTGGGGCAGATTGAGGGGCCAATGACAATGGCACTGGGATTTGTCTCTATGGCATGTACTGGCTTTTGGGGATCCTATTCTTTTTGGATGTATACTTTGCTCAACCTAGATGTAGTAGGGTAGTAGGGAGGGCCTTGGACTTTCCACAGGTCAGGGTGTTTTGCCTTCTCTTAGAATTGGAAGGGGTAGGGTGGAAGGGTGTGTGAAGGGAGTGAGGGGAGGGAAGGGAGTGGGAACTTGGATTGGTATTTTTTAAAGTAATAAAACAAAATAAAAAATTAATATTTTCCATGTTTCGCAGTGCTGCTATGAGGGCATGCATAAGACAGTTCTCCAGTCACATCAAATCATAGAACTTAAATCACTGTCTAGCAAATAATGCCCAAATTACTTCTTTTCATACTTCCACCCATTTTGCCAACAGTGCTTTTACTCCTAACTCGGTGTAGCTATCTTTTGATCCTGTGATTTCAGCAATATCATCCAACTTGCTGTCTTTCAGCCTACCCTTGATTAATGGAAGCCAGAACTGAGGCATAACTGCCTCTATTCCCTTCTGGGCTGACAGTTTTGAGACATGCTCCTTTAGGTTCATCACTGGCTCAGTCAGCCATAGAGATTCTCAAAATAAGAATTTCTTGCATGCATTTAATTTTCTTCTTTTCCCATGCTATTTTGCTAAGCCATTCTCCTGTTTCCTGGAATCACTTCTGCAATACAGTATGTGCCTTTCCAGGCATTGTTTTCAGTATAAATAAGGGCATGCTAGAATGATAAGAAGCTGCATATATAAGAGAATTTGATAACCACAAAGTGCTATGCAATGCAAGCATTATTATGACTAACACCATGTTAGTAGTACTCATACAATTACAAAATCATAATTAATGTCTACAATGAAGCTACTACAAAAATGAAGAAAATGATAGAACATTCTGAGACCCGGAATCAACCATAGATCAACAGTATTCTTCTCCATAAGGAGTGCATGATCTCCTCAGCAAAATTCAAGCATAGTGAGCAACTAAGAGACTCACTTGCTAACATTGTTTTCATTTCTGCCTGTATCAGTTCTTAAAAACTCTCTCCCCATGTACATAGATGAAGCAAAAATGGCCTCTACAGCTTCGCTATTCCATTTTCTCCTTCACAGCTCCATTACCAGACACACTACTGAAAGCAACACACGGATTGCAAACTTTACAATGTTGTGGTCTTTCGCTTTACTAATATTTAAAAATAATCGCAGTGTTGCTGAGGAAGCATCCTTTGAGAGTAAAAGACAGAGAGCACTGAGAAAGTTTCGTCATCCTCTCACCTGCCGATGGCTCTGCAGTTTCTCTCCCTGAGTTGTTAGTTTCCCCCAAGAGAAAAATAAATGCCGTCATAAAAGCAGAACATGCACTTATGTAAAAGTGTAGGACAAAAAGTTTCTAAAATACTACTGAGAATGTTGGTGCCCAGACCTCTAGAAAACCAGTTTAATTGGTGAGTGGGAAAGTTTCCCACTCCAGTGATTCTCTGCACTAATTATGACAAATGTCTAGTTATATGGAATGGTACTAAACAATAAAAGATAATTACTAGTGTATTTGTGCATAATAATTGTCAGGTATCTTTACCTTTGTCTAAGATGAAATTTAAAGGCAATTCTACAAGATTCGGATTAGAAACTAAAATATCCCGTGTGTGTATGTCTCTGTATTTATATATCTATATTCACAGAAGAACTCCAAATGCAACAATTCCAGTTCTTTAGTTTGCTTTAAATCACTATCTTTGTTTGTTTTCCTTGTTTTGTAGGTATTTTAGAGACAGGATTTCTCTGTGCAGTCCTGGTTGTCATGGAACTAGCTCTGTAGACCAGTCTAGTCTCAAACACAGAGATCCAGCTGCTTCTACCTCCCAAGTGCTGGGAGTAAAAGCATCAAACATTTTATTAGCATGTCAACTATATAAAGTGATGTGTTTTACTATAACATTTTATATGTATAAAATGTAGCTAGCTTGTATTCATTACCAATAACTTTTTAAAATTAATACATATTGTATTCATCATAGTTCTCCATAGAAAATGAACCAATAAGTTATAAACAGGCATGTGGAAATTTTTTTATTCATTTATAAGGGACTAATCCATGTGATTACATAAGCAAAGGAGTCCTATAGACTGCTGTCAGTAAGTTGTGAGAAAAGCTATACATCAGTGCATTTTATTTTGTGTGCTTGAGTGTTTAGCCTGCACATGTGTATTTGCATCAAATGTGTGCCCTGTGTCTACAGAGCTCAGAAGACAGCGTTAGAACTTGTGGAACTGGAGCTACAGACAGTTTTGCATTGCTATGTGGGTGCTAGGTCCTAAATTGGGTGCTCTGAGAGAGAAATAAGTGTTTTAATAAACTGCTGATTGATCTCTTTAGGTTAATAGGAGGTATTTTTAGTGCTCACATGCTTTTAAACCTTCTACTGCTGACATATTAGTGCATCTCAGTTTCTCTAACAAAAGAATGAATTTTAGGCAAATACGGAAGTACATATCTATAACCCTAAAACTAGGGAGGGCAAGATAGGATGCTAGTTGAGTTTAAGGCCAACATAGGCAACATAATGAGTTTGAGGTTATCTTTTGCTATATATCCAGACCCCCCATATAAAAATTCATTTGATGAATTAATCTTGACTTGTATTTATTTCTTCTTTGAGATTTTCATACTGTGTATTTTGATCATATTCTTTCTTCTCCCCCAAGTCTTTCCTGACACTCCTCCACCTATTCACCCAGCCAACTTACATTCTCTTAAAAATATTCACAAAACCCATTAAGCTTGGTATGTGTTCACCTACTACTTCTGCATTGGTGGCTTGCTCTGGAGTATGCTTGATATGCCTAGTGCCACTGAACTGATGAAAACTGATTTTACCTCTTCCAGCATCTATCAATTGCAATAGCCTCTTGTTTAAGGGTGGAACCCTCTGTCCACTTCCTCCTCTCACTGCTTAGCCCTGTTTGGCTTGAACCTCTGCGGGTCGTACATTGCCACAGTCTCTGTGACTTCAAAATTAATGTCAGTCCTGCTGCATTTGGAAGACATGGTTTCCTTGGAGTCATTCATTACCTCTGGCTTGCACAATCTACTCATTTCCTCTTGTAAATTGGTCCTGAGCCTTGGGAGAGGTGCTTGATGGAGGCGTCCAATTTAGGACTGAGTACTTCAAGGTCTCCCACACTTTCCATATTGTCTAGTTGTGAGTATCATTAGGTCCAAAGTGGGTCACACCAAAATGGCAGTGCTGTTGACAATGTACTCACTAACCTAGGCTCAGCTCAGACTGTATTATGACCGGTGAAACAGAAGAATTGTTAACAAATAAACAAAAGTCTAAGCGCTACGTTCCTCAGAAACACTGTGAAGTGGGTTTCTGTTATTCAGGAAAAGCCATTACTTCCCTCACCCACCTTCTATAGCCAATGGGGCTTCTACTTCCTTATTAACTCAAACAAGCATGCAAGAGATCAAAGTCCTTATGCTAGTTCCAGGGTGGCTAACATGCCACCCACCACCCCATTTGGGGCAACATACATATCCTCACAACCAACAAGAAGTTACATGTTTTTGTGCCTTCTCCACCTGCCCATCCTAGACACAGCCCTAGCTATTTGAATTTCCCAATAAATCTTTCTTTCTACCAACAGAGTGGTCTAGTTTAGTGGTTTCACTGGTCACTCCCTCACAGGTATCTGTGTTAATTTCTATCTACAGCAAGAATCTTCTCTGATGAGAGTTCAGTAATAATGCATGGAACTATGGGTATAGCAAATGTCATTCGGAGTCATTTTATTGCTTCATTCCTTTAGAATAATAATAATATTAGGCTTTCTTTTTTTGTTTTTTCGAGACAGGGTTTCCCTGTAGTTTCTAGAACCTATCCTGGAACTAGCTCTTGTAGACCAGGCTGGCCTCGAACTCAGAGATTCGCCTGTCTCTGCCTCCCGAGTGCTGGGATTAAAGGCGTGCGCCACCACCGCCCGGCAATATTAGGCTTTCTTGTAGGGACCATGGATTATCTACTCTCAGGTTCTCCTTGGCTTCATTAACAGAGTCAGGAAGAGGCTACCACTTCTTGGTGCAGGTCTTAAATCCAATGAAAAGGCTGTTGGCTACTCCCATAATAATTGTCACACTATTGCACCATTGAGCATATCTTGCAGGCGTGTCATTAATGTAGCTGCAACAATTATAGTTGGGCAAGACTGATAATTGCTGTTTCTGGTAGTGTACATAGCACTTTCCAGTCCAATGAATGCCAGTATGTGCAAAACATCCCCTTGAGTACCAGCTAGACACTTTTGTGTTCCAAATATGTAAAGTCTTCAACAACAGAATCTGACTGTTATAGATGCTAACCAACAACATTAGCAATAGCCCAAAATATTTGGGGGAGTCTACAGGATCCCCTTTGGCCAATAACTCAGAAAGACGTACCCATTCCTGGTACTGGTGGGTTTATTTGACAGCATATGATGTTTTGGGGGTATAGCTATTCCCTCCCCCTTTATAGGGCAACTCTATTTAAACTGCTTTTATATGTCTATTATTTTAGGATGCTTCTGTAGTAGTAGATTTTCATATGGCTTTTCAAATGGTTTTTACTGTTTGCTATCTGTCCCCCCATATTCCCTCCTCTATTCTGCCAATTTAGCAGTTTTCAGTAACATTTGCTTGCAAAAAGGTATTTAAATATTATATGCTTATGCTTTGTTTTATGAAACAGGGTTTCTCTGTGTAACAGTCCTAACTGTCCTAGAACTTGGTCTGTAGGTCAGGCTGGCCTCAAAGTCACAGAGATCCGCCTACCTCTGCCTCCTGAGTGCCAAGAATAAAGGTATGTGCTACCACTTCCCGTCATGTTTATATTATTTTACAACTTATATACTACTCCTGCCTGTAATAGTAAATTACTTAAAAAGAATAAAAGTAGGTATTAACTAAAGAATCATAAGACATAAGAAAAATCATATATGTGATAAGGTAAACAGTAAACACTTTTATGAGTTAACATATGATGATAGAACAGATATTCAAGCTCAAGAGTAGTTGTTCATATATTAGTTTTATATTGAAATAATTTAATGTTAATTTTTAATCATAGCAAGTGATTTATTCTAGAGAAAGTTTTGTGTACTCTTCAAAGAAATGTGTATATTATTTTTATTTATAGAATGCTTTCTCTTTTTTGTTTGGACTATTTTATATAAAGTAGTATACATATTTATTTTTTATTAATTTTTGACTAGATACTCTGTTATTGAAATTAGGGTATAGAATTCCATGTCACTATTGTATCACTGTTTCCCATTTAATTGTGTCACTGTGTTTTATATAGTTCACTGTACATATATTTATAATTGTTACACATTTTGATCAGTTGACACGTTATAATTTTGTCAACATATTGTCTCTTGCCATGTTTTTACTTTAATTAGATTTTGTCTAATGTAAATATAGTTACCCAGCCCTCTCTTGCATAACAGATGAACAGAATATTTCTACTATCCTTTTACCTTTATGTGTGTCCTTATATTTAAGGTGAAAATTGTTGTAAATAATATATATTTTTGACTCTTTATCCCATTCAGTTACTTTTTCAATGGAAATATAACCAATTTATACTGAACATAATTATCTTTTGGTGAAGACTTGCTATTTTATCTTGTTAATTTTAAGTCTGTATTATAGCTCTTTAAACTGTCCATATAATCTTTCTTTGTGGTTTGATTATTGATATTCTTTATTTTTTGTTAATCCTTTGTGTATCTATTACAAGTCTTCTTCTTGTGAATTTGTTTACATGTACATAACTTCAATTACATTTAAAAACACTATGTCTCTCTAGCTGCAACACAGTTTATGCTCTTTATATTTATTTCTTTTTATACTGTACTTTAATTAAATTTTTGAGATTATCATTACACATAACAAGTTGACTTAGGTGACATCATGATAGTATTTTGATATTTTAGGTTTTCCTATGGATTTTCCTTAATTGGTGATACTTGTACTCCTAATACTTCTCACACATTTTTTTCTTAGTTATCCTAGGTGGGTGCCCACCCAAGTACCTCTAGTATTCCTCATGAGGTGAGACAAAAGTAGGGCTCATGAACAATGTGTACCAAAAATGCCAGAGCAGTTACATGCATACCTTATTCTCTGTTTCTCCCATCGGAGAAACTGCAGGCCAATTTTATTGTGTTTAAAACTGTATTGTGCCAGTTTGTGGGAATGGCAAGGGGAATAAAGAAAAGGTCTTTCTGTCTCTTTCTTTTTTTTCTTATCTTTTCTTTTTTTTTTTTGTTTTTTTTAGACTGGGTTTCTTTGTAGCTTTGGAGCCTGTCCTAGAACTATCTCTTGTAGACCAGGCTGGCCTCGAACTCACAGAGATCTGCCTACCTCTGCCTTTCAAGTGCTGGGATTACAGGCATGCACTACCATTGCCCAGCGCTCTTCCCTTTCTTAATGTGCACTTTCTCGGTTTTGTATTCTACTATGATATTATAACAAATGCCTTCTCCTTCACAGGTAATAGTTTCTCAGGGGAAGGAGAGCCATGGTCCTTGAATTACATCACTTCCTGACCTTCCACATACTTGTGATTGAAGGGAGACAGCAAACTTCTTTAATATATTCCTTTGAGCCCATTGATGGGTATAAAATAGTGGCATTACATGAAATGCAGTATTTTCTTTTTTTGACTGGTTGGCCTATTTTTCAGGCTTTTTATTAACTCTTATAATTTATATTAGCCCGTAATTCTTGTCTGTGTTTGCCATGTGGTTTGGGACTTTTTATCAGCAAGACATTCTCATCTTGCTTCCTCTGTGTCAGGATGACGACTGCAGACTGAGACTTTCCTCTTCCCAGAATTCTCCTGTTCTCATAGTCCCGCCACGACTTCTGCCTGGCTACTGGCCAGTCAGCATTTTATTTTATTTTATTTTATTTTTTTTATTTATTTATTTTTATTATTAAAAATTTCCAACTCCTGCCAACCTCCTATTTCCCTCCCCCTCCCTTAACTCCTTTCCCCCTCCCTTGCCAGTCCAAGGAGCAGTCAGGGTTCCCTGCCCTACGGGAAGTCCAAGGTCCAACTCAGTCCATCTGGGTCCGGGAAGGTACGCATTTAAACAGACTAGGCTCCCCAAAAGCCAGTACATGTGGTAGGATCAAAACCCAGTGCCATTGTTCTTGGCTTATCAGTCAGCCTTCATTGTCTGCCACGTTCAGAGAATCCAGTTTGATCCCAAGTTTTTTCAGTCCAGGTGGCGCTAGCCTTGGTGAGCTCCCATTAGACCAGCCCCACCGTCTCAGTGGGTGGGCACACTCCTCGCAATCCTGACTTCCTTGCGATCCTGACTTCCTTGCTCATGTTCTCCCTCCTTCAGCTCCTCATTTGGGCCTTGGGAGCTCAGTCCTGTGCTCCAATGTGGGTCTCTGTCTCTATCTCCCTCCATCGCCAGATAAAGCTTCTATGGCGATATGCAAGATATTCATCAGTATGGCTATAGGAAATGGCCATTTCAGGCTCCCTCTCCTCAGCTGCCCAAGGAACTAGCTGAGGACATCTCCATGGTTACCTGGGACCCCCTCTAGAGTGAAGTCTCTTGCTAACCCTAAAATGGCTCCCTTAATTAAGATATCTTCTTCCCTGCACCCCTATCCACCCTTCCTCCATCCCAACCATCCCATTTCCTTAGGGTCTCCCCATCCTCCCCTCTTCACTTTTCTATCCACATCTCCCCATCTCCCTTTACACCCACCCCACCCCCACCCCCAAGATGCCAATTTTTGCCTGGCAATCTAGTCTACTTCCAATATCCAGGAGGATAACTATATGTTTTCCTTTGGGTTCACCTTCTTATTTAGCTTCTCTAGGATCTGGAATTATAGGGTCACTGACCTTTATTTATGTCTAGAATCCACTGATGAGTGAGTACATATCAAATTCATCCTTTTGGGTCTGGGTTACCTCACTCAGAATAGTGTTTTCTATTTCCATCCATTTGCATGCAAAGTTCAAGATGTCATTGGTTTTTTTTTTCTTTTTTTTTTTAACCGCTGAGTAGTACTCTAATGTGTATATATTCCACACTTTCTGTATCATTGAAGGACATCTAGGTTGTTTCCAGGTTCTGGATATTACAAATAATGCTGCTATGAACATAGTTAAACAAATGCTTTTGTAGTATGATAGGGCATATCTTGGGTATATTCCCAGGAGTGGTATTGCTGGATCCTGGGGTAAGTTGATCCCGAATTTCCTGAGAAACTGCCACACTGATTTCCAAAGTGGTTGCACAAGTTTGCATTCCCACCAGCAGTGGATGAGTGTACTCCTTACCCCACATCCTCTCCAGCAAAGGCTATCAGTGTTTTTTATTTTAGCCATTCTGACAGGTGTAAGATGGTATCTAAACGTTGTTTTGATTTGCGAAATGCAGTATTTTCAATATGTTCTCAAAGATATCCTTTCTAGACAAATTTATCTTACAAATTGGATGCTGGTCTAAACGTGAACCAAACTGTACATTTTAAAATATATATTTGGACATTTCATAAAAATAAGAATATCTGCTATAAACAATCAAATTTTACCATGCCTTGAAATTACTCATTTCCTCCCCATCACTAGACTCACTAATGATTTCTATCATACTGTGTGCTCATAAACATAAACAGAGCACGGAATGAAGGAGCCAAGTAGCTACTGTTGGTTGGTTTGTGTCATGGACTGGTTTGCTTTCTTGTGTCAGTGCCTAGGAATCAATGTCTTTTACCACATCTTGAGAAAATATTGTGATATTGGCTCTGCATAGCTTTCTCAGTTGTAATTTTGTTCAATTAGACACTTTTGCTATAACGTCTACAACTACAAAGATCCAAAAGCTGATCCTGTAAAGGAAACCACATTTTTCTTGGCCACTGCATAAAAGTGTGAGGAGCTCTAGTAGCTCATGCAAGATCAATACCAGTCTTTGCTTCCAAAGAAAGAATGTGTTGGCTTTAGCAGGAACATGTGCATAAAGCAATAGTGAGTAGAGAATTCCAGGGATCATATCCTTGCAAGACCTAACTTTCCAATCTTTCACCTAGTTTTATCTCCACATTTTGATGTTAGATCTACTATGTTTGCAGCCAGACTTCTTGCTGCCCTGATATTAAAATATGCATTAATACCCTTTACCATTTTCACAAGGAGTTTTTCCAAATAGAGTAAAGACTTTAGAAAAATGTATAGGTACCTCAAATAAGAGACGGTTTTTCTTTGAAATGCATAAACTACTATATAATTTAATTGCTGCTACAAATGTTTCAGCACCTTCTATATGTTAGGAAACTTTTAGGTACTTGTGATAGTCATTTCAGAAAAAAATAGGTCAAAATTCCTGCTTTCTTGAAATTTACATTTTAATTAATAATCATTATTAACACATTATTTAATAAGCAAATAGTACCTCGCATGCCAGGTTCCATTTTAAAGGCTTTGTGTAAATCAATTCTTCTTATGCTTATCACAGTCCTGAAAATTATGAACCATTTTATAGATGACAAAAACTGAAATCTACAAAATTGCAATAACTTATCCAAGACATTTATACAGTTTTATTATTATGAATATTGTGTCTTACTTGTTTGGCTCAGGGTATTTACCCTAGAAAGACTTCAGAATACAAACTACTTTAAAAAATGTGACTACATGTTCTATGTTTAACCTTATGTGTCAACCTGACTAGACTATAGAGTACCTGAAGGGGAAGCCTAGCCCAAAACCTTGTTTTGTAAGGCGTGTCCCCCTTGGTTTAAAGGCGTGTCCCCCTTGGTCTAAAGGCGTGTCCCTCTTAGGCGTGTCCCTCTTAGGCGTGTCCCCCTTAGGCTAATATTGACTTATAAAATCTTGCGGGCCTGCAGCCTGCCTTCTCTTTGTTTTCCTGCCCTCCTCGCTGGAACCTTGGATTTGTAAGTTCCCTTTCCTTTCCTTTATTAAAACTGAATTATATATATTAAAGCTTGTCTGGTGAATCATAACTGCCGATCAACCACGCACCTACATTTGGCGTCCAACTCGGGCATTTGGGAGCCTTCAGCTCCAGTTCCCACACTGCGTGGCAAGGATTCGGCCTTGGGCTCTTGATTGCTTCAGAGCAGTTTCCCAGACTAGCCTGTCCCAGCCCCGCTTGTACGGAGCAAAGGACGTGTGTGTGACTCGGTTTGGCCGAGCGGTTATTGCCCTAGCGACCTACTGGCAGGGAACGGTCATTTCAGGTAAAATTTCTTTTGATTAAAAAAAAAAAAAAAAATGTCTGACCATATCACCGTTGAAAGCTTCTGCAGTCTATTTAATTGTACTATGGTAGAAATATTACAGGATACATATGATATTCCCATAACTTGGATGTTTATAGGGCTTGCAATTTTTCTCGTATTTGGTTTCTCCCTTACATGGTTTGAAAATAGAAAAATGATAAAGTCCTTACAGAATGAAACCAGGATTCTTAGGTCAGAGGTTGAATGCTTAAGAAAGGGCACAACTGTTTTGAGTAACAACTTTAAGTCGGTCGAGGTATTTGCAAAAACAATTCAGACGGACTCCAAGAAAGAGTTTGAAGGTCTCAAGGAAGGGAATAAGGCTTTGTCTGATATGACTCGGTCAAATGAGCAAAATTTAGAAAAACTACAGTCTGATATTAAGGAGAGACTCATTGCTGCGGAGGAGAGAACAGCTGATTTGGATCGTAAACTTCAGTCCCTGTCTGAAACATTATCAGAGAGAATTAAAACTGCTGAATGTGAAAATCGGACTTTGTCTAAAGGATATGACAGATTGGCTGACAGATTGTCAATACAAGAAGGCACAATTCAGGCCATGAAAATTCTATCCAAGGATGAGACACTAACTCTACTGGACAAACTTCATGTTTTGGAATCCTCCATGAAGGCCTTGGAGCATAATTCTGGACAGGAGATCCAGGCCTTACAGAAGGCAATAGTAAGCAGATTAGAAAAGATTGAGGAAATTATAGAACAGGAGCAAACAGTACAAAGGCGAAATTTAACTCCGTCAATGAGTAAAACTCTCCGGGATAATTTCCATAAAGTTCTACCTGCCTTTCCAATAGTAACGTCAGAAAAGGTGACTGGTTCCAAAAACCCTAAAGTCATCAAGGAATATACATGGGAACCCGTCCGTATGAATGATCTCAAAGAAATTAAACAAGCTATTATGAACTTTGGGCTACATTCGTCCTTTGTTAGAGAGATGCTCAAAACTTGGTCTATAAGCAATAAGGCAACGCCCCATGATTGGGTACAATTAGTATCAGCTGTTCTAGAGAGTGGGTCACAATTAAATTGGAAATGCATGTTCAGACAAGAGGCTAAACTTTTAGAACAGCAGGAAAGAGCAAAGGGAATTGAGATCTCCCTAGATCAAATTCTAGGTGAAGGACTTTTCTCCGATCCTCTGGAACAAGCGAATTATGATGAACACACCTTATCCATATGTACTACAGCAGCTTTAAAGGCTTGGGACAGGGTTCAAGACCCAGGACAGAGACTGGAATCATATATCAGAGTTAAACAGGGTCAGAGAGAACCCTTTAGTGATTTTTTACAAAGGCTAACTAAAGCTGTACAGATAGGGATATCTGACCCAGAAGCAAGACGTATAATAATTGAATCTTTGGCTTATGAGAATGCCAATGTGGAGTGTAAAAGGATCCTGGGGCCTTTAAAGATGAGATCAGCGCCCTTGGACGAATGGGTCTTACATACAATGAATGTTGAATCATTTGACTATGGCACTGAAGCATGGGTCGAAGAAGCAATTTCTAATGCAAAAAGGAGGCATCAAGTTACCAAATGTTTTAATTGTGGCAAGATGGGACATATTAAAAGGAATTGCAGACAACGGATTTTCAGAAATAATAATAATAATAATAACAACAATAATAATAATAATAACAATAATAATAATAATGCCTCTTCTAGAAATAACAGACGTAGGAGGACTCAGCCTTCAGGTATATGTAGGAGATGTGGAAAAGGCAGACACTGGACAAATGAGTGCAGGTCAACAAGAGATAGACAAGGCAACCTGTTGCCACTGGGAAACTCAATGGGGGGCCTCTCGCAGGCCCCCATGGCGAATGTGGTCCAGTCATTTCCAGTTACTGCCGAGAACATGCCTCGTCAAGAAAATTAGAAAGCCCCATGCCTGCTGTTAAAAGCAAAAATGGCCTGAAAGATGAGTTACGTGTATTTTGGCAGACTTTTATAAATGAACAAAGACCAAAGTTAAGAGTGTGTGTAAATGGCGTTTTTATTACTGGCCTACTGGACACAGGTGCGGATGTAAGTATCATTACTCCAGAATCTTGGCATCCGCATTGGCCTCTTCAGGATGTAAATGTTCAGTTCCTGGGAATTGGAACCCTATCTCAAGTAAGGCAGAGCACGAGATGGGTTGAATGCATAGGGCCAGAAGGACAAAGAGCAAAATTAAGGCCATATGTAGCCAATATTGCAGTGAATTTATGGGGCCGTGACCTGTTGCAGCAATGGAATACCCAAATTAACATTCCTGCTGCTTCTAGAGCCTATATCACCGAGGGAAATATTAAAAGATATTACAGAAGGCGGAAACCGGCTGTTCGGGCTGTACAAGAATGCAAAGCAATTGATGGCCCTTCAGAGATACGAACAGCACTGCCTCTAAAATGGTTGACTGAGAAACCAATCTGGACAAAGCAATGGCCTTTAGCTGAGGAAAAGTTGCAGGCTTTAGAACAGCTGGTACAAGAGCAATTAGATGCTCGACATATAGAAGAATCTACCAGCCCTTGGAATTCTCCTGTATTTGTTGTTAAGAAAAAATCTGGTAAGTGGAGAATGGTGACAGATCTCAGGGCTATCAATAAGGTTATTCAACCTATGGGCTCTCTGCAATCTGGAATTCCTCTGCCATCTTTATTACCAAAAGGATGGCCTCTCATAGTAATTGATTTAAAGGATTGTTTCTTCACTATACCTTTACAAGAAAAAGACAGAGAAAAGTTTGCCTTCACAGTGCCTACTTATAATAACTCTCAACCTACAAGGAGATACCAGTGGACCGTCCTCCCACAGGGCATGTTGAACTCTCCCACCCTGTGCCAATATTTTGTAAATCAACCATTGCAAATAATACGCAAGCAATTTCCCAAGTCGATAATTTATCATTACATGGATGATATTCTGTTATCTGATTCAAACATGGCTACTTTAGAAAGACTGTTTGAAGAAGTAAAAATACTTTTACCTAAATGGGGATTGCAGATTGCTCCTGAAAAAATTCAGAGAGGAGATTCTGTTAATTATCTAGGTTATAAAATAGGTTTACAAAAAATTAAGACACAAAAAGCACAAATTAGGAGAGATCGGTTACGGACTCTCAATGACTTTCAAAGGTTGTTAGGAGACATTTCCAGCTTACGACCAGCTGTTGGCATAACACCTGATATGATAATTCATTTAAATAAAACCTTGGATGGTGAAAAAGACTTAAACAGTCCCAGAGAATTAACAGCTGAAGCAGAAAAGGAGCTGAGAATGATTGAAGAGAAATTACAAGAGACACATGTGGACAGGGTGAATCCAGAGCTCAGTTGTATTCTCGTCATATTGCCTTCCAAAATTTCTCCTACAGGAATTTTAATGCAGAGAGATGATATTATCTTAGAGTGGATCTTTTTACCACATAAACCAAGTAAGAAAATAAAAACTTATGTGGAAAAAGTCTCTGAATTAATTATAAAAGGCAAATTGAGACTTCGTCAACTAGCAGGCATAGACCCAGCAGAAATTATAGTGCCTTTCACTGCTGATGAACTAAAAAAATTGTGGGAAGATAACGAACCATGGCAAAGAGCTTGCGCTAATTTTTTGGGAGAAATCAATAACAACTATCCGAAAAGCAAGAGGCTTAACTTTATAAGAGAACTTCTTGGATTCTCCCCCGAATCATCCGTGATGCTCCAATAACTGGAGCACGTACATTTTATACTGATGCTAATAAATCAGGGAAAGCAGGTTACGAATCAGAAGATTTGAGTAAGGTGGAACAAAGCCCTTATGATTCTGTCCAGAAGGCAGAATTATATGCCATTCTTATGGTGGTAAGGGATTTTAAAGAACCGCTTAATATAGTTACTGATTCACAATATGCAGAAAGAGTAATCTTACATATTGAAACTGCTGAATTTATACCTGATGATACAGAACTAACCTCATTGTTTATCCAGGTACAAGACATGATCAGGAACAGGCTTTGCCCTATGTATATAACACACATCCGATCTCATACGGGTCTGCCAGGTCCTCTAGCAAAAGGTAATGCAGAAATTGATCAATTGTTGATTGGTAGTGTGCTGCAGGCCTCTGAATTTCATAAAAAACATCATGTCAATAGCAAAGGCTTGAAGAAAGAATTTTCTATTACATGGCAACAAGCTAAGGAAATTGTAAAGAAATGCCCTACTTGCTCTTTTTATAACCAAACACCACTGCCTGCAGGGGCTAATCCAAAGGGCACTCAAAGGAATGAAATCTGGCAGATGGATGTGTTTCACTTTGCAGAATTTGGCAAATTAAAATATGTACACCACACCATTGACACTTATTCAGGTTTTCAATGGGCAACTGCTTTAAGCTCAGAAAAAGCTGATTCAGTAATCACTCATTTATTAGAAGTTATGGCCATCATGGGTATACCTGCACAAATAAAGACGGATAATGGTCCAGCTTATGTTTCTAGGAAAATGAAACAGTTTTTTGCTTATTACAATATTAAGCATGTTACAGGTATACCATACAATCCTACAGGTCAAGCAGTCATAGAAAGATCAAATAGAACTATAAAGGACATGTTAAACAAACAGAAAGGGGTGGAAAATACCCCTAGAAATAGGTTACATAGTGCTTTATTAACCTTGAATTTTCTCAACGCTAATGAGAAGGGGACAACGGCTGCAGAAAGACATTGGATAATGGAAAAGTCTGCTGAATTAAATCAACCAGTTTATTTCAAGGATGTGCTGACCTCGCAGTGGAAGCCAGGAGATGTGCTGCGTTGGGGGAAGGGGTTTTGCTCTTGTCTCCACAGGAGAGGAAAAATTGTGGATACCGTCAAAATTAATAAAGGTTCGGTTTGAAGAGAAGAAGCCCCTTGGAAAAGAAAAATAATTCATTCACAAGGTTGATGATCATACTGATGGTAAGAAAAGCATATAGGTTGGGGGCAGGGTTCTTTTCTTATCTCCACAGGAAACCACTCATCTTCAAAGAACTTAAGGGACCCTGGATATTTAAATACTGATTCATGGACACTAGTTACAACCTAATATGGATCAACACAGAACCCGAATATGTTTAGTAAGTATAAAACTTTTTTTACATATATACTGTGCCTTTATTTATATGTATATAGAGCTGGTTTTGGAGTTGGACTATGGCTCAGTTCTTCTTCAATTCCAAGCCTGTTTATAAGAGATATCTCAGAGTTTCTGTCTCAGGTCAGGAGCCATGAAATGGGACAGAATAATAATAGTAATAATAATAATAATAATAATGATAATGATGATGATGATGATGATGATGATGATACTTGATAAACTTTCTTTGCCTTTCCTCATATCTGTCTGTCTTTATTATACCTTTCATCGAATATATATGTCTGTATATGTCTTTGTAGATAATGTTTACCTTTCCTGTAACAAACAACAAATTTTCCTTCAGTAATCTTTGAAGTTTCCAGGATGAAGATGGGGCCCCACAACATCAATTTCACCTGGTTACTATGACGTCATGTTTTTAATAGCGCTAAAATTAGACCTTTTTTTGGTTTTTTTTTTGGTACCAACTACACAAGACAGTTTCAAATGGTGTACAATTTTGACAACACTCTGGCCGGACCTCCTCAAAACACTCAGAGGCTAGTTACAATTTCCTCGACAAAATGTTATTCTGGGAATTTTACCATCATTTGCTTTCATGGAACCCCCTGAGAAGAACGTCGCCCCCATGTCAGCTAGAAGCAATCTTAGAGGACGATGCCCCCTCTCCCAACAGAGTTTGCCCTCTGGTTTAGGGACATCATTTAGTAGATGGTATAGGGTTGAGGGGATGGGGGAGGTATTATATGGACTCAGGGGTGTTTATGAAAAAAAAAGGGGGGGGGGATTACCTGGTTTGATGGGATGATTAGTATTTGTGAATTATTGTTATTAGAAAATTGCATTGGTGTTGATTCTTGTATATTGAACATTGTATGTGAGTATGCTTCTACCTCTATTGTATGAGAGTATGCTTCTACCTCTGTTTAAAACAATTGTTATATTGAGATATTTATCATATTGCAATGTACATTTCTACCTCTGATATTATTTGTATAATGACATTGTTTACGTTTGGGGATATTGTCCTCATTTATTGCACAGTTGTTTTTCAGGTTTTTTAGATACATAGAAATTATATTTAGTATAGATAGTATAATCTTCGACCTCTTTGAAGAGCTGTAGAACATGGCCTTTAATCTAACCTAGAGTTTGGTACTTATGAGACACAATCACTCCTGGCAACACCACTCTACTCCCGAGAGAATGTTGAGCACCAAAGACACTCCACTGGGAGCTTGTCTTCTTCTTGGCAGAAGTGGCCTTTAGGCAAAGAAAAAAGCCCATACCTCGACCACTGACAAAGTTTCAGAGTATCCGTAAATGGATAAAAACAGGATTGTCTTATCTTGCCAAGACAGGGTTGGACAGTTCTACAAAAAGTTCCTTGCCTTTGAAAAATGTTATGTCAGTTGTGTTAGGCCTTAGCCAAAGTTGGTTGCCTCAACATTGCAAAACGAAACTTTGGGTGACTGCCCAGGTAGTTAGTTGTCTCTGTCATTTGTTGCACATTTTGGAAGTTTCTTGTTTGTACTTCCTGGTTGCTTAAGTAATATTACTTCCCTTCTCAGATCTTTGATGGGGTTGAAGATTAGATAATTGTAGTTACCCTCTACATTATTTAGACTCCTTGAAATAGAATGCTTAGTAAAACTTTTGTTATATGTTTCTTCTTAATATTGTTTGTAATTTTATATTTATTATTTGTTCCTATTGAATATAGTTGTATTTGGTTTGGTTCTGTCTTATTTAGACAAAAGGGGGAGATGAAGGGGAAGCCTAGCCCAAAACCTTGTTTTGTAAGGCGTGTCCCCCTTGGTTTAAAGGCGTGTCCCCCTTGGTCTAAAGGCGTGTCCCTCTTAGGCGTGTCCCTCTTAGGCGTGTCCCCCTTAGGCTAATATTGACTTATAAAATCTTGCGGGCCTGCAGCCTGCCTTCTCTTTGTTTTCCTGCCCTCCTCGCTGGAACCTTGGATTTGTAAGTTCCCTTTCCTTTCCTTATTAAAACTGAATTATATATATTAAAGCTTGTCTGGTGAATCATAACTGCCGATCAACCACGCACCTACAAGTACCCATACATTTGGTCAGATAATATTGTGGGTGTTTCTAGGAATGTTCCTTCGATGAATATTTGCATTGGTCCATGTTGTAGAGAAGATTTCTTTCCCTAATGTCAGTGCTATACATCAATGAGCTGAAGGTCTATGTAGAACAAAAAGGCTGAGTGACCCTTGAATAAGACAATCTATTATCTGACTAGCTTTCTACTGAGATATATGCTTTTATTATTCCCCAGGCTCAAACTGAACTATTAAGTAGTTTTTGGTCTTGAGTCTGCAGTAACACTTCAATGTAGTTGAAGTTCCATGTAATTGGTATGACTTCATTTTAATTTTTATTTGGGGGAAATTTATATTTAACTGTAGTGGTTTTAACCAAAAATATTTTGTGCTCATTGTAACTAAACTAAACATGGTAAACTAAACAGTTAACATTTTCTATGATCCCAACAATAGTTTTAATTTAAATTTATTATAATATAGTTTTCTATTTCCTTTGAAATTTCCTGATTACTTTTACTGATGACATTTACTTTTAAAACAGGACTTTTATGTCCTGTACATAACCTTTTATATACTACATGTATTGAACATTTTTCCTTAGCTGATATTTTCTATATTCTCTTACTCTTGAGATATATTTTAAATACCATAATATTCTAAAATAAGTTTTGACAAAATGTACACTCTTAGAAATACCACTTCAATCAAGACAGAGGATACTGATAGCACCCCTAAAGTTTCCCTAGAGCTAATGTTGTCCCTAACTTGCAACCATGACTTTTATTTCTATTACAACAAATTGAATTTAGCATGGTCTTGAACTGTATACAAATGGAATCATGCAGTTTATACTTTGCTATGTTATTTTTTGCTTCATGTAATGTTTTTGTTATTCCACAGTTTGAGGTTTATTAGTTACTTAAAAATGCTGCATTCTGCTATGTATGGATATATATGTATGTATTGTACATACATAAATACCATATACACACATACTATATATACACACACATATATACATATATACACACAAGCTATATATACACATATACATACTAAATACATTCTTATATAGTCATATATATATTCATGCATTGTTCTCCATACTATTGCTAGATTTTTGAGTTTTGATTTTTTCTATTTATAAATATTATAGTTTATTTTTCCTCTGATATTTTATTACTTTATAAATAATAGTAATACTAATTTCCACTTCCTCCCCTCCTCTCACTTCCCTCCCCCTCCCCCCTCTGCCTCCAGTCCTAAGAGAGGGCAGGGTACCCTGCCCTGTGGGAAGTCCAAGGCCCTCCCTCTCCATCCCGGCTTAGGAAGTATGCATCCAAATAGACTAGGATCCCAAAAAGCCAGTAGGTGCAGTAGAGACAAATCCCAGTGCCATTATCATTGGCTTCTCAGTCTGCCCCAATTGTCAACCACATTCAGATGGTCCAGTTTGATCCCATGCTATTTCAGTCCCAGTCAAGCTGGCTTTGGTGAGCTACCATTAGTTCAGGCATACTGTCTCAGTGGCTGGATCAACCACTGAGTGGGATGGTTGAGATGGGGGAAGGACAGATATGGGAGCAGGGAAGAAGTTGTCTTAATTAAGGGAGGCATTCTGGGGTTGGCAAGAGGCTTGATTCTAAAGGGGATCGCAGATGTCCACAGGGATGTCTCCACCTATGACCCTGGGCAGTGGAGGAGAGGGTGCCTTAACTGATCTTGTCCCATAGTCAGACTGATGACTATCTTGAATATCACCATAGAACCTTCATCTGGCGATGTATGGATATAGAGTCAGAGACCCACATGGGAGTGTTGGACTGAGCTCCCAAGGTCCAGTTGAAGAGCAGAAGGAGGGAGAATATGACCAAGGAAGAGAGTTTTGATATTTTTATAAATAGAATGGAATTAAAATTCACTACAAGTCTAGATATATGTGTTCATTTCTCTTGGGTAAATATCTAGCATCAAAATGGCTGGGCCTTACAATAGGCAAATTTGTACTTTACCAGAGGAATATCAAACTGTTTCCAGAGCAACTGAAGTAATTTACAATTCCAAAGCAGAATACGGAAATTAGTTATTCTGTATCCTGCCCATTACTGATTGCGTCTGGTCCTTTTGGGTGCAAGTTATCTGTTAGGTATATAAAGGTATTTTATTGCATTTTAGTTTATCCCTATTACCTTTTGACATCCAGTTTGGATATTTGCTTGTAAAAATTATCTAATTTTGTAACTAGTGGCATTTTCCCTGTGTTAGAAAAACCAGAGTGTGAAAAGGTTATGCAAAAACTAGGCTGAGATGAAGAAGTTTCAGAAAGAAGCAATCTACCTACTCTTATTTCTCATTGACTTATGAATGCTTCACTACCAGACATGAAGGGAGGAAATCATAGTGTTTGATTTTACACAGAGCAGCCCTTGTTTTCTAAATCCAAGCCTCTTACTGGCATTTTTCCCAGTAGAGTGCTGGGGATTGAATACAGGGACCCTTGCATTCTAAACAAATGCTCAGCCACTAAGCTACATCATCAGCTATTACAGGTCTTTTAATAGGTAGCTTCTAAATGCAGATTGCACAACATAGTTGAAGATTTGTGTATTGTTTGGGAAGTAAGGTATATACATGGATTTGACTGAAGACAGCCAATGTTTTCTAGTAGAAGCTGTGTGACTCAGTGTAAAGCAGAAACCCAAACTGGATGACTCGTAAGCTGAAATATTTACCTTGGCTTTAATTATATAGTAGACTTAAATAAGGCAAACAATTGTAAAAACAAACCAACAAACAAACAATACTGAAGTATCAACTTCTACATATAGTTCATTGGACCTGAGAATCAGCCAACTGTACTACAGATTTTTTTTTTTTTGTTTTCATGGAGGCTTGGTTTCATGCTATTACAAAATTCACAATACTCATTTGTCTTGCTCTTGTAATAATTAAACTTGTGTCCTGATATAAAATGTTTTGTATCAAACATATAGCCTTGACACTTTTTAGAGTATTATTTTCTAATCATTTACCCAAATAAGAGTTAGGAGGGGAAGAAAAGGGAGCCTGGGTATGTGTCCTAAGATGTGTGTTTTGTGGGAGTAAGTGTTGTGAGTGGTTGGGGGGGGACCAACAATGAGAAAATTCTTGGCTTGCTTTTTCTTAACAGGCAATTAAACTGTGCAGTTACTGATATCCTTGGCATAATTTTACATGGGAACAACTATGCAGAACAAGTATTAACTGATGGACAGCTTTCCCTTCTGAATAAAAGGACCAGCAGTGAATTGTGAAAAAGAATTTTGGAAGGTGTTAGAATATAGGGGAGCTGCGGTAGTGGGTGCTTATATGACAAGTGAGTGTAGGCCAGTCTTTTTTTTTAAATAAAGGTAGACTTTAAGAAAACATTCCATTCTTGGAATTCTTGATGGGTTTTCATTTCTTCTCGATTAATTTGAAGGTCACTCACTTTCCCAGATAACATCTGGGTGAGGCAATATTATTGGTCACTCACTGTTCAAATCTAAGAGCAGGGAGTCAGTAGTTCTATGTTCAGAAGCCCACAGAGAACATGTTAACATCAAGATTTCTAGGCACCATCCTCTGAGATGCTATTTAGAAAATTTCAAACAAAGGTTCCAAATTGACATTTCTAGAAGTTCCGAGATAACTTACCAATGTAGCTGGTACATTTGTACACTTTGAGAACCAATAGTGAAGTTCTTAAATGCTGATGAAGGCGTGAGTCACTAGATTTAATGTTTTGTGCTTAGAAAGGTTAGAAATAAAAAATAATCAATGAACTTAATTGCCTATTCTTAGCATATGCTTCCTGTTGCTAATTGCCCTGGATTTTTCTATAAACAACTCAGAGACCTGACAGTTTTTTAATTCTGAGAACGTTTTTTTGAGACATCAAAGCAATCAGTAGAGAATGAGCTCAACTGAATCTGAGATCTAAGTCCTTTATTTCTCCTTGGGTATTCACTGCCGCAGCCAGTTTTCATGTTTCACTCTGAGCTTTTGTGGACCAAAGTCTGAGGTAGAAGAGGAAGTGCAGTGCTTGTAAGCCCTTGCCTGCCACAGGCAATTACCATGACCAAAGTCATGTCTAAGCGGAGACAGTGGAAGTTGAATCAAACAGCCAGATATTCATTTCACTCCTTGGCAAGGTTCCAAGGTAGAAACTTTGATGTGCCAGAGACCTGGTAAAGAATCTGTTCCTAAGGGTCTCTGTTTCTGTCTTTGTCCTACACATTTGCTTTGGTCATAAGTTAAGTAATGCTTAACCTTTTTTTCTATATAGATTTACAAATATTTATGTATGTAACTCACGATTCTTTCTTTTCTTTCACTTGCATAATCATACAATTCTTTTATCCAGTGAGAACTTGAATTTTGGCAGGAAGCTAAGGTGACACAACTTTAAGAGTTTCAAAACCAAGAACTTTTGGGGTAATGGGTCTGATTCAGGACCTAGGAATCTGAATTCTAAAATGTTTACTTAAGGTATAATTATAATATTAATTCTGCCCATTTAAATAAACCATTTGATAATTTTTTTGAGTCTCAACTTCCTTCTCTTTTTTATTATTGATTTTTATTGAGCTCTACATTTTTCTCTGCTCCCTTCCCTGCTTCTCCCCTCCCCTCTTCAACCCTTCCCCAATGTCCCCATGTTCCCAGTTTACTCAGGAGATCTTGTCTTTTTCTACTTCCCATGTAGATTAGATCTATGTATATCTCTCTTAGTATCCTCACTGTTGTCTAAGTTCTCTGGGATTGTGATTTGTAAGCTAGTTTTCTTCACTTTATGCTTAAAACCACCTATGCGTGATATTACATGTGATAATTGTCTTTCTGTGTCTGGGTTACCTCACTCAAAATGATGTTTTCTAGCTCCATCCATTTGCCTGCATAATTCAAGATGTTGTTATTTTTTCTGCTGTGCAGTACTCCATTGTGTAAATGTACCACATTTTTCTGATCCATTCTTCAGTCGAGGGGTATTTAGGTTGTTTCCAGGTTCTGGCTATAACAAACAAAGCTGCTATAAACATAGTTGAGCACATGTCGTCCTTGTGGCACAATTGAGCATCCTTTGGCTATAAACCCAAAAGTGGTATTACTGGGTCTTGAGGAAGGTTGTTTCCTAATTTTCTGAGAAATTGCCCCACTGACATCCAAAAGTGGTTGTACCAGCTTGCATTTCCACCAGCAATGTATAAGTGTTCCCTTTTCCCCACAACTTCTCCAGCACAAGTTGTCATCAGTGTTTTAGATCTTGGCCATTCTTACAAGTGTAAGATGGAATCTCAGAGTTGTTTTGATTTGCATTTCTCTGATGACTGAGGATGTTGAACATTTCCTTTAGTGTGTTTCAGCAATTTTAGATTCTTTTGTTGAGAGTTCTCTGTTTAGGCCTGTACTTCATTTTTTATTGAATTATTATTTTTTGATGACAAATTTCTTCAGTTCTTTGCATATTTTGGAGATCAGACATCTGTCTGATGTGTTGTTAGTGAAGATCTTTTCCCATTCTGTAGGCTATTTTGTCTTGTTGATCCTGTCCTTTGCTTTAGAGAAGCTTTTCAGTTTAAGGAGGTCCAATTTATCAATTTTTCTTCCAGTGTCTATGCTATTGGGGTTATATTTAAGAAGTGGTCTCCTGTGCCAATGCATTCAAGTGTATTTTCCACTTTATCTTCTATAGGTTCAGTGTGGCTGCTTAATATGTTGAGGTCTTTGATCCACTTGGACTTGAGTTTTGTACATGGTGATAGATATGGGTCTATTTTCATTCCTCTAAATGTTGATATCCAGCTACAACCAGCACCATTTGTTAATATGCTTTATTTTTCCATTTGGATATTTTTTGCTTCTTTGTCAAATTCAGGTGTTCATAGGTGTGTGAATTAATATCCGGGTCCTCGATTTGTTTCCAATGGTCCCCCTGTCTGTATTTGTGCCAATTCCAGGCTGTTTTCAGTGGCTGTAGTTCTGTAGTAGAGTTTGAAGTCAGGGATGGTGATGCCTCCAGATGTTCTTTATTGTACAGGATTGTTTTGGCTATTCTGGTTTTTTTGCTTTTCTATTTGAAGTTGAGTACTGTTCTTTTCGAGGTCTCTGAAGAAGATTTTGCTAAGATTTTGATGGGCATTGGCATTGAATCTGTAGGTTGCTTTTGGTAAGATTGCCATATTTACTATGTTAATTCTACCTAACCAAAAGCATGAGAGATCTTTCCACTTTCTGGTGTCTTCTTCAATTCTTTCTACCAACGATTTTAAAGTTCTTGTCATACAAGTTTTCCACTTTTTGGTTAGAGTTACTGTGAGATATTTTATGCTATTTGTGGCTATTGTGAAGGGTGATGTTTCACTAATTTCTTCCCAGCCCTTTCATCATCTGTGTACAGGATGGCTACTGATTTTTTTTAGTTAATCTTGTATCCTGCTACATTACTGAAAGTTTGTCCTCGGTAGAATACTTGGTCTCTCTTATGTAAACTATCATATCATCAGCAAATAGTGAGAGCTTGACTTCTTCTTTTCTGATTTGCATCCCCTTGATCTCTGTTTGGTGTCTTATTGCTCTAGCTAGGACCTCAAGAACTATATTGAATAGATATAGAGATAGTGGACAACCTTGTCTTGTTACTGATTTCAGTGGAATATCTGGGAATTTCTTTCTATTTAGTTTGATGTTGGCTGTTGGCTTGCTGTATATTACCTTTATTATGTTTAGGTATGTTCCTTGTATCCCTGCTCTCTCTAATACCTTTATCATGAAAGGATGTTGTATTTTGTCAAAAGCTTCTTCGGCATTTAATGAGATGATCATGTGGTTTTAATTTTGTTTATATGGTGAATTACATTGACAGATTTTAGTATGTAGAATCATCACTGTATCTCTGGGATGAAGCTGACTTGATCATGGTTGATTATTGTTCTGATGTGTTCTTTTTTTTTTCTCATGGTTTATTTTTTTTATATTTAAAAATTTCCATCTCCTTCCCTCCTCCTCCCCCCTCCCTCCGCTCCTCCTCCCCCTTCCCTCCCCTCCTTCTCCCCCTTCCCTCCCCTTCCCTCCACCCATACCTCCCCTCCCTCCCTCTCAAGGCCAAGGAGCCATCAGGGTTCCCCACTCTATGCTAAGTCCAAGGTCCTCCCAACTCCCCCCAGGTCCAGGAAGGTGATCGACCAAGCTGAGAAGGCTCCCACAGAGCCCGTCCATGCAGAAGAATCAGAGCCCAGCGCCATTGTCCTTTGCTTCTCAGTCAGCCCCTGCTGTTGGCCACATTCAGAGAGACGGGTTTGGTCGCATGATCCATCAGTCCCATTCCAACTGGAGTTGGTGATCTCCCTTTAGTTCTGTCCAACCGTCTCCATGAGTGAACGCACCCCTCACGTTCCTGACTTTCTCCCTCATGTTCTCTCTCCTTCTGCTCCTCATCAGGACCTTGGGAGCTCAGTCCAGTGCTCCAATGTGGGGCTCAGTCACCTTCCCCATCTGTCGCCAGCTGGAGGTTCCCTCACAGTCCTGACTTTCTTTCTCATGTTCTCTCTCCTTCTGCTCCTCATCAGGACCTTGGGAGCTCAGTCCGGTGCTCCAATGTGGGGCTCTGTCATTTTCTTCATCTATCGTCAGGTGGAGGTTCTATGGTGATATGCAAGAAATTCATCAGTATGGCTATAGGAACTGGCCTTTTCAGGCTCCCTCTTCCTCAGCTGCCCAAGGAACTAACTGGGGGCTTCTCCCATTTTGCAGGCAAATGGATGGAAATAGAAAACACTATTCTGAGTGAGGGTAACCCAGACCCAAAAAGATGAACATGGGATATACTCACTCATAATCGGGTTTCTAGCCATAATTAAAGGACATCGAGCCTATAAATTTGGGATCCTGAGAAGATAATAAGAAGGGTGAACTCCCAAAAAAAGATATGTAATCCTCCTGGATATTGGAAGTAGACATGATCGCCAGGCAAAATTGGGAACTTGAGGGTTGGGCGAGACTGGGCCAAGGGAAGATGTGGAGAGAAAGTCTGATATGTTTATTGAACTCAAATTGCCAGTACTTTTATTTTGTATATTTGCATCAATATTCCTGAGTGAGATTGGTTTGTAATTCTCTTCTTTTGTTAATGTCTTTCTGTGGTTTAGGAATCAGGGAAATTTGTAGCCTCATAAAAAGGCTTGGCAATGTTCCTTTTGTTTCTCTTGTGAGGAATAATTTGAGGAGCATTGGTACTAGTTCTTCTTTGAAAATCTTACAGAATTCTGAGCTGAAACCATCTGTTCCTGGGCTTTTATTTTTGGTTTTTGATGACTGTTTCTATTTCTTCAGCAGTTATAGGTTTGTTTAATTTGCTTATCTGGTCTTGATTTAATTTGGTAAGTGATATATATATATATATATATATATATATATATATATATATATGTGTGTGTGTGTGTGTGTGTGTGTGTGTGTGTGTGTGTGTGTGTGTGTGTGTGTGTAGAAAGTTGTCCATTTCCTTTAAGATTTCCAATTTTGTGGAGTACAGGTTTTCGAAATATGACCTGATGATTTTCTGAATTTCTTCCATGTCTGTTGTTATGTCCCCCTTTTCATTTCTGATTTTATTAATTTGGTTATTCTCTCTCTGCCTTTTGGCTAGTTTGGATAGAGGTTTTTCCATTTTGTTTATTTTCTCGAGGAACCAACTCTTTGTCTCATGATTCTTGTATTGCTTTCTCTGTTCTATTCTGTTGATTTCAGGTCTCATTTATTTCCTACCATCTAGTTCTCTTCGGGGTGAGTTTGCTTCTTTTAGTTCTAAAGTTTTCTAATGTTCTATTAATTCACTAGTTTGTGATTTTTTTCCAGCTTCTTTATGTAGGCATTTAGTGCTATGAACTTTCCTTTTAACATTGCTTTCATTGTGTCCCATAAATTTGGTTCTGTTTTGTGGTCATTGTCATTGAATTTTAGGAAGTCTTTAATTTCTTTCTTTATTTCTTCCTTGATTCCATTGAGGATTCAGGTGAACATTGTTTATTTTTTATGTGTTTGTGGGCTTTCTGTTAATTAGTATTGCTGTTGAATTCTAGTTTTAAACCATGGTTGATATGATAAGATACATGAGGTGATTTCAATGATTTTGTATTTGTTGTGGTTTGTTTTGTTACCAATTATTTGTGGTCAATTTTTGAGAAGGTTCCATGAGGTGCTGAGAAGAAGGTATATTCCTTTATGTTTGCATGGAATGTTCTATAGATGTCCTGATAAGTCCATTTGAGTCATAACATTTGTTAGTTCCCTTATTTTTGTCTGACTGACCTGTTGAGTGGTAAGAGTGGGGTGTTGAAGATTCCCACTATTGGTGTGTGAGTTTTAGTGTATGATTTAAGCTTTAGAAGTGTTTCTTTTACATATGAGTGTGCCCTTGATTTGAAGCTTAGGTATTCAGTATTGAAATTTCCTCTTGATGGATTTTCCTGTGACTAATATGAAATGTCCTTCTTTGTCTCTTTTGATTGATTTTAGTTTGAAGTCTATTTGTTAGATATTAGGATTAGCTACACCCACTTGTTTCTTAGGTCCATTTAATTAGAATATTTTTCCCAACCCTTTACTCTGAGGCAATGTCTATCTTTGAGTTTGAGGTATGTTTGTTGTATGCAAAAGAATGATGGGTTCTGTTTTCATATCCAATATGTTAGCTTGTGCCTTTTTATAGGTGAGTTGAGTCCTTTTATATTAAAAGGATATTAATGACCAGTGATTGCTATCTCTGGTTAATTAAGTTTTCATAGTTGGTGATGTTCATTTGTGCGTTTCTCTCTTCTTTTGGATTTGCTGCTATGAGACCATCAATTGTCTATATTTTGTTGAGGTAGCCAACTTCCTTGGGTTGGAGTTTTCTTTTTAGTATTTTGTGTAGGGCTGGGTTTGTGTGCTATGTATTTGTTACATCTGGTTGTTGTCATGGTATATCTTGTTTGTCCTTCTATGGTGATTGAAGTTTTGTTGGGTATAGTAGTCTAGGCTGGCATACATGATCTCTTAATGTCTGCATAATGCTTTGATCATTACCTTCTGGCTTTCATTGTGAAAGTCAGGTATAATTCTGATAGTTCTGCCTTTATATTTTACTTGGCTTTTTTCCTTATGCAGCTCTTAATATTCTTTCTTTACTCTGTGTGTTTAGTGCTTGATTATTATGTGGCAAGGGAAGTTTTTTTTGATCCATTCTATTTGGTGTCCTGTAAGCTTCTTGTATCTTCATAGGCATATTTTTCTTTAAGGTTGGGAAAGTTTTCTTCTATGATTTTGTTAAATATTTTTCTGTGCTTTTGAGTTGAACTCCTTCTTCTATACCTATTATTCTCAGGTTTGGCTTTTTCATGGTGTCCTATATTTCTGGATAAGCTTTTGTTAAGCTTTTGTTTGATTTAATGTTCTTTGACTGATGAGTCTATTCCTCCTATTGTATCTCAGCGCTTGAGATTCTCTCTTCCATCTCTTGTATCTGCTGTTCATGCTTATGTTTTTCATTCCTAATCATTTTCTCACAATTTCTGTTTCTAAAATTCCCTTGGGTTGTGTTTTTTTTTTTATTATCTCTATTTCAGTTTTCAAGTCATAAGTTTCTTTTATATGTGTGATTGTTTTTTTCTTGGTTTTCTTTAAGTGATTTGTTGATGTCTTCCAAGTTTTTGTTTGTCTTGTTTCTTCATTTCTTGAGGAAATTTTCATTTCCTCTTTAAAAGTTTCAAAACTTCTCCTGAATTTATTTTAGGTCATTTTCTTCTGCTTCATATATATTTGTTTGTTCAAGTCTTGCTGTTGTAGTGTTTTTAGGTTTTATTTGGTGTCGTGTTGTTTGTAGTGTTGCATGTGTTCTTACCTTTTCTATTCATTTTTTTCCTCTAATAGGTATGGTTGGAGCTGTCTGTGATTCTGTGATTAATCTTCTAGGTGCCAGTGAATCCATGACTCAGATGGGTTGTTACCTCGTGGTTCAGTCTGTGCCATGGTCCTAGTACCCCTTTGGGCACTCTGTGCTCCTGGAGGTTTCTCAGTGCTCATGGACTTTGCTACATTCCCTTGGAGTTTGCTCTCCTCAGGTATGCTCTAGCCTAGGTTGTCAGCTCAGACCTGTTTTTGTAATGTCCCTGGTCTGGATCCATCCTTGCAGAGGGTCCCTGGCCTGTTGTTGGTCATGTAATTGAACTCTGAGTCCAGTCTATTCCCTTGGAGTTCCCAGGCTCGGGTGTACCCAGACCTTGCAGAGAACCTGGCTCAGCATTTCTCCCTCAGATGTCCCAGACTATGCTTGGACCTGCAGAGGTTTCTGGTTCCTGCCTATTCACTTGACATCTCAGACCAGTGCCCTGACCCATAGAGGTCCTTGCTCAGGCCTACTCCCTCTGTGATCCCAGAATCATACCTGGCCCTGCAGAGATCTCTGGTTCCTGCCTACTCTCTCAGAGGTCCCAGATTCATGCCCACACCTGCAGAGGTCCTGGATCAGACCTTGTTCCTAGAAGGTTCTAGATTCACATCCAGACCCACAGGGGTCCTGGTTTAGGTTTATTCCCTTGAAGGTCCCTGATTCACATTTGGGCCCTCACTGGTCTCTGGATCTGGATCACTGGCTCACTGGTTGCTCCCCTGTACCTGTTCCTGTGGAGTTCACTGTCTCATTTCTGCTCTTGCCCAGGTCACTGGCTCAGTCCTTTTCTGACAATGTCCCTGGACTGGATTTGCTCTCATTCCCAAGAACCTTTGTAACAAAAGGGCCAGGCTCATTGGGGTTTCTGTCCCACCTGGTCCACCAACTGTTTAGTCCCAGAGAAAAATCACACAGAGAGTCTGCATTAGGTTATAAACTGATTGGCCCAATAGCTCAGGCTTCTTATTAGCTATTGTAGCTTATATTAACCCATTATTTTATCTATGTTAGCCACATGGCTTGGTACCTTTCTCAGTGGGGCAGGACACATCCTGCTTCTTTGGTTATCTGGGCAGTATTGGGAGGAATGGACTTCCGTCTTCCCAGAATTCTCATGTTCTCATCGCCCCACCTCTACTTCCTGTCTGGTTTACCCACCTATACTTCCTGCCTGGCCAATCAGCATTTATTTAAAATACAGATGAAAGAATACAAACAATTATCCTGCACCAGACCTTGCTTTCTCAGGCCCAGGTAGCTGGTTCAGTCCCACTCCTGTGGGATTTGTTCAAATTTAAGTATTTTAAAAGTTTATTTTGTACTACATAAACAGAAATCATATAAAGGTCATATGAGCTTCATATTGCAACAAAATATGCCAGAACACCTAGAGGCACTGTTCTCACTCCACTGAGGAAGAAATTATTTTTTTATGTGAGGTCAATAAGACCGAGGCCCCAAAATTCTTGACCACTGAAGTTTCCAATAAGGAGGCCAACTATATTTCCTTATCAGTTTTCATTCAACTGCACAGAGGCAATAGCAGTAGAATAAAATATTTGACTCTTGTGACTTTTTCACATATATAATGTTGTGAAAAAGAATGGCTCCTACTGGCTCATATATTTGAATGCTTGGTAATCATGGAGTGCTATTCCTTGAGAAGGTCTGGGTGTGGCCTTTAAGAATAGGTATAGCCTTATTGGAGGAAGTGTGTCACTGGGGTGGGCTTTGGGCTTTCAAAAGCCCAAGGTAGTCTCCATAGTCTCAGTGTCTCTCCATGTTGCCAGTGGATCTGGATAGAGAACTCTCAGCTATTCCTCCAGTGCTACGGATGTCCACATGTTGTCATGCTTCTTGCCATGATGACGATGGACTAAACCTCTAAAATTGTAAGCAATTTCCAATTAAATGCTAGCCTGTATGAGAGTTGTCATGGTCATGATATCCCTTCACAGTCATAGAACTCTGACTAATGCAATATGCAAAATAACATCTGTCCAAACATGAGCAAGTTATCTCAAGTTCTGTATTAAGTCCATCTCAAGAATAAAACCAAAACCCTTGGTTCCTGGATTGGGACTAAATCTCTGTATGAACACCACTCACTGTTATATCATACCCTGGGTGTACATGAGAATTATCTAGAATATTGTATCTGAGTAAAACTATTTATCAAGTGTATATACTACACATGAACACCTATTTCCAAGTCATTGATTCTTATGCGTCATTAAATTCATCAATTAAGACACAAAGGAAAATATAGATAATTGGAACTCAGCCAAGGAATTCTGATTCAGGAGGTATGAGATAAGGTTGCAAGTATTTCTGGGGAAGAGATTAGTCCTAGAAATCAGTTTTAGATTAGGTGGTCTTAATATTTTATTTACATGTTATCAAAACTGTACTGCAGAAATGACAAAAGCTATTTCTAACCAATACTAGCTTAACTTTGGACAACAGTTAATAATCAATTACATTTAAAATTCCTTTTTTTCCAGGCCCCTGCTATGGCATACCTATGGATTTCAGTTCCTAGAAGTAATTGTTATATGTGTAGAATTCAGCATTATAAGAAGAGTCCCTTTATTTTCCTACTGTCCTATGTTATTAGCTCACTGGAAAGCTTCAATGTAAATCCTATTTGTTTTTCCCATAAAAAAGTTGAAAAGGGGGGCTTGGAGAGATGGCTCAGAGGTTAAGAGCATTGACTGCTCTTCCAAAGGTCCTGAGTTCAATTCCCAGCAACCACATGGTGGCTCACAACCATCTGTAATGAGGTCTGGTGCCCTCTTCTGGCCTGCAGGCATACACACATACAGAATATTGTATACATAATAAGTAAATAAATGTTTAAAAAAAGTTGAAAAGGGCACTTTATGGTAGTCAGAATTCTAATTACTCTAAACATAGGGGTCATGTGTACAAGAAGTATATCTGGTCTGTAGTAGATAAGAGAATTGCCAGCACAATTGACAAGAGAGCAATGGAATCAAACAACCAAAAGAAAGCAACAGCAGTGCAACTGAATTCTGGATCAACCATAGAAGCTTAAAAGAGGATCCTGTGGTGGTTGAAATAAGAATGTCCCACATAAGCTCAACTCACTCATTAGAGAGTGGCACTATTTGAGAACTGGGATGTTTGGCCTTGTTGGAGTAGGTGTGGTTTTGTCAGAGGTAGTGTGCCACTGGGGGTGAGCTTTGAGGTTTCAAAAGCCCTAATCAAGCCCAGTGTCTACCTTTCCTTTAGCCTGTGGATCAGGAGGTAGCTCTCAGCTCCTGCTCCAGCACCACACATGCTGCCATGACCCCCACCATGATAATGGAATAAACCTTTGAAACTATAAGCAAGCTCGCAGTTAAGTGGCTTCGTTTACAAGAGTAGTTGTAGTCATGATATCTCTTCACAGCAATAGAACAAGAGATTAATACATGTTCAATGTTGACTGAAAAGTGGATTAATCACACTAGTATACTATTTTTACTTGCTTGTTTTTCCCTTGAAACTTTGAGCTCATCAAAGTCGCATAAACATGTCTTGTTCATATCTTTATCACTGGCATCATTGAATGATTGAGTGTACAGAAACTGACATAAAATCTACAGACTACATATAGTAGCTTGAGAAATGGAACTGGCAGTCACTCTTTTTGTACTTCTTGAAGAAACCATAAGACACCTTTTATGATGCTTAAGCTTTTGACAAAATTATATTAGTATTTTATATGTATGAATGTTTTGCCTGCATGTATGTCTGTGAACCATGTGTATTCCTGGTACCTAGAAGAGTAGGTGGTAGATTTCCTGGAACTAGAGTTAACAGATGGTTGCGAGCTCAACTTCAGGTGCTGGGAACTGAATGCAGTTCATCTAAAAGAATATCTAGGGTTATTAACCACTCCATTTTTCCAGCTCTGTAGAATGCTTAATCTTGATTGAATTGATAAGTAATTAAGAGACACCCATAATGGTGTGTCTGTGATGGTATTTACAAGAAAGACTAACAGAAGCGAGAAGACCCTTTCTCAGTGGGAAGCAGCTTCTCTCAGTGGCCTGGAGGTTCAAGGGAAAAGCAATACTGTTTGCTTATTCTTCTTAGATTCTTGCTGGGCATTGCAAGTATCATTGCTGTTGCTGCTGCTACTGCTATTGCTACTGCTGCTGCTGCTGCTACTGCTGCATCATCTCTTCAGCAACTTCAGAAAACAACCTTTTTAGGTTCCAGTGAACTTAATATCAGAAGCTATCTATAAATTTTTCACTCTTTCAATGCCAGATTGGGACTACTAAAGCATCAAGAATCACTGTCTGAGAAGTTACAAGGTTCTCAGCCTCTTCAGGGTACAAATGACCATTGCTATAACTCATCTCCTATATGTAGTGAACACTAATTAATAGCCTCTAAAACAATGAGATGCTTTCAAGTCTTGGGGGGGCTGATCAGAGCACGAGCTACAACTCCTACCTTCAGATAATCTGTGACCTCATCCTTCCTGTTCCATGCCTTTGGTGGGATTAGATAGTAAGGCATACAGAAGAATTTGTTGGGCTTTTGTTTCTTAAGTAGCAAATGGTCACATGAAATATTTGTAGTTGGAACACCCAAAGGACACTTAAAATGCTCCAGGACCTTCTCTTTAAACACAAATATTACTGGGTAGGTGAAGTCTCAACTTGCCGTTTTTCTTTCACAGTTTTGGTGGTTTGAATAAGAATGGCCTCTATAGGCTCATATACTTGAACATTTAGTCCATCTATGAGTGGCACTACTTGACAGGGATTATTCAACGTAGAAGGTTGTGGCCTTGTTGAGGATGTGTGCCTCTGGGGTGGATTTGGAAGCTTTAAAAGCCTCAAGCCAGTCTTACTGAATCTCTCCCCGATGCCTGTAAGATTTAGATGTAGAATTCTAGTTACTTCTCCAAGCACCATGTGTGTCTGCATGCCAGTCAACGATGAGTAATCTACTAAATCTCTGAAACTCTAAGCAAGCTCCAATTAAGTTTCCTTGTTAAGAGTTGTGTAGTCATGATTGTCTCTTTACAACAGAACACTACGACACCAGTGAATAACTTGAGTAAGAAAACACGTCCCTTTTAATTTGCTGACTTACTTTATCTTGATTTCTTTATAACTCCAGTGCTTACATGAGAGGATATCATAGGTTGCCTTTGCTTTCATTGTTGTGTTATTTGTAGAGGTATGTGACGCATATGGGGTAAAATCAGCAACATGATAAAAATAAGGATCCAAAGCCATGGGAGCTTAGAAGGGCATTTTCACAAAAGTTCCAGTCTTGATGCCAGAATTTTCACTGTTCACATTTTATGGAACATCTACTTATTCTCAGTCAAGCAGTTGGCCTGTTGGGTAAAATATTGGGCATGAACCTTTGTCACTTCAACCTTGGCTAGACACTGATTAGACCTGTCCTGGGCATACTAGAGAGCCAGGCCCCTCTGTAGTAGTCTTACACATCTTTCATTATTTTACAACACAGAGAATCTGATTTTCACTATTCATAGGTATTTATAAGCCATGTTTCTTGTTATAGGTTAGAAATCAAAGAGATAAATATTGTACTTTCTCAACCTATAGTAAACCTTATGCTGATTGCTCAAGATATTAAAGTTGAAAATATTTGAGAGCTAATAGAATAAAGAAAAGGATCAATGAATTGTAAAAAGGACATGACTTTTTTCAATTTTTTTTCAGGGAGCTCAGTTTTACTGTTTATTTACCTAGGGGAAGCATTACTTTGGACTTATCTGTTAAAAAGTCACAACAGTACCTTCTATGCTTATCCCATAAAATTGTCGTTGCTAAGAATAAATATAAATGACAAAAAGCCTGAAAATTATGATGATTTTTTAAGAAATGCAAAGCTATAGAGCTGGAGAGATGGCTCGGCAAGTAAGAACACTTACTGCTCTTCAGATGATGGGTTCAGTTCTAGTACCTTGTTGGGAGCTCTATAGCAGCCCTCAAAACTCCCAGCCCCCAGAATACCTGATGATCTCTTCTGGCCTCTAAAAATCTCTCCCCCACCACCCACACAATCACACACAGACACATATGTATGTCTACCACCACCACCACCACCCATAATAATAAAAACAGTGGGAAACATAAGTAAGGTTTATATCTTAAAATGCTGGGCTTCTATTGTTCTACAAGGTTATGTGTAGGTAGGTGTGTGTTCATAAAAATATACAAATTATTAATTTATCCTTCAAACATATATTAATAATGGTTTATATATAAAATGGTTGACATAATTACTGGTTGGTAACAACATTAAAATGAGAGTGTTCTAAGGAAGTTCACATTATGATCATCCTAGAATTGACTTTTACTGTGTTCTATTATCACTACTTGGCTCTTCTCACTCTTCTTTTCTATGCTTTATCTTTTAGCCTAAGCATCTTGTCTATGAAGAGCAAGAGAATATGTGAGCATGTTTGTGTATACACTCTTTAAAAAATCAGTAAAAAAAATGGGCCACAAAGAATCATGTTCATTATTGAAACCCAAACAAAGGATTGATCTGGGATCGAGTCCTTGAATGGGTTTCAGATTTCCTCTGAATTCTTTTTGTTCCCTCATTTGCTCCATGGCCAGTACCACCAGGGACAATATGGACAATGTTCTCTACCGACACAACTGGGACAGAAGTTTGAGGTATATCTAAGATGGGCAACAGCAAAGGAGAAGAAGTGAGTGGATTCCTTTGATTAAACTCATGTGTATGGGGTAATCTTGCTTTTTCTAGATGTGGTTTTTGCCAAAATTTTTCACCTAGAACAGAAGAAGGAGCTTATATGCATTTTTTTAACAAACAAACCCAAACTTTTATTTTTAAAATAAAGATATAGCCAACTATTTTTTTTTTGGATATTGCAGAAATGTGGCTTAAATGAAGGTCGGGAAAGTTGCTAGTCTGTTATATTAATGGTGACTTCTTTTGTATCATATTCCCTCACCCCTTAAGGCCTCTTCCCTCTTTCTCTCATGGACCCTTTCGCTTCCTGACCTCTACAGACTCCAAATTAGAGACATAAATCTAAAAGTTCAAAGTGAGGATCCACAATTTGAGAGTCAATGTACAGTGTTTTTTTTCTCATTTTTTTATTAAAGATTTCCATCTCCTCCCCCTTCCCTCCCCTCCCTTCCACCCATACCCCCACTCCACCCCTCTCCAAGACAAAGAGCCATCAGGGTTCCCTTCACTATGTTAAGTCCAAGGTCCTCCCAGCTCCCCCTAAGTCCAGGAAGGTGAGCAACCAAACT
Source organism: Arvicola amphibius (assembly GCF_903992535.2). NCBI lineage: Eukaryota > Metazoa > Chordata > Mammalia > Rodentia > Cricetidae > Arvicola > Arvicola amphibius. The sequence continues at coordinate 97,568,480 of NC_052065.1, read as the reverse complement.
GACAAGGTTCACAGTGAGCCCGTCCATGCTGTAGAGTTCATGTTCATTGCCGTTGTCCTTGGTTTCTCAGTCCTCCTCCACCGTCAGCCACATTCAGAGAGTTTGGGAAATAAGTCTATATTCAATTGTAAATGTCTGAGGAATAATAAAACCAAACACCAATTGGTTGTCAAATTTTCACTTTCCCTTTCTCTTTATAATAAATACCAAATCTGGAAGACCAAGTAATCATATGTGCAAAAAATGAATTGGCCAAAGCAATTTATAAATTTCTAGCAAAATTAGTCTGAGACATCTCTAATAATATATGCTTGTTATATTGTTGTCATATCAGTAAACATATGAATTAAAGCCACTTAAAGAAGTGAACATACTTTAGTTGCTTGTAGACAGTTATGCAATTTTTTTGAGATTGAGTTTTCTTACTTTTTTAATCTTCAAAATTTTTCCTTAGTTCTATGAAAATTTTATGTACTCCATTTTGATTATGTTATTCCCTGCCTCAACTCCTTCCAGAGCTACCACAGCTTCCCTATCTACACAACTTTGTGTCCTCCTTTTAAAAAATACCCATCAAGTCTAATTTGTGCTGCCCATACAGTCCTGGATGTATAGTTTTCCACTGAAGCAGTGGTAATATTCTTTAAGAAATCTGATTCTCATTATAGCAGCTATCAGTTATCAATAGCTCCTTGGTGATACATGGACGTTCATCTCCAAGTCTCCTCTCCATGTTGGTATTTAGTCTGGCGTGGGTTCCAGAGGTCTTGTGTATGTTGCCACAGCCACTCTGAGTGCATATATGCAGCTTCTCTACTCTATTCATAAAATGCCGTGCTCTTAGAGTTATCCACCACCTCTGGCACTTACACTCTTTTTCATCTTCTCAAAATGTCCATGAACCTTAGGGGATACCTTTATTAAGATGTTACATTTGGGGCTAAACATTACTCCTTTGATATTATGTTCTTGTTCTCTCTCTCTCTCTCTCTCTCTCTCTCTCTCTCTCTCTCTCCTCTCTCTCTCTCTCTCTCTCTCTCTCTCTCTCTCTCTCTCCCCCTGTGTGTGTGTGTGTGCTGGGTCTGTCTCTCTCCCTACCTCTCTCTTTCCTTTCTCCCTTGTTTCCCCAAGGAGATTGTGTTTTTAACTATAGTCATGTTTAAACATTAATTGGAAGAAACAAAACAGGGTCCTTGAAAGGAACAAAGTGCTTTCATACACACTGCCCCCCACCAATATTATTATTTATTCTATAACTAAATATTACGGTGGTCATTTGTGATTGAGTGCCTTTATCACCTTTAATGCACTAATTTCTTCCAGCCACGCATACATTTTTAAGCTACTCTACTGCCTTGTCTCTTACATTGGCAGGTGGGAGGGACCTCAGTGAAGAGAGTTGAACTTCTACAGGTTCATTAATAGTTTTATAATGTTTATGCTGACAGAAAGACAAAACAAAAGATATAGGTAAGTTATAAAGTGTTAGTTGATTGTTATTTAAGAGGAATACACACAGACTCCATGAAAAAACATAGATTTACTTTAGGAAGATTGCCTGAAGAATCTCTGAGCTATCATTTTATTTCATTTAGAGAAAGATTAGATATTCCAAAAGAGTTTAAATAGAAAAACACACCAATAGTAAGGAATGGATAGGGCTTAGTGTTCTCAATGAGCTGAATGAGGATAGATACCCCTAGTGAAATGTGGGTCTAGAATGAGCCGAAAGAGGCCAGTCAGAGTAGTATATAAACTAGTTTGTCATAGGAAATCCACTTGCCTGAAAAACCTCTTGGAAGTAAGATGATATTTTGTTTCTGTAAACTCCCAGCCTATATTTTGTGAATGTGTGTATCTGCGTATGGTTTGAAATAGGACTTGCCCATTTCTATTTTAACATCCACAGGCAAGAAAAGCTTTAATGGTGATTTATCTCGGTTGTTGCCTAGATGGAACTTTCCAGTCTAATTTTCCATCGTGATCTCCATTCTCCTGAGTCTTGGACAATATCTCACAAACCAGTTACATTTTGTTTCTGCCAATTGTATTTTTCCTCTTGGGCTGAGGTAACATTCTTAGAGATTCAAAGTTTTTTATAAAAGATAAAATACTGCTAATCTTTTTATATTAAGAGGATGACTACTTACACCAATTACACACAAACATTAGTAGTGAAAAAATTCTAAGTAAAGCATTTAATTTGAGTTAAATGACCTTGGGAAACCAAGTTTTGAATAAGTTTTGACTATCTTGAGGAATCCTAGTGTCAGACACTCCCTGCTTACCTCCTTACAAAAGTGCATTATGCAGAGAAAAGATTCAAGAAACACATTTCAGATGATTTTTCCTAATTACAGGGAAGTCAACTCTGCTTAGAATTCATGGAAATAAGAGGTCAGTTTGTTGCCTACATGGAAATTAAAGGGTAGGGGTTGGATTCCACAATTTCTCAGGGCATAAGGTTCACCTCTTCATATAATTGTAGCATTAATTATTCTTTATCTCTGGGTGTGTTTTTTATTAAGTTCCACATTTGTGGAAAAATAGTGAACTTTCTTTTTGACCTGGGAATTCCATGGTGACCCACTCTATGTTTCCATTTACACAAAGGTAACTTCCTGAAAGAAGGCCCCAGCTTAAATAAAATTCAGGAGTCTCTCCAACTCACAAAGGGCGTCACTTGAATTGCAATCTGTTAGCTGAGCTCCCAAAATAAGCATTCAAAAATGTTTGTGGTTTGCAGAGTTGAGATACCAGAGGGAGGAAGAAAGAAAAGAGTTAAAAGGGAGTATGTGGGAAGAAGAAGCTGCCATGTTAGCCCCCAATCTATCATCCAAGAGTCCCAAGAAAGTTTCTGATTGAACAAATGATGAGGTAGGGGATGGAGGTGGGCTTCTGATCATTCTCTGCAAACCACCCACATATTCATTGAGAGTCTACCCTGGGATCTTCACTGGAAAAGAGAAAAGCCTTAGTGATGTTGACAGAGGGAACATTCACCTATCCAGAAAAAGGAAATGGTAATGTTAAATAGTTAATGTCACTAAATAAAAGGTGACACCCCTGCTTGACTCGACTTGGATGGTCCTTACTTGGGATGTACTCTTGATAAAGAGACTTTGAACAATTAGACTGAAGTTACTGTTACATTTGTTATTATATTTATCCAGATACATATGAGAAAATATAGGCATTAAGAAGACATACATGGGCCTCTATACAAACACCACACTCTACCTCAGGAGTGTTAATTGGGTGACACTAAGATTGTAATGTTCCTTGCCAGGCTCTGGAGATAAAAGCTTCGAGAGCTGCCTGCTTCTGTGTGGAGATGAGGTTTGTAATTGCAGAGAAGAAATGACTCAACCACAGGAGGCATGCAGCTGAGCTTCTTAACCTCATTTATTCATGTAACATGATTGTGGGTACCTATTATATAAGAGACACACCGGATAGACTCTGTAAATTATAGATATGAGCATGATAGAAAGGATAATACTACTAGCTCTTACCACTGTCTAACTTATAGATACAGCTGGCATCATTTACCTGTTCTGACAAACATGCGACGACAAATAAGTTAATGTAGGAAAGATTCACAGGGAGTTTCAGTTCATGGATAATTGGCTTCTTTGCATTGGGCCTGTGATGAGTATAGGCCATGAGGGCAAGAAGAGAGGACTAGTTTGAATAGAGTATACTCACCATATGGCAGCTGTGTCCTATTGTGAGGAAGAACAAGAAGACAGGAAGGATGGGAGACAGGACAAGATACTGTCTTCAATAAACATACCCCTACTTCATCTACGTAGTTGCTCTACATTACATAGTTCTAATTTTTGAATCTAACTAACAGGATAATTATGTATAAAGGAGCAACCTTATAATCTAATTATGTCCTCAAAGTCCCACTTCTCAGCTTGCTTTACATCAAGAATAAACCTTAAATACATGAGCTTTTGGGAGGGCGACACTGTATATCCAAATGTGAACAATCACTTAAACATATTGTTGTCATGCCACAGGTCAAAAGGCCCAAATTACAAGAGATTTTTTAGGAAGATTAAGTCACTGTAGAAGTGAATATTTGGCTCTATAAAAAATAAGTAAGTTCACTTCCATTTCATAATTTAATGTACCTTGAGTACCTTTTCTTAGGAATGAAAATTGAAAAGAAAAGGACTATTGCAAATAATTTCCGTTTCCTGTTAATGTATTTACCTTATTGATTGGTTTATTTCTATGCCAGACCATATGGACAAGGGTCCTTAGTGATAAGACTCCGGAAGGTAAGATATGTATGATCTCTTTCTCCCTAAGGGGCATCATAGTAAAAATGAGAAATGATATGAGTCCATTAAAGATATAGTTTATGTGAATCATTTGGACAGCATCATCATGATTGATGGGCTGAAGGGCTAAGTCTATAGGTGATAGCAAACAGATGAAAGGAATACTAATTAACCTAAACCCTAATGCTAAGAATGAGCACAGGGAAAAGAGAACGGGCATTTAAATAAAATAGACAAAATGCAGCAGATTATTGAATGGTAATGTGAGATGGAGAGGAGGAACGTTTAGTCTAATGATTGCTCATCTTGCACCACTAGTGAACAGCTGCTGTCATTGAAAATAGAAAGAAATCATTTAAATAGATAATGACATTTGAGAATACGTTACGAGGGAATAACCAAAAGCTCAATTACAGAACTGTTTAGCTCCGTTTCATAAAAGGGTATTTGTGCAAATGTCCAATAAGTTTAGTTTACTTGTAATAGTTTATTTGTAATAGGCATGGCTCTATGGGTTGGTGGGATAGCCCAAGATTATTGTAGTAGCAGAAGAAAACTGGAGGGGAACAGCACTATGTAAGACAGAGAGAAACAACAAAAATGAGGCTCAGGAAGGGACCACTGTAGAGAATATCCACATTCACTTTAGAAGATGTATTGTCAGTCTATAGAATAATGGGCTAGTACCTATGAAGCTGCGACAACTTCTACAGCTTGGCATTTAGTCTGCTGCTGTGACTCTACATGATTTGAATCTACACCTTAATATGCTATTCCTACATCATATAGATTGAATTGAGTTGATCTAATTCCCACTAACAATATTGTGGAAGACGTGTGAAACCGAAGGATGCATCCTGAGCAAATTTTCTGATGAACAGATTCTTTTTCCTGTATAAAAACTGTTTTTCACTAGGACAAGTAATCTCCAAAGTAGATAATAAGAATTTAACCATAATTGTAACAGAAAAGATTACAGATGGTGGTGGGTGGTTATTAACACATTTGGACTTGGAATGCAGATCAAATGTCCTTAGGATCTCAAAAGGCTGGAACTTTTTCTATTTTCATTTTGATGAAAGGCAGTGGTTGTGTGTGTGTGTGTGTGTGTGTGTGTGTGTGTGTGTGTGTGTGTTTGTGTTGGAGTACATTTGCAAAGCCTATTCAACTTCTCTTTAATACTGGTTAAAGATTTTGCCCATGGCCGGGCGGCGGTGGTGGTGGCGCACGCCTTTAATCCAAGCACTCGGGAGGCAGAGGCAGGGCGGGATCTCTGTGAGTTCTGAGACCAGCCTGGTCTACAAGAGCTAGTTTCCAGGACAGGCTCCAAAGCCACAGAGACACCCCTGTCTCAAAAAAACAAACAAACAAACAAAAAAAGATTTGATAGTCAGACAGCCATCTGGATGTCTGCAAAATTACACTTGAATCACTCAAGGGTTATTACACAGGTTTTAGTTGCAAAAACCTCCAGTGAAAATCTAAAAAAAAAACAGACATAATAGAAATGCTTCGTGCATTGCCACTGACTTATGAATAATGTGATGCCTCTTAGCAAACTTGAGCCTTTAACCAAGTTAAATTTTTCTACTGTAATTTTAGTAGAACTTATGATCACATTCTATTTCTCCCAGAATAGCACTATTGGGTTAAGACAAATTGTCCTAATGCATTGTTTCAATTTGTTTATAATTAACTGATACACAATCAAATGAATGGCCCTAAAATATTCACTTCTATGAAATAAACCTTGTGTGCACCCTAAGTAAGATTAAATATATTATTTTCAATTTTTCACTGAGTGTCCTTTCACAGGTCTCCTGGGGATAATTTTTAACATCTTACATCTTAACGGTCTTCTAATGATTCAAAGCTTTGAACTTATCTATAAAAATTAAACATATCTTCAGGGTGTGGTCTCTTGTTTAACATTACCTTCTTTCTCTGATCCAAGCTCCCCTCATTTTAAACTTCATAGGCTTATTTGTTCCTTTGCCAATTATTCTTGCCCACATCAAATAGAAATTTTATTCTTAGGCAAATATACATGTATATTACGTTTCTTGTTACACAGCATGGATTTTCTAATAGTATAATATTCTTGCTACGTTTATTCTCCCTCATAGCACAATTGAATTTTCTTAATATGTAAGAACATCTATATTTTCCCACTATCTTTGTATCTATAATACTACATAGAAATATTATAAGTAATTATTTGTTGATTGAATGCATACATTTTTTTCTTAATTTTCTTGACAAGTTTTTCAGCTGAAGTTGGCTGTTGCCTTCTTCTAATACATTCATATGTTCTTTGAAAAATATAGTTGATCTTGACATTCTTCCTGCTAAAAGTCCTAAGAGGCTTTATATTTAAATTAAATTCAAATTTCCTCCTTTATTAAAAATATATTTTTTATGTATATTAGGGTTTTGGTTGCATGCATATCTGTGTGAGTATACCAGATCCCCTGGAGCCTGAGTTACAACACTTGTGAACTACCATGAAGGTGTTGGGAATTGAGCCCATGTCCTTTGGAAAAGCAATCAATGCTCATAACTGTTGAACCATCACTCATGCTCCTCAAATTTCTTTGTGAGTTATTTTCTTCAGATAAAGTTTGTTGTACTATGCTAACAAATTAACCACACTTGATTTTTGACAAAGGAGTCAAAATTATACAGTGGAAAAAAGAAAAGCATCTTCAACAAATGGTGCAGGCCTAACTGGATTTTGGCATGTAGAAGAAGGTAAATAGATTCAAACCTATTATCTTGCACAAAACTCAAGTCCAAGTGGATCAAAGACCTCAACACAAATCCAGATAGACTCAACATGATAGAAGAGAAAGTAGGGAGTAGCCTTGAACACATTGGCAAGGAGACAACTTCCTGAGTAGAATACCAGGAGCACAGACCCTGAGATCACCAGTAAATGGTACCATCATGAAAGTGAAAAGCTTCTGTATTTCAAAGGTTATTGTCAATAGGATGAAACAGTAACCTGCAGAATGAGAAAATATTTTCACCAACCCCACTTCTGTCCGAGAGCTGATCTCCAAAATATCCCACATTGGAGCACTGGACTGAGCTCCCAAGGTCCTGATGAGGAGCAGAAGGAGGGAGAACATGAGAAAGAAAGTCAGGGACCCTGAGGGGTGCGTTCACCCATGGAGATGGTGGGACAGAACTAACGGGAGATCACCAACTCCAGTTGGAATGGGGACTGATGGAACATGCGACCAAACCGGACTCTCTGAATGTGGCCGATGGTGGAGGCTGACTGAGAAGCCAAGGACAATGGCGATGGGCTTGGATTCTACAGCGTGGACTGGCTCTGTGTGGGCCCTGTCAGTTTGGTTGATCACCTTCCTCGACCTGGGGGGAGTTGGGGGGGACCATGGACTTAACATAGAGTAGGGAACCCTGATGGCTCCTTGGCCGGGAGAGGGAGGGAGTGGGGGTATGGGGGGAGGGGAGGGGAGGGAAGGGGGAGGAGGAGGTGAGGAGATGAAAATTTTTAATAAATAAAAAAAAGAACTTAAAAAACTAGACAACCAAAATACCAAATAATTTTAAAACATGTGTACAGACCCTAAACAGATTATTCTCAACAGAAGAATTTCAAATGACAGAGTAACACTTATAGAAAATTTTAACATTCTAAATCTCAGGAAAATTCAAATCAAAATAACTCTGAGATTTCATCTTACAACCTGTCAGAATGGCTAAGAACCAAAACACCAATGATAGCTTATGCTGGAGAGATATGTAAGCCAAGCGGTACAATTCTCCATTGCTGTAGAAATGCAAATTTATACAACCACTTTGGAAATCAGTATGGTGGTTTCTCAGAAAATTAGGAGTCAATCTACTTCAAAACCTATCTATGCCACTCTTGGGCATATACCCAAGGATGCTCAATCATATAACAAGGTTACTTGATCAACTATGTTCATAATAGCTCTATTTGCAATATCCAGAACCTATAAACAACCTAAATACCCCCTTAACCAAAGAATAGATAAAGAAAATGTGGTGCATTTATATAATGGAGTATTACTCAGCTGTTAAAATCAATTTCATAAGGAAATTTGAAAGCAAATGGATGAAATTAAAAAAAAATCATCCCGAGTGAGGTTAACAGAAATCCAGAAAGACAAACATTTCATACATTTACTTAGAAGTGGATATTAGCTGTATAATAAATGATACCCAAAGAGGCTAGGTAGCAAGGAGTGCCCAAACAGGGGTGCCCAAACAGGACTTTCTTGGGAAAGCGAAATAGAAGAGATCTCCTGGGTGGACTAGGCAACAGATGGGGTGGAACCTGGAGGGATTGGGTTGGGAGTAGATAGAGATGACTGGAAGGGGGCACATTGTGGGATCAGGAAGAAATGTCATGCAAGGGAAACTCACAAGAATCTATAAGAATGACCCAAGCTAAGACTCCTAAGGCAATAGTGGACACGTAAGCCTGAACTGGCCATCACGTCATCAGACTGGGGACTACTCCAACCGGTCATCAGAGAGCCTTCATCCAATAACTGATGGAAACAGATGCAGAGACCCACAAGCAAAACATTCGTCCGAGTTCGGAGAATCCTGCTGAAGAATGGGAGTGAGACCTATAGGAGCCAGAGGGGTCAAGAATATCACAAAGAAAATTCATGAAAACATCTAATATGGCTCATAGGTACTCACAGAGTCTGAGCCAACAACGAAGAAGGCTGAATGGACCAACCTAGGACCTCTACGTATATTGTGACAGTTGTGTAGCTTGTTCTATCTGTGGGACTCCTAACAGTGGATGCATGGGCAGTCCCTAATGCTTTGGCTGGCTTTTGGGAAACCTATTCCTTATACCATATTGCCTTGCCCAGCCTTAATACAAGGGGAGGTGCTTTGTCTTACTGCAACTTGATATGCCATGTTGTGTTGATACCCTTGGGAGAACTGTCCATTTCTGAATGGAAACAAAGGAGGAAGTTGATTGAGGTAGGATAGAGGGGAGGTTGGTAGAGGGAATGGGAGGAGAAGAGGGAGGGAAAACTGCATTTGTCATGCAAAAATAAATTAATTAATTAAATTAAAAAACAAAAATCTATCTCCAAATCTCAGTAGTGGACTTTATTTTTTAACAGTATGCTGGAAATATAGACTTGCTTTACATAGTCAGTGACATGTGTGTATATATACATATGCTTTTATGTATTCAAGTTTGAGATAGACACAGATAAACTGTCTGGTAGACTTTTGAAAATACTGTTTTAGAGATAAGCTAGTTGTAGCTTTGTTATGTAGGAACGCTCTTCAAATTTAAACATTATATTCTGTGGAGAGGCTCCTTAAAACACAGGAAGTAAGCAAAACTTATAAGGCTAAGGATGTGAAACAATCAGAAGTGCTCAAGAAAGGTCCTCAAAATGACAAGCCTCCCAAGGTTCTTTCCCAAGGTTGTATAAACCAGTAAGAACTACTAATAGGGGCACTCTCCAACATGTCAAACTCGCTTCAAACTTGGTACAAAGGCGTTCCAGGGACAACAGTTTTCAAGAGTTCTCATCCATGCTGGGGTGATTGAAGCTGAGAGGATAAAATCATCAAAAGGCAATGTATCAAACTCTCAAATTTAAAGAAAAATTAAATAAAAAGAGACAAAAGCAACACTTGGTTTTTAGAATATTGCTAACATTGCCTAACACGATCATTCTCAATTCCACAAACAGGAAAACAATTAATTATGCCCTTTCAGGAACATGGAATTGCTGTCCTAGTTTGCTTCCTATTGCAGTTAAAAACCATGACCGAAAGCAAATTAGGGAGTAAAGGGTTCATTTTTATCTTATAGCTTACAATCTATCATGAAGGGAAGTCAGGGCACTGCTCAAAGCAGGAATCAGGAGGCAAGAATTAAAGTAGAGGCCATGGAGGAACACTATTTACTAGCTTGTTCCTATTGTATGCTTGTGCTGATTTCTTATGCAACCCAGCACCACTTGCCCAGAAATAACACCGTGTTGAGAGGATTAGTCCTTCCTACACTATCATTAACAAAACAAATGTCCCACAGTTAAGGTTCCTTCATTCCAAATGACTCTAGCTTGTGTCAAGGTAAAATAAACATACATCACAGCTGGGTTTCCCTATTTAAAAATACCAGAATCTCTAAAAGGTCTAGGAGAGGTCCTCTGATCCATTAAGTTGACTAGTTTCCAAACCTGGGTAAACATTTGAATCACTAGAAGAATTTAAGATCTGGAAAGGAGATAACATGAATGCATACTTTAAACAATTACCTCAGCTGTTTTTTACATAATCATTTAATCCTGGTGTTGGCTCAAAGGCAAACATCTGAGTATAATCATTATAGTCTATGCATTTCCATTTTCATATTTGGCAGAAGTTATTAGCTCTTAGAGGAAGGAAGATTCAGTGTCCAAGCTTGTCTTTTGAAAAGTACACATTCTTACCCTTAAGTTTTAAAAACAATCACTCCTGTGGCTTAAATTGAGACATAACAAAGTTGTATGTTTTCTGCAGTCTCTCTGAGTTGTAATATTCTTGGAAATGATATTTATAAGTTGAAGTTTTATACTCGAGTAATTGAAAGCATGTGGGACAATTGCTATAAGGAATTGTAACACCTCTTCAAAAAGATGGGACCGAAACCAAAGCACAGCTGGCTGCATTGGAAAACACTGGGTTAATTGCATTTGTATCCAAATTCAAATAAACCCAGAGTCCTCGGAAATTGATGGAGACTTTTCAGAGGTCAACAAACAAGAATATTCTGAATCCCCATATATACATAATTTTTGTATTTTCTCAGCCTTTCCAGATCAAAAATATAATTGGTCCTGTATGTACAGCTTTGAAGACTCTAGCACTATAAAAGTCTTCTTCCTTTCCTTGGCTCACTTATGCCTTTCTGCCATGCCCAGGTATAAGTAGCCTATGAATTTTACTGTAGGAGTCTTACAATAGTACTATGTTATAGATAATACATCCATTGTTATTCCTACTTAATGGATGAAGATATTGAGAGTTAAGGAATTTAATTAATATAAAGGTTACAAACCAGTCATGTATGTATATGTATGTGCCCGTCTCTTTCTCTCCTTCCCTCCCTCCCTATTCTCAAAATAGACCAAGTTCATCAACTTTAACTAGAGTCTAGAACTCCTGGAGTTACTGAGAAAATAATAGGTCACAATTTAGCATTAATGTCTATGGGATACACAGAGGACTCAGAGACCATTCTCTGGTAGATATGACATTTCAGTAGAGAAATAAAGTGTTTATGTCACATTCCCAAACTCTTCTGTTCCACTTGTAGTTAGAAAGGATTTTCCTTATGACTGGAAATTATAAATAAGCATCACCAAAATATTCTCAAAATATATTTCCCCCTGCTCTCAGCAATCCACAAAGTCTAATAAGTTTGCCAAATGATAGGGTCATTTTTTCCAATATAATTTCTTGAACTTAAGACATACATATAAGTAGTAACATATTTATTATATGTGTGGCTTATGGACTGAAGGAGAATGCACCAGATGAATGGGAATGTGAATAAAGTAATTCCACATTAGCTCTGAATAGGGTATAATAAGGGGTTCTTTATTTAAGGGGATTCGCATAGCACAACAGGGAACAGAAATTAAATCCAGCATCTAGATATGAGAATGGAGAGCTAGAGTGAGCACATGAGTGGGCCTACATACTTTTGGTACCCAAGGCCATGCCCAACCTGGTGTAGCCTCTCAAAGGCCATTGGCTAAAGGAGGTTCCCCATCACCTCCCCTTTTTGTTTAAATAAGAGAGTTCCAAACCCAATACAAAACTATACACAATAAGAACAAATGTCAAGTATAAAAATTAGAATTATAACTAGCATAAACAGTATTAAGCAAGAAAAATATGCTAAATGGTTCAATAATTATTGTATCCTAAGGAGTCTAAGTCTTGTATTAGATATTGGCTAAGTCATAAGAGGAAAGTAACTATGAATATTTAGTCTTCAACTCCATTGAACACCTGAGAAGGTAGATAATATTACTTGAGTAGGCAAGAAGTGAAATCAAGCAGACTCCAAAATGTACAGTAAATGACAGAAACAGCTGGCTACCTGGATAATCACCTAAAGTCTCATTTGCAACGTTAGAGCAACCAATTTGCCTAGAGTAACTGACAGACCATTTTTAGAGGTGGGAAAATTTTCAAAACCAACTTACCCTGTCTTCTCAAGATTTGAGAGTCTTTTTTTCCTGTATCCTGCTTGTCCAGTCTGGACACCATGTATTTTGTCAGTGGTCAAGGCATGAGCAGTTCCTTGCCCAAAGGCCAGTTTTCCCAAAAAGAAAACAAACTCTGAGTAGAGTGTCTTTGGTGCTCAACATTCTCTCTGGAAGAGGTCAGTGCTGCCAGGAGCAATTGTGTCTCATGTCAACAGAACCCTAAGTTATTTAAATGCAATATTCTACAGTTCTTTGAAGTGGTTGAAGATTGCCTATCTATGCGGAATACAATCTCTATGTGTCTAAAGGATTAGTCTAACTATAAGTATGACAAACACAGATGATTACTCACCTATAATATTTAATGCCTATATAACTTAAAGACTAAGGATTAATATTAGAATATTAAACAATTTTTAAACAACTGTGCAGCAAATGAGGACAATGACTTCAAAACGTAAACAGTGTCTAACTATCTTTATCAGGGGTATAAATATATAATGCAATATGATAAATAAATCTTAAAATTGTATTAATAAATAAAATGTCTTAAACAGAGGTAGAAACATGCATACATACAATATGACAAAATAACTTTGCATAGGTATAAAATATTGTAAACAGAAATAGAAGCATATTCAATATAACAAACATAATTTGAATTTATATCAATATACAAGAATCTATACCTAAAGACAATTAACAATGTAAATTGTCCATAAATAATAGCTCAAAAGTATTCACTCAATTATTGACTATTATTATTAGTGTGAATAAGCTCACACTAATCTACCTATTATCCCATTCGATTTCCTTTTTTAGTGAAATCTCTGAGTATACAAAATTTCTACCCCAACTTCCAACTCTATACCAGTTATAATCAGCCCCTAATTGATTTTCCTAACCCCGAGGACAAACTTTGTTGGAAAAGGACTGTTGTCTGCCATGGTAAATGTGGGCTCATTCCCACGTTGGGCAGCTAGATGAAGGGGAATGCACCAGATTAATGGGAATGTGAATGAAATTGTCCCACAATAACTTCAAATAAGGTATAATAAGGGGTTCTTTATTTAATTGGAGACTAACAGATCACAACAGGGAACAGAAACTGAATCTAGCATCCAGGTGTGAGAACAGAGTGTGCCGGTAGGCCTGCTTCTTTTTGGTAATCAAGGCAATGCCCAACCTGGTCCAGCCTCTCAAAGGCCTTTGGCTGAAGGAGATTCCCCATCAATGAACCAACATTTTGTGATTTATCAACAATATTCTGATGTATATTAATATCATAAAATACTTTTAGACAAATGAACTCAACTGTAAAATCTATTTCCTAGATCTGCGTATTTTAAAATTAATTGTAGGCTTATATTGTACACAATCTTGTTAAAGGATTTGGAAAGTCATTTATTTTCAATGTTCACCTATCTTTGTTAGACAATCGTATGCAAACCATTTGAGCATGATACTTTTTCTTACTGGAACATCTTTTGTTATCTTAGGTATCATATAACACATATGTATATGTGGCCACATGTATCTTTACTATATAGGTCAGAAAGAAAAAATAAACCTTTCATTTCCGAAAGAGGTCATATATCTATGCAGTAATGACCAATAACCTTTCCAACACTTTCTTCTCAAAGTAGTCCTAAAATACCACAGAATGAATTTTCTCAAGGCTATTGCATTCAAAGATACAGTTTTTTCAAGAGCTCTGCCATTGACTATATTGTAACATTTAAATTACTTGATTAAATTCCTTAACTCTCTATCTCTTCATCAATATAGTATGTATAACAATGGCTGCATTATCTATATTATGGCACTACTGTAAGACTCCTACAATAAAAATCCATAAGGCATAAGTGATACTGTGACAGGATTACTTACTATTCTAGATAGTCAAATGAGAGCCAGTGGAAGGGAGAAGACTGTTATAGCGCTAGAGTCTTCAAATATGTACATACTGGACCATTATATTTTTAATCTGTAATGGTTAAGGAAATACGTAAGTTAGAGCTCAACATTCATAAATGTCTCCCTATCCCCATTTTGACAGAAAGAGCTCAGAGCTGAGGCCAACTAGAGCACAGTTAAGAGGAGTGCATTTCAGATATTTAAACCCTCATTCCCATGCTACTTCATGTTACCACTCCCAATTCTTGTCCAGAAGACAATGAAAAAGTTCATCATACTTTACAGTCATTCTGCCTTCTGCTTACCACACTACTCAGTTTAATATTCCATAGTAAATTACTTGTACATTGTTTATCATTAACCCAGCATGAATGCATCAGGGACATTCCATTTTACCCTTCCCATCCATGTTGTTATCATTCAAGTGAAGGCTTTGAAAGGAGGTCATAAAGGAGATTTATGTCCCCATAGGTCTCTGGTAAGGAGAGATGTCTTAGCTTATTAATCTAAGAGATTTTCCAAGGCTGCCAGTTTAGTTTCTAACCTCTGGCCCTTGGTGGAAAATCTGTTCTCTGTCCTTGATACTATTTAATTATGTTTCCTTGATAACAATAGGACAAAAGACCTTTCTAAGACCTTGTTTTGAAAACAGTTTTCCCTTTTCTGATGGCATGCAATGGTCATCATTATAATCCAATACTTGCTGCCACTTGTATTCTCGTTACCCTTGTGAAAGCTCAGTGATCCCAGAGGTTACTTATTTTATTATATCAATTGTATATCATGCATAACAAGAAACCCCAAGAGTCAGTGGCACACAACAATGTACTACTATTTGCACAGTGCAATTGGATATGCTATCTGTGGATGCCATTGTTTGGCTCTCTGGCTCATAATATCTCATAAATGTACAAAGAAGGTAACATCCAAGAACATAGCCACTTCCAGAATCCATTGGGACAGGATTTGGCTATTGACAGAATTAAGTTTCTTGAGGTACATTGAACAGAAAGGCTCAGCCCCCGTACAGGCTGTTGGAGGAAAGACACTGCTGTAATTAACTTCCATTTTAGTTTGACACACCCAGGAAAAGAGAGCCTCAGTTGATGAATTGCTTCCATCAGTCTGGCCTGTGGACAAGTCTGTGGGTAATTATTATTTACTAATTGACATGGGAGGGCCCAACCCACTTTGAGAGGCACTACCCCTGGCCAGGTGTTCTTGGGTTGTATAAAAAGACAGGCCGAGCAAGCAACAAGAAGTAGGCCGCTCAGCAGTATTGTCCCGAGGTTTCTGGCTCAGCTCCTGTTTCTAAGTTCCTGCCTTTAGTTCCTGGTTTGTCTTTCCTTGATGCTGTAAGCCAAATAAATTCTTTCCTCTTCAAGAATTGTTGATTGGGCCGGGCGGTGGTGGCGCACGCCTTTAATCCCAGCAGAGGCAGAGGCAGGCGGATCTCTGAGTTCGAGGCCAGCCTGGTCTACAAGAGCTAGCTCCAGGACAGGCTCTAGAAACTACAGGGAAACCCTGTCTCGAAAAACCAAAATAAGAAAAAAAAAAAGAATTGTTGATTGTTGGCTTTTGAGGAAGTTTACCACAGCAACAGAAAGCAAACTAGAGCAGCAAAACAGATGCCTCTGCTTCTTGGACCACTCCGTAGAATATGGAGGATAGTTTCATCAGTGTGAGAAAGAGAGAAGTATCAAAGATTACAATTTTTAATAACTAAAGTTTAGAAATGATATACCTTTTTCTGCAGTTCTTTAGTTTTTATTTAACAGTGTGTTATGTTGTAAATCTGGCTAAGAACCTGTGGTTGGGGAGCTCACAGGTCCCAGAGGTGACCTTACTATTATTGTTTTGGTAAATGGACACAATATAAAAATGTCCTTTAACATGTGTAGATTAATGCAGATGTCAGACTTCAACAGAGAAGTTTCTTTGTGTAGTATAAAATGGTAAATACAGAAAGCACAAAGAATAAGTGTTTGTGGAATACTCTCACAAACAGGGCATCTCCATATACTGCCAACCCATATCCAGGGGTACACAGGCAACTGAAACTGAAGTCAATGAATTATTAAATAAAAAGAGGACCTGAAGATGGGGAGGAGGGAGGTGGGAGTGGGTCTGTGAGGAATGTGGATATGATCAATATATATTGTGTGAGATTCAAATGAATAAAATGTCACATCAAGATTGCTTGATTTTTAAATTTAGCTTAAAAAGTAAAAGATTTCCCAAGGAATGTTCATACCGATTTAATTATGGTTTAATCTTATTGTCTTCATTTTTCCTCCTTATCTATGTGCCTGCCCTTTCTTCACTGAACCTTTAGACCCCTAAATCCTCTCTTCTACTTTTTCTATTGTCTTCCTTAGCTCATTTCTAAAAGCCCTTTGTCCAGTTTTGCAGGCCCCTTTATAGTTTCCTTGCCTTTTCCTATATTCACTTACAACAGGATATACATATTTAATAGAAGATGGGATCTTTAAATGAGACAAAAATGTGGTGTTTGTTTTGGGGATCTAGATATAATATTTTCAAAATAATTTTTCCAGGGCCACTTATTTTCTACAAATATTATTATTTAATTTTCCTGATATTTATTTTATTATACATAAATTATACATATCATGTTTTAATTATTATATTTATGTAATTTTATATAATATTATATATATATATATATATATATATATATATATCTCAAGCATTCATTATCATCCATTTATCTGTTTAGGGACATCTAGGCTGATTTCACTTTCTTGATTTTGTGAAAGCACTTGAATATGTAAGTATGTCTATATTGTGATATACAATCCTTTGGATTTAGTTGGGTCATATGCAATTCTATTTCAAGTTTTCTGAGAAGCTTCTACATTGATATTTATAGTGGCTATACTAGTTTGTACTTTCCCCAACATCTTTGCCAGTATTAGTTGGACTAGGTAGTACTACTGCCAATATTTTAACATCCTCTTCTGAATTTGTTGTCATTTCTTTTCTTTATGATTTCCACTTTGACTGGGGTGAGATGGAATTTCAAAGTAGCCTTAATTTGCATTCTGGTGGCTAGAAATGTTGACCATTTTCAACTATTTATTGGCTCTTTATATTTCTTCTTTTGAGACTGGTCTATTAAAATCATTGGCCTCTGTAATGATTGGTGATCCACTCTTCTCACTTGTGGCCCAGATTTACTGAATTAGTCAGAGCACACAAGGACAAAAACAGAGAAAGACAGGAATCATAACAACAATTGGAAAATCTTAGAATTTCTGGAATTTGGAATTTCCTCTTGAAGAAAATAAACCTAAATTCCAGGAGAATTTTTTCCTACTACCTCTTAGGATTTTTTTTTTCAAATAGCAACTTCCTTTTAGGTCAATAGTATACTCCCATTTACCTCATCCACAGAAGTCCTAGGTTTAAAACAATTGTAACTTTTAATATTTTTCTACATTTTTGATCCTCTAAGTTCTACTTCCTTTGCAATATTATTCATCCCTACTGTTGATTAGTTGCTTTCTGAGCATGTTCTAATCTCTAATTTCTTTCCATCCCTAGTAATTTATCATTGTGTGTGGCCTTTTACAACTTTTGAAATATTCCATATTTCTGATTGTGTTTCTTAACAATCACAGAATAGGTAATTTCCAGTTTCTTCTATAGATTGTGATTCTTGATTTAAAAACAGTCAGCTCACACTTGATTTAAAAACAGTCACTCATTCCAAATTTTTACTTCAGAAGTTGGTGAATTTTCTATTGTTTAATCATAAAATGTTTACTTTTTCACCAGGCAATGAAAAACTATTCACAAAGGATAACTTGCCTAACTGACAGAAGCCAGACCTAGCTATATATTTTTAAGAGTCACATTTAACCTCTTTCCTCGAGAAATGGATCAATTCCAGCATTCTGTGGTGTTAGTTTTTGTTCTTTTTCTTTTTAGTGTTTTATTTTATGTATGTATGAGTGTTTTGCAAAGTAGTTCAAGTAGTTTTGAGCTGCCATGTAGGTGCTGAGAATCTAACCCAGATCCTTTGCAAGAATAGCCATTGCTCTTAATTGCTGAGACATCTCTCTAATACTAAATGTTAGTTTAGTATTAGCATCATAAATAAGAAAATTAGCTAATACTGTTATGTATCTATAGTGAGCCAAACATTATTCTAGGTATTTGGAGAAACAAGAAATGCAATTGCTATCAGAGCCCTGGAGATAAGGCTTCCTTTAATGGATCGGATCAGACATAAGATATAACTTTCAACCAGATTGTAGATACCTGTGGAATTTTCCCTTAAATTCTGGACATTATTTCATAAGCAGAATTAGAAAGAGGGGAAAATATCCTAAAGGCAGATATAGAACCAAACTGTAAGGCTGATAATATTTTTTCCTTTTCACTTGAATTTTACTAATGTCTTTTTATTTAAAACTAATCTCATTGACAAGGTAACACAAAGGGATTGAATTTTCCTATGATTATTACTGGTATAGAAAGTCCACTTTCTGCTCCAACACTGTCCACAACTGTATTATACTCATTTTATATTCTTTTGTTGTTATTAATATAGTGCGTATGTATTTTGAATTAACTGTTGTTACCAGTCCAGATTTGAAACTTGCCCTATACTTTCTGTGCTGTTGCTCATCTCCCTATATTCTGCCAGTACCTTTATAAGCACTTGCAAAATTCTTTTTTAAAAAAGCCTATGTTGACTTCTGTAAGTTAGAAATTGAGATGAGTAAAATATGGATCATACCTTCAATGAGTTCATAGTTCACAAAGGTATGAGGAAAAAGACGAAAACACCAATAACTCATTCATGGCCAACTGGTCAATATGTTAGAGAATGCTAAAGCACATTTGTATGAGGAACGTTGTTATTTGTGTATATGTTTTCCACCTGTGCATTTTGTAGACGTCTATTCTGCCACACATTCTGAAATTTTAAAATGTGATTTCTTGTATTTCTTTTATGTAATGCTTTCATCCTGCTTAGTGATTACATTTTTCCATTATTTAGTACTAGTAGCCAGTTAGTTAATCTCTGGAATGCTTGGATTGCCATTTCATTGTAAACTGATGGTGTAGACTCTGTTCCATTCTCCAAAGGGTTTTGGTAGTGATGGAGAATGGAATTGGAAAAGTCACTAAGACAAAAATTTCCTTATTGACCAGGAAATGTCTGACTCCATGCCTGGTATTTATGTGCCATATAATTGGTTGAAAATAGCAATTAAACAAAATCTTGGGCACCAGTGTTCTGTCAAGCCTTCCAATAAAAGACATTCCTTTTTTCCGTGTAAGACTGAGAATTGAAGTCTCATCAGAATAAGTAGCTTCTTAATCCATCAGAAAATAGACTGTTCTGTGCTGACATTTGGTTCATAATGAAAATGTGATAAGTCACTAGCCAGGAAGCAGAGCCAGGCTGCACTGTGTTGATAACAGTGCAGTACAATTGATGGTGTGTGGTTCTGGAAAACAAGACCTGGAAATACAGCTCACCCTTGGCATTATGACAAAAAGAAAATTTCAGAATATATTCTTATCATTCAAATGGATTCAGCTTTCCAGCCTTCTCAGGCGAGTAACGATTTTTAGTAACTCCCCAGTTTGGGGACACTAGTGCCTAATGGGACCCTGGCAATAGTCCTGATGAACACGGATGGTCACAGGACAACAAGGATTGTAGAGCTGCCTGCCATTTGAACAAATGCAGGGAAAAGCATGTTGGATAGGAGTGGAAAGGGGCTAGCTACCTTGGAGTAAAGAAACATACTATCTGCTACATCATGGGAGAGGCAACCAATGCCTGTTATAATGAACTTTTTATGGTAGCTCTAGTAATGGGTATAGAGATTGGAACTGGATAAACATGAGATGCTTTTTGAAAAGAATAACTTGCTACTGAATTATTCTTTTGTGATTTGTCCTTGCTCTGGGGTGACCTGGGATAGCTAACTTTATTTAGAGCATCAGACAATTTATAGTCTGAGGGTTAAGAGGGGTACGTGAGTGAAGTGTACAATAACAAGGGCAAGCTGTGCATGATAAAAAAGCCACATGTGGCAAAACAGGCTTTTGCGTAAAAAACATGTTTTACATATTTTTATATAGTGACAAATAAAATAGATAGTTGCAATGAATGATATGAACTAAACTCATTCCTATCTGCTACGACTGGGAGGCACTAAAGCATATCCCAAGAACAATTTCATGTTTTTGAAAAAACTGAGTTCACAAAACTCTTTTGTTTTCTTGGAGTTTTCTCACAAGCACCCAGAATTTTCAAGTGAGTCCATTCTTGGATGATGCTTCAACAATAGTTCAATTGTTGAGGCCCTGTAACATATACTTTTTAAAAATTACCTTTAACAGGTACGATGAGAACAATTGCTAAGGGCAAAATTACAGCTCATTGAGCTAGTTTAAATATTCCTAGTTTAAACAGTCCTATTTATCATGGCAATATGGATGGTGAAGTTTCATAAGGTCTTGTTACAGAATGAAGAAATTAAAGGCAGTCAATGGGATCTAAGTGAAGAATCAGTTTTCTACAGGGACAAGCCTCTGATATATTAGTAAATCACAAGTGGTTATCCCCTAAGTGTGTGTATATATGAGCAACACGAAATAGACCCAGGAGGTTTTCTACACGTGCGCACGTGTGTGAGGGTGTGGGTGTATGTGTCTTTGTGTCTCTGTGTGTAAAATAATATAAATTTTAGAAGCACAGGTCATGAATTTGAGACAGCTTGGCAGAGGACATTACAGTTTGACAAGGGACTGGGAATGGAAAAGATACAATGTAGTACTCATCTTTGAAATTCTCCAAACAATAATAAAAAGATAAGTAAAAAGAGATTTCAGCTCAGTTGACTCTAAGTTATCTGACTCTGCCTTGTGGTCTCCCCTGATTGTATTCCAGTTGCAGTAAAGTAGGCACTTTGATCTTTGACTAGGGAGTGGCTTCACACTCTAGTTCCAATAACTATACTCACTTTCCAGATTCCCTAACATAAATTCTTGTAAGGCCAGCTTTCCCAGAAGCCAAGTCTCTCTAATTAGGAGGTTCTGTAACCTCAGAGGATATTAGATTTGGGTGTACTCTGCCAAATACAATGCGGGACAAACAGTGTTGAATTTGAGTTAAACAACAAATGGTATGAGAATAGCATGCCACTCACGATAATAAAAATACTCATTTGAACATCAAATTTATTGGACATCTTGTACTGTTGTTTTCTAAATCTGATAACCCAACATGGGTACTTTTTGAAAATTCATATTCTTGAGCCCTACCCCTGTTAATTCTAATTTGCCATGTCTAGAAGGAAACACTTTTAATAGCTTGCTGCACAACACTGTCATCCAAGCCAAACCACAGCTATTTTAGGACCAGTTGTGACTGCTTGCAAAGTATCATCAGAGCAGGGCTTGTCGCTGCTGACATTCCTGCCTAGAAGGAGGGGTCAGGAGGGTCATTGGACCCCAACCTGAGTGTTCAACTACTCCACCCAGGCATTTAGATGTAATTTTGTCCAAATATTATATGGCCTTGGGGGTCTTGAAGTTGGGGGCTAGAATATATAGGCTGGAGAAGACTAAAGGATGAGGCACCATCTGTTGCATTTATGGAGAAGCCATCATTCATGTTGGGTTAAGGCTTCATCATGGTTACTTTGAAGCCATGCTTAGAACCTTCACCTGGGTTCTGTAACGAAATATGGTTAACTCATTGGTTCTCCAGATTGAATAGAATCAAACTTTTTTTGACTGTATGACTTTTTTAGGAAAGGGGAAACATCCATATCTCTCCCTGGGAAGGAATTTTAGGAACACAGGTACAATGAAATTGAAACAGATAGCAAAATAATTTTTTTCATGATACCTACATATCATAGTATAGATTTGTTTGTGGCTCCTGCTTTCTGGTACACATACAGTCTAGAATTCTTCAGTAGAATTGTGGCCCTGAACTTAAACTCTTTCCAAAGTGTGGATGACCCAAACTCCAAGCACTTTTTCTATGCATAAAGAACTGGGTTGCCAGGTGGTGGTGGAACATGTCTTTAATCCCAGCAGTCGGGAGACAGAGGCAGGTGGATCTCTGTGAGTTTGAGACCAGCCTGGTCTACAAGAGCTAGTTCCAGAAAAGGATCCTAAGCTACCGAGAAACCCTGTCTTGAATTAACCTAAAAAAAAAAAAAAAAACATGAATGGTTTAAACTATTCTCAAGGGAAAATATATAATGGTATCTTTGACTTATTTAGCACATCCTCTATACCAGGTTCTATTGTAGGTACTTTGACATATGTCAATCCCTTTTGATCTCACAATAAAATAAGATAGATACTTTATTTCCATTTTAGGATGAACAAACTGAAATACAAAGATTTGAAGTGACTTGCCCAAGATCACATAGTAAGCAAGTGCTAGAGTCAGAGTTTCATTCATTTCATCATTTAAAATGAAATATGTAAATGCCAATGTCTGGTAATGCACCTGAATAAAACTGAGAAATAGAAAATTTATTTTCCTTATCCCCTACTTTCCAACTGATCACCCATTTCTGTTGCCTAATTGGCTTTCTATATTGTCTTATAACATTCTTACATTCAACAACCAAATCAGTAACCTTGTTTTCTCAATATTATTAAAATCTCCAGTGACTGTCAGTAGCAAGAACCTACTTGTTCTCAAAATTATAGCAATAGTAGCTACCATTCTGAGGAAAAGATTTGTAGGCAAGGTGTGTGTGTGTGTGTGTGTGTGTGTGTGTGCATGTGTGTGCTTACCTAGGTGTATGTATGTGTTTTGAGGCAACTGTTTGCAATAAAAAAATAAAATATCCTAGGTAAACTAGGTAAGTTCAAGAACATTAGATGGCCTGTTATTTATTACTGTTAGCACGAATTATATATGAGAGTTCTTTTATGTGGGTTAAGCAAAACGCCTCCCTCCAATACAACACACACATACACGAGTTAGAGCTAAACTCATTTACTGACTATAAGATTGAACTTGAGTTCCTTAAATGGAACTCTGTGTATGTCATCTCTGCTCCCTGGAAATAGGGCCTGACTCAGAGGAAATGTACTTTAATTGCAGAGTTTGAATGAGGCTTCCTGTCTATATTCCAACTGACACTTCAGTTCAACTAAGTGTAATTGACAAAGCAATGCTCAGTGTTTTGAGGGCTACTGCGCACTAGCAATTCAACTGAAGGTACAGAAACTGTCAGAATCAAGCTAAAACTCTAAGAAATAAAGCTATTCTTGAAAGGTTGATGATAATTTTGGGAAAAGACAGAACATTATGTGAAGAAAATTCATGAAGCTAATCAGGTTTTAATTGTTTTGTTTTTGTCATACTGTTCTTCTATACAGAGAAGGTGTTGTACTGGAAAAGACTCACTTTTTAATTTACTTATTCATCAACCATCATTTCGTTGAATGAATGTTTAATGCATGTCTATTATGTGTCAACTATTATTTAAGGAGCAGCAACAAATATGACCAAAAACTTTCTGGCTTTTATAGAACTTACATTTATTGAAGTATTATCTGATGGATAATCCTGTGATTTGGAGTCACTGTCATGGATCAATGCCCATGGAAGTCACCATACACAATGAATCTGGGGTCACTAGTTATCTAAAGTGGTCTAAACTAGTGGTCTAAAGTTATCAACCAAGATCCAAATTAGGAGAGTGACCCAAACATCTCCATTTTCATGTCTATTCCTTCATAGCTTCCAGGTCAAAACTGACTTGTTCCTCAAAGTCTGCCTTCTTCTGTTGGACTCTATCCACAATTCCGTCTTCATGGCATCTTCTAAACATCTCCCCCTATCTTCTAAGTACACAGTTCTGTATTTTTTATGCAGTCTCATTTTACAGTAATTTTTCTATATCTAACATCTTTTCATCGTTGTTATAAGTAGGCGAATAAGGGGGCATACCTAATAAGATAAAGACAGAGATAAGCCTGATTTTTAGCCTAAATCTAGAAGATTAGGTAGGAAAGTAAGCAAATGCAGGGTGTCTTCAAATTTGAGCAGATTAAGGACAAAATAAGTCATTAAATTATATTATCTGATGCTCTTTAGGAGTTCCTAAAATTTCTGAAACAGTCAGAGAACCAAAATTGGAGATATAAAAATAAAAAAAATAACATTCAAGGACGGGAGAGAATGCTCAGTGGGAAAGGATGCTTGTTCTGCTCCACAAGCCTGAAAATTTTAGTTTGAATCCCCATCAACCAACAGAAAAATGGGCATGGCTTTAATTGCCTGTAACTTGAACAGTGAACAACAGAGACCCAGGAGCTTGCTAGTCATCTATTCTAGCCAAAGTGATGTATTTCAATCCCAGTGGGAGAGCCTGTCTCAAGGGAATAAGGAGGCAGAGATGAATTAGGGGAAGATACCCAAAGTCCTCCTCTAGCTGTCAAACATTCATATACAAAAATGCACACTGATATACTCTGTGCAACACATGCAGCACACACAGACCTTATGCAGCCACATAGAAAATAATAAACTCAAGATTACATGGCAGAAATGGAGGTATTACCCACTGCTATAAAGCATTTAGATTGTAGTCTGAACTGTGAGAAGGAAAGGCAGACTGATTTGAGAGACCTGCCTGTTGTTACCACACTAATCTTGTTGGTGCTATGCTATAGTCTGGGATGCATTTCCAGGCCTTAAGGTTCTGTCTTCACATGAATAATATCTTAGGCCATCAATATCAAACATAAGTGCACGGTGAATGTGATAGATCAACTTAAAACATACATATTTTTCCAAACCACAAAGATAACCTGATGCCCCTCTGCCATGGCTAATCCATGTGATTGCTAGTTTTTTAAACTAAGTACAGACCTTGTCTTGGGCTAGCATTCTTGAAACATGGATTGGATTTATTAAGATATCCAATTACATTTGCTTTCTTATACCATACAATGCAGAGGAGATCCTGCTGAATTCTTTAAGTACTCCTTCAAATTACCTAAAATATCCTCAAATTCTTGCAGTAATGAGGGATAAACCCAACTTCTTCTGCTTACCCAGATGTGCCTCTGACCGTTGGAGCTTGGTGATACTGACAACTGCCCCTATAGCTTTTATTTCCATGAGAGACTACCACTAGAATCTTTGCAGCTGGTGCCTTGAAACTCAACTGGGGCTGTCTTTGCCAGACCAGAGTCCATAAACTGTCTGCTATTCAACACCAGAACTTCCAATTCAGGCTTGGGGAAGTTGTATTTAATTGCAGAGACAAAAGAAAAATGCATAATTTCGAACTGTAAAGTTTCAGAAAGCAATTGTCTATTTTCTTTGATGGCTTTGGAACTTCTCCTGGGAATAATTCCTAAAATTAGGTATATATTTAAAATTTCTGAGAAGGTCTAGGCGACACCAAGTTTCTATGTAGCTCTTTGAAGATCTCTTTTAATGGTTTGGTATGTTTCCCTCATTCAGCTTCTGTGAATACTGATGTTAAAGGCTCACATCTATAATTTCTCCATAGATCTGTCCCTGTGTCAGTGAAGCTGCCTTACTGAAGGTATCTAATTCCTAAGGTAGACTATAGCCAATGGCCAATTCGGCAAGAAGTACAATATCCATTTATATCAAGGAAGGACAGATCCTTTAGAGAAATTTACATACCAAGAGTTTTATATAAAATCAATTTAAGACTAAATTTCACCCTAAATCACAGGCTTGCTTAGATACCTTCTCTTGCTTTCCTCATTTCCTCTCAGACTGACCTCACAGAGAAAATTTTACTAAGAAACCACTCATAGAAAGTTTTCTTCAGAACAAAATCTGCACATTGGAAACTACAAAATTTTGAGGTACAATATTTAAAAAGATACAAGCCAAGTGAAAAATTATTTCATGTTCATTAATTAGGAGAACCAATATTGGTAAAATGCCTATAATATCTGTGATGGTTAATTTTGTCTGCCAACTAGATGGGATTTAGGAAAATATTCATGTTGAATCTCTGCACATATCCATGAGTTATTTTCTAGACTAGGTTAATAGGAGAATTCCCCCTCTCAATTAATAAAAAAGCAAATGAGCTGAGCACTAGCTTTTACCACTTAAAAAGTAAGTTAGGTTTGGATATAGAGTTATTCAATGTGACAAGCTACCTCACATCCCTGTCACCGTACCTCCAGAAGCACGGTGGACCATACCTTGAAACACTAAGCCAAAATAAGCTCTCATCCTTTATGTTACAACTGTTTGGTGTCCTGTCACAGCAATACAATGACAAGGAAATAATGAATTACTCAAATCAATCTACAGCACCAATGTAATTACTCCAAAAATTCCAATGCCATTTTCAAAGTAATAGGAATGGAATCCTAATATCATAAGAAACTATCAAACCACAAAATAGCCAAAACAATCTTGAGTGAAAGGATCAGAGATAGAGGCATCACGGTCCTTGATGACAAGATATGATAAATGCATAGTAACCAAAACACTGTGATAACAGCCACAAAGCAAACATGCAGACAAATGAGAAAAATATAGCTCAGAAATAAATCTATACATTTCAGGCCAACTGTTTTGACCAAGACCAAGAAAATACACTAAAAAGAGTCTTTTCCAAAAGAAGTCCTAGAAAAATTTGGATAGTCTCATGTTCAAGAAATGGACTTTGTTATATCACACCATATGCAACAATTTAAAAAGCAAACCCTTTTGCTCTACAATGGCAGCATGCCTACCTGTTATGCTGGTGCAATATGACACAAGCATTGTGAGAGTTGTGAGGATTCAGGCATTATGCTGGCCTTCCCTGTCATCTGGCAGGATGCACTCAGACAGTACCCTGGCCAGTCCAGTGCCCTATCTCTGCTAAGTCACTAGTATATATGCAGGTATGAAGGTTCCTTTAAGAGACAATCACTGCCCATTCCTGTTTACTTTCCCATTGTTCCTCTGAAGGGCCAGTCAGAATCCTTCTTCTTCTTCTTTTCTTCTTCTTCTTCTTCTTCTTCTTCTTCTTCTTCTTCTTCTTCTTCTTCTTCTTCTTCTTCTTCTTCTTCTTCTTCTTCTTCTTCTTCTCCTTCTCTTCCTCCTCCTCTTCCTCTTCTCCTTCTCTCTCTCTCTCTCTCTCTCTCTCTCTCTCTCTCTCTCTCTCTCTCTCCCTCTCCCCTTCTTTCCTCTTCCCTACTCTCCCTTCCCTTTCTCTCTTTCTCCACTCTCTTTCCTTCCCCCAATAAAACTTCCCACTTAAGGTCTATCTGTATAGCCCTGTTTGTCTCTCACCTTCCATGGGCTTTTACCTACCTCATGGTCCCTTGGCCTGCCAAGGTCCACTTTGCATCATTTTACAACAGAAGTAATCAACAACTATCTGACTGGATATAAGACTCACTCCTCAAGATTGATCCCATCTCTGATGCTGCTCATGTGACTAGGAACCTGAGACTAGATAGGTCATGAGTTTAGGGAAATAACAACTACTACTATTCTGTATAGTGGTATATTATTTATGTTTTAGTAAATAAAGCTTGCCTCAAGATCAGAGAACAAAGCAGCCATAGTAGTCAGCTATACAGACCAGGGAGTGGTGGCACACAATCTTAATCCCAGGGCTCAGGAGACAGAGGCAGACAGATCTCTGTGAGTTCAAGCCCACTCTGGGATACACAAGATTGAATCTGTCTAAAAGAGAAGAAGAGTTCACATAAAGGTGATCACAGCATAGATCCCATGCCTTTAATCTCAGCACTAGGGAGGTGGAGACAGGAACAATATGGCTGGGCAGAGAGATGACTATAAAGGGGAAGAGACTCGAACTTAGTAGTGTGTGGAATCTTCAGGATTCATGGACACAGGATTTCACCCATTTTGATCTGAGGTAGAGGTAAGAACCATTGACAGACTGCTTTGCTTTTCTGATCTTCAGGTTGAACCCCAATATCTGCCTCTGGGCTTTTGTTATTCATTCTATAGTTCTGCTAATGGAACAGCAATAAATTGACTTCTAACAATGTTCTGCTATACCCATAGAGTAGTGAGTGTCTTGATCATCCATAATCAGAGAAGCTTCCTCCTTCAGTAGATGGGAACAGATGCAGAGACACGCAACTGTGCAGAGAGTGAGAGATCTTGGGATATCTGGTCCTAAATGGAATGTTTTCTTCAAACCATTTCATTCCAGGGCTAAGGAACAATGCAGAAGAGAAGGTAAAAATATTGTAAGAGCCAAAGGTGGACTATGACTCTATGGAAACAGTGTCTTCCAGATACTGATTGGACTGATACACATATGAACTCATAGCCATTACAGCAGCATTATAAGATCCTTCTTGGGTCGAACAGAGAGAAGTAGACACAATTTACAATCTTTAGCCAAGAAGCTATCTCCAGTTGACATCCAATTGTAAATAAAAAATTAGTTTTCCCCAATGGAGTATCACTAAGTGTATCAGCCATACTACCATCTCCAACAGTAGATGGTCAACACAAAACAAACTCAGTGGGAATTTTGTAGATTGTTTTGTCACATATTTCATTGCTTAGGCATATCATGTCTTACTGATCTTTTGTTTGCATATTTTGGTTTCTGATTTTTTGTTTTCACATGCATGTGTGTATTACATCTCTATATGTGTTTCTTGTGTTTTTATCTTTTTAATTTGTCTGGTAATTTTTCTAAAGAGAAAGAAGGCATAATGTTGAGTGGGTGAGAAGGTGTGGAGGATCTGGAAGGACATAAGAGAGAAGAAACCATAACCAAATACACTGTGTAAAAATTTTATTTTTAATACAATAACTAATAAATGTAAAATGGATTAAAGACTCAACTATAATGCCTAAAATTGTAAAACTGCTGGTAAAAAAACATGAAAATATACATGACATTAGTCTGGGTAATGAAATTTTTATATGAATTCAAAAGCACAGCCTGCAAAACCAATATCAGACAAAGTAGAGAAGAACAAATTAAAAAGGTATTACACTGAAAGAAAATGACAATAAAAAGAGACAAGAAAAGTTTGACAGAAAATATTTATAGACCATGCATCAGAAATGCGACAAATACTTTAACTCTCCAGGAAATGAAAATATTTCTTTGCAAATAACCTATTTTTTATGGGTGAATGACTTATTTGTTTTACCTTGGAAGGTGCAAACAGCCAGAAGACATACAAACATGCTTCATATCACCAGTTACAAAATTAATGTGAATCAAAAACTCAGACATTTACTTATATATTTAACATAATTATAAAAAGGATAAATTTCAGTGAAGATACTGGGAAAAAGAACATTTCTATATTGCTTGAGGGAATGTAAATTATTACAACTGTTCAGCAGAAACATTATTATGATCCCTGAAAACTCAAAAACATAACCACAATATTATCTAGCAATTCCACTCTTGGAGCCTTATCTCTAGAGATGAACTCAACATGCCAAAGGGATGTCAGCATTCTCTTGTTCATAGTGATATTAATTATGGAAGCCAAGATATGAAATAATCCCAGGTACCAATCAGTAAGATGAACCCAGGATGAAAATGTACACATACATAACTATATATACACAAGATATAACAATTTGGCCTTTTTAAGTAAAAGGGGTTTCTGGCATTTGCAACAACACAGGCAAACCAGCAGTACCTTATGCTATGTGAAGGAAGACAGGCAAAGAAGACAAAAATTGTCCTTGTAGGCAATTTTTTATTTTTATTTTTTTATTGATTTTTATTGAGTTCTACAGTTTTCTCTGCTCTCTCCTTCCCTTCGACTTTCTCCCAAAGTCCTCATGCTCCCAATTTACTTGGGAGATATTGTCTTTTTCTACTTCCCATGTAGATTAGATCTATGTATATCTTCTTAGGGTCATCATTGTTGTCTAGGTTCTTTGGGATTATGATTTATGGGCTGGGTTTTCTCTGCTTTATGTTTAAAAACACTTATGAGTGATTACATGTGATAATTGTCTTTCTCGGTCTGGGTTACCTCACTCAAAATGATGTTTTCTAGCTCCATCCATTTGCCTGCAAATTTCAAAATGTTGTTGTTCTTTTCTGCTGTGTAGTACTCCACTGTGCAAATTTACCACATTTTCCTTATCCATTCTTCAGCCAAGGGGCATTTAGGTTGTTTCCATGTTCTGGCTATGACAAAGAATTCTGCTATGAACATAGTTGAGCACATGTCCTTGTGGCACAGTTGAGCATCCTTTGGATATATACCCAAAAGTGGTATTGCTGGGTCTTGAGGAAACTCGCGTCCAAATGGATCAAAAACCTCAACATAAAGCCAGCCACACAGAACCTCTTAGAAGAGAAAGTGGGAAGTACACTTGAATGCACTGGCACAGGAGACCATTTACTAAATATAACCCCAGTAGCACAGACACTGAGAGAAACAATTAATAAATGGAACCAAAAAGCTTCTGTAAAGCAAAAAACATGATCAACAAGACAAAAACAATGGCCTACAGAATGGGAAAAGATCTTCACTAACCCCACATCAGGCAGAGGTCTGATCTCCAAAATATACAAAGAAATCAAGAAATTCATCATCACAAAACAAATAATCCAATAAAAATGGGGCACAGACTTATACAGAGAATTCTTAACAGAGGAATCTAAAATGGCTGAAAGACACTTAAGGAAATGTTCAACATCTTTAGTCATCAGAGAAATGCAAATCAAAACAACTCTGAGATTCCATCTTACACCTGTAAGAATGGTCAAGATCAAAAATACTGATGACAACTTATGCTGGAGAGGTTGTGGGGAAAAGGGAACACTCCTGCATTGCTTTTGGGAATGAAAACTGGTATAGCCCCTTTGGATATCAGTGTGGTGATTTCTCAGAAAATTAGGAAACAACCTTCCACAAATTCTTTTTTTTAATTATATTTATTTCACATTTTTGGAAGCTAAGAAGTCCATAAAATGACATTGGCACAGTACTGTTGAAGGCTGTCTTGGGGGTACCATGACAGACTAAATGTGGTAGATTATGTTTTATTTATATTACCATCATTCTCACCATGGGTATTTCACTCTCATGATCTCAATATAACCTAACCTAGTTACCTCCAAATATTGCCAATATTGATTCAAGTTTTCAGTATCTTAATATAATATTTTATCAATTCTTTAAGAATTTCATATGTGTACATGATATATTTTGAGCATATTATCATCCACTGCTCCCTATAACTCCTTCTTGATTTACCTTTATACCCCCTTTCTCAACTTCATGTCTACTTTCTTTTTATAAACCACCTAGTCCAATGTGATACTCATATAAGCATGGGTATGGGGCTTATATGGTATTATTACAGGTAGAAATATCAGGGCCCACACTATCAATGAAAACGGACCCTTCTCCCCCTAATAGCCATAAACTGTAAATAGTTCCTCAAATAGTGATAGGGGCTCAACAACTTTCCTGTTTTCCATCCTGGATTTTGCACAGAAAAACCACCGTTGCTATGAGTTCATAAGGGCACCAGTATTGTACTGTCCAGAATACTTTGTATCTTCCTGAATTCTGGTTCTTATCTTCCTACTTCTATTCTGTGATGCTCATAGAGTTTTGGCAGGAGGAGCTATGATAATAGGTTTTGCATTTTTGACTAAGTACTCCACACACCCTCTAAACATCAATATGTCATTAGTCTCTATGTAATTTTTTTTACCATACAAAGAAACCTCTCTGATATGGACTCAGAGATACATTAATTTATGGATATAGAGATACATATTTAGGAGGTTGCTGGATACTACATACATTTAGCTAAATAATAGTAGTAAGTTCATCTTTAGGGCACATGAGACTCCGAAACATGGGCTTTTGATCAGATTTCCAGTACCAGTCATGCATTTCCTCATTAGAAGTGGGTTTTTATCGAATTAGAAAGAATTGATTATCTCCATAGCACTATTTACACTATTGTATCTATGGGGACGTCTTGTCTGGATTGTAATTGTTTTAATCCACAGGATTCACAGATTAGCAAATACTGCTGAAGACTTTTCTCCTCTAGCAGTCTCCACAGCACATTTGGGTACAATAAAATATAGCCAACAAGGAGAAAGCAGGGTCTGTGCTGTGTAATTTTATGTCAAATTGACATAAATATAGCCATCTAAAAGGAAGAGACCCCGTTTGAGAAAATACCTTCACAAGATTGGATTGCAAGCAAGACTGTAGATCATTTTCTTAATTAGTGATTCATGTGGGAGGGTCTACTCCACAGGGCCACCCCTGGGCAGGTAGTATTAGGGTCCATGAGAAAGCAGGTTAAGCAAGCCATGAATGATCAAGCCAGTAAGCAGCACCCCTCCATGGCCTCTGCATCATCTTCTTCCAGGTTCCTGCCATGCATGAGTTTCTCTCTTGACTAAGACAGGTTCTTACTGGAAATGGATGCTGTTTTTCATTTCCCACTCACCCAGACCCAAATAATCACACAGAAACTGTATTAATTACAACACTTTGACCAGTAGCTTAGGCATATTTCTAGCTAGTTCTTATATCTTAATTGAATCCATTTATATTATTCTGTATATTGCCATGATGTTGTGGCCTACTGGAAAGGTTTTCTGATGTCTTTCTTCTTTGGCTGCTACATGGCGTCTCCTTGATACTGCCTAATCTCTCTCTCTCTCTCTCTCTCTCTCTCTCTCTCTCTCTCTCTCTCTCTCTCTCTCTCTCTCTCTTTCTCTCTCTCTTCCAGCCTGACTATATCCTGCCCTGACAAAGGCCAGAGCAGTTTTAGTTTGTTAACCAACAAAAGCAACACTTATACGGAAAGACATCCCACATCATCTTACCATCAAGTTCTAGTGGGCAACACAACTAAGGTAAATGGTAACAAACTTGTAGTTTTGGAGGGTCTCTTGGATCTCACCTTATAGGGTAAAATGATGTTGAGTGTCATAAAAAGATATAATTTTCTTGAGTACTACAACCTTTAAACAGACTCATACAATTGTGTAAGTGGGTATATATGTATATACACACACGTGTGTGTGTTTGTGTGTGTTTGTGTGTGTTTGTGTGTGTTTGTGTGTGTATAAAAAGAGTTACTCTTCCACCTTTTGTTCTTAGGATATTCTCTATGATAGGAACAATAATGTCTTTTGGTCATTGATTCAGATCATATGCCATTTTCTATATAGATAACAAATTAAATTTTCAGGTATTCATACCTAGAGACTGGTGTTTTTGTTTGTTTTGGTTTGTTTTTTCCTTTGTTTGGGTTTTAGTTTAAATAGGCTATTGCACTGTTAGATCAGAATATTTACATATGGTTTGTGAATTCAGGGGTAAGATTAGTGAATATCTATATGAAATGGTCTATTATTTTCCTTCTCTGTAGAATTTTTATAATGATTATAACAGTCATGAAAATAGTATTCATGAAGTATTCATGAGGGCAGAGAGAGATTATGAACATAATAAAAAATAGACTTCCCCTTACCAGGGCTGTTTATTCTACTGTTCTTGCTGTCCAAACTACCAATAGTGGAGGTCCCCACTAAATTACCAGCTGGGCCCTACTATCCAGAGGAACAATACAGGTACTGTGGCAGGTTAATTACTTTGGATGTTCTTTACTAGGGAGAGGGCAACATCCGTTGTGTTAATTATAAATTATATTTTCCCTGGTATGGGTTATCTTCTGGCGTGTAAGTATTTCTACCAGCAAGACTAGTTAGCATTAGTGATTTCTCTTCCCACACTGTTATGTGCCTTGTTCTTTGAGTCTGTGCTTACATGTTCTGGGCTAGAAGCTCCTTTTATCAACATCTCTGTTAAAAATCACTGGATCAGGTAACCAGGAAACCAGAGAGTTTTATTTGTATTGGAGGCAAATAAACCTTATTCTGTAGGTATGCAGTTATAAGCCTAGCTAACCCCAAGCCCATTACTCAACATATATCTTGGAAGTGATATCGGTACATGATTCATCTGGTTCTATGAACTCATATAGAGAATCAATTTAAATGACTTAAAATATTCCACTTTAGGACTAGGAATATGTGGATAATCAAGTAATCTATCCCCATACCTCCTACAAATTCTTTGCTACATTGGTATACCTTTATAATACAACATTAATAGATAAGTGAAACAAGGGATTCCAAAGAAAAGCATAAATTAATCATTCTGGACAAGAGATGTTTGATCTCAGTCTTTAAAGGATGTATTCTGTGAGTGATGATAAGGAGTAAAAGTATCTCTGGGTGAAAATGTTGGTTTGCCAATCATGTTAGTGCCTATAAAAATAAAAGTAAAAATATAAAAACTACAATGTTTATTTCTACAGTTACATGCTGTGAAGAGTAATCACTTGTTCTGTCATTTTAAGTGTTTGTGAGACATATTTCTCAAGGTGATTTCAGGGAATGATGGACCAAGCAATAGGGACTTTGGAGGCAAATGCTTCAAAGTCACTCTAAAGTCCCTGATACAACATCAACTTAAGTGGGTTTTTTTCTCAAAACAAATGCCATATCACTATCTATGGGCAGAGACAATATTCATACTTAGGCTGCCATAGAACCAGAATTTAGATGGTGACACAATTTCGATCAGAGCCTGAATTTAGATGGTGACACAATCTCTCTTTTATAACCCAGTGTAGATTAACACTTCCTTCATTTTTCAAGTCTCAACCCAGGCTTAGTTTATGGCTGGCAAGATGTATTTCCGAAGAGACTACCCTCTATTACCTACCTACTACTGACCCCATTCCACTCTGCCTCTTCTACTTGAGGTACTTGTATCATTTTTAAGTCTTTTTTGAAATTAAAATTCTGAGAAGCAGCATCAACTATATTCAGTGAAGAGTCATTATAGAGCAACTTTGCAGGTTTTCTGTGTGGAAAATAGAATTCGCAATTGCATTCACTCTGCTTTTATGCTCTGTAGCCCAGGCAATCATGAATCTCATGAAGCAAGTCACAGAGCCCCAAGGGCTATGGCCATTAGTTGTCAAGGCTGGAAGCTTTAATGTGGTTCCACAGCACAGTGGGAGATGATGAGGATGCCATACATTATTTTAAAAGACACAGAAGAGCCTTTCTGATTGTCCTTTGCACTAAGCTTAGACTACAGTTGCTTTAGCCATGAATTTGTACTGCAAGCATATTGAATACAGCAATAAAATAAATGCAAGTTCACACTATAAGAAGGTTTGAAGGATGGCATATGTTTGTGAGATCACAGTCCATAAGGCATTTAAAAACAATACCGTCACATTGGTCATATGAACTGATATCCTTTTTCTACCTACTAGAGAGCTTCCTCGTTTTATTATTGTTGGAAGAGTTGGAATCTTATAGATACAGTATGGATTACTAAAAGGAGGTAGACAAATCTGGATTTGTTCCCATATTGATCATTTATTATCTGTATGACTGTGGCTTATTTTCTTAATGCTTGAGTTAAATACATAATCAGGTTGATTTTCATTGAAAAAATATTAATTATTCAACTCCCTTGAAGTAAAAATTGCATAATTTGTGTATATATTCATGCTATAACATATGATGAAGTTTTACATTTTATTATTATGATTAGCATATTATTAACATATTGTTATTATGTTTTGAGAAAGGGTTTCATAATTCATAAAAGTGGTCTCAAATTTGTGGTCTTCTTACTTGCCTCCAAGTGTTAGAATAACAGGTTTGTATTAGCATGCTTATTCCTGAAATGCAAAATGATTATATTAGTCAAAGTTATTCTCTTATGTGGTAATAATACTTGAGATTTACACTCTTGATTAGAATAGGGGTGTCTGGAGGGGGAGAGTATTAAAATTGATGACTGGAAAGGGGGGCATTTGGAGGTAAGGTAGAAACCTGATGATAAGGAAACTCCCAGGAATCTATAAGAATGATCATGGCTAAGACTCCTAGTAGTAGTGAATACATAGTCTGAACTGTTCATCTCTTGTGATCAGATTGGTGACTACAGAATTGCCATCACAGAGTCTGAATCAACAACCAGGGAGCGTGTATAGAACTAGCCTAGGCCTCCTACATACATGTGATGTGGGAGATCCTTCTGTCTATGTGTTGCTTTTATTGGTTAATGAATAAAGAAACTACCTTGGCCTGTTGATATGGCAGAACTTAGGTAGGCAGGAAAAGACAAACTGAATGCTGGGAGGAAGAAGGGGAGAGTCAGAGGGAGACACCATGGAGCCACCACCAGAGTCAAACATGCCGAAACTTTGCCGGTAAGCCACTGTCATGTGATGATATACAGATTAATAGAAATGGGTTAAATTAATATAAGTGTTAGCCGATAAGAAGTTAGAGCTAAGGGGCCAAGCAGTGATTTAATTAATACAGTTTCTGTGTGGTTATTTCTGGGCTAAGCTAGTCAGGTGGTCAGAAACCATGCGGCCCTTCCACCAACATATCTGTGACAGTTATGCAGCTTGGTCTACTTGTGGGATTCCTAAAAATGGGAGAAGGGGCTTACTCTTGGGAACCCATTCCTCATACTGGAGTGACTTGTACTGCCTTAATACAAGGAAAGGTGGTTAGCCTTACTACAACTTGAAATGTTGTGTTTTGTTGATATCCACAGGAGGCCTGCCTCTTTCTGAACAGAAGAAGAGGAAGAAGTGATTGAATGGGGTGGAGGTGAGGTGAGTGGAAGGAGTGGAAGGAGAGGAAGAAGGAGAAACTGTGGTACAGATGTAAAATAAATAAATAAATAAATAAATAAATAAATAAATAAATAAATGGATTAATAAATAAATAAGTTATTTACCCTCTTAGCCAATGTGAAATGACATGATGTTATTAACTATATTCACAGTGCTTCACATTAGGTTTCCAGAAAGTATTCCTCTTATAATTATGAATTTTTAACATACTGACCAATATCATCTCATGTCCAATAACAATGAATCTATACTCTCCCTTATAACTCCGTTTCTCCAAGTTTTACATTTTTTTTAGATTCCACATATAATCAAACTATGTGGTTTAAGTCTTTCAGTGCCTAACTGGACATACTTTATTATATACTTTCTAGGTGTCATAAGCTTTCCCTTTACCAACTCATTTAATGTTCATTA
This sequence comes from Arvicola amphibius, assembly GCF_903992535.2. Lineage (NCBI taxonomy): Eukaryota > Metazoa > Chordata > Mammalia > Rodentia > Cricetidae > Arvicola > Arvicola amphibius. Next base: position 97,530,906 of record NC_052065.1, on the reverse strand, counting down.
TAAACCCATGCACTAGAAATTGTTGTGTACATATTATAAATAAAACAACCTAACATCCAATTATATGGCATAGACATTCTAATCTTGGTTGCAATCACATTTTACTTTTATATTCAATATGCTTCTCCTTGCTCTGTGAAAATATCAACAAAAACAACTTAAAGGATAAAAGATTTCACAGGGTCACAGTCCATCTTGGCCTGGAATGCAATTAGAAATACATCATCTGACAGCAGTAGGAATATGGGGCAGCAAGTCTTCATGATGATGCTGATTAGGAAGCCTAGACCGTGACTGGAAGCAGGAGTGGGTATTACTTAAAGGGTCACACCAAAGAACTTAGTTCTGCTAGTCAGGCTTTCTTCCCTGTAGATTTCACCAACTTTTAACTAGTGTACCCTAGGCTGGAGACAAAGAAATTAAAACATGATTCTACCTGGGGGACATTTCAGATTCAGATCATATCATACTCCTCTCCAGCTAATGGCCATGGCAAATGTTCTCACAATGCAAAATAATAATGGTCATGGCAATATTCTCCTAATGGAAAATGCTTTCAGTCCTACTTTAGAAGTCCTAAGAATGTTAATATAGCCAACACTACAAATGTCCAAAGTTCAAAGTTTTTATGAGCCTCAAGACCATCACTTAACTAGGAGGCCTGGGAAAAACCAAAAGAATGTCTCATATTTCTAATACACAGCACCAAAGAACAAATATTCTCATTCCAAGTGAGAGGAATGAATTATAGCTGAAAAAATCAAATGAAAGCAAGAGGATAAATATTAAATACTCTAGCAAATAATGGCTAGATTCTGAAGAAAGTGGTGGCTTATTCTCACTCTTATGGCCTTGATATATTTAGACATGTGATCTTTCTCTTAAGATGGTTCCACTTGGTATGTGAATCTTTTCTAGGGTCTGCATTAAAAATTATACTTCACCTTAATAAAATTATGCAGAAATAATGACCTTGATACACAATGCCTGATGTCAATTTTTTTAACCAAGTGCAAGCGCCATGTGCCTATAACCCCTATAGTCTTCATGCCTGCAAAATGGGCTCCACATGAATGATGACAAGTTCCCCTGTCAACTTAATACACTGCTGTGTCCACTGGAAGATGATTATAGCCTCTGAGTGCCTGAGTGTGAACCTGGAAAAACCTCCCCATGTTGTCAGTTTTATCAAGGTATCCCCATGGCGTTTGTCCAGGCACTCTCTTTTAAATCATTTTTTTAATTAAATTAAAATATAATTACATTTTTTCCTGCCTTTAACCCCTCCTGTTTTTACCCCATGCTTTCTCTCAAATTCATGGCCACCATATACAAATCTTCTCAGTATAAATTTACTTGTATGAATATGATTTCAGAGCTGTTCACTTGATATGGAATTTGGGGACTCTTCCCTGGGGGAACCAGTTGAGGGATTCTTCCCCGGGGAAAATTATTGTCTCTGCTCCCTACATCTTTATCTGTCTGTAGTTTCATCTAGAGTTCGGTTCTATGAGAGGATCCACTTCCACGTTAGCATGTATGTTACTGTTTTCCTTGTTTAGGTCTTGTTTTGGCAGCCATTTGTTGAGACTTTATGGCTGCAACTTCCCTGACATTTTCAGATGTAATCACAACAGACTTCTTGTTCCTCTAGTTTTTACAGTCAACCTTCCCCTCTTCCATGAAATTCCCTGAGCCTTGGTCATTGGAGTTTAGTGTAGATGCAGCCGTGAGGGATTGGTATCAAACTATCATTTGTTCTCCACATAATATTTGGTTTTCTGTAATCACCCCCATTTGTTGCAAACAGAAGCTTCTTTGTGGAGGGGTAAGAGCTACAATTACCTGTGGGTATGTAATGATAAATATTTAGAACACAGGGATTATGCTGGTTTAGTAAGGCAGTGGTGGTAGCTCTCACCCAAGATTCATGACCTCACTATTCCTAGGTATTTTCATAGGTTTCAGGTACCAGACATGATTTGCCTCTTGCTGAGAAAGCCTTCTTTGTGTCAAATTAGAGAGCTGTTGGTTACCACCAAGATATAAGTGCTACTATGGCATATTCAGGCTTATTGTGTAATGGTGGTCACTGTTATATTTCACACACAGCATAGCTCAGCAGTAGTATAGGTTGCATCCCTTGTTTAGAAGCTTGCATGGAATGTTCTGGTACCATGAAAGCTAGTCCTTATGGAAGAGGATTCTGGCCAGATTTTGTTCTGATCGTCCAGGTACTGTGACCAACGTAAATGTTGTCTTCAGTAATAGGGACTTACCATAAACCTGTAGTAGACAAACAAGGGCAACAGCAACAGCTTATAATATCTCAATAGTGCTTTTGACTCTTCTGACAATAAATCATAAAGTGGCTTCTTGTGCCTGGTGTTTGAGTTTTTGTTAGATAGTATGTGACCCTTAGGGGCAACCATTGCTAACGCAGGTGAGAAATTTTCATTTTTTTCTATATGCATGTATACACATATATGTATTATGTGTAATTTTGTGATAATAGACATTATCCTTTATAAGTTTTTCAGACATCCTTATTGTTATTTTATCCTCTTTCCCTCTTTCCTTCATTGCTACCCTACTTTCCCTCCCAATTAAGCACAATCCATTTTTGCATTTCTTCATTCAGATTACTTTTACACTGCTCTTCCCCGCTCTTTTGCTCACTCCTCACAATGGTTCCTTTTTACTTTCCTAATCTTTGCACTTACTCCCGGTTATATGCCCCCATCTGAAGAGCAGGAGTTGGGAACCTCAGATAAGAGAGAATGTGGAATGTTCTTCTTTCTGTGTCTGGGTTGCCTTACTCATTATGATCATTTCTTGAAGGGGAAGCCTAGCCAAAAACCTTGTTTTGTAAGGCGTGTCCCCCTTGGTCTAAAGGCGTGTCCCCCTTGGTCTAAAGGCGTGTCCCTCTTAGGCGTGTCCCTCTTAGGCGTGTCCCCCTTAGGCTAATATTGACTTATAAAATCTTGCGGGCCTGCGGCCCGCCTGCTCTTTGTTTTCCTGCCCTCCTCGCTGGAACCTTGGATTTGTAAGTTCCCTTTCCTTTCCTTTATTAAAACTGACTTATATATATTAAAGCTTGTCTGGTGAATCATAACTGCCGATCAACCACGCACCTTCAATTTCTAGTTCTATACACTTGTAAATTTTATGAACTCACGTTTGTTTATAGCTAAATAGCATTCCACAGTGTATATGAACCTCATTTTCATTAACCGTTTGTCAGCTGAAGGACATTTATGTGGTTGCTATTTCGTAGTTATTGTGAATAGAGCAACAATGAACATGGCTAAACAAATATCTCTGCAGAGGATGCCAAGTCCTTAGGCATATTCCAAGGACTGGGACACATGGCTCACATGGTAGACTTAGGTTTATCCTTCTGAGAGTTCTCCACAGTGAATCCCAGAGCATCTGGGTCAGTTTGCAATCTGAGCTGCAGTGAAGGGGTCTGGTTTTCCCATATCCTCTCTGGAATTATCAATCCTTGCCACTCTGACCAACATAAGATGAAATCTCAAAGTTGTATTGATTTGCATTTCCCTCTTTGCTAGGGGCAATGTATGAACACTTTCAGATATTTCTTAGCCATTTTTATTTATTCTTTTGAGAACTTTGTTCAGTTCAATTACCCTCTTTTTAATGGATGTTTTTCTCTTTCCGGAACTCTATTTTCTAGTAAAATATTCCCATGTAAGTGCACTTTCACACCCTGCAATCTTCAGGTGGAGGAGTCATGCCCTCAAGAAATTGCCCTATTGTCTCAGCAGGAACTGTATGACATCTTTAAAGAGATCCCAATCTCTTTAACAAGTGCCACTGCTTGTGCAAATGTTGCTTTGAAACTTTGAATGATTATGCCTTCCTTTTTTTTACCATACTGCTTATTTCAATCATCCATTAAATTCTATTTTCACTATAAATGTAGCTAAAAGAAGTCAGTTATGACTGTTACATCTTGAATATTACTCTATCTTAAATAAATAAATTAGTGCATTTCTCTTGCTGTTAGCATTGCTTCGAACTTCAGGATATGGTGTAATAATGTAGACAGATTCCTTGCCATAATATATCATGAACGACTTCTAATTCAGTTCCCAATGGAGCTGTTGCTCTCATCTGCAACCTCATGTACACAGTAGTTACTGTGTAAATTCCTATCATTACTCTGGTCACCCATACTCACACCTGGATTACCCAATAATATTTTTTACAGCAGTTCAAAAGATTCTCTAATCAGATTGTCTCATTCATCCATAAACCTACTAACCACAAAGCACTGTACAACCCTGGTATTGATATTCATTTTAGTTATGGTTCTCATCCCCATGGCAGTAGACCAGAAACACATTAAGGAAGTAATTATTTGTTTTAATGCATGAACTTGAACAGATTTTGGTCCATTATGCAAGGAAGGCAAAATGGAGCAGCTCAGCCCATGGTGGTGTGAACATACTGATCCTTCTCATTTCATGGCTGACCAGAAAACATAAATTAGAACCAAGAGTGGTATAACATTCAAAGGCACACTGCTAGTGACCTTCTTCCACCAGTGATCCCCCACCTAAGAAAAATTTCAAGCCCTTCAAAAGTAGTGCCAGAAGCTACAGAGCAAATACTCAAAACAAAAGTTTGTGGGGAATATTTCCCATTCAAACTGTAACAAGTACTATGTGAAATTCCTATTCATCCAGAAGTCTAGACTAGGCTAGGACTTTCTCAGTAATTACCTTGAATTTTCTAAATGCAACTTCATCATTCTGAAGATCAGCAAGGCTCACTTCAAACATATGACCCTTGAGGCCATTGGATGTAATTTTGTTTTCTAGAGTCCATGTGGCTAGTGTTTTTCCAGTGTGTCTAATACTGAAGATATTCAGAGATTTCACATCATTCCAATCTGACTTAGAAAATGGACCAACCACTTTCTTCTTGACTCCCTTCTCACCACCTTCTATCAAGTGCTTGTTCTTGTCAATCACTATGATGCTACAAAGAGAGCCACAGGAGCCTAGGATTTTATCCTGAATAGTCAGTCTTAAAAATGAAAATCCCATAAAAGTGAAGATGATTTTATATATACATATTTATAAAAAACAATGGCTTTCCCAAGACAATTTTATACATAATTAACATATTTTTGAAGATATGGACTCCTCATTGCCCTCTTTTGTTCTTCCTTTCCTTCCCCTTGTTCCCTTTTTCTTTTCTAATATTACCCATTTTACTCATTTTAATTTAGTGTAGTGATGTTTAGTTCACATAGGATGATAAAGGCAATAATTATGTTTCTGCGTTTGGATTACTTTTTAACATAATAATCTTTCATCTTTCCATTTTCCTACAAATATTATGAGTCAACATCATGCTATTTTTCTTACTTCTTTTCTTCAGAATAGTTTTAAATCAGGTATTAAGCTACATCCAACATTGATTTTAGAATTGATTTTCTAGTTCTGTGACAAATGGTATTGTTATTGGAAAAATTTTTATCTGACTCTGACTATTTTACCATTTTACTGCATTTTTTCACACAAATTGAAATAAGATTATGAAAGAACATAAAGATATTCATTTATCACAAATTATTACATCATTAATTGTTAATTCACAATAATAAGCCAAAATATTGGAAAGAGTAAGGGAAAGAAGAGTCTAGCCCTGCTAGACACTACAAGAGATATGAGTAACAGTTAACACCTGATGGCATCTCTAAGCATAAGTAAATAAATAAGAAAAATAGCATTCCAATATATCCTTACAATAAGCTAAGTTGATGCATATTGTAGACATTCAACAATGACCTATTGATGGGCTGGATAAAAAATGAAGAGGCATCCATCATCAAGCAGTGGGAAATCAAATGATAGAAAAGATTTGAGCTCTGTGATGTACAATCTTAAATATATTTTTCTCATAAACTTTGTAATAACTTTATAGAAGTATTATTTAACTTGATTTTCTAAATGAAGAAACAAAAATATAAGAGATTTTAATAAAATCAAGCCAACTCAACCAAGTAACTGGTATTAAATCCAGGACTGGAGCCCTGGCTTTTCTGGTTCTCGAACCTATTTTCCATTGTCTACATTGTACTGTTACATTATGATTACAAAGTGCAAAAAAGACACATCATAGCCAAATCAAGCTGCTGGGAGCACACTGCAAAACAGTAGTAGGAAAACGCTGCTATAGCTCTGAACTTTTGACATTTTGCAAATGTTAATGTCTACAAATTAAACACTTTATGCTTTAAAAATAATAGTGAGAGGTATGCAGAGAAAGGAATCTAGACACAACACACACACAGAGAGAGAGAGAGAGAGAGAGAGAGAGAGAGAGAGAGAGAGAGAGAGAGACACAAACAGAACGAACCAAGATGGTAGAGAGCTGTTTCCATCTAAAAGGACAATACTTTTTTCTGTTTTGTTTGCTTGTATGTTGTTTTCGAGACAGGGTTTCTCTGTAGCTTTGGAGCCTTTACTGGAACTAGCTCTTGTAGACCAGGCTGGCCTTGAACTCACAGAGATCTGTCTGTCTCTGCCTCCTGAGTGCTGGGTAAAAGGACAATGCTTAAGACATAGCAAGTCACTTATTTTCCAATTTTGGTGGACATCTTTATTGATAGATCATCAACTTCTCTAAACCTACAGCTTGAATTTCATCTTATTTCCATGCTGAGTGGCAAAGCTAACCATAGACTACTCAAAGTGAACTAAGCTTTTAAGCTCACTTTCTTTTACAGGCAGAATATAAACAGATGCACTCTAGAATGAACAATGGTTTTAGTCACTAAGGAAATTAAACAGGATCTTGAAGAATGTAGACAAACCCCAGTGCAGTAAAGAGGAGATGAGATACTGTGCAATGGTTGAGGGTTCCTGGTGCTGTATCCCAGCCACTAGCTGAATCTTGCACTAACACCAAATGGAGTTTGTAGAAAACACACTAAGCTGACTTAGGGACTGTGCAGAAGAAACAAAAGGCAGGAAAATACAAAACATTGCGGAGAGCATCCATTCGAGGAAGAACTTTACCTTCCAGGAGCTCTAGATTGGCACCACCCCCAGTGCAGGCCACGTATTAAGTCATTATATTTAACTTTACTTTTAGAATTGTATCTTTTCCTGAAACAGTAACAGATCTTTCTTAATACTCAGATATTTTTTCCAGAAATAAATCCAAATAGGCAAAGCAAGTTTCCTGAACTTAATTGCCAAGGCATTTTCTGTATTGCTTCTAGCCAGAAGAGAGAAGCCGAGGAACTATTAAAGTTTTGAAAGACCCAAATCTTACCCAAGCTGGCAGCAAAGATCATTTGAGTGATAGTGAGCCTGTCTTTTTATTTCTGGCCACCCTCTCATACAACAATTCTAACAATGCCTTTCAGCTGCAATTCCTCAGTGGGGATCCTGGGACAAAGCTTATCTTACTCTCTCTCTCTCTCTCTCTCTCTCTCTCTCTCTCTCTCTCTCTCTCTCCCAAATTCAAAATTCATATGTGTTTCTATCTAAGTGAAATGATTTACAGTTAATTTTAACGTATAAATGCTTATTCTTTTCTGAAGAAAACCTTCTTCAACTAATACATAAATATTATCATCATCATTGTCATCATTGTAAGAAACAGAAAACATTTTGAGTACATAGCATTTACCAGGATCTACAATACTAGATTTACAAATAACTTAGTTAAGTACTAATAACTAGTTAAGTAAGTACTATTTTATCATTCTCATTGTGTTAGGGAGTGAGTTGAAAGACTAAAAATCTTACTTGATGTCCCATAATTACTTAGTGGAGAAATATATTCTCCCACCCGGACTAATGATAGACATTGGTACCTAGTGCATTGGCCTTAAACCTGGGAGGATGACAATGATTTTGGGGAGTCTCTTTCTCTGTCATCTGCTCAGATCCTGTAACAGTGACTTTATCAGCAAATAATGGCAGCCTTTAAGATCAAGATTGTTTAACATCAGCATTCACTTCTTGTCTGAAATACACATTGACTGGCGCACAGAGACATTTCTAAAGATTGTTGACTTTGTATATCATCATCTAGTTTATCTTTTGAAAGGATGAATGATCAGACCTGAAGTCTGCCCTTGAGGTGCCTACCATTTAGACAAATGACTGTGACATGTGTGGACAGTATAACTTCACCAATAAGCTGTGGGGAAGGCAGACAGATATGAACTCAAATATACTAAAGCAAAGAAAGAACATTTTGCATCATTTATAGACTTGGGCAAAATGTGTGTGTTTTAAGCTGAGGATATCATCTGTTTGGAAAGGTGATGCCCAGAGATATTCTGTACTCACCTTTAACTACATGGACGTGGTCAACTGCAGAACCACATTACAAATGTGAAATAAGGAATGGAACTGAACAAGCAAAATGTGTAAGAAATCTTGATACTGGTCATGTTGAGAGAAGGCTTAGAAGACATTACAGCCTGAATATGCACACACACATTGAAATTCCCTGGTAAACAAGATCTTGTGTTTATTAAACAAAGAAGATAAGAATAAAATGAGAAATAATTAGAAACATTTCTTATCCTAGGTAAATGTGAATGCTGAATGTTCTAGTATACAAAAAATTTAACGTGGCTCCTTGGTTTGATCAATTGAATAATAGCTTCTGAACTGATGTTTTGCTGTAAAAGGTAGCTTCTTACATTGAAAATATATAGTATTCACTGTATATTTTGTATGTGCCAGAATCTATCTTGTCACTTTATGTTTATTATTTTATATCATTCTCAAAATGATCCCACAAAGTATAATCCCCAGAAAATTTGGAGCCCGTGATGATAGACAGGTCTATTGGGCTTTGGGCATGAAATCTGCCCAACCGAATAGTGTGTTGAATGTTTTCCCTTTGTTAGGACACTATTTTTGGAGATGATGGAGATGTTTCACAGTGGAGTCTAACTAGAGGAAGTAGGGTGTGGTTTTGAAGGTGTTTATCTGACCCCTGTTTCCTTCCCCTCTCTCCTTTCAGGAACTCTGACATTCAGAATCTTCACTGTTGACAATGGACTAATATGTAACCCCTTACAATATGAGAACAATCCTGAGCAGTTTCTTCTCATTTTTATTATCCTTGCTCCTGGCAATCTCCAAGAGCTATTTATAGATTTATTTGAGTAGGATATTTCATATAATCTCTGTTTTCTTTTAGTTATCATAATGTTTCAATGTTTATGCATGTTATAGAATGGATAAGAATTTAATTTGAGGCAAAATTATTATCCTTTATTATTTTTTCATTTATTTTACATACCAATAAGTTTCCCCTCCCTCCTCTCCTCCCATTTCTTCCCTCTACCTCCCATCTACCCCATCCCTCTCCACTCCTCCATCTCCATTCAGAGAGGGACAAGGCCTCCCTTGTGTGAAAACAAAGTCTGGCACATCAAGTTGAGGCAGGACCAAGCTCCTCCCCCTGCATCAAAGCTGGATGAGATAATCCAGCATGGGCAACAGGTTCCCCAAAGCCAGCTAAACATGCCAGGTCATGATCTCACTGCTAGGAGTCCCATAGACAGAACAAGCTACATAACTCAAACACATGCATTGCACCTAGGTTAATCCCATGTAGGCTCCTTAACTGTCATTCCAGAGTCCACGAGCTCCCATGAGCTTTGGTCACCTGTCTCTATGGTTTTCTCCATTGTGACCTTGACCCCCTAGCTCATACAATACCTCCTCCTTTTCTTCAGCAGAAATCCCAGAGCTCAGACTAGTGCTTGGCTATAGATCTCTGAATCTGCTTCCATTAGTTGCTGGGTAAAGGCTTCCTGATGACAATTAGGGTAGTCATCAATCTGATTACAGCAGATGGCCAGTGCAGGGACCCTCTCCACTATTGCTAGGAGTCGTAGCTAGACTCATCCTTATGGATTTCTAGGAGTTTCCCTGGCACCAGTTTTCACCCTAATCTCAAAATTCCTTTTCCCATCTTTCATTACACTCCCCTTCTGTATTGCCTTCAATCTGCCTCCTGCCCACAGCCTGCCCAACCCAATTCTTCATATTCCCATCATGCCTCATCCCAAAACCCTGCCTCCCACACACCCGGTTTACCCATGAGATCTCTTCTATTTCTTCTTCCCAGGGAAATCCAGGTGTTCCTCTTTGGTCCTTCCTTGCCTCTCTGGGGCTGTAGATTGTAGGTTGGTTATCCTATACTTTACTCCTAATGTCCACTTATGAGTTAGTACATACTGTGTTTGTTTTGTCTTTCTGGCTCTGGGTTTCCTCTCTCAAAATGTTTTTTTCTAGTTCCATCCACTGAAGCAATATTATTAGACATTGTTTAGAAATATGATAATATGCTTATTTATTACTTTGTGACAATTTAGGTTTTAAACGCTCTTTGAATTTTATGAAGAATGCCAATACAAGCATTTGTGTACAAATGTTTGTTGAAATATCAGCTTTAAATAGATTATATGCCTAAAGAATATGATATTTTATTAAAGAACATTTTATTGTATGCCTTTCCAGAAAATAGACATCTCTGTGTCCTTACATCAAGTTGCAACTAAATAGAAAACTCATTGTATCACATCCATTAGTTAATTCTATAAACTATAACTCAACACAATATTAAACACTTTGAATATCAACACCAGTGTCTTCTAAATTCTTTGCTTCTCTTACCAATTTCTTGAAACTTCCTCATAATGTTTAACATACACTAGACATTCTTATACCTTATCCCATATTTTATATAAATATATTATACATTGATGACCATAACAATTTATACTTGAATCAGGTTATTTTAGGGCCAGAGCTGTCTGCTCATGGAGATAGAAATATGCTAGTGTCTTACATAAAATATTTGATAAGAGCATGAACTGCAAATCTTCCTGATTTTATTACTCAGGACCTGTAAAACTGCAGACAAGCTTTTCATTTAATCATTTGTCTTATTTTCCTCATGCCCAAACTTGGTTTAATTGTGATATTTAATTCATTAAAATGAGAATAATACATATTCAAAACGCTTAGCATAATGCCTATTATAATACATTATTACTTATGATTGTATCTAGTATCTATTATTAGATGTGTTGCTTAATACAGAAAATTTACCTGATGTTAGAAAATGAAAGCTGTAATTAGTGACAGTAATTTTTGGGCCATTTAGAATCAGACTCAAAATCCATATTTGAGAGATACAAATAAACGGATATAACGATTTCCATTGATTGAACGACTCACTATTTCTGAATTCTATATACCACTCAAAGTAACACACAGATTTACATAATCTCTGCTAAAGTCCCAGTGGCATTCTTCACACAAATATAAAAATTATCTCCAAATTGATAGAGAAACATGTAAGAATCAATATAGCCTCAACAGTTCTGAGAAGAAAAACAGGGGGATGCATGATAGTCCCTGATTTTTTTTTCTTTTATTTGTTAAATTGTATAATTTTTACAAATTTTCACCTACTCCCCTCCTCCCATTTTCCTTCCCCTCCCCCATTTTCCCTCCCCCTCCCTCTCCAGTCCAAGGAGCATTCAGGGTTCCCTGACCTGTGGGAAGTCCAAGGTCTTCCCCCCTCCATCCAGGTCTAAGAAGGTGAGGATCAAAACAGACTAGGTTCCCACAAAGACAGTATATGCAGTAGAATCAAAACCCAGTGCCATTGTACTTGGCTTCTCAGTCAGCCTTCCTTGTCATCCATGTCCAGAGAGTTTGGTTTGATCACATGCTCCATCAGTCCCAGTCCAGTTGGCCTTGGTGAGCTCCCATTAGATCAGTCCCATTGTCTCAGTGAGTGGACGCACCCCTTGTGGTCCTGATTTCCCTGATTTTAAATCATATTACAAATGTATGGCAATCAAAACAATAGTGTTCTGGCATAGTAAAGGATTGAAATGGACAAGAATAAATTGAGAAGTTCATAAATAAACTGCAAATAAAAGATCACTCTATTGTCATAACACAGTACATGAATGAACTGTGTGAGATTTCTGAGTGCTTATGCAGAAACTCCAAGTAAACAGGAGTCTTATAACTTTTGTTCCTCCATAGCAGCGGTTGTTCATGGAATGTGCTTTTTTATCCTTCCCAGGTGAAGTAGATAGGAGTGGGTTTATTTTAGATTATTCCTTACAACTGGCTAGTGCTGGAGGAGTGTCTATGTGTTACTTTCATTGGTTAATAAAGAAACTGCCTAGGCCCTTTAATAGGACAGAAAATTAGGTAGGCGGAGTAGACAGAACAGAATCGTGGGAGAAAGAAGGCAGATGCTTCAGGCAGTCGCCATAGGCGGTCGCCATGCCTCTCCTCTCTGAGTCGGACGCAGGTTAAGACCTCTCCTGGTAAGCCACCCCTCGTGGTGCTACAGATTACTAAATATGGGCTAAAGTAAGATGTGAGAATTAGCCAGTAAGAGGCTAGAGCTAATGGGCCAGGCAGTGTTTAAATGAATACAGTTTCTGTGTAATTATTTTGGGTAAAGCTGGCCGGGTGGAGAGACACAGTCCTGCCATTCCTTCTACAGGCTAGTATCTTTATATGCTCCTATGGAAAAATGTTTTTGCAATGTGTAGCTTGTCCCTGTGATTGTATTCTTTACTTAGATGACTCTTCCTTATCCTCATAATATAATTTGTCTGTTGTTTTGAATGAAGTTGGAAATTGCATGAGACTTTAGTGAAACTTTAGTCTGCCTCATTTTAGGCCCCATTCTCCAAGGTTCATGCCACCAACCAGAGAAGCAACCGCTGTGGTTTTAATGTGTCCCTCAAAGGCTCATGTGATAGAATTGTGATTCTTAAGTATGGTAGCTCTGAAGAGTAAAACCTTCATGATGCATTAATGTTGGCTTTATGGGGTGAGATACTTTTCACAGGAGCAGATTATCAAGACACCTACATGTTTGCTCTTGTAGTAATGGGATTATTTGCCATTTTGCTTCTCAAAAGGGATCACACAACTGAGGTTGCTTCTTCTTGGACTTTCAGCTTTCAAAACTGTAAGATAAATATATGTAATTACTACAAAAATCTATTTCTTTTATTCTTGAGATTATAATATACTCACATAAATTTCCCTCTACTATTTTTCCATCCAAAACTTCCCATATACCTTTCCTTGTTCTCTTTCAAATCCAAGAGATCTATTTTCATTAACTATTGGTTTTGCTGTACATGTGTATAAGGTTACTACCTAAAGCTGAAGACACCATGTACTTCAGACACAGGACCCAGAGGTCTCAAGCTTGAAGTGACTTGAATGCCTCCTACCTAAGGACTAGTTTTCAAGGTATCAGATAGTGCCATGCAAATTTCCAAAGGAAGGAAGCAACCAACAATATTGGCCAGAACATAGATGAACCTGTTGGAGGGAGGGCTACTTGTTTGATCCTGGATGCTCAGACCAGAAATAATCACACAGAAAGTGTATTAATAAAAACACTGCTTGGCCCATTAGTTCTAGCTTCTTATTGGCTAACTCTTATATTAATTTAACCCATTTCTATTAATCTTTATATCATCATGTGGCAGTGACTTACCAGCAAAGGTTTGGCATGTCTGAGTCTGGACATGGTTCCATGGTGTCTCCCTGACTCTGCCTTCCTCCTCCCATGCTTTAGGTCAAACCAGTTCTTAATGGATTATTAAATAAAAGCAACACATACACAGAAGGACCTCCCACACCATTTCCGCTTTTGTGTTTAAATAAAAAGGAAGGCTTTAACATAGTAAAAATACATATAACAAAATGGGTATCAAATAAGAATTACAGTTAAAATATTTATATATACTTTATCTTTTATCATAACTAAGGAAAACTATAAAATATAACTATAAATTCTTCAACTCCATCAAAGACTCCAGAAGGATATAATGTTACCTAAGTAAACAGTAAGTACATTGTAAGCAACTTCCATAACTATAGAATTGACAGAGACATCTTGCTGCCTGGACAGTCACCCAAAGTTTTTCTGTACTGTTGGGGCATCCATCTTCAGTTTACAGGCCCATGGTGTCTAGCAGACTTTTCCATGAAGCAGGAAATTTTAAATATAGATTCACCTATATTTGCAGTTTGCCAGGCACTTTTTTTTCTGTATCCTGAAGAATTTCTTGCAGACTCTTTTGTGAAGCAGGAACCCCGAAGGTTCATATCACCTCTAGGCAAGTTCAGCAGTCATTTCTCTGTGAATTCTGCCTGTCCAGTTCATCTATCAAACTCCATCAGGAGCCACTTCAATGTCCATCTTCCTCTTGAAGTAGATTGGTGCTGCTTGGAACAGATATGTCTCACTGTCATAAAAAGTTCTAAATTTTTAAAACATTTAAATGCCATATTTTGAAGGTCTCTGAAAGAGCTGAAGAATACATAACCAACTGACATATATCTCTATATATCTAGAAAACCTAACATGATTACAATCTTGACTATTATAGATGACTATATATTAACCTTAATTTCTTAATTATACATTATATTTTTAAATGAGCTAAACAAAAAATACCTTAATCAAGGGCAGAAATATACATATACAGCATAAAAAATTTACTGTAAATTCGTATCAATAAATAAATTCAAATTATTCATATCTATATCATATCCCCCTTTAAATGTAAATAACCATTTATAAACAATATTTGGAAATATGGGCATAGCTTCTCCAAACTGCTTCCTGCTGTATATTGGGCATTGTAATTTTGGGAGTATTCACAATGGCCTTCAGGAGGTCTTGTCACATTAAACCATATTGGTCTGGAAGCAATCCATATGTTCTCATTTTCTGTGGAAACAAAAGAACCTCTTTTCCAAAGCAACATATCCTTAGACCCAAATTTAGATGTCATGATACCTTTATAATATCCATGCTGGTTTAGCTTAGCAGCCCATACAATGGAATGTCTCTCTGTACCTAGCTTTTTCACAGTCAAAAAATTTAAAGAATACACAATAATATAATATACATAATCCAGACTCTCTGTGAATTTTCCATTTTTACATGGCTTATTTTTCTTTACTCCTTTTAATCTATGACTGTACCCTTTTTTAAAAAGACATTTACTTCTTTTTATAACTCTCTACACTCTTTTTCTCTCTCCTAAGCCTACAACATGTATCCAACACTATGACTCATCTGAATTTGTCTTTTTTGCATATCTGTAATATTTTACTGTCCAGGAGCACTTTTTAAAATGTTAAGTGCTTCTTAAAACTTAAGCTGCACTGTTACTAGGGTAATATGGTACTGCCTCTGCTTTCCCTGCCTAGTCCAACATGGCAGAGCCACGTGTGCCTCTGAACCACACACATTACCCCACTTCCAGGAACACAGCCAGTCCATATTTGCCACCAAGCAAGCCTCAGCAGTCTGTTCACAAACCCCATCCAAATGGTTGGTTTTTTTAAAGAGTCAGAGTTTGTGCTAGCAGCACAGCCCATGGCTTGGAAGCTGCCATTTTGAAACTGCACAGCTGCTGCCACTGAATCAGTGAGACCTCTCTTAAAGGAACAGCGTCACACCACCAGCAAGCATCAAGAAGCTGTGTTAAACTCTGTATTTTTATGTCTAGAAAACCATAATAGTAACCATCATGGCACAATAAACTTAAGAGTACAGTAGTAGCTTACATAACTTGACAGTAACCAGCAACTTTATAGTTCAAATTAATATACTAAATAGGAGGGAAACTGTGACTGGTACTGGGAACCTAGCCAAGTACACAGGGATAGTGGAGTCTTAGAACTCAGAGGAGAACATATAACCACCAATGAATATCTGTACATATACTCAGAGATCAGTGTAATATTCTCCTCTTATAAAGAAAATTTTTCTTTGTTATAATCTCATTTCTTTTTTTTGTTTTTTTTATATTTAAAATTTTTCATCTCCTTCCCTCTTCCTTCCCCTTCCATCCCCTCCCCTCCACCCATACCCCCCTCCCTCTTCAGGCAAAGGAGCCATCGGGATTCCCTACTCTATGTTAAGACCAAGGGCCTCCCAACTCCCCCCAAGTCCAGGAAGGTGATCAACCAAGTGGATAAGGCTCCCACAGAGACCATCCATGCAGAAGAGTCAAAGCTCAGCACCTTTGTCCTTGGCTTCTCAGTCAGCCTCCACCGTCGGCCACATTCAGAGAGTCTGGTTTGGTCTCATGTTCCATCAGTCCCAATCCAACTGGAGTTGGTGATCTCCTGTTAGTTCTGTCCCACTGTCTCCATGGGTGAACGCACCCCTCACGGTCCTGACTTTCTTTCTCATGTTCTCCCTCCTGCTCCTCATCAAGACCTTGGGAGTTCAGTCCGGTGCTCCTATGTGGGGCTCTGTCATTTTCTCCATCCAATGCCAGGTGAAGGTTCTATGGTGATATGCAAGATATTCATGAGTATGGCAATAGGATCTGGACATTTCTGGCACCCTCTCCTCAGCTGCCCAAGGACCTAGCTGGGGGCGTCTTCCTGGACACCTGGGAACCCCTCTAGAGTCAAGTCTCTGCCAACCCTAGAATGGCTCCCTTAACTAAGATATATAATTCCTTGCTCCCATATCCACCCTTCCTATATCCCAACCATCCTATTCCCCCAAGCTCTTCCCATCCTCCACTTCACACTTTTCTCTCCCCATCCCCCCCTCCCCCCCCACCCCACCCCCATGTTCCCATTTTTTGTCCGGCAATCTTGTCTACTTCCAGTATCCAGGAGGATAACTATATGTTTTTCTTTGGGTTCACCTTCTTATATCGCTTCTCTAGGATTTGTTACGAATTGTAGGCTCAATGTCCTTTATTTATGCCTAGAAACGAATTATAAGTGAGTACATCCCATGTTCATCTTTTTGGGCCTGGGTTACCTCACTCAGGATGGTGTTTTCTATTTCCATCCATTTGCATGCAAAATTCAAGATGTCATTGTTTTTTACCGCCGAGTAGTACTCTAATATGTATATATTCCACACTTTCTTCATCCATTCTTCCACTGAAGGGCATCTAGGTTGTTTCCAGGTTCTGGATATTACAAATAATGCTGCTATAAACATAGTTGAACAAAGGCTTTTGTAATAGGATTGGGCATCTCTTGGGTAAATTCCCAAGAGTGGGATTGCTGAGACCTGGGGTAGGTTGATCCCAAATTTCCTGAGAAACCTCCACATTGCTTTTCAAAGCGGTTGCACAAGTTTGCATTCCCACCAGCAATGGATGAGTATACCCCTTACTCCACATCCTCTCCAGCAAAGGCTATCATTGGTGTTTTTGATTTTAGCCATTCTGTCAGGTGTTAGATGGTATCTCAAGGTTGTTTTGATTTGCATTTCCCTGATTGCTAAGGAGGTTGAGCATGCCCTTAAGTGTCTTTTGGCCATTTGAACTTCTTCTATTGAGAATTCTCTGTTCAGTTCAGTGCCACATTTCTTAATTGGGTTCATTAGCATTTTAAAGTCTAGTCTCTTGAGTTCCTTATATATTTTGGAGATCAGACCTTTGTCTGTTGTGGGGTTGGTGAAGATTTTTTCCCAGTCAGTAGGCTGCCTTTGTGTCTTAGTGACAGTGTCCTTTGCTTTACAGAAGCTGCTCAGCTTCAGGAGGTCCCATTTATTCAATGTTGTCCTTAATGTCTGTGCTGCTGGGGCTATACGTAGGAAGCGGTAACCTGTGCCCAAATGTTGTAGAGTACTTCCCACTTTCTCCTCTAACAGGTTCAGTGTGTTCAGATTGATATTGAGGTCTTTAATCCATTTGGACTTGAGTTTCGTGCATGGTAATAGACACGGATCTACTTTCATTCTTCTATAAGTTGACATCCAGTTATGCCAGCACCATTTGTTGAAGATGCTTTCTTTCTTCCATTGTGTGCTTTTAGCTCCTTTATCAAAAATCAGGTGTTCATAGGTTTGTGGGTTAAGATCTGGGTCTTCTATTCGATTCCATTGGTCGACTTCTCTATTTTTATGCCAATACCAAGCTGTTTTCAATACTGTAGCTCTGTAATAGAGTTTGAAGTCAGCGATGGTAATGCCTCCAGAAGTTCCTTTATTGTATAAGATTGTTTTGGCTATCCTGGGTTTCTTGTTCTTCCATATAAAGTTGATTATTGTCCTCTCAAGATCTGTGAAGAATTTTGATGGGATCTTTAAGGGGATTGCATTAAATCTATAGATTGCCTTTGGTAGTATTGCCATTTTTACTATGTTGATCCTCCCAATCCAAGAGCAAGGGAGATCCTTCCATTTTCTGGTATCCTCTTCAATTTTTTTCTTCAAAGACTTAACGTTCTTGTCAAATAGGTCTTTCACTTCCTTGGTTAGAGTTACCCCAAGATATTTTATGCTATTTGTGGCTATCGTGAAAGGTGACGCTTCTCTGATTTCTTTCTCTGCTTCCTTATCCTTTGTATATAGGAGGGCAACTGATTTTTTGGAGTTGATCTTGTAGCCTGCCACGATACTAAAGGAGTTTATCAGCTGTAGGAGTTCTTTGGTGGAGTTTTTCGGGTCGCTTATGTACACTATCATATCATCTGCAAATAACGAAAGTTTAACTTCTTCCTTTCCAATTCGAATCCCCTTGATCCCCTTGTTTTGTCTTATTGCTACTGCTAGAACTTCAAGCACTATATTGAAGAGATAAGGAGAGAGTGGACAGCCTTGTCGTGTTCCTGAATTTAGTGGGGTGGCCTTGAGTTTCTCTCCGTTTAATTTGATGTTAGCTGTCGGCTTGTATTTGATGTAAATAGCCTTTATTATATTTAGGAATGACCTCTGTATCCCTAATCTCTCCAAGACCTTTATCATAAAGGGGTGCTGAATTTTGTCAAATGCTTTTTCTGCATCTAATGAGATGATCATATGGTTTTTATCCTTCAGTTTATTTATATGATGGATTACATTGATAGATTTTCGTATGTTGAACCAGCCCTGCATCTCTGGGATGAAGACTACTTTATCATAGTGGATAATTTTTCTAATGTGTTCCTGGATTCTGTTTGCCAGTATTTTATTGAGATTTTTTGCATCAATGTTCATGAGTGAGATTGGCCTGTAATTCTCTTTCTTGGTTGAGTCTTTGTGTGGTTTAGGTATCAGGGTAATTGTAGCTTCATAAAAGGAATTTGGCAATGACTGTTCTGTTTCTATATTATGAAATACCTTAAGGAGTATAGGTATTAAGTCTTGGAAGTTCTGGTAGAATTCTGCATTGAACCCATTAGGTCCTGGGCTCTTTTTGGTAGGGGGGTTTCTGATAACAGTTTCCAATTCTTCGCGACTAACAGGACTATTTAGAGCATTTACCTGGTCCTGGTTTAACTTTGGTATATGGTACTTACCTAAAAAAGTGTCCATTTCTTTTACATTTTCCAATTTTGTGGCATACAGGCTTTTGTAGTAAGATCTAATGATTCTCTGAATTTCCTCTGTGTCTGTGGTTATGTCCCCTTTTTCATTTCTGATCTTATTAATTTGTGTGTTCTCTCTCTGCCGTTTGATTAGTTTGGCTAGGGGTTTGTCAATCTTGTTTATTTTCTCCAAGAACCAGCTTTTTGTTTCATTGATTCTTTGAATTGTTTTCAGTGTTTCTATTTTGTTGATTTCTGCCCTCAGTTTGATAATTTCCAGTCTTCTATTCCTCCTAGGTGAGTCTGCTTCTTTCTTTTCTAAAGCTTTCAGGTATGTTGTTAAGTCTCCAATGTGTGCTTTCTCCGTTTTTTTTTAAGTGGGCACTTAGTGCTATGAATTTTCCTCTTAGCACTGCTTTCATAGTGTCCCATAAGTTTGAGTATGTTGTGTCTTTGTTTTCATTAAATTCAAGGAAGACTTTAATTTCTTTCTTGACCCAGGTGTGGTTCAGTAGTTGACTGTTCAGTTTCCATGAGTTTGTAGGCTTTCTGTGATCTGATAAGACACAGGTGGTTAGTAATATTTTTTTGTAACTGTGGAAGTTTGCTTTGTTACCAAGTATATGGTCAATTTTCGAAAAGGTTCCATGAGCCGCAGAGAAGAAGGTATATTCTTTCCTATTTGGTTGGAATGTTCTATAGATGTCTGTTAAGTCCATTTGGTTCATTACCTCCATTAAGTCTTTCAATTCTCTGTTAGGTTTCTGTCTGATTGACCTGTCCATTGGTGAGAGAGGATTGTTGAAGTCTCCAACTATTAATGTGTGTGTTTTGATGGCTGTCTTGAGTTCTAGAAGTGTTTCTTTTACATAAGTAGGAGCTTTTATATTAGGGGCATAGATATTCAGGATTGAGACTTCATTCTGAAGGATTTTTCCTGTTATGAGTATAAAGTGTCCCTTTCCATCTCTTCTGATTGATTTTAGTTTGAAGTCAACTTTGTTGGAAATTAGTATGGCCACACCCACTTGTTTCTTAGGTCCATTTGCTTGATAAACCTTTTCCCAACCCTTTACTCTGAGTAGGTGTCTGTCTTTGTGGTTGAGGTGTGTTTCTTGTAAACAGCAGAATGTTGGCTCCTGTTTTCATATCCAATCTGTTAGCCTGTGCCTTTTTATAGGTGAATTGAGTCCATTGATACTAAGTGATATTAATGACCAGTGGTTGTTAACTCCAGTTTTTTTTTTTTGGTAGTAGAGTTTGTGTGTTTCCCTTCTTTGAGTTGTGCTTGTAAAGGTGGCTAGATGTCTGAGTTATTGTGGGCATTGTTGGACTCTTTGGTTTGAGATTTTCCTTCTATTACTTTCTGTAAGGCTCGATTAGTGGCTACATATTGTTTAAATTTGTTATTATCCTGGAATATTTTGTTTTCTCCATTGATAGTGAATGAAAGCTTGGCTGAGTATAGTAGTCTGGGCTTGCATCTATGGTCTCTTAGTTTCTGCAGTACATCTATCCCGGACCTTCTGGCTTTCATGGTTTCCATATAGAAGTCAGGTGTATTTTGGATAGGTTTACCTTTATAAGTTACTTGACTTTTTTTCCTTTGCAGCTCTTAATATTCTTTCTTTATTCTGTATGTTTTATGTTTTAATTATTATATAGCGAGGGGATTTTTTTTTATCCAGTCTATTCGGTGTTCTGTATGCTTCTTGAACCTTCATAGGAATATCTTTCTTTAGGTTGGGAAAGTTTTCTTCTATAATTTTGTTGAATATATTTTCTGGGCCTTTGAGCTGTAATTCTTCTCCTTCATCTTCCCCTATTATTCTTAGGTTTGGTCTTTTTTATTGTGTCCCAGATTTTCTGAATATTTTGTGATGAGAATTTGTTGGATTTGCTGTTTTTTTTATCAGTGCATTTATTTTCTCTATTGTGTTTTCAGAATCTGAGATTCTCTCTTCTATCTCTTGTATTCTGTTGGTTATGCTTGTTTCTGTAGTCTCTGTTCATTTACCTAGATTTTCCATATCCTGCCGGCCCTCAGTTTGTGTTTTCTTCATTGCCTCCATTTCAGTTTTCAAGTCTTGAACTGTTTCCATTGTCTGTTTGTTTTTTCTTGATTTCCTAGGATATCATTTACGGATTTACTCATTTCTTCAAATTTTTTGTTATTCTTCTCATCCATTTCTTTTTTTTTAATTTAAATAAATCTATTTATGAGAGAAAAACATCTGAACATCAGGTACAGTATGATCGATCCACAATGATCCAAAGGTGCCATGACTCATCTGAAAGCATTCTCATGCAGTCTGTAGGAGATCCATGTGGAGGATCAGCTGAACCATTTATTAAAATTCATAAAGCATCTAAGCCAAATGTGATAAAATATGCAATGACCATGATACAGTAATAAAATACAATATCAAATACTACTTGTGAATTATAAACTACAATATAAACAAGTTAAATTCCTTTTAAAAATGAAAAAATATTTCTATTACAGCCTCATTTGAAGCACTTTCAATTAAATGAAGCTTTGTATATTTTCTCTTAATAGCCAGCAAAGGAACACCTTCTTGAGTAACTGTCACCATCAGTACTCTGAAGTACACTTTCACATACATGAGTTCAGTTATAAAATGATGATCAAAGCTTGGAACATCTTCACATCTGGTTATATTCTTTTGTATTTAGGAAAAAAGAAGTGAGGACATAAAGAAGCCACATGGTTCTTCTGGAGCGAGGAGGCAGTCTCAGTCCAGAGAATGGACTCTCTTCATTTAGATTTTAAAATGTGAGGTCCCAAAGCCGAATTCCTTCCAGTCCAGGGAGCTGCCTGCTACTATGAGGCAACTTAAGGATGAAGGAGCAGAGCAGGAGGAAAGAATGAACTGACTACAGAAATGGTCATTGATAAAACATGTTCCTTTACACTCTGGGTCCAATCCTGGGGAAGAACAACCAAAACTATCAATACAGTGTGTGCTCACTGAACTGCACACATGGAACTCCGAGGTGGGTTAACAGTTCTTGACATGGGTTCCTGGTTGTAGTTTACAATATATGCCTTCACCACCCTCTGCACTATTGTACTGAACAGACTCTACTCTGAGACGAGCTGGGGTGTTGATTATCTTCTTCCGGGTACTTGACTATTTCTGCCCTTACAATACGCTGTGACTGTTCTATTTCTGCTTTGTTTAATTTGATTCCCAGGATTTCTGCAGCAACTCTGAAAACACAGGAAGACGGAGTCTCCTGTCTTGGCTGAAACGAAGTGGCTACTAAAACCATTTTCTTGGCAAAATCGTAAGTGTTTATCAGGTTTTACTGTTCGCATATGCTCCAAGTCAATTTTATTGCCCACCAAAGCAACCAGGGGCTGAGTTTCCGATTCTTCGCTCACAGTCTTCACCACAGAATACCAATCTTCTAAATTCTCAAAACTTTGATAATTTGTAATATCATAGACCAAAAGAATTCCCTGTGCTCCATAGATGTATTTATCCAACATCTTGCCACCTATTGTCTGCCCTCCTATATCCCAAACTTGAAGAGTAACATTCAAATTTCCTGGTAAGGTAATCCTTCTCAAAAAGAAATCCAGTCCTACAGTCTGCTTGTACTGTTTCCCAAAAGTCTCTTGAGCAAAACACATAGCTAAGGAGGTCTTCCCGGAGGTGCCGTCCCCTAGCACGACGATTTTCAGTTGCCGGTCCTGGCTCTCCTCCTCGGAGTCTGACATGGTGTCCGGGGATGCTGGCCCACCTCCAAGTTGGAGGAAGGAAAGGAAGAGGCCTCCGGGGGCGGGGGAGAGGCGGCCAGCAGGCAGGACGAGCGAGACCCCCGCCCCGGCGTCCCCTCAAGCCTGAAGGAACTCAAGGAGAATCACTCACCGACCGCCATCTTGCCTTCCTCCCCCTCTTCTCATCCATTTCTTTAAGGGAGTTTTTCACCTCCTGTTTAAGGGACTCTATCACTTTCATAAAGTCACTTTTTTCTACTTCTTCTTGATTAGGGTCTTCAAGTCCTCCTGTTGTAAGTTCGCTGGTTTCCTGTGTTTTCATGTTGTTTTTCAGATTGTTGGAGGGATTCTTGCATTGGTGCCTGCCCATCTCTTCCTCCAAATGCTCCCTGATGGATCTTCTGGTTCAGGATCAGTTCCTCTTGCTGGCCAGGGACCACTCTGATGGGTTTTCTGGTACAGGATCATATCCCCTAGGTGGCCAGGGACTTTGCAGACAAAAGGCCTACCTTGCTGCAGGCAGGCTATTGAAACAAAGGAACTTCCGCCCGAATGTGCTCACCACCCTGTCCCAGCACCCAAACAGGCTGAGCTGGGTTATCTTATGGCCCCAAAGAAGGGAGTAAAAGGGAGGGGTTTCCTGGGTGCAAGCTGGGATGGGATAGGAAGAGGGATGCAGTAGCCGGGGAGAGTAGCCCCTGCAGGATGACCAGGAAGTAAAGGGGGTTGAGGAATGTCTGTGCTCTGTCGCTCTGTTTCCCCAGGCTGCTGCCATGGGTCAGGAACTCACTCATCCCTCTGATGGATCTTCTGGTACAGGATCAGAGCCCCAAGCTGGCCAGGGACCTTGCAGACAAAAGGTCTACCTTGCTGCAGGCAGGCTATTGAAACAAAGGAACTCCCACCCGGTTACACTCACCACACCGTCCCAGTGCCCAAAAGGACTGAGCTGGGGGATCTTAAGGCCCCAAAGAAGGGAGGAAGAAGGGAGGGGTTTCCTGGGTGCAAGCTGGGATGGGATAGGAAGAGGGATGCAGTAGCCGGGGAGAGAAACCCCTGCAGGATGACCAGGAAGTATAGGTATAGAAGTATAGAAATTTTTACTTAAAAATAAATAAATTAAAAAAAGAAAGTTGAGAATCTGATATTGAGGTATTTAGCTTGTTCCTTTAAAACAATAACTTGGTTCCATGAGAAATAAGTAACTATGAAAGACCAGGATTAATATCTTTTGAGGATTACACTTTACTACTGGTGACCTAATTACTTAACACTTTTCTTTTTTCATTAAAGTTCATTTTATTTTCAAAAGGAATATTCATCTCCGCTTTCCTTTCCTCCCCTCTAATTCCTCTCATGTACCCTTCTTGTTCTTGTTACCTCTTAATTCATGGTTTATTTTTCTTTCAACATTATATTTAGTCCATTTAATTTTACATATATTGAGTCCATTTAGTGTTATTTATATTAATTTCAGTGCTGACGACCTAATTAGATAGCCAATTAGAGTGGTCATCCACAAGGAAGACTATTTCTCTTGCATTCCTTAGTTCAATCCATATCTCTTTAGATGTTCCATCACCTCTCAAGAATGCCACCCTGACAACCAACCTTCCAGTCTGTGAAAGTACATGGGACATACTCAAACCCTATAGAAGCAATAATAATCCAACAAAACCCTGCTTTATATTTTAGATATACACTATGACGCACATTTAGAAACATCTCTGTTCTCTTATTACACTTGACCTTAGCCAAAATATCGAGAAGCAATGTCAGCCCTATTATTATCTTCCTATGGCTATTGCTCCATTTAGTTTCAGAATAAATTTGCTCCCTAAAACACACTTGTATTGACAGGGCAGTCACATGTGTTGCATTAGTATAACAATACTGATTAACACTTAATGCTCTTTATTTTATTCTCAACAACATAATACAATTACATCACATCTGTCTTCACTTTACTTCCTTCAAACCCTTATACTTCAAACCCATATACTCCTCCTTGCTATCTTTCAAATTCATGGCTTCTTTTTTTTTTAAAAAAAATAATTGTTATTACATGAAAAACCTAGCAACTCCTTGGGGATAGCGAAGTCGTGATTATACAACTACCACTTTACTATACCATAATAGTAACTACATGATAAATACTTGTCCTTATACCCACAGAGAAGTGTAGTCCTTAACCCTCATCAAGGAACTTTCTCCTTACAACATATGGAGAATATTCCAGAAAACCACAAATGCAGAATTGTGGCGCCCAGTCAAAGCGAATAAATCCACAAAACAATTCCCATACCTAAGTTTCAGGTATGTGTAAGAGAGAGCAGAAAGATTGTAAGAGCTAGAGGATCAAGAAGATTGCTGTGAGACTGTCTCTCTTAGTGATTTCAGAAACTACACCCATAAAGTCTCACCAGCATGACTGTGCATAAATGAACTAGAAAAGAATGACACTAATCGACACACTAACATGAATGGACGAAGACCAATGAAGTCTCAATCATACACAAAGAACTATAGGCAATTAGAGAGTGCTGAGAATGGGAGAAACAATCTTTCCCAGGGAAGAGCATATAAATGGCCAGTCCTGAAAACATACATATGTGCTTTTCAGACCAAGCCAGTTATATTTGGGAATATATATGCATATATGATTATGATTCAAATGTTTAATATTTAGTTTGAGAATTTTATACATGAATATTGTATTTCCATCCCACTTCTCCTTCTCCAGCTTCTCCCACATACCACCCCAATACTTCTCAAATTCATGACTATATACATGGACATCTATATCTATATCATCTATATCTATATCTATTTATACATACATACAACAATATGTCCATACACATACACACAAGACAGATCAAGTCCACATAGTGTTGCCCATATGAATAGATTTCTTTAGGGCTAACTACTTGACAATGTATATATCAGAGAACTGCTCCTGAAGAAGATGGATTGTCCCTCTTTGAACAGACTATGTCTCTAGATCTTATTTAGAGGTGGGGACTTTTGAGATTCCCCCAACACAAGTTGGGATGTGAACTGAAAACCAATTAAGTTTTTTATCTCTATCTGTAACATGCATGTTTGTCTTTTGCATAAGTGTTTGATGGCATTTTGGTTAGGTAGGGTCATATAACAAAGTGCTTTCTGGTAACTTCAATGTAGATAGAAATCTTTCCTGTAACATGTCTCCTTTGGTTCCTCCTTCTATTCCCATTTAATCACCTTATTCTTGTATTCAGAAGATAGGAACTCCTAGGGGCAGAATAACATTTTGTCTAAGGGTCTTCATAGGAGAAGTTGCCTATCAAACACTTAGTGGGACTATATTGCAACTAAGAAATTAACTTTTTTACTATATTAAGTCTCAAACAAGTTGAGGTTGTTTTTGGAAAGCAATTAACCTTTAAGAGTGCTATAATTATTTAATTTGTGTCATCAGTGCTTAGTCAGTTAAAATGGAGGGGAAATCAGCTGAAAAGCAAGTATAAAGTGTATTTCGAATCTAGATCTTTCCAGTTTTTTTGTTGTTTTTTTAAGACAGGTTTTCTCTGGGTAGCTTTGGTGCCTGGTGTCTGTTCTGAAACTAGCTCCCGAGTGCTGGGATTAAAGGCGTGCATCACTACCACCTGGCATTCTCTCTAGTTTTGTACAAACTGGCAAACCCAAATGGCTAGGATGAAGTCAGTGAGGCTTCAGCTTTGTGACACAGTCACTCTTAGCCTTGTACTAGAGCCGGGCTGTCCCCAAGAATGAAGTCTCCATGAACTTGCTTCCCTGTATTTTTCATCTCATTCATGCATGCTGGGACCTTGATGGTAATGTCAACCTCTCCTCTGCCTTATTTGATAGTAATAGTAAACTAGGCAATTTGGGGGTGGGGAGCATGTGTGTGTGTGTGTGTGTGTGCGTGTGTGTGCTTTTATGCACATGTGCTTGTGTATATAAATGCAAATACACACAGAGACCAGAGAGGTTAGCATTGTCTTCCTCAATTGATCTTTACCTTAGTTTAGTGGTATGAGGTCTTTCACCATATCTGTGGCCCACTGATTTATCTAAGTCTGACTGGCCAGAAAACCCCAGTGATCCTCCTGTCTCCATCTCCCAGGGGTGGGATGAGAGGTGAACTCTGAGATGGATGGGTGCTTGGGAATCTGAACTTGGGTCCTCATGTTTTTGCAGCAAATGCTTTACCAACTGAACAATCTCCTCAGCCTCAGATGACTTCTGCTAATTTGTTTAGCTACTCACTTGACGTTGCCAGAAGCAAGTTGATTGACTTCCTTGAGCCTCAATTTCCTTTTCTGAAGAGAAGCATATCTGTGTCTTCAACCTCAGTGAGCAGTGGTTCTTAATATAAAGATATTGAGTTTATTCTCAAAACTTCTGAGGTGATTGAGTGCTTCTCTTACTCATACCTTCCACATCCCTTGAGCACAAAACCACCTCCCTTCTGCTTTCATGGCTTTCTAGAGGCATCTATGTGAGAGATATGTGTCTATGGGCTTCTACACCTGAGCTGGTTTCACAGCCAGCACTAACTTGATCTGCAGAAAAACAGAGGCCACCTGTGTTCTCTGTGCCAATTGCTTTCTCCAGCTAAGCTAGCTGACCAGCCCTAACCCTGCCACAAAGACAATTTTCTCTGCCACAATATTCTAGGGGAAATTAATTTACCCTTTGCTTTGGCTCGCTGGAAGGCTCTATCACAGCGACATCTGTTTAATGGCCATGTTTGGCCAGGAAGAGACTTGAGAGTCATAATTTTGGGGCCTGGTGATAGGACAAGCATAGGAAACTTAAGAAAGCCAGTATTCTCCATATATGATGTGACAGTGACACACAGAATACACATGTGCTCTGTACCTCTTGCAAAATTATACCCATTGGAATTTCAGTAGAGGTAAATTCTAGGCTGATTTAAATCCCTGAGTTCTATGGGGTTGGGTTTCTATGAACACTATTTTAAAAGAAGTTTGATGTTAGGAAACAAGAGTAAATACAGAGGATGGAAGGGGGCAGAGAGCAGAGATGAAAAAAAGGGAGAGAGAGAGAGAGAAAGAGAGTTCCTAAATCACAGGAGATGAAAAGGAAAAAGAAGGACAAAAATCAGCTTCACAAACACACAGAAAAAGAAAAACAACTAACGTTATAATAAAAAAAAAACATTTTTAGACTGTCAAGTACTGGTAGGTAAATAGGAATCTGACAATCCAGAAGTCAAGGATGTATGTCTGGATGGCAGAGCTTGTGATTTAAACTACATAGACGGCTGGCATGAAAGCACAGTATCCAAGCTTGCTGAGACGGGCATTGCAGCGAACCCTGTAAATTGTGAGTCCTGTCTGAGAATGGGAGAGGCTTCCTCTCAGTTGCCCCAACTCTGTTTTAGGAGTACTTCCAGACAATAGAAAGGCAACTTTATTCCCTTTATGTTTGTTATGGGTATTAAATCAAATGAAGAACTAAGAAATACAACTGTTCACTTCAGATGTGGCCTCCTTTTATATATCATGGTAGTTTGGAATTCCAGCCTGCTATATTTCACTAAATAATCTGAGGTCATTTTGCAACTTCAATTTCATGTCTCCCAAAATATTCTTGATTTTACCCCCAGACTGTTTTTTTTGTTTTGTTTTGTTTTGTTTTGTTTTGTTTTTTTTTTGTTTTTTGAGACAGGGTTTCTCTGTGTCTTTGGAGCCTGTCCTGGAACTAGCTCTTGTAGACCAGGTTGGTCTCGAACTCACAGAGATCCGCCTGCCTCTGCCTCCCGAGTGCTGGGATTAAAGGCATGCGCCACCACCGCCCGGCTCCCCAGACTGTTTTTAATTATAAATTCTACTTTATTATCCTAATTTTACTAAACAACTGGTTTCACTGTAATATTTTGTATATGTCTATAATATATTTTGATCATCCTCAATCTTTGATTACATATAATATCCCCCACACTGTTACCCTTCCTCTACCTCCAAGCCCTCGTAATACTTCCATGTATTATCTCTATCATATTCATTTTTATATATAGCCCTCTCTTGCCAATAGCTCCTAAACTAGAACTGGGACTCTGTGAGGCCTTCCTTCTATCTTTGCTGGAATTTGGACCAGCTTAAACCTGCGATGCTCTTGTGCATGGAGTCAGTCATTTGGGTTCATGTGTGCAACAGCCCTGCCACATTCAGAGAACAACTGGTTCACAGTTGCTATTGGCAATTGATGCCTGCCAGGAAGAAGAGTGTCAGTTTCCTCATATATGGTCTCTGATAGGCTATGCGTGTTCCTTTACACATGTGAACACAACAGCAGCACTAAATTTAGAAAGAAATCATAAAGTTGGGAGGAAAAATTGGGGTCTGGGGTATGGCAGGAGTTGAAGGAAAAAAACTTGGGATGGATTTGATCAAAACACATTTTATTTATGCGTGAAATTCTTCTCAATAAAATGCTCTAAGAGAGACAAAAACAACCAAAAGAAGCAATGTAGCTATGAATAACTACAGTTTCTTTAAAGTTTTGGTTTCAGGGCCCTGGATTTTAGCTCTGTCGCAAGGACAAAGAAGAAATAATGAAAAGAAACAGAGATCCAATTAGCAGGTAGGGTAGGGGGTTGTGTTCATTTGTCACGACCCACCGCAGTGTATCTCTTTTTCTCCCAATGAGTCAGATTCCTCTAATCATTGATGGCAAACTCACGTGCAGAGAGCCAGCAATCGGATATCTGGTGGCACCATGCAGCTATCCATGTTTCCTGGACCTGCTCTAGATGATGCCAGTGGGAAATAGGAAGTACATGTCAGTAAATCGGAGCAATCCCTCACCCACTGATGTTCCTCCTTCTGTTCCCATGGTTACAGCTGCCTAGTTAATGTCAATTCTTCAAGGCACAAAGATCCTCCTAAGAACATGAAACCCAAGTGAGGCCCCATACGACTATTGTGGGGTTGTTGTGTTGGACAAGTACGCTTGATATAGAGTCATTGGGATCCAAGAGGAATAGACAGCATTGGAAGTTAAATCACTACCCTTAAACTTGTCAAATTCTCTAGCCCTTGATCTGTATTTCTCGTCTTTTGCCTTTTTTCTTTTCACATGTACTGCTGCAAAGAGTTGGATTATTTGCACTCATTCTATACAATCATGATTGACTCACAATCACATTTGAATGTATATAAACAAATAACTATGAAACTATCACCTAGTAAGGAAAATTACATCACCAAAACTTAAATCTACTTATGCTTTGTGTTATCTCCTCGCCCTTCTTTTGTTACCAGAAGAACCAGAAGAATAACAACTGTCTGATATTGTGTATTTTTTTGTTGCCATGATTTACTTATTTACCTCTCTCTCTCTCTATCTCTCTCTCTCTGTCTCTCTCTCTCTCTCTCGTTCTCTTTCTGTGTGTGTGTGTGTGTGTGTGTGTGTGTGTGTGTGTTTGTGGGTATACTAACACTTTGGCACATTATTAAAAGAAAATGTCTTTTGAGAACCAGTGAGCTGGCCTGAAACCTCAGTGGCTGCAGCTTTCCGGAGAGCAAGTCCTGCACCTTGCCTGGGCATCACAGTAGTGCCGACCCTGCTGGCAGCAGCATAGGTGAGCCTGCCGTTAGTTGGCCCCCACCCCTTCTAAGCCATGTGGTGGTGAGTGCAAGGGAAGGATGCATTCCTTTCATGCCCCTTGCCACCTGTGGCAGGCAAGAGAAATGATCCTGCCCCTCACCTGCTGCAGCACATGGAAGAGCAGGCCTTGCAGTCCCCCTGGTCAGCACAGTAGAGCTGGTCTTGGTGGTATAAGTGTAGGCGAGCCAGTCCCAAGGGTGTGGGAGCAGGGGAACCAACCCTGCCTCTTGCTGCTTGCTACTTAGGTGCAGCTAGCCTGGGTTGTGTTGGAAAGCTCATCCTGGTGTTGAGAATGAGGGAAAGCTGACCTGATGACCAACTCAACAACCACCCAGGCCCAGAACAATACCTATGAGTTGACCCACCCCAACCTTCACCCCATCTGTGATCTGCTGGAGTGCATGAAAGGACTGGTTCTGCAGTCCCAAAGTTGCAAGATCTCCATGACACAGGGCAAAAATAGGATATCCAAGAGGAGTCACAGTGAGGTCCAGCCTTAATAATGTAGCAGAAACCAGAAACCAGAGTCCTTAAACCAGGCCAACCAGACCAATGACGTTTTTTTTTTTTTTTTTTGCAATGGACACTTGCAAGTAAAGATGTATTAACCATAGGGTATATTATATGACTCACTATGTCACACTACAGCTCCCACAACGAAATTTTTCGTTTCTTTTAAATTTTACTTTAATATTGGGAGGGGTAGGTTGCAAGGTCAGAGGACAGAAGCAAAGGGATGGATAAATGAATGCAATTGAGATCCATGATGTGAGATCCACAAAGAATCAATAAAAACGTTAAATACAAAATTTCTTAATGCCTCTGACCTTACCTATGCCTTCTATTAAATAACAGCAATGATCCTAGCCCCAGGGCATTTTTTCAGGCTCATGTGCTTGGCTGTGTACATAGCATCTAAAGAAACAATTAGAATATGAAAGTAGTAGTAGTAGTAGTAGTAGTAGTAGCAGCAGCAGCAGCAGCAGCAGCAGCGGTGTTAATGCTGCTGTGCTCCCTCGGCCCTCTTTTTCTTTCTTTCTGAAGTCATGATCATCTCCTACAGGACACTATATTTAGTCAGTTGGCTTTTGCCAATTCTTAATTTTCACTAAATTCCCACAACACCTATCCATATCTGCATTCTAGCCTGTTTTGTGCTAAAAATAGGTTTGTTTGCCTTTAAAGTAGTGGTTCTTAATATTATGAACACAGCTGGGAACCTTAAAAGTTCCAATCTAAGCTTTTTGCTATAGCAATTAAATGAAACCTCTAATAGTGAGATGTGGGCCTCAGCATTTTTAGGTTCTCCTGGTGACTTTAATGTATAGTCCATATTAGACCTTAGTGCAGAAGTCGGGAAGCTCTGACTGAAAAGGTCAAATTCAATTCTTTGTTTTTATTAATAAAGTGTTCTTGGTCAAACTGACTTAATTTGTATTTATTTATGGTTAATTTTATACTGTAATACCAGAGTTAAATAGCCAGTGGCAGACAAAGCTGAGTCATTTGTCTTTGTACATACCGCACACAAACTAATTGTATCACTGGAGCTCAACATCATTTGCTACCTGAATAATTGTAGACAAAAATGTATTGGCCCCAGTTTCAGACAATAACCTAGGTATACAATTATGTCATACACATCTCTCAATTCCCTGCATTCGCCATGTATCATATTTTATTTACAGTTGTTAAGAAATTGCTTAAAAAATAATCAGAAATAAAAATGAAAGTGTTTGAAGTTTGGTTTTTTTTTTTAAGTTCCTCTGCTATTAAATGTTTTTTTATAGAATCTTGGTCTCCTAACTTGTTAGAAGAGGATGAATAGAGAACACTGGAAATATGAAGTCAGGGATGCTAGCTAGCTTTGTTCCCTGTGTTGACTGTCAGAGCCCTGTGCCAGCTTTTTTACCACAGCCATCTGGAACGCTGCAGTTTTAGGATCTTTAATTGGCTTTCCTCGTATTCGAGTCCATTTAGTTTGAAAAGTGAACTGGGTGATTTTTGGAGATCTCTTACATATTTTACATTCATGTTGTATCCTGCCTACCCTTACTTAGCTGTTTCAATTATTTCTGTCAGAATAAAAACTACCTGAGAGAAATATTTCAAGTAGAAGAAAGATTGATTTCAGCTCAAGGTTTCAGTGGTTATTGGTGATCAACTCACTCCATTGTTTTGGAGATGCTTTAAGGCAGAAGATTTTTAGCAGAGTGTAGTCAAGCAAAGCTATCCAGCCCAAGAAAGCTGGAAATGGCAGGGAGAAAGACGGGCATGGAGAGTGTATAGTAGGAAGACACATACACACACACACACACACACATATGTAGAAAAATGAAGTAACATATTTCCTCTTAATTTTCATTACTTGTCAATAAGTTGATCAAATTGTGAATCTGCCAATTAATTAACTCACTGCTGGGGCCAGAGTCCTTGTGACTCAATTATTTCCTAAAATCCCCACCTCTGAACACCACTGCATTGGGAACAAAGCCTTTATTTAACAAATGCGGCTTTTGGGGGATACTGTATACCAAATTCATAGTACAGTGGTTTAAAGCTAAAATTATTTTACTTTAAAAAAATTTTAAAACAATAGTTTTCATACAGTACATTCTGACCACACTTTCCCTTCTTCTTCTCCTTCTAGATCCTCCCCCCACCTATCCAACTAAATGCCTCCTTTTTATTCTCTAGAAAACAGGCCAAAACACTAACAAAGAAAAGTAATGAGAAATGCGCGCGCGCACACACACACACACACACACACACACACATGTACACACACACACACACCATAAAAACAAAATTCAGAACCCAAAATATATAATAAAGTTACCAATAAGGTAAAAAATGCCCAAAACGAAGCAATAGGGGACAAAAATTCTCCAAAAATATCACTTAGTTTGTTTTATGTTGATCTTTTCTGGTTGGACCTGGGGGCCTACCCTTAAGTATTACAGCTAAAATTTTTGAGTCAGGGATATCTTGTGTGAATTTTAGCAGTGAAGCCATAATATTTACCTTCTGTTTCTGAAACTGCCAAATGGTCACAGTAGTACATTGCATATAAGGTCTCTAAACAGAATAAATGAGACAATTCCTGAAAAAGACTAAGCACGGTGATGGGAAAATAGTAAACACTGAGTTAAAGGGAACTATTGTTATTCTCATCATTATCATCAGATAGCTTGTATTCCCAGTCATATTAGAAAGCCTTTACAAAGCAGTGGTTATCTCTTACCCATTTTTCATCTACTCTTTGCCTGCCCCATACAAAGCAACTCTCAAGACATTAATTGCTTGAATTGCATCACCTTAAATGGAGCTGATGACATTGATGTCAAGCTCCACCTTCCCTTAAGCTCTCCGTTGCCCATATCCCAAAGCATCTGACTGTTAATCAAGGCCATACAAGAAAAATAGACACTGACATAGGTAATATGTGTGTCAGACTTGGGGATATCTAAAATTAATTCATGTACATTGTGGAAATAATCACTAACTATCAAAATCTTCACCTGTATGGTTACATAATGTATATGTTTTTATGTGAATAAAAGAATTGTCAATTAGAGTGGTACTTCCAAAATGTTTGTCTCAACAGTTTGAAATTTCCAAATTAGTCCTAAAATTCACATCCACAGACTATGAAACAGTGCAGACTTTCCATCTTTCACAGAAAAAAAGGAACAAGAAAGACATTCTACAGCTGGAAACCATTTTTCTGATTCAACATTGGATTGGACTGAGGGACCACTATGTAGCCTGGGACTAATTCACTGTGGTTTGGAAATGTAATTGTTTATACTTATCAAACACCACTGTACAGGGACTTTCAGCTTGTCTGGACATGGCTACTTTCACTGATTTATTTAACACTGTCCTCAGGAGGATAAATGTAATAGGCACTTCTACCAGTGAGATATGACTGTGGGGCAGGATAAAACCCTTGTCAGTTCAACAGCAATCAGCACAAAATCTGAGATCCTGATTAAAGGTTAGGTTCCTGAGCACTCAAGGCAAATAGCAAAACCTAAGAAAATTTACTTCCCTCAGATCCTGCCTGTCTTTTGCCTGCCTTTTGCCTGGTCGCTGCCCCAATTCCACAATAGGGAATGCATTTCTTTTTCAACGTGCCTTTACTTTAAATGTGTATTTGATTAACATTTGTATAATATAAAAATGAACACTTTAAAATGTTATTGGGATGGAGAATTAGAACAAAGGAAGAGCGCTTGCCTAGCATGCATATGGTCCTGAGTTTAACTCTCAGCGCTTTCTAACAAAAAGAAAAAAACAAAATCTAGCTTTATTGAGATATACCTCACATACATAGCTAACTGCATAGCAATGCAATTTACATATGCATAGGCCTATTGAAGAGATCACCATAATTGTGGTAATAGACACTTGGAAAATTAAAGTATCTTTGTGTGACAACTGCCCTTTTAGGAAACTTTGTCATGCACATAGCAGTCACATGGGCTTAATGAGTGACAAAGTTTAATATGGGTAATTATCTGAAAGATTTGTATTAAATTCTGACTAAAGCGTATTTTTAGGCTTGGGGGTACAACAAGAAAAGCATTCTATGACACAATTCTTCCTTGAGTGTTATTTTATTTTTTCTTGTTAAAAACAGTGAGATTCTATGAGTGATTAGTAATTTTTAAGGCAAAGCAATTAAATAAAACTAAGAACTTTCAGAAGAATCAAAGAAAGCACTTGTTACAAGCTGATATTTCTGAGGCTCCTGCTCCAGTTTATAACACTGAGAAGTAAAAGGGACTATGAATAAAAATGGCCTTACAAAAGTTAGGTGAAGAAACATTATTGGTTGAGACTGTGAAGAGTTCTGCACAGATACCCGCTGGATGTAGGGTCAGTAAGGCTGGTACTGTGGCATGCAATCAGTGCAGTCTCAAAGAATTCTATGAAGGGGCTCATACCTCACACTTAATAATGAATGGTTGTCTTACAATTCTTCCTTTCTGATCTTGGGTTTCCTAAATGATTCTGATGGGATGGTCAAGCTATAGTGGGCTATATGCTTTGACTTATGTGGGTTTTGATTCTTTTGATCTTCCTGACTCCCTAGGAAGGATTTCTCTGCTCCCCGATACTCTGTATTCCACCTGGCCTCCAGTTCCATATCCCTGATCAGCAGCTACTACCTCTCTTGATTCTTATTGTGGGACTATTGGCAGAGGCAAAAGGGACTCACGAACATGTTTGTTGTTTATTTTTCTGTAAACAGCATGCCACCCTCAGGTGGCATCTTTGCAGAACTCTTGACAGGTGATTTTTGTGGAGGTAAACCTATAATCTTCCTCAATTAGAAGCCAAACTCTTTCCACTGTGAAAATGATGCTGCCTTTCAGAGGTATTACTATTTGCTGTGGGTTGAGATGGCAGTCCTGTGAATAGAGATTGATTTTGTTGTCCTTCGATGGGGCATAGCATGTGCCAGTAGGAGGAACAATCTCACAGGTGACTCCTTAGAAGTGGCAAACGCTTACATCCACTTGATGTTTATGCTCATGTCCAAGAATATATATCACCAAACAGGAAAAAAATAGCACCAAAAAGAACTTCAGTATTAGGTAAAGGCAGATGACAAATACTTTCCATGTTCCCCTCAGTCAGCCAACAAGAGGGAAGCAGGTAGGCTAACTGCAAATCTTCATCTCTCTCCCCGCCTCCAAGTCCAATCTGCCGGTCTCACCCCAATACTGTAGCAGAACAACTAATGTAGCCTCCCATCTCTCCAGTCCCCATTTCCAGTGCATCATGCAGATCTTCTCCTATAACCTCCTTCCCAACTCATCCCATTGTCCCAGCCCCCAGCTGCACAGGCAGACCCCAGGAACCCACCTGCAAAGCCTGCCCGAGAAGCAGGAAGGCCAGTGAATCAGGTAGGTCAGTTTCAGACCTTCACTCCCTCTCCTCTTTAAGTCCAATCCCGGAGTCTTCCACAGCTCTGTAGAAGACTGTAGTGGCCTCTCCGCACTCTCTACACCATTATGAGGGAACTAAGCAAATCCCGGTAGAACACCCACTATCCTTCTTTTGTAGATTGCTTAAACTGCCTTACGTCTTCTAGCCCATTCCTATTCCTAACAGTCAGCTCCCAATACCTAGAAAAATATTCTACCTCAAATCCCAAGTAGAGACACCTGTGAAAATCCCAGCACTCCCTACCAGTCAAACTACAGTGACCACACTCTCCTAAAAGCCAAAGAGGGCAACAACAACAAAAAGAACAAAGTACCTACCCAACAAAGATCGGATCAGATATCAGCATCTAGAATTATGATCACCCCAAACCCAGATGCCTAGACACCAGTGTAAAAATAAAATCAGTAACAGTCAAGACAATGTCTCCATTAGAGCCCAACAGCCTCACCAGAGTAATCACTGAGTGGTAGGCAGAAATCATGTGATCATCTCAGAAGATACAGAAAGGGCCTTTGACAAAAATCCAAAATAATTTCATGATAAAATCCTTGAAGCAAGTAGGAACAGAGGAAATGTATCTGAACATATTAAATTTTCTTTATAACAAGGTGATAGTCAAAGAAAACCCAGAAATATTTCCATGATGATCAGAAAAGAGACATTCCTGTCTACTTGCTCTGTGCCCACTCAATATAGTGCGTAACATTTTAAGTAAAATATTAACACAAAATTAAAACAAAATTATACAATTAGTAAAGGAAAAAGTGAAAATATTCTTATTTTGGATGATATAATCCTCATTTTTAGATATGATTCTATAGATAAAATCCTAAAGCAATGGTTCTCAACCTGTGAGTCATGACCCCTTTGTGGGTCATATATCAGATATCCTGCATATTAGCTATTAACATTATAATTCATAACTGTAGCAAAATTACAGTTATTTAGTAGCAATGAAATAATTTTATGGTTGAATGTTGTAATATTTCATTTGTATTTTAATAAATAAAGCTTGCCTGAAGATCAGAGTGTGAAACAGCTCCACTAGTCATTCATACACATCAGGAAGAGGTGTCACACACCTTAAATCCTAGTAGCCACACTAGTTAGCCATAGAAGTCAGGCAGTAATGGTGCATGCTTTAATCCCAGTGTTAAAGAGGAATATGAGACACAAGGAGACAGGTATCAGGCTCACTCTAATTCTGATATTCCTGGATGCAGGATCACCTGTTCAGTCTGTGGTAGGTGTAAGAATCAGTGGCTGGCTGCTTTGCTTTTCTGATCTTCAGGTTGAACCCCTGTTCTCTGTCTCTGGGTTTTTATTATTCACACTACAGTTGGGAGCCACCTCAACATGAGGAACTTTATTAAAAGGTTATAGCATTAGGAAGGTTGAGAACCACTGACTCCGACTCCTAAAGAAAACTCTTTCAGCAAAGTGGCAGGATACAAAATTAACATACAAGGCTGGAGAGATTGTTGATCAATTAGGATCACTGGCTGTTCTTCTAAAGATCCATGTTCTATTCCCAGCATCCACATTCTGGGTCACAACCATCTGCAATTCCAGTCCCAAAGGATGTGATGTGCTCTTTTGGCGTGTGTGTGTGTGTGCATGTACGCACAAACACACACACAACACACTCACACACAATGTATAGTCATACACACAGAAAAAACACCCATACAAATAAAATTCAAAGAATTAAAAGCCAATAAAACAAAGTTAACATGCAAAATTCTGTAGCCTTTCTATATACCAGTGACACACATACTGAGAAAGAAATCAGAGAAACAATTGCATTCATAAATGTCTCAAAAATCTTTGAATAAATCTAATGAAAGAAGCAAGCAATTTCTATAGAAAAATCTTCAAAACACTAAAGAAACAAATTGAGGAAGACACAAGCTATTTAATTCTCATGGATTGGAAGAATTACTATTGTAAAAATATCCATCTTCAAATATAATCTCAGATTCAATCCAATTCCAATAAAAAGCAATATCATTCTTCATACAAACAGAAAGTCAGGCTAAAATTCATGTGGAAACATGAATAGCCCTGGATAGCCATAGAAATCCTATGCAAAAAAATAACTCTAGAGATATTATTATATCTGGTTTAATGTTATACTTCATAGCCATGGCGACAAATGCAGTGTGCTACTACTAGTAGGAAAAGAGAGCATAATTCAATGAATAGAAACAAAGATGCAGATATAAATTTGTGAAGCAAAAGCCAACTGATTTTAAGCAGAGATTCCAAAACTACATGTTGGAGGGAAAAAAACAGCCTCTTTGAGAAATAGTGCTAGGAATCACTTCCCTAAGTCTCACTCTGTACAAGATGATGATGACGACGACGACGACGATGGTGATAATTCCAACTGAACCACAGATCTCAATGTAGGATCTGAAACTCTGAAACTATTAGGAAGAAAGCAAAGAAAAAGATGTTCCAAGGTATAGGAATATGAAAGGGTTGTCTGGCTAGGACGCCGGTTTCTCAGTATATAAAGCCAGTGTTTCAAGAATATGACCCCCTGAAATGAAAAAGAAAAAGCTAATGGAGTGAAGAATAAGCCTTCAGAATGTCACAAAATCATTGCCAGCTATACATCTAACAGATGATTAATATCTAGAATAGAAAAAATAGTTTTTAAAAACAAAACAGCAAGAGATCAAAAAACCCTCAATAGTTAGATTTCTAAAATGAGACAGTTTTCAAAAGAAAAGAAACACAAACAGCATTGTCTTGGTTAGGGTTACTGTTGCTGCGATGAAACTCCATGATGAAAAGAAGCTTAAGGACGAAAGGGTTTATTTCACTCAAAGTTCTGCATAACAGTTCATCAAAAGCAGTGTAGGTAGGAACTAAGGCATGGCTTTCCGACTTAATCTGTTTTCTTATAGAACCCAGTACCACCAGCCTAGGAATGGCCTCACCCACAGTGGACTGGATCCCGCTACATCAATCAGTAACTTAGAAAATGCTTTACAGGCTTGCTTACAGCTGCATTTTTTTCTTTTTTTCATGGTTTATTTTTTATATTTAAAAATTTCCATCTCCTCCCCTCCTCCACCACCTTCCCTCCCCACCCCTCCATCCATACCTCCCCTCCCTCCCTCTCCAGGCCAAGGAGTCATCAGGGTTCCCTACTCTATGTTAAGACCAAGGTCCTCCCAACTCCCCCCAGGTCCAAGAAGGTGATCAACCAATCTGAGAAGGCTCCCACAGAGCCCGTCCATGCAGAAGAATCAGAGCCCATCGCCATTGTCCTTGGCTTCTCAGTCAGCCCCCACCATCGGCCACATTCAGAGAGTCCGGTTTGGTCACATGTTCCATCTGTCCCATTCCAACTGGAGTTGGTGATCTCCTGTTAGTTCTGTCCCACCGTCTCCATGGGTGAACGCACCCCTCACGGTCCTGACTTTCTTTCTCATGTTCTCCCTCTTTCTGCTCCTCATTAGGACCTTGAGAGCTCAGTCCGGTGCTCCAATGTGGGGCTCAGTCATTTTCTTCATCTATTGCAAAGTGGAGGTTCTATGGTGATATGCAAGAAATTCATCAGTATGGCTATAGGAACTGGCCTTTTCAGGTTCCCTCTCCTCAGCTGCCCAAGGAACTAGCTGGGGGCATCTCGCTGGAAGCCCAGGAACCCCTCTAGAGTCAAGTCTCTTGACAACCCTCAGGTGGCTCCCTGTACACTCATCCATTGCTGGTGGGAATGCACACTTGTGCAACCACTTTGGAAAGCAGTGTGGCGGTTTCTCAGGAAATTCGGGATCAACCTACCCCAGGACCCAGTAATTCCACTCTTGGGAATTTACCCAAGAGATGCCCAATCATACTACAAAAGCATTTGCTCAACTATGTTCATAGCAGCATTATTTGTAATAGCCAGATCCTGGAAACAACCTAGATGCCCTTCAGTGGAAGAATGGATGAAGAAACTGTGGAATATATACATGTTAGAATACTACTCAGCGGTAAAAAACAATGACATCTTGAATTTTGCATGCAAATGGATGGAAATAGAAAACACTATTCTGAGTGAGGTAACCCAGACCCAAAAAGATGAACATGAGATGTACTCACTCATAATCGGTTTCTAGCCATAATTAAAGGACATTGAGCCTATAATTCGGGGTCCTTGAGAAGATAATAGGAAGGTGAACCCAAAGAAAAACATATAGTAATCCTCCTGGATATTGGAAGTAGACACGATCGCCAGGCAAAAATTGGGAACTTGAGGGTAGGGCGAGACGGGGCCAAGGGAAGATGGGGAGAGAAAAGCGTGAAGGGGAGAATGGGGGGAGCACGGAGGAATGGGATACTTGGGATACAGGAAGGGTGGATATGGGAGCAGGGAAGCTTACAGC
This sequence comes from Arvicola amphibius, assembly GCF_903992535.2. Classification (NCBI taxonomy): domain Eukaryota; kingdom Metazoa; phylum Chordata; class Mammalia; order Rodentia; family Cricetidae; genus Arvicola; species Arvicola amphibius. The sequence continues at coordinate 97,489,816 of NC_052065.1, read as the reverse complement.
TGCATTTTATGGAGATATTTTCTCCATTTAGAGTCCCTCCTCTCCGATGACTGTAGCCTATGTCAAGTTGACATAAAGTTTGAGAGCACAGTTTATCCCTTGTCAACTTGACACACAACACTTTTTAAGATGTAACCATTCATTTTGGATCATTCCACCAAGATCTTAGATTAATATAAAACCAACATAAAACATATTACAAACATCAAAATCAGTCTTTTCCAGTTCAAACACTTTAAATTTTAATCTCTGTAAAAAAATCCAAAAAGTCTCTTTTAAAATCCAAAAACTCTTTGAAAAATTTAAACTCTTTCAGCTGTGGACTCCTTAAAATTACAAAATAAGCTAAATACTTTCTTACTGAAAGAGAGAAGAACCAATATACAATCACAATTTAAACAAATAAAAGCAGAACTCCAACAAGGTAAATGATTAAATGTCCAATATCTGGACTTCACTCACCATCTTTTAGGCTCCTCTAAAGGGCATGGATCACTTCTCCAGCTCTGCACTCTGTGGTACACCCAGCTTGTCTTCTAGACTCTGGCTGGCTCTACTCCACAGCGGCTGCTGTCCTTGATGGTCATCCCATTGTGCTGGCATCTCCAAAATGCTAGTGTGTTCTACTGCTGGTGTGTTCTATTGGTATTAGTTTCACCAATAGCCTCTTCTGGGCTCTCTTCATGGTACAAAGTTTTAACTTTTCTCCATGACCCCTTCAGTCCTGGGGTTTCCACTGCCACTGAATCTACACCTTCAAGCAATGTCCTCTCATAGTGCCAAGCTTCAGCTGCTCTCCATGACCTGTTCATGCCTTCAAAAACGGTACCACCTGGATGACTTTTAAACCACCAAGGTCTGCTGCCAGCTCAGAGTTCAACCTTGGCCTGCCTCTGGAACACAGCTTTTTTATGCTCTCAGGAAGCACATTCCAGAAGATTTCACCTCAACAATTCTGGTCTTGTCTTAGTCACCTCTAGTTTCTCAACTCCTGCTGACCAGCATGAAGTATCCCAGCAAAGCAAAGGTTTCACTTTCGTAGTTCTGGTGTCTTGTTAATTAAATCCCATTGCTCAGCTCCAGTTAACCTGACGCCACGGATTCTTCATACAAATGGCCTGATAAAGTCTTTGCTTCCCTCTGAAGCTTCAAACACCAGACTTGAATCATGTGCATTGCTTCAAAAATCTTAGCTTCTAAGTTCCTATAGAACAGCCCACTGAGATCTCAATACTCAATGGCTTTTCTACTTAATGTTCCAAAGTCCTTCCATAGTCTTCCCCAAAACAACAGTCAAATCTGTCACCAAATTATCCCACTACTGCTGTATAAATTTGTTTTAGCTGGGGTTACTATTGCTGTGATGAGATACCATGACCAAAAACAACCTAAGGAGGAAAGGGTCTATTACACTTACAGTTCTATATAACAGTTCATCATCAATAGCAGTAAGGGAAGAAACTCTCAGGCAGGGCAGGAACCTAGAGAAGTAGTGCTTGCTTACTGGCTTGCTCCCCTGTGGCTTGCCCTCCCACATCAATTACTAATTTAGAAAATGCTTTAGAGGCTTGCTTACAGCCCAATCTTTTCTTATTACTTTAAAAATAATACCAATCAAAATTTCCACTTCCTGCCCTCTTCTCACTTCCCTCCCACTCCCCCCACTTCCTCCAGTCCTTAGGGAGGACAAGGTACCCTGCCCTGTGGGAAGTCCAATGCCCTCCCCCCACATCCAGTTTTAGGAAGGTATGCATCCAAATAAAACAGGATCCCAAAAAGCCAGTACATGGAGTAGAAACAAATCCCAGTGCCATTATCATTGGCCACTCAGCCAGACCCAAATGTCAGCCACATTTAGAGGGTCCAGTTTGATCCCATGCTCATTCAGTCCCAGTCCAGCTGAAGTTGGTGAGCTCTCATTAGCTCAGGTACACTGTCTCATTGGGTGGACCAACCCCTCGTGGTCCTGACTTCCTTCATATTCTCCCTCCTTCAGCTTTTCAACTGGACCTTGGGAGCTCAGTCCAGTGCTCTGATGTAGACAAAAAGGCAACATACAGAATGGGAGAAGATCTTCAACAACCCCACATCAGACAAAGGACTGATCTCCATAATATGTAAAGAACTCAAGAAACTAGACATTAAAATTCTAAATAACCCAATTTAAAAATTGGGTACTGAACTGAACAGAGAATTCTCAACAGAAGAATCTCAAATGGCCAAAAGATACATAAGGAAATGTTAAACTTCCTTAGCTATCAGGAAAATGCAAATTTAAACAGCTTTGAGATACCATCTTACACCTGTCAGAATGGCTAAAATCAAAAACACCAATGATAGCTTATGCTGGAGAGTATGTGGAGTAAGAGGAACACTCATCCACTGTTGGTGGGAATGCAAACTTGTGCAACCAATTTGGAAATCAGTGTGGTGATTTCTCAGAAAATTTGGAGTCAATCTGCCTTAGGATCCAGCAATACCACTCTTGGGAATATACCCAAGAGATGCCCAATAGTACTACAAAAGCATTTGTTCAACTATGTTCATAGCAGCACTATTTGTAATAGCCAGAACATGCTGACAGCCCAATCTTATGAAGGCATTTTCTCAATTAGGGTTTCCTCCTCTCAAATGACCATAGTGTATGTCAAGTTGTTATAAAATTAGCACACACAGCCATTAAACACATTAAAAACATTTAATTTCACAATCTTTCAGATAAATTAAAACTAACACATTGAGTTTTCCTTCCTTCCCTATCATAATGGCAATTATTAAGAATACAGATAACAACAAATGATGTCAGAAATGTCCATGAAATGGATTAAAGATCTCAATATCAATCTGACCACACTGAACCTGATAGAAGAGAAAGTGGAAAGTAGCCTTCAATGCATGGGCACAGGAGACCAATTCCTAAATATAAACCTGTAGTGTGAGCTGCGGGCCGCTTCCTGCCACCCGGCTCTCGGCTGCCTGGCTAGCTTATGCCCCAAAATAACAACACACAAATTGTATTCTTTTAAACACTGCCTGGCCCATTAGTTTCAGCCTCTTACTCACATCTTAACTAAGCCATATCTAATAATCTGTGTAACACTATGACTGGTGTCTTACCGGGAATGATTCAGAATGTCTGACCTGGCGGCTGGCTTCATCACATCTGTCTCAGAGAGGAGAGGCATGCCAATTGCTTGAGGCATCTGCCTCATTCCCAGCATCCTGTTCTGTCTACTCCACCCACCTATGTTCTAACCTAACAGGCCAAGCAGTTTCTTTATTAATTAACCAATGAAATCATCAGATAGACAGAAGACATACCTACATCATTTCCTAAATATAAACCCAGTATCAGAGGCACTGAGAGCAACAATAAATAAATGGGACCTCCTGAAATAGAAGTTTCTATAAAGCAAAAGACACAGTCAATAAGACAAAAAGGTAGCCTACTGAATGGGAAAAGATCTTCACCAACCCCACATCAGACAAAGGACTGATCTCTAAAATATATAAAAAAACTCAAGAAATTAGACATTAAAATTCTAAATAACCCAATTAAAAATGGAGTACTGAACTAAACAGAGAATTCTCAACAGAAGAATCTTAAATGACCAAAAGATACTTAAGGAAATGTTAAACTTCCTTAGCTATCAGGAAAATGCAAATAAAAACAACTCTGAGATACTATTTACAGCTGTCAGAATAGCTAAGATCAAAAATATTAATGGTAGCCTATGCTGGAGAGAATGTGGAGTAAGGGGAACACTCATCCACTGTTGGTGGGAATGCAAACTTGTGCAACCATTTTTGAAATCAGTATGGTGGTTTCTCAGAAAATTCGGAATCAGCTTACCTCAGGATTCAGCAATACCCCTCTTGGGAATATACCCAAAAGATGCTCAATCATACTACAAAAGCATTTGTTCAACTATGTTCATAACAACATTATTTGTAATAGCTGGAAACAACCTAGATGCCTCTCAACTGAAGAATGGGCAAAGAAAATGTGGTACATTTACACATTAGAGTTCTACTCAGTGGAAAAACCAACAACAACAACAAAAAAACAATGATATCTTGAATTTTGCATGGAAATAGATGGAATTAGAAAACACTACCCTGAGTGAGGTAACCTAGGCCCCAAAAGATGAATATGGTATGTACTCCCTCATAAGTCGATATTAGCTATGAACAAAGGACATTGATACTATAGTTCATTATCTTAGAGAAGCTAAGTAATAAGGTGAACCTAAGAAAAATCTAAATAGATCACATGGAAATTGGAAACAGACAGGATTGACTGGCAAGATTGGGAGCATGAAGGTGGTGGAAAGGGGAGGGTAGGAGGAGAGGTGGAGGTGAGAAAGGAAGGGTAGAGGAGAACTTAAGGGAATGGGATGGTCGAGATGGAGGAAGGACAGAGCTGAGAGCAAGGAGAGAGATATCTTGATTGATGGAGCCATTATACAGTTAGCAGAAACCTGACTCTAGAGAAATTCTCAGGAATCCAAAAAGAAGACCCCATGTAGGACCCTGGGCAATAGAAGAGAGGGGGCCCTATCTTGACTTGTCCTGTAGTCAGACTGATGTTTATCTTTAATATCACCATAGAGCCTTCATCCAGCAACTGATGGAGGCAGAGGCAGAGACTCACATCCGAGCACTGGACTGAGCTCCCAATGTCTAGTTGAAAAGTGAAAGGAATGAGAACATGAGCAAGGAGATCAAGACCATGAAGGGTTCACCCACTGAAACAGTTTGCCTGAGCTAATGGAAACTGGGAAGGAACAAACATAGAAACAAAATAGTTCCTCTGAATGTAGTTGAGAGTTGCATGTCTGGGGCATACTGAAGGGCCACTGGCAGTGGCACCAGGATATATCCCAACTGCATGTACTGGTGTTTTGGGATCCTATTCTCTTGGGATGGATATCTTGTTCAGCCTAGATATAGTAGGGAGGGCCTTGAACCTTGCACAAGGCAATGTGCCCTAGCTATCATTTGTCTTTCAGGTAAGGTAGGAGCTTGAAGTTTAAGTTCTTTGTAAGGTGTTTAGTCTATACAGGGCCAGCCTATATCCAACCATTGTCAAAGAAAAGCTCATGGATACAGAATAATATATAAAGATTTTTCTTGGCTGAGAATTCAAAAACTACTTTAGTCGAGTTAAATGTGGGATAAGATGCTTAAGACTGATATCCCTTTCCCAATAGCATCACTACAATATGGAGACTTCCTTACTGTTACCAGGCAACTAACAACTACTTGCTGTCATTTCTTAAGTTGGAGAAAGTAGTTGGTCTAAAAATAGTACAGTTTTAATTGAGAAAAATTGAGAAAAATCATTGTATCAGGAGCTTATTGGCTTATATGGTTAACAGTGTACAGGCAGGTCCTGACTCAGTAATTCATTAAGACATTACCAAGATTTGTTTTCTTCTCCTTTACCTCTCAGGTCTGTTTCTGCAGCAAATCTTAAGCAATAGATTTTCTTCCTTTGATCATTTGATCATAAGGTGACTGATAGTAACAGTCAGGCAGAACCTTCTGCATCCCATTGTAGTTGGGAGCATGGAGGAGATCACCCTTACAGCATTCTCAAGAATAGTCATAAAATTCATATGTACATAAGTTCAGGATACAAGCCTGCCTCCTGGGAAAGGCACAGAGGATCAGTCAAAGATGTTAGATGATAGACATAAGCCTTGTTTTCAGGGTTGGAGGTGGAACACTACCCAAGAAAGTAGACTGAAAAAAGCAGGAATTTATATCTCCACACAAAAATTAGACTTCATAGTCAAAAGCAGAATGGTTGCCTGGAAGGCAAACAGCAAATATCTGATACAATCATACCTGTTCAATCTCTTACTTTTTTGATGAATAAAATATGCTTGTGTATATGGATGTGGAAATTTTAAAAGCCCCAACCCTAGATGAAGATCTACAAGCAATTAATACCCATGGAGAAAGAGAAAAATCACTCTTCTCCAGGGATAAACCTCCTGATAGATTATCCAATACAAAGTAGTCAACCCCAAGCACATACATATATGAAACAATATTAAATGGAATGGATACACACACACACAGACACACACACACACACACACACACACACACACACACTTAAACAAGAGGTCATAAATTCAAGAAAAAAATGGAGGGATATGAGAGCAGTTGACAGGGGAGAAGAAAGGATGGAAATGATGTACACAAACCACACAAATATCAAATCTTCAAAGCAACTTTTAATTTTAAAAGGAGAAATATTACATCCAAACTAATTAAAATTAGGAGACTTTTATTTTCTGTAGACAAATCTTACAAAAGAAAAATTCCATGTTAAACAAATGTCATGGAAGCTAAACTAATCTTTAGCCTACCAAAATGTTTTAGACAAGCTGATATACCAAGACTGCTTGACATCACTTTGTCATATATGTTAAACATAGAGAAGCACATAACAAAAAAAATGTAGGAAAGCAACCATTTATAAAGAGAAATCTAAACAGTGGTAGGCATCAATAATTGACATTTTTTTAAATTTAAATCACTGTAGATATATATGGTGACTAATGCATTGTACTCTATTTTTGAAAATTTCTAAGAAAATAGACATTTAAAGTGTTCTTATCATATATAAATGACTTGGGTCTAAGTTAATGCTCATGTAAACCAACTTAGTTTAGCCATCTTACAATATATACATGTTTCAAAACATCATGTTATCCCTGATAGAAATATGCACCTTTTATGATGGGGGTGGAGAAACTCTCTTTCAGTAATATAGCTACTGATAAGTTGCTCATCATCCTAGAAATAATTCCTCATCCATGCTCCTATAAGCAACCTTGTTTAAACTCACTGATTCACAACAACAAAACACATGAAAAGAGAAAGAGGACTACTTGGAAAGAAAGAAGTAGTGGGAATGGGAAAAGAGACAGTAATATAGGTGAATGTGATTGAAATAAATTATATACCTGGATGCAACTGTCATAATGAAAGTCATCATTATATGTGAGAAACATGGCAATACAGTGCTTAATAATAGGAAAAAGTAAAACAAACTATTATAGGTTAGGGGGATTGTTTGAATACTTACCTGATAGGCTCAAAGTACTTACACAGTTGATCCTTAATTGGTGACACTGGCTAAGGGGGTTATATAGAGTTGCAACCTTGCTACAGGAAATGTGCCACTCTGGGTAGCCAATGAGTGTGCAAAGCTTGATTCTACTACCAACTCATTCTCAGCTTTGTGTTTCCAGTTGAAAAGCTGTCTCTCAGTTTCCTGCTCTGGCTACCTGCTGCCATGTTGTCCCTACCATTGTGTTCTCTAACACTTTGGAACTGTAAGCCAAAATAACCTATTCCTTCTACAAGTTGCCTTGGTAAATTTTTTTTAATCACTGAAATAAAAAATAACTAAGACAGAAAGAAGAAGGCTAATGCTGTAAAGAAACTGATCATGTGAGTTTTTGAGGAATGTGGAAGACCTTAGGACTTTGGACTAGAAAAGCAGTTGAAAGCTCTAAGTACATCTTTATGGGCCAATGTAGTAGGACCTTGGGAGATAACAGCGGTGTGAACTATGTTGATTGTGAAGGCCCAGCTCAAAAAGTTTCTGAGTGGAACAATATTTGCCACTGGGCAGGGGGCATTACGGTGATATTTTGGTAAAAGTATCTGGATGACTTCTCTTTTGTTCTAAGAACTTGCCTGAGGCAAAATTGAAAAGGAATAGGCTAATTTATTTGGCAAAGGAAATATCAAGAATCTCCTATGTTATTATTATTATTATTATTATTAATGTTGATGTGTGTGTAAAATGAAAAACAGCAAGTAATACAGAAATAAAGCAAATATTAATTTAACCCATTTCCATTAATTTGTATCTCCACTTGAGCGTGGCTTTCCGGCATGAATCTAACCAGTATCCATCTCGGAGAGGAGTGTCATGGCATCTGCCATACTGCCTTCTTCCTCCCAGCATTCTGTTCTGTCTACTCCGCCCACCTAATTATCTGCCTTATTAAAAGGCCAAAGCAGTCTCTTTATTTAACCAATGAAAGTAACACATAGACAGAAGACCCTCCTAGACCACAGGCACTAAGAGGGGCCATAACTATTAAGGAGAGTAGCATAGTTAAGGAGGGGCCTTCTTCTCTTCACTAAAACAAGAAAATTCCACAAAGGCAAGACTTCAACCACTTCATTCTGGTGAAAAGCAGAAATCCCAAGGAGGTTTTTTGATCCCGGAAAACAACTGAATGAAAACACCTTCTGCTAATTTGCTTTAATGGGAAGCATGGTCCATCCCAAGTTGGCAGTCAAACTTGGCTGTTGTCCAAGTTGCTGGAAGTATGAAAAATGAAAGAGTAATGGGTTTCTTTATCTTCCTCAGTGGTTTCAAATAGTTTTTGAACCCCAGCAGCATGGGCAGGGGAGTCCCTGAGAAGGCAAGAGCCTAACAGGGGCCACGGTGTAAGGCTATGAAGTGAAGCCTGGGTTGTGGTGGAGAATCCAAGATGTTGCAGACTCCAGCACTGTGAGACATCTGCAAAGGAGAGCTACAAACAGGGGGTAGAAGCAACCCGTGGGAAATTAGAGAGAGGTATGTTTCATTGCAGTAGATCTGAGGTCTGAGCCATCTAATCTTTTAAACTAACTTACCAGACATTGGACATGGATGTGTAGCTACAGGGATTTGCTCTTGCCCCAGTGAGATTTGTCTTATGTCGGTGCAGTATTTCCTCACTATGCCCTCATTGTCCCCTTTAGGAAGAAAATGCACACCCAGTTCCATTGTATGTTGGAAATCAGTAATTTTGCTTTTTGATTTTAGAAGAAGCTGTATTAAGAGATTGTCTTTCATCCTAAAAGAGTCTTTGGACTTTTTGAACAGTATCGAGACTGTGAAAGACAATAGAGACTTTTGAAGTCAGACACAGTGCATTATGCAATGTGATAAGGCTAAGAATCTATGGGGGCTAGAGAGTGGAACGTGTTAGATGGAAAGAGAAATATACTCCATAGCCTCAGGCACTCAGGTCCTCCATTGGTGGTACTGTTTGGGTGAAATTGTGGGGATTTGCAGCCTTTCTAGAGGAAGTATGCCACTGTGAACAGGCTTTGAGAGTTCATTCTCTGTTATGTCTTTGTGGTTGGGGAGAAGGTCTCTCAGATTTCTATTCTGGGTGCCTGCTGCCATGCTGCCTCCATTATTATGTACTCTCTTCACCCAGAACTGTAAGCCAAAATGGGCTTTCTTCTACAAGTTCCCTTGCTCATGGTATTTTGTCACAGTAACAGAAAATCATCTAATACAAGGGGTTAGGGGGCTTTTATAAAAAGATCAGTTAATAAATATTTATGGTTCTTTGGGCTATGCATATAATAACAGGAGAGCAGTCAAAGATACTGCAAAAAGACTAAATATGGTTGAGTGCCAGTAAAATTTTATTTACAATCCAAATTTTAGGTTGGACTTGCTTCATACGTGATAGTTTTTTTGGATATTGCTATAGATGGAAAATAATATACAGTGTAGAGTATGTAAATGTAAGTATATTTGAGACATGCTGATGTTACTATCATCTTGATGCCTATGTTCCATATACTTAACCACTATAAACCTCAGTTTTTGCATCTGCATAGTAATGATAACAATTATGGATATCTGAAAGTGTTGTGGGAATTAACGAAAAATGTGGCATAGCTAAAAAGGAACATATAGAAAATTGTCAATAAAATGTGGCTGCTATTATAATAATCATTAACATTAAGCAAAGCAGTGGGAGTTCTGATGGATAATATTGTTTGTGAACTTGACAGGATCTAGAATCACCTAGAAGACAAATATCAAGGTAAGTCTCTGAGGGATTACTGAGTTTAGGTTAGCCTCTTGGCAGGCCTGTGAAATATTATCTAGATTAGATTAATTGGAACATCCGTCTTCATTGGATTCAGTAGCATATCAAGCCATGAGGTACTGGACTGAATGAAAACAAGGAAACATGCTAGTAGCAGCATTTTTTTTTGCCCTCTGCTTACTAACTGGACATGTCCTATTACCAGTTGCCTCCAGCTCCTGCTGCCATGACTCCCCGATTATGATGGACTGTGACTTTGAACTAGGAGCCACTTTTCTTCACTGAGTTGCCATTATCATGTACCTTTGTATCAGCATTGCGGAAAGTAACTAACACCCAAAATCCGTGCCATGAAATGGTACTGCTGTCATAAAATAAACCTGCCCATCTGTGCTTAGGGCGTAAGATTGGGTTCGTTGGCAGAATATGGAAATGTTTGAAACTTTGCCCCCCCCCAAAAGTCCCTGAATGCTATAAGCAGAGATAAATGGGTCATTCTGATGAGATCTTGGAAGAGCAGAATGCCGAGAGACTGGTGGACAATGGAGGGAAGGCTAATGGGAGTTCAGAGGAGAACACATACTCTATCAGGAACTGAGTGCATATGGTGTTGTGGCCCCTTTTCCAAACAGCAGCAATCACCAGCAACACAGATTCTTTCACATTCTGAACTGACTCAGTTGAGAGAGTACTGTTTTTAAATTATGTATAAGCTGAATTTAACCCACATAAAGGAAAGTTTGATTTAAATGGCAGGATGTAACCCTATGGTCTCCATTGAATCACTAAACATTTATTACAAATTGAAAGCAAGTGGATTTAATAATGAATTCTTGGATGAAAGACTCATTAAGAACTATGGGAAACATACTTGATAGCTGTTGTCAAACATAGCATTAATATGTAAAAAGAACAAGCTTGTCTTCCCATGAATACCCCTAAGTCAATTTATTGGATTGGATATTCCCTGAGGTTGATGCATTAAAGCACTTGTCAAGTGTAAATAGCTAATAACTGGTATCTGAATTAATAAAAATGTATATTAACCTTGAGTTTTATGTGATGTTGGCCTATCGCAAGCATCAAAAGACAATAAACTTATTGTCATCTCCTGACATTATTCAATAACTGCAAACAATGTTGTTTAAAAAAAAGTCTCAATAGCATTAAATGAAGTAATAAAAGTATGGAGACCTTTTGTTAGTTAGAAACTGTTAGAATCCTGACTCAACAAACAAGAGCCTACCCAGTCAGATAATGTAGATGCAGTGTATTTTTAGATGTGTCAAGTAATTTTCCCCCAACTCATTAGAAACACAAATGAAATTTCAAAGTCCTAGAAAGAACTGATTTGTTCTGTGTTTCATTTATAGACTGCTGTCCAGAAAATGAGTTTCAACCAGTTGCTATGTGAATACCAGTTATTAGAGTAGCTGCCTGTGGGAGGTGTAATTAAGTCAGCTAAGCTAATCAGGATGGGTGTGACTTCAGCATATTCCCCTTCTGTCTCCCATAGCACAAAGCTGTAGCAACATAAAGATACGCTTTGGGATCGTGGTGTGGCTCAGTGGTAGAGTGCTTGCCTGAAATGTGTGAGACCCTTGGCTACATCCCAGCAGTTACAAAAAAATACTAGCATGAAAAGAGAAAGGACGAGATGTGCTCTCATTTTTATCTCAGTTACAAACTACATGACTGGGGTAGTTAAGTCAGCTGTTCCAAATCTTTATTCATCATCTTTAAATTAAATTTATAACACCTACCTCATCAATATGCAGTGAGCACGAAATGTTATAAATGGATATTTCATCTTTTAGTAATATGAGACTTAACTGAGAACCATTGACAAATCAAAGTTCTCATTTCAGTGTCTGGCATAAAGTAGGTGTCAACCAACAATTAACTTCCCATTTCCTAAACAGATACAGAGCCAGATTTTATAGCCAAGTGGATGAAAGATTACTTTATGTGAATCAAAAACTACATAGTCCTCCACTATTTTACTATAAAATGAATGGGATTAGTGACTACAACCATAACCGTCTTCTCACTGAGCTGGATAGATAGAATACTCATAGTCATTTAATCTACATGTTATAAATCAATAAAAGAAGAAACAATTTCAAGTATACCTAATAATGGAAATCACTATTAGGTAGTGATTTTACAAAAATTGTTCTATTGATACTACTAATTGTTCTAACTCCCTTTTGAAACTTTTATTTTTAATCATGGACAGTGAACTTTGAGCCATGAGAACAATAAAGATCTTGAGGCATTTTTCATTCTTCTGATAGTAGCTTTTGAACCTTAATAAAGAGACAGTTATAGAGGTCACCGATGCAGAGGACATTTCAGATGTAACACAAGCTCCCATATCCATCCTAAGTGTGAGTGGTATTTGATTTTGACAACATTCTGGTAGAAATTCCATATACTCTAAATGTTCTGTTTTTGGAGATCATATGAGAGAAGGTGCATTCAGGGAGGTATGGCCATAAACTATTTTTCTTCAGAGGTCACGACTGTAGTAATAAAATCAAGGTTCTGCATAGTGACATCCCAAAATTAAAGAAAGGGTAGCAATTAGATCATCATGAGTAAAAGCAAGAGATGTGATTCTCCTCTAGTATTTTGTAATTGGCACAAAATGGAGGTGGGGTAAGATCAATAATATACTTCTCCCTCATTGGAGTGTTTTTCAGTGGCTAAAGTCTAGTTACATCTTCATCCATGGGAATATACTCAGACATACTTTGAATTCAGTAGAAATGGAAAAATCAACTACTTATTGCAAGCACCCTGTTCTGATATGCATGGAGATAGATTAGGGATGATAGGAATTTTATTTAATCTCTAGACAGATGCTAGAAATAAAGGGAGAAGCCAACTACTGCTGAGGAAAGGCATCTAGGGAGACTGACAATCAGTATACCCACTGCCATTCACACTGTGGTACTGACTTTATGTAGGGACTTTTCTTAGAGTACTTAGAGATGTTTGGGATAATACAAAGGATTACTGCTAGTAATCCCCTCAGGAAACTCCTGTATAAAGCAAACACCACTTTCTTTACTTACAGTGAAAAGCAACTGGCAAACAGGCTAGAAGACTTGTGTCAGGTTACCAGGAAATATGTCTAAAACAAAATTGAAATAAGAAAGTAACTATAGTCACAGTACTAGGAGACCACTCAGTAAGAAAGTGATGTGAGTATCACAAGAGCTGATGATACAAATTGGGATGGCTTCATAACACAATCCCTGTCAAATAGAATGCAGGACAGTATCCCATCTCTGAGATTAAGGATATCAGTGTTCTATTATTAGTTATTCTTTCTATGTATAGGAATTATACAAATCATTCTGTTGTTAATGTCTTCTTCTCATTTAGGATTTGGGCCTACCTCACTGGATGAACTCAATCAACAAAATAATCTCCTTAATGCTGTATCCTTGGCTAGAGGGAAGGGTTTCTAAAGCTTATATAGTAACAGCTTATACCTTTGAGTGTGTGATACATCTTTTGTATGTGTGTGATTCTAATTAGTTTCATTAAGTCCAATTAATTCTAATTTCTTTTATAACTCTGTTATGCTAACTTATCTGTCATTCCAGTTGAATTTGACAGTGTATAGTGCATGATAACTCTATAATCATTTTTAATGATAAAATGTTTGACAGTCAGAAGTACAGAATTTTGACAAATCTCCATTGCTTTGCTCTACAAATTACTTGAGTGAGGCCATGTAAAAGATGTCGTTTACTGAGAATAATTCATAAAGAGACCCCCAGAAATGAGAAATGAGTTGAAGCACTTAGCCCTGAATTGAGTACCTTCTCTTGGACACTGTGAAGTTCAAAGATTTCTTGCAATAAATGTTATTAATCTTGAAAAGATGGTCCATGGTGATAAATAGGTGGCCTTAAGCTAATCAACTTACATGTTGAATATTCCTATTGACATCAAAAGCACGTAGTATGTTCAGTAAGAAACTGACTAAAGGGCCATTTGGGTGGGTTTCTATTTAGAAATTATGCCTATCTTGACAATTTTCACAAAAATATCCTTGAATCTTCTAATCTATAATCATGAATTTCCTCTCTGTATGTGGAAGTGTTCTTTAACTACTTCTAACAATGCTTTTTATTTTTCATTATAAAAGTCTTAAGTTCTTTTTATTAAATTGTAGCCATGGATCTGGATGTTTCATTAACATAAATGAATTTACCTACTTTACATTGTTGAATGTTTGTCACACATTTGCACAAATATGATTGTTTTCTATATTGACATTGCATCATGTGACCTTACAATTTTTTCTAGTAATTTTGCATTGAGCATATATTTGCATGTTCTTTAAGAATTTCTTTTGCATGTTCTTTATGAATTTCTACATTTCAGATGATGTCACCTACAAATAAAAATGGGTTTATTTTTTCCTTCTTCTACTACCTCTCTCAAGAAACTAAATAAAAGAAGAAAAAGAACATGACAATAGGTCAGTTGGAATAGTCCTTTATTATAGAATTAGAAGAGATAGATGAGGATTATTTATGGAAATCTCAGAATCAATCAACATTTAAACAACTCTTCTTGATAAAATTTCTCATACAATCCCAGTACTGTGAAGGGAATTTCATAGCACAATCCAAGTATGTGTATTCAGATCATCTTACTATGGCAGGTTATAGAATACTGTAGATATAAAGCAAGCTACTGACGAAAGAACTAAGTGCTTGTGAATGCAAGTAGGGATTGGCACAGTGGTTACTGAGGCACTGATGGATGAAGAGATATTTCTTGGTACAAGATGAGAGCAATAAGGCCCTATATGGGAGTCAATACTGAAAAATAAGCACAATTTTCCAGGACAAAGACCAAAGTACAACAGCACTTCATGTTCTCAGAGACCTTGGTGGCTACTAAGGAATATTCAATGAGTGATCTTCAGAAGATCCATTACAGAGAAATACATCAGCACCAAGAAGCAAGGAACAAAGAATTGATCATTACCAGCAAATACTGAGCAACATTAGATGTTAACATTTCTAAGAAGTTGTGCCTTTCTAGCACATCATTACATTTATTTTTGCAGAAGCATCATCTACATCATCTATTTATACACAGAGCTGATGTGTGCCAAGAGTACAAGACAAGCAAAAGAACACCCCAGTTCTTGAGTTTTGTGCACAGATGGTGTTAATGTATATGCACAGGGTTTTTCAGATGAGTCAGTTGCAAAAGTTCCATGTCATCTCATTGCTTTCTGATGTCCTCAATTAGATGACAATGCCCAAAGGTAGTCCATTAGAGTATAGCTTGGTAGCAATTGGCAGTGGTTTTAAACGGTGAGGCCTAGAAAATCACAACTACTGCAGGCTGGAAAATGAGCTCTTAGTGGAGATTTGTGTCTATTCAGGTAGCAAGAATGTGTTGCTGTTAAGTAACTACAATATTACGCCTTAAACAAAAGTTTTTAAATAACTTAGTTGTTTCTTATCCTAAACCATTAGACATAGCCATCTATATGTTTAAATCTCAAATAGGAACATTAGTGTAGATATGACTAAGCTTGAGTTGGCGGATTTAAAGTATGTTAATTGCCAAAAAGGCTATTCCTCAAAGATGCCAGTAATTAAGCAGTACTCAGTTCAAATGGTGATAAAATCTGATTTGCCAATAGTCAAGAAGTTCAACAAGTTGGATAAGCAGGTGTCTTTAGATGGCAAAAAATAAATATAGTTTCATGGAAAGGTGGTAGATACTCACGTCCGGTAAGATTGGCTTGTATCAGCACTAGATTCTGATTAATAGGCAGAACAGAATTCAGATTCTAGTCTCTCGATGACAAGAATATTGGTAGGATATGATGATGCCACTATGATCGCAAAGAAAGAACCTGAACAAGTAAGTAACTAAGACATAGATCAGTAAAGAAGAAGATAAAAGCTTTGAACTCTGTCCTAGGCACATTAGAGTCAACCAAGATTTCCCTTCATTGGTAGGGAAGTAAAACTCAATACATTGTCAGTGTTATTTTTTTTTATGTGTGTGACTCAGACTGGAAAGATTTTATCTGCAAAATTTCAAAATTCTTGCAAAAATTGGCCATAACTAGAAAGTTTCTCTTCATTGTCTTCATCATTGTTGCTGTGTCAAGTTTGGTCAGGGGCCATCTTCCAACCAACAATGTCCAGTTGTTTAAATTCCTGGCAGCATAAATGTTTCTGCTTGTTTTTAAGGTGATGTCACAGCAACTTATTTGTATTTTGGAATTTGTGAAAGTTAATAAATCACTAAGGCCAATGGTGAAAGGGCTATGCATTTACAAAGTGATTTCCTATACTCCTTTTACTTGTGATCTACATTTTTCTCCTTGCTGGAGTTCGAGAACGTTTAGCAAGGCATTCTCTTGTGAAATGACCAGCCTGGCTACAGTAAAGACATAACTGAGTTTCTTGCTGGCGGGCTCTCTTGGCTGGGGTGATGGGCAGTTGGGCTCCCTGAATTTGCTTGGGCTCATCCTTGGATTGTAGACCTATGGGGCTGAGAAAGGATTGGTGGTGATTGCTTGTGGAAGAAAACATTGGAACCTGACTTTCTGACTGTAGGAGTTCTGGCCTGTCTTTGTATTTTTTGTCCAGCTGAATGCACTGAGTGACCAAATCTGGTAGATTGCTCATTATATCTGTGATTTCTTCATCCTGGGTGGGCTCAGCTTTTCCCTTTTGGAAGTTGTTGCTCTGACTGGTCTCACTATAACTCAGATTTTGAGCAAGAACTTGGAAAGCAGTAGCATCCTGCTGATTGTTGTCTCTACTGTCAACCTTAACATTCATAGGCAGGGTAATTTCTTGTTTCATGGGTTCACCAAATGACTGCTGTAACTCAAGGAGCAAGTTTTCATATTGTTTCAATACATTACTCTGGTTGGACTCAGAAACGATGTCACAACTTTGCATCTGCTGGGATAGGTAGTCAAAAAAGTGCTTGACTCGGGCATCATCTGCAGGATTGGAAACCTTGAGAGCTGTCAAATAGGTAGTCACCTGAGCAAGAAACCCTGTGGCACTGGTTGGCTTACCATGAAATTGAGGGAGATGGTTGCCTGAGTAGGGTACAGACATCACTGGGGTATTCGGAACAGGCACAACTTGCTCTCTGAAAGTGGGGTTATCATTAGCTGGGTGCTGCATTTGTAATGGCACAATCAGATTATCTCCTTTCAACAAGGAAGTCTCTGCCTTTAAGGTAGGTGGTGATTCTGTGCACTTTTCCATTGTCTTCTGGAATTATGTAGAACTGGAGAGAAATTCAGTATCAGTATATAAGACCAAGGGACAGGCAGTGGTTTAGTTTGGGATCAGAAAAGTCACTGTCATGGACAAGCAGGAAACAGCTATTCAGTGTCACTAGAGAATGCTGAGAGTTGAGCTGAAGAGATGCCACAAAAACGTTATCTTCTACTCATCACTGCTTCTTCATGGAGAATGTCATCATTCAGCACACTCAGAAGATACACATAACCCTGGAACACACAGAAGAGAGGATTTAAATTAAGGAAATATCATAGACACAGTAATATTTCTGCCCTCTCTTTCTTTGTAAGTATAGACATTAAACTTCATACTAACCCTTCATTCTAAAATGTCTTTTATAATCACTGTCAAAGATTTTAGATTAGAGTTCAAAATAGCATTGGCTATCATCCAGACCAACAAAATTTATGATTTCACAGATTAAAAACAAAGACTCAGAGAAACAAAAATGTTCGCTCAAGGTCACCCAGCTAGTTAATATCAGATTTGGTATGCTCATCAGGGCAGCAATCCAAAACAGCACTTCCTCCAGCAATTCATATTCTGCTTGAGTGTTATGATACATCATGATACTGATCATTCAAAACCTGAAATGGGGACAAGAATATTGGATCTTAACAGAAGGTTTTTTTTAGGAATACAGAAATCCAACTCCCATCATGGACCCACTGGATAACTTTTCAAACTTTGTTAAAATTTCCAGTGTGATTAGAATGTGTATTGTGGTTTGAGAATTACTTTGTTTAAAATGAAATAATTACTGACTGTATTTCACACTCCTTTAAGTCTGTTTTGCTGCCAGATATCTGGATGTGGTGTTGTTAGTTAATCTGTTTTTTTCCCTACCATGTCCTTGTCTGAGGTCACATCTTTGTTGCCATGGAAATAATTAGGACATCAAAAGTAAGATGAGCATGTAAGGTTGAAAACCTCACAAATAAGAACAGGATGTTCTTAAATGTATAAAGATCAAAATGTTCAACACTCTTCCAAGAACTGATAAAAAGGATAAAGTAATGAATAAAAATCAAAAATATTCCCCTAACATATAAGATGTCAGTTAGTTTGAACTATGCTTTACTTTAATCCCTTTCATTGCCCTTCCTTTCGGAGCATACAATCTATATGCACTTAAATTAAAGGACTTTTTAAAATGTACTTATATGGCCTGTGCAGTGGAGTTCCATCTGGACTGAACCTCCACCTGGCGATAGATGAAGAAAATGACTGAGCCCCACATTGGAGCACCGGACTGAGCTCTCAAGATCCTGATGAGGAGCAGAAGGAGGGAGAACATGAGAAAGAAAGTCAGGACCGTGAGGGGTGCATTCACCCATGGAGACGGTGGGACAGAACTAACAGAAGATCACCAACTCCAGTTGGAATGGGACTGATGGAACATGAGACCAAACCGGACTCTCTGAACGTGGCCGATGGTGGAGGCTGACTGAGAAACCAAGGACAAAGGCGCTGGGCTTTGATTCTTCTGCATGGACAGGCTCTGTGGGAGCCTTCTCAGCTTGGTTGCTCACCTTCCTGGACCTGGGGGGAGTTGGGAGGACCTTGGTCTTAACATAGAGTAGGGAACCCTGATGGCTCCTTGGCCTGGAGAGGGAGGGAGGGAGAGTATAGGTGGAGGGGAGGGGAGGGAAGGGGGAGGAGTAGAGGAAGAGATGGAAATTTTTAAATATAAAAAATAAGCCAAAAAAAGAACTTATTTCATGGTCATATTATAAAATTATCATTGTTTGGAAATCACAGCACCAATTATTTCTCAGTTAATGATGAACTACTTCTATTGATGATGTCTACAAATTGTATGCTAATTCCTTATTTGAATTAAAGTTGTGCAATCTGGGATGAGTTATTCAGTCCTGTTATATGTTGGTTAATTTACACGTAGTAAAAGAGTGGCCCAGGGCATAGTCTAAAGAAATGAAACTAGTGAGATGTCTAAAATCTATTTGTTATCCCCAGGTAAGTTTTTCCTCCCTTATATGTTAAAATAATGGGATGCTCCCCTTTATTTCTCTTTTTTAAATCAGGTATAAACATCCTGAAGATAGGTGATTGCTAATTCCTAAAATGAACAAAGTTTTTTGGGTTTATTTAGATGATTTCTTGCATTGAATGCATTTTTCATATTTTCTAAAATATGCCTAAAAGACTACCTTTGAAAGAAATCTTCCAATCATGCCAATGTTAACTTTATTTACTATTTTCAAAAACTCACTGACTACTAAAATAGTACACAGCTACTTGAAGGCATCTAACTAACCAATGTGAAGGTCTCCTGTGCTTCTGGACCCTTCTCTATCAAAGCAGTTAAAAGTTGTTACTCTACATATTGTCTATGTACAGCCTAACTGTGGATATAATAAATAAGTGACCTAAAAAAATAAAAACAAAAAAATTTAAAAAATTAAAAAAATGTACTTATATGTACTACCATATACCAGGAGGCAAAAAAGTATATCACTGAATCTTTCAAACTATCAGTCTCTCAATGGATAGGCCATGGACAAAGAAAAAAACAAAAATTACTGTTATGCTATGGGGACGTAGCAACAAATAAACTCCTAGTGGCATTCTGCTCTACCCATGGATCAGTGTCTTGATCATCTATCATGAGAGAAGCTTCTTTGTGCAGTAGATGAGAACTGATACAGACCCATAACTGGACAATTTATAGCTACTGAGAGCCATTGAGATGCCAGTCCTAAATGGTATGTCTTTATCACTTTCTCTTCCTCCAGGGTTCAGGAAGCTATGTAGAAAAGAAGGCAGAAAGACTGGAAGAGTCAGGAGGGATGTGGGCATCAAGAAAACTCTGTCTTCCAGATACAAGAGGACAGACTGTGGCAGCATCCACAGGGCCTGCACAAGTTCAAGCCAGGCAGGGTCCCAGGGCTGGGAGGGGGAAGTGGATACCAGCTCCCATACCTAACCGAAAAGCTATGTCCAATTAACATCCACTTGCAAAGGAATCATTATTTTTCTCCAGTGGAGTCTCACTGGGTAAATTAATCACACTTAAGGGTGAGCCCATTCCCAGCAGTAGATAGTCTAAGGATGAATCCATGCCCAAAAGTAGATGGCCAGCACAAAATAAAACAGTGGTATTTTTGTAGATTGTTTTATCTCATATTGCTTTGTTTAGGTATTTTTGTCTTACAGGCATTTTGGTTATATATTATGATGTCTGATTTTATGTTTTTGGGGTGTGTGTGTGTGTGTGTGTGTTTATTGTGGGTTTTTCTTCTTTTTTTCTGCTGGTTTGCTTGATTTTATTTGTTTGTTTGATTTCTAAAGCGAGAAATAAAAAGGATTGAAGTTAGCAAGGACTGGGGAAAGTTGAGGGAGGGGAAAATGTGATCAGGATATATTATATGAATATATATATTGCATATCTGAGCAGTAACTGCAATCAATGCACTTGGACTTAGGAGTCCAATGAAGGAGAGGTTAAGAGTTTGAAGCAAGATACAGGCTAGATAGAGCTACAAAGTGAGATGTTACCAGTAACAAACAAATAAACAAGACTTGAGTAGTGTGGCGCTGCGGGCCGGCTTCCTGCCTCCCAGCTCCCGGCCACCAGCTAGCTTATGTCCCAAAATAACAACATACAAATTGTATTCTTTTAAACACTGCCTGGCTCATTAGTTTCAGCCTCTTATCACATCTTGACTAACCCATATCTAATTATCTGTGTAACACCACAAGCAGTGTCTTACCGAGAAAGATTCAGCATGTCTGACCTGGTGGCTGGCTTCATCGCATCTGTCTCCCTGAGGAGAGGCATGGCGGTCTGCCCCAGAGAGGAGAAGCGGGGCAACTGTCTGAGCGATCTATCTCACTTCCTTTTGCCTGTTCTGTCTACTCCACCTATCTAAATTTTGCCCTATCAAAAAGCCAAGGCAGTTTGTTTTTTAGCCAATGAGAATCCTCCATCAGACTTGTTTTCATAGGTTTCATTGAACAGTCCTATGCTCTAGACTAATGAAATGTATTGTAAGACTAAAACAGCATAAAATTGTGGTCTATAACTCTGTGAAAAACACTAGTAGAAATTGATTTTGACCACAAATAAGTAATTTATATGTAAATTTCATTATGTATATATAATATACACATATATATAATACACATTATATATATAATCCTATACTATAAAAGTACTTCCGGAGGCATTGCCATCCCTGACTTCAAACTCTATTACAGAGCCACAGCAGTGAAAGCAGCTTGGTATTGGCACAAAAACAGAGATCTTGACCAATGGAATCGAATAGAAGCCCCAAATATTACTCCACAAAACTATGAACACCTGATTTTCGACAAAGGAGTTAAAATTATACAATGGAAGAAAGAAAGCATCTTTAACAAATAGTGCTGGCATAACTGGATGTCAACCTGTAGAAGAATTAAAATAGATCCCTATCTATCATCATGCACAAAACTCAAGTCCAAATGGATTAAAGACCTTAGTATAAATGTGACTACACTGAACCTGATAGAAGAGAAAGTGGGAAGTAGTCTGTAACACATGGGCACAGGAGATCACTTCCTATGTATAACACCAGTAGCACAGACAATAAGAGCAACAATGAATAAATGGGACCTCCTGAAACTGAGAAGTTTCTGTAATACAAAGGACACTGTCATTAAGACAAAAAGGCAACCTACTGATTGGGAAACAATCTTCACCAACCCTGCATCAGACAAAGGTTTGATCTCCAAAATATATAAAGAACTCAAGAAACTAGACATTAAAACTCTATTAACCCATATCTTAGTATTCTGGAGCCCTGTTATACCTTCTAAATATCTCCTTTCTAGGTTACTGTCTGTGACTACATCCCTATCATTCTTGATAGGTTTCAACCAGTACTAAGATAATAAAATGTTAACAAGAGCTAATCATCAGTATATCTCAGGATATTACTTTTTACTCAATATGTGTAACAATCAACTTGGTTCCAGTATCTAGAAAGCCTACTTCAGGGATTCTGGGGTGGATTCCAGGAATCATTGCTTTTGTAACCTGGGCTGCTCTTGATTTGTGATGTAGATGGTTCCTGTGCAAAGTATGGTGCCTCAAGGAATAAAGATGTATTAATAGTGTCACATAGAAGTAAGGATTGGAAGAAAGTATATTTCAAAATAAGAAGGTGCTTGAGAGATATGGCAGAGTTGACGCCCTATTTTACACTTACATAAAGCCCGTAAACAGCAGACACCATCTTTCAGATAGTGGCAGAATGCAATAAACAACAGGCTCTGCAGAAAGAATGACTTGGGCCCAAATCTTGACTCAACCAAAAGCTGTATGGTCTGGGCAATTTATGTAATCTCTCTGAGAATCACTGTCCAAACTTTAATATATTTCTCATAAAATATAAGCCCAGCATTTCTCTTTCTCTTTGCATATAATATATATGTGTATATAAAATGCATATATACATGTGTTCAATTATATGTATATGTTAAAATGTATATGCATGGATCACAGCTTTTCTCCTATGGCATTATTCATATTGAAGGCATTCTATTAGTCAGTAATGTATAGCCTCTGGCCTAAGTCAAGAATGAATTTTCAATTACATTTTGTCTTTAGTCTCAACAGTTCTAAATGTGGTTATCAAGGTATAATGTTTCTCAAACTCACCATGAAAATTTTCACAGTACAATAAATAAATCTACTCATAAAAAGAAATGCTTCTAACACCTACCTCCTAGTGTTTTGATGGCTAACTGAAATGAACAGACATCTGCATAGGTCCATGCAGATGGCAAAGACCCCATAAATGTTAGCTTTCATTTTTCAAGGCCCATACGTGTGTCATCTGTGTTTTATAAGTCAAGTTTCACCTTTTCAGATTTCTGAAAGGTGACACAGAGCATTACTGTTTATTATATAACATTTCCTGCAGTATCTGGGGAAACATCCCATAATTAAGCCATTAAAATTTCAGCAGGAAAAAATGTTTGAATATTCATACTGAATTGGATATAGACAAAATTTGTGTCAAATCAGGTCAAAATTTGCTGCCAACTAGGTTTTATCAACAAAATAATGAAAAAGTGACTTCTGTCTCATAGGCCTCTTTGATTTCAGAATCAAAAGAAGAAGCATTTGTAGACCCCCAGTAAACTCCCTTTTCTTAATTGGTAAGGTATGGTTATAAATTTCCCGTTATGCCTTTGCCTTTTGCCCTTTCCTTTTATTTTCAGCAATTTCATATCTTTGTGAGGGCTCTTGATTCTATACAGAATTATGTATTCAAGGTGGCTTAGCATTTAATATTCCTAATTATGTAGTAGGGTGAAACACTTGGTAAGATTAAAAGCATTAGCCTACATGCAAATTATATAATGCCACTGTTGTCAATGGCAAATACCCATTCCCTCAGAGAAAATATACCTGGTCATTTCAGTTAGAAAATTACTTTTTCCTGAGATCATTGACGTTCTATTGGATTCCCCATAGAAGATACTATTGCAAAGACTGCCAGTCTGAAGGATTGAGCCTTAAAGAGCCAAAGCAGAAACAAAACAGTAACTTTAAATGCATATGTTTTGGAGCATCAGACTAGTATAACTGGACCAGATCTGATACAAAAGTGCATAGATATAAGCCTTTTCTTAATATGGACATGTTTTAGCTATGACAACTATAACTCCAAATATTTTTAGTAAACTGTTGTGAACCATTTTCTTTATATTCACTTGGCTCAAAAACATAGTTAATAGTTTCTCTGGACACAAAATTTTCTTCTAAAACCTTTTGAGACCACATGGAAAGAAATACATTGCTGTAGATCAGATCTATAATGTGTTACAAAGAAAGGGTTTGGTTTTTATCTTGGCTCAAGTAGAAGTTGGTGAGACCCTTAATATGTAGGGCATGACAAAAGGCCCAGGTCACCAATGCAAGTTTTCAAGGGAATACTGGGTTCATGGTCCAGTCTTTATTACTCTATTTTCATGTTCTGGACTGTATTAAAATGTGCTTCCCCCTGCCAAAAGCCTAAAAGCAGCAGGGCTGACTACAGATCAAAACCTCCAGACCAGTGAGCCAAAATTAATGTGATTGGTTCTAGTAACAGAAAGCTGATTGTCTCAGGCCATCAGTGATCTATTGTCTATAGGAGAACTGCAGTTTTGCTGTTCTCCAAGTGTGTAATTACTTCTTCTGCCATTCAGAAGAATAATCTTGAACAAGACATGTTTTTCTATTGAAAGACCTGGATAAATCCAGGCCCCTCTAGCAGAAAAAATAGAGCCAAAAATCTAAACAGGAAGAAAAGAGCCAAAAATCTAGGTTAGCCAGTTCAGTGACTCTGTTTTAGTAACTAGCTGAAGATAAAGTTAGATTATAATCTTGAGAATAATCTTAAGAAACAGGGAGTTACCCCCTTGTGATTACCACTGGTATTTTCAGAATTTTTCAAAGATCACTGGTATTTACAGAATTTTCCAATGATGCACTCCCTACCCCCTTTGGGTTACTGGGTTGTATTTTTTTTCCCTTAAATACCCCTTCTCCCAGCTACTCCGGGTCGAACTCTCTACCTCTGCATGGAAAATGAGTTTCGGCCCCAGTGCACTGGTTCCTGTCAATAAACCTCGTGTGACTGCAGCAAGGATGGTCTCTCATGAGTTTTTTGGGGGTCGTGTTATCCCAACACTTGAGTCACAGTATCCCTGCTCTGGATACTATCTTTATCTTTATCACTATCTCTGGACTTAAGTATCTTTATCTGCATACTGAAGAATATTGGGCTTATTATTAAACTTTACTGTACTCTAGAAATTATAACCCAAATGGTTAGCAGAGGATCACAGGAGTGCTTCCTTAGGCATTCCTAATAATACTGATTTATCTTGGGAATATTAGAGACTGACAACACACATATCAACACATGCACACACACACACACACACACACACTGTCTCACACACACATAATTACAGAGTTCTCAGAAACTTTTGGAATTTTACCATATAGAATTTTTGATTTCATATATGGAGAGTCTGGGACATTGACTCTGGAATGAAACCTGATAATATGACTGCAAGAGAGGTTGAAGCAGAAATTGTAGTTAATCCTTCTGAGAAACTTTAGGTTGGGTGCTTTTGAAGGGCACGTTTTAGCATTATCTACATTTTTTGGATGAAGGGTGGGGTCGGGACTTCACTTTTTAGCTTAGATTGGACTGAAATTTCTATGTAGCCAGGGCTGGCCTCAAACTCACATTCTTCTTAATTCATCAGCCTAACTGCCAAGATTCCGGGTATGTACCTCAATACTTAGTTTGTTATTTTCAGAAGTAAACAAATATGTGTCTCCCAAAGCCCCCAAAGTATGGTATGTGGATTGTTTTTTTCTAAGCCTTCAGTACTTCCTTAAGCAGTGTTTCAGTGAAGGTCAGGTCTGGGCACGTGACATTTGGCTAAAATGGAGATAAAAGACCATAGGTAACAACTGAGTTTAACTTGTTCTTGGGACTTTGAGACTTTCTTCCAAGGGATACAACATTCTATTCTTCTTTATCTATGAATAACAGAACAGTTGCCCACAAACCCCCTATTATAACCACAGCAGCACAGCTGCTATGACTTACATCCTTTAGGCCACTGAAATGAATCAGAGCTGTCAGACTTTCTTTTAATTTTCTATCTCCTTTTATCCTCAGCTAGAGCCATAGTTTGGCTTTTTATGAAGTTACAAGTAACATGAAAATTCCATCCTTCTTCCTCAGTTTTCCTTTATAATGTTTCTTAAATCATCTAGGAGCTACTCCTGCTACATGGAGATTTCTCTATCTACATGCACTAAGATTTATATCACTCAATAACCACTTTCACGTTCATTATTTCATTTCTTGGCTACAGTTTTTGCTGTTTTTCAAGTCATAAAACAAGCTACTGAAATGTTAAGTCTAAGTCAGGGAGCAAGGGAGGAGTTTGAGACACGAGAAGTATTCTTCAAATGACTCTCATGCAGACTGCTTTATTTTCTGAGATGAGGAAAGGACTAGTTAAAGCTAGAATTGGGAAAATGGGAATAGAGATGGGATGACTATCTCTGTGAGATACGTTCTGAGTTCTATATCATTGGAGAATAAGCAGAACCAGAATTCCTCCATGGTGGGACATTCGAATAGACACTCCAAGAGTCAGAAAACAGCGAGGCATCATAAAAGTGATATTGTTCTTTCAAACCCATGGACTCTATAACGTGTCTGAACGTGGAGATAAACTCTGAGGAAATGGCTGTTAAGTGATTAGACTCTCACCTGCATATCTACCACTCAAACCAAACTTTACCCACTGTGAACCCATACTACAGTCCCTATTCCTGGGGGAGACTTAATGCTTAAGATACACAGGTCTTGTTTACCAATTTGAAGGCTTAGTTTGGTTTCTTTGTCTGTTCCCTATGCTTACATCATTTCAAAAAGTACATGCTGTTTCAAGTAAACATTTAGGGAAAGAATGGAAAAATTCTGATCTACAGATTGCAAATAGTCGTAAAATGAGCCCTTTAAATTTGAAATGAAAGGTCTTCTCCTGCATTCGTGCTCCCTGCTGTCTCTTTCATCTTTAATTCATTAAGTGCAATTCACTTAGTGCTGAATACCACTTGCAACTGATGAGCTGACAGAGCCTAGCCCACTTAGATTCAAACTTCTTTTGCATTTGCAGGTCCCTGTGGTGTTGGGCAACCTGCTGCTCTGCTCAAGGTAGAGAAAGCTTAATATACGCAACTTAGTATATATCGTGTTTCATGGTTGCAGGAAATCTTGTAAAAGTCACACAATAGTAGTCGTTCTCAACCTTGTGGGGTCAAATGACTCTTTCATGGGGGTCTCCTATCAGATAGCCTGCCTATCAGAGATTTACCTTATGATTTCTAACAGTTGCAACATCACAGTTACGAAGTACCAACAAAAATAACTTTGTGGTTGGGGGTCAACACAACATGACGAATTGTATTGCAGGGCTGCAGCATTAGAAGGTTTGAGAACAACTTGATTAGAGAGATCTTACAAATGAAGAATGTGAGACTCAGCAAACAGAAATTGGTTTGAGTCATGTTTATGGGCCACTGTACCATGGTCTAATTCCAGGCCCTTACTAGTTAGTCTTTTTGTCTTCACAAAGCTTTGATTGGGAGAGAGTAAGCTATATAGAGATTATATGCTCCATGATAGTCAAGAACTGGCACTCTGTTATTCCATAGCTGGTAACATCTCATATACATGTATTTTGTGTGTTCTAAGTATCTTACTACTATTTCACTCATCTCTTTAATAAGCTATGAAGTTGGTAAGGCATGGCAGCCTCATTCAATCCAACTCAGTAAAATAAGGAGAACATAAAATCTGCAGGAAAGTGATGGGAAGATTTTGATGCAAGTTGGGGGCAGGGAAGCAAGGGGTGGGTATGGGTATGATTAACATACATTATGTACATGTATGACATTTTCAAAGAAAAAAGGAAAAAAAGTGTTTAAAGGACTATAATGATTTGATGTTAGATTTGGAACTAGAATCCTCAGCATGTGTATTTAACACAATTTTGCCCTTGGAAGTAGTTTTCAATGTTTTTTTTTTTAATCTGGAAGTTTGAAATGACATACTTTGAATCAAAATCCTAATCTCACTTAACCCAGACTGTGAGACCTTTAACAAGTTACCTCTGTGAGCCTTAGTTTTCACATCTGTAACATCTGTGTTGCTAAGAGAATAAATATATGTATCTCACATATAGCTGAGGCAATTTCATATGTACAATTACTGGCATTTAGTAGACATCAACATTTGCAACCATTTACAGCATTGTATTTTCTGTAGACACTGGAATTTTGCTGTCCAAAAATCCTTGTCACCAGCATCTGTTTCTATCTGGAGATCTGTATTGTTGTGGAAAAGGTAATTGTGCCCATCTACAGATGTGCAGCAAGGAGGTAGCTTAATATAAGTCAATTAACATATTACCTGCCCACACATTTCTCCATTGCAATATTTGTATCACTTGTAATGGATTATTAAACATCTGTATCTCTTATTAAACTATAAGATAAAAGAGAGAAAAATCCAACTTCATCATTATATCCCAGAACACAATACCCTTCTTGGTATACACAGAGGCACTCAGTAATTCTCCTATGAATTTATAACATTTGTCCATAGTAGCCATAGATACAACTAGATATTGCAGAGCTGGTTCTACTGTTCCTATCCACTATGTAGATCATCTTTTATTCTTTGCTAAAATGAGCAGAAAAATCCATCCATGTAGCAGTGCATCTAAAATGTGTTCATACCACAGATGAGTGAACTAACCATATAGAAATAATATAGGTAAAGAACTGTTGCATTTGGGTTAATATCCAAGAGATAGGTTTCCCAACCTTATACTTACTCAGTCACCTTTGGAGAGCAGTGAGAAGAAATGTTTTGTTTGGATGTGTATGTAATTTAGCTTGTACCTATTCCTCTGTTAGAAAAGTTTTCCACTATCCCAGGCCCTAAATCAAGATTGTGTAGAGACCTGGAAAGAAAATAAATGCAAAGGAATGAAGGCAAGAGTTATTTAAAGATATGGCATTTAAAGTTAAGCTTTAGTGAAGATGGGAAAATCACTTACCTCTCATGTATAATTGGGTCACAAAATTGAGCAATGGGGAGATTCTGGAAAAAATGAAAACAAAAGGTAGAAATAGGTGGGATTCTCTCAGCGTTTGACCACCAATAGTAGCAAACCCATTTCAATATCCTTATTACTAGAGCTATCCCCTTTTATATGCTGGCTTTCCTTAGCTCCTTGACATTGAGACAGACAGTGGTTTATGTACATCTCTGGACTATAGCAGTTTTGCTTAGCTCCTGGCATTCTTCTTAAGCATGTTAATGTCCTTAAGCTTCATTTTCATTACTCATAATTGGAGCCTCTATTATCCACCACAGATGGTAGATCATTGTATTTAATAAATCTTTAGCAAATGCTTGTTTTGTGCCAGAGACTACGTTGGACACTAGGAAACAGTAATGAGCCCTCATGAAGCATAAGCACTGTAGAACACTGGAATTCATGCATATAAACTTCTTAACTTAGCACTGCTTTATAACATCCACCTAATAAGAGATAGCTAACTGTTGTCCTCAAGGACACCACTAGAGCTCCTCTCCTAGCGGGGTCTTCATCAGAGAGCCCTTGGAAATAGGGAATGTGTAAGGTAAAGAGGCCTGAGACCCGAGGAAGCACCAACCCCACCAGTGAAAAGAGCTGTTTCACCGTGAATATTCACACATATGCAACTCTTTAACACCATAACACCACCACATCTGAGGATGATAGATTTTTATTACCTCCAGATTCAGTCATGCTACTTTCACTTAGTTTACCCATAATTAGTTCCAAGCCACCACGGATTTACTTTTGGTTTCAATAGGTTGACCTTTTCTCAGCACTTAATATAAGTTATATCATACAGCATGTGGTCTTTGGTGTCTGGTTTCTTCCATGTATAATGCTTTCAAGGGTTCACCCACATTGTGGCATATCTCAATATTCCATTCCCCCTAATTGCCAAAACTATTCAAGTGAATGCATATGATACATTTTATTTCATGTTATTGGTAGAGTTTTTATCTTTTTTTTTTTTTTTAGTTTCAGGGAAATACAAATAAAGCCACTGGGAAATTTTGCATAGAGTTCCGGGAGCATACAAATTTTCAAATTCATTAAAGTACATTTGACAAGTAAGAATGCTGCATATTTAAAGTATAACATGGTATTTGGATATATGTATGCACAGTGAAATGCTTATTGAAATCATTTCTTTTGATTAAATATATAAAAGATGTTCATGAGATAAGTCAATGTTTAACTTAAGAAACTACAAGCTGTTTTCTACAGTGGCTGTACCATTTTTCATTCTCAACAGCAGTTTATGATTATTACTATAATGTACCTTATCAATATTTGCCTTTAAACAAATGCTCAGCCTTTATATTTTTCCTATATTTGTTCTCACAGGTAGTTTTGAATGGCATGAGTTGTTTGTTCTTTCTCCTATTGTTTTCTACTATAATATTTATCTTTATATCTATTTTGCTTTTTATAACTAAAACTTTATTGTAAAGTTTAAAATAAAATATATTATGCAGTGAGATTAGCCAGATCCAAAGTCTATACATGATCTTTTAAAAATATTTATTTATTTGTTTGTTTGTTTATTTGTTTATTTATTATGTATACAATATTCTATCTGTGTGTATGCCTGCATGCCAGAAGAGGGCACCAGACCCCATTACAGATGGTTGTAAGCCACCGTGTGGCTGCTGGGAATTGAACTCAGGACCTTTGGAAGAGCAGGCAGTGCTCTTAACCTCTGAGCCATCTCTCCAGCACCTATACATGATCTTTTATACATAGAAGTTCTGGAGCTTCACATTGTCTTTTAAACCTTTACTATGACTTATATTTTATTCATTTATCCACAACAAAAAATGAATTACATAGTTAAAACTAGATAATCAATTAGCTTCACACCCTCTTTCATGAATTGTGTCTTCACTATCTGGATGTAAATCCTTCCTCATTACCTAATGTTTGCTGGGATCCCCAAGAATACACAGTAGATTGATGGAGGAGTGTCTATGTGTTAATTTCATTGGTTAATAAAGAAACTGCCTCGGTCCTTTAAGAGGACAGAAAATTAGGTAGGCGGAGTAAACAGAACAGAATGCTGGGTAGAAGGCAGTGAGGCAGACACTTCAGGCAGTCGCCATAAGCAGTCGCCATGCTTCTCCTCTCCAAGACAGATGCAGGTTAAGATCTCTCCTGGTAAGCGACCACCTCGTGGTGCTATATAGATTACTAAATATGGGTTAAAGAAAGACGTGAGAATTAACCAATAAGAGGCTGAAACTAATGGGCCAAGCCGTGTTTAAAAGAATCCAGTTTCCATGTAATAATTTTGGGTGTAAAGCTAGCCGGGTGGTGGGACACAGCCCCGCCGTTCCGTTCCTTCTACAGTAGATGACAATTGATATTTACAAGAACAACCCACCAGACAAGACATTGTCTGATGGAGGATAAACTCATAAACAATGTTTATAGATCCATTGCATATGAGTTCAGATTGATTCTGCCTGTAATACTCTTATGTGAAACCATGACTTCTTCTGTAAAACAGCCATGAGATTTATCCCAGAACCTTGGCAGTATCTTTCTCACTTTTGGGGCACCATTATTCCTGTGTACTGACAGAAGGATGACTTCACCCCACACTGTAATTCTCTTGAATAAAACAAGCCCTCATAGCCTTTGTTCCACAAAATGGTGAGAAACTTAGAAGCCTGTTCTCTATAATTAGTTAAGCTGACAGGGCAAATTAGCTATGCTGAGAGTCTCGGTGTATGGATTACAAGTTAGACTTTTCGCAGATTATACCTAAGGACAGAATTGCAGATGTCTGGTTTGTTAAATCAAGGTCTTTTAGACACAGAGAGACCTGCATCACTTGTCAGTTTCTCTAGCCAGGCCAAACTGATAATGGAAACCAGCGGCCAGTCCCTAATAAACTGATAATGGAAACCAGCGGCCACTCCCTAATAATTTCCTTAGCAATTAACACTCTGCACACACTTCTAACCTCAGTTTATGGTTCAAAATTCAAGGCTCAGCTAACTAGATGCTTATGCTTAAGTCCTAAAATGTATATGGGTAGCAAGAATTACAATTAACCAATCAAGCAAGTGAAGAGAAATAGCTTTAGGCAAGAAAAGTTTCACAGATAGCCCTGAACACAGAAGATGGTCTGGCCTCTCAGTCTTGAATAAAAAGGTTGCACACTTCCCTCCTTGTACTGTGGGGCTACATACAGGATAAGAAAATGTATTCTTAGGCTTATTTAGAATTTTCTGACTGTCACTGCTCCCATTAGACACAGCATGTAGTTTATGAACTAGTCAAATTAGGTACTCATGGAAGACTGGAGGAATGTCAAAGATAAAGAAATCAAAGCTTCTAAATATGTATTTCAAAGCAGGGCAACAGATGAGAACTTTTAAACTCCTTCTCAGCTTGGTTTTCACATTCACAAAGACCTATCCAAAATTGTCCCTCTGCCAATACTTTTTCTATCCAACACCCTCTAGCCTTGATATGGTACTGTATGTTTTTAGAATACTGCTTACTTCAACTGACAGCTTTTTTTTAATAGACCCATCAGCAGTAATATGACTTTAATTCATCTTCACACTTTAAGACTGTCAAGTCATTCTAACTTCTGTGAGAAAGTGACACTGTAAAGGAAACTGGTTGTAGTGTGCCACCAGACCTTAGGGATTCAGTCTTCGGGGAGTCTTGAAAGTTATGTCAGAGTGACTGCTTCCAAGACACATGATCTCTTATTTTCATTGAAAGAAATTAATTCAAGAAAAAAAAAAACAAAATGAAAATATATAAATATGTCCATGTGGTTCTATAGAGAACTCTGTATTATAGAAGAAACAAAACACAGAATCAGTATCTTTAGGAATGATTAACTGTATCAGCCATCAAATGAATTTAAGTTAAAGTGGAGGCAATGCAGTGTACTAAGTGTCCTTTCCTGCATTTGTCATTGATAGTGGCAAGACATACAGGACATTTGTATTCTTCTATCTTCCACTCTTTCTTTTGCCCAAGTGACTCATTTCATTTTTAAAGTTATCATACAAAGTAATGGGTTTAATACAATGTTTAATCAATCATTTTCATCTTCAAATGTACTTTCTATGACAACTGACATTAAAATGTGACAAAAGGAAAAATTATCTACCTTATCTAAAACATCTAAAAACAAGAAGTCCACTTGTTTTATGTTTTTCCAGGAAGATGATAACGACCCTATATCTTGATTGAGCTTTATTAATTTTAAAGAAAATACACATTATCACTAATTTTGATATAGACAATCATAAGCCCTAGAGATTCCATATTCAAACAGTGATGAAGTTGTGATTTTTAGTGACTTATTCGGGTATGATCATCACTGAAGAGGACAAAAGAATACTGGAAACAAACCATGACTCTCACAATTAATATAGAATATTCCTGCAAAAAAATGTGTTTCATTTTCCATATAGCATACCCCTGAGTAGTGGCAAAGATGTGAGGGGTAATCAGCTAAAATCCATTAAGATCTTATTTGTAACAGTTCAAAAACCAGCATCCTGGGCTGGAACTTAACTGAGTGGTAGATCATGAGCTTATCTTGCATGATGCCGAGAGTTCAATGCTCATCACTAACACATAAAATAATGAACTGTTAGGAATTAGGTGTGTAGCTCAGTGGTGAAACTTCCAGTGTGAATAAAGCCCTCTGTTCATCTTACCTAAGAAGAGCCCCGCATGAGTCAAGAACCTATTGATGGGACCTAAAGGAGGTAGACAGGAAGCTGATGGGTTTCCTTTCATGTCTCCTAGTTCCATACAGTCATAGATTGATCCAGAGTAATTATGTTAAAGTTCATTAGCAACAGCTTTCAACATTTCCTTGAGTGTTTTGCTTTGGTTTTTGCTAGGTTTGTTTCACAAATATTCATACATTTGAGGGTTGGTTCTCAATAAAGTGATCTTAAGGGTGTAGAGCCTTTAGGAGGTGGAGTTAGAGTACAAAGAGATTAGGATTTAGGGATAATCCTTTGGAAAGGATTAAGAAGATTTTGTAAGACAACAGTACTGTCACTCAAGAGTAGGTTGCTATTAAAAACAAGGTAATGCCTCTCTTCACTCTTTGTTTTTCTACCTTGCTGAGTACTACATACTACTACTATGTTCGTTACCACCATGATTCCATACGCTATGATCCTATTGAATCCATCACCACCCTGATTCCATATTCTGTCATGTGATTTAGGAAAGTAGACACTCACCTGGGGGCACACAGTGATGAACTATGTAGTTAGCATTACAACCACTTAATAATAACTTGAATTAAGTCTATTTGTTGACACCTGGGGAAATCTTTCAGCTCCAGGATCATAGTGTAATATTATAGTCAAGATGAGCAGCAAAAATATAAAGGCAGAAATGATCCAAATAATGATCAAATAGCTATCAAATTACTAAAGAGCTATGGCTTTATCTATAAAATTTTTAAATGGGCCTTTAGCCCACCTAAACAATAATGCTGGAGGAGACCTAAAACATGCTAGGTATGGATGCCAATGAAAGATTACCCATAACATAACATAACATACATAACATAACATAACATAACATAAACCATAACTTCTACTACTACCATCACTTACAAAGTATTTATCTTGAGCCTGAATAACATATTCCATTTACATGTATAATTTCATATAGTTATGAAAACAACCTAGTAAATTCGCATTTACTTTACAAGAAAGAACATGATTTTGAAAGGCTAATGGATTTCTTAAAACCTTATATTAAGTAAATTGCAAAGTTCAAAGTTAAACCCATGTTCTTCTGATTGAGAAGTTCCACAGATTAACAAATTATATTGGACTGGCTAGCCAGATAATATCTGGTAAATAACTACACTGGAATTGATTTAAATAATTTATTAATTTGTGGAATTCCTCGAGTTCTCAACTTGGTTTTTTTTCCCATGATTTGAATATTGCTTGGTGACCAAAAGTTCATGTGCTGGAACTTTGCTTCCTTGTGTGGTGTGGGTGAGATGGAGAAACCATGAAGAAATGAAACTAGTGAAAGAGAACCAGGTGATGGAGTTTCTACCTCATAAGCACATTGAATATGGTCTCACAAATTATGTTGAATATCAACAGGATTCAGTTTGGTTTTATAAGTTTCAGTTGTCAAAAAACAGGGACCCACGTATGTCGTCTGTTAGGCACAGGACAATTTCTTTTACTGTTTTTCTGCTGTGTTGTGACATAACCAACGAGGCATTCGTCCGAGCACTGGTAACACGTTTGGATTTCTCCAGCCACTGGAATCATGCTTGACATAAGCTCCATTATTTGACAAGGTTACCCAAGCTCATGTATTTCATCAAAGCAACAGA